>NC_068445.1:10600000-11200000 GCF_023373465.1 Oncorhynchus keta | reverse complement strand
TCCTTCTGTAGCACAGTTGGTAGAGCATGGCGCTTGTAACGCCAGGGTAGTGGGTTCAATTCCCGGGACCACCCATACGTAGAATGTATGCACACATGACTGTAAGTCGCTTTGGATAAAAGCGTCTGCTAAATGGCATATATTATTATATTATTATTATTTAGACTTAGGGATGCCACTCGTTAGATAAAATACGGAACGGTTCCGTATTTCACTGAAAGAATAAACATTTTGTTTTCAAGATGATAGTTTCCGGATTCGACCATATTAATGACCTACGGCTCATATTTCTGTGTGTTATTATGTTCTAATTAACTCTATGATTTGATATTTGATAGAGTAGTCTGACTGAGTGATGGTAGGCACCAGCAGGCTTGTAAGCATTCATTCAAACAGCACTTTCGTGCGTTTTGCCAGCAACTCTTTGCAATGCTTTAAGCATTGTGCTGTTTATGACTTCAAGCCTATCAACTCTCAAGTTTAGGCTGGTGTAACCGATTTGAAATGGCTAGCTAGTTAGCGGGATGCGCACTAATAGCGTTTCAAATGTCACTCACTCTGAGACTTGGAGTAGTTGTTCCCCTTGCTCTGCATGGGTAACGCTGCTTCGAAGGTGGCTGTTGTCGATGTGTTCCTGGTTCGAGCCCAGGGAGGAGCGAGGAGAGGGACGGAAGCTGTACTGTTACACTGGCAATACTAAGGTGCCTATAAGAACATCCAATAGTCAAAGGTATATGAAATACAAATCGTATAGAGAGAAATAGTCTTATAATTCCTATTCCTATTCCTAACTACAACCTAAAGCTTCTTACCTGGGAATATTGAAGACTCATGTTAAAAGGAACCACCAGCTTTCATAAGTTCTCATGTTCTGAGCAAGGAACTTAAACGTTAGCTTTCTTACATGGCACACATTGCACTTCTCCGACACTTCTCCAACACTTTGTTTTTGCAATATTTAAACCAAATTGAACATGTTTCATTATTTATTTGAGGCTAAATTCATTTTATTGATGCATTATATTAAGTTAAAATAAGTGTTCATTCAGTATTGTTGTAATTGTCATTATTACAAATAATAATAATTATTACAAATAAATAAATTAAATAAATCAGCCGATTAATCGGTATCGGCATTGAAAAATCATAATCGGTCGACATCTAGTTTCCACCTCATTTTGTGGCGGTGTGCACATAGCCTGTCTTCTCTTGAGAGTTAGGTCTGCCTCTCTCAATAGCAATGCTCACTGAGTCTGTATCTCTCTCATCAAACCTCCAATATGAGGCCTTGGGTCTACTGTATCTTATGGGTTCATGGGTCTTCATGAGACCTAACTTATAACCTGAAAAGACTGAAGGGATCATGCCAATTAACCCACCTAGATGTGGTTAGTCCTCCAGGCATTAACTTATGTTGTCAACAATTCAGTAGGACCTGCCACACAATTCTTTGATTTTGAAAAGACAAAGCAAGCCAGTTTAGCCTACATGGTGAGAAACGCTTGAACATTCAGTGGAAGATTGTGGAAAGAAACTAGTAGCGTTGTTGACATTAAGCCACGGTATTCGAATTGGATTCATCTGATAGGGTGCACTTAGCTTGCTCTGCTGAATATTCCCATTTTAGTCATCATTTTTCACATCACAGCACTGTTTAAAGTTTGTCCAAACATACTGTATACCCATAAACAAACATTTCCAGCATTGAGCACTAGAGAAGACACAACACAACCTCTGACCTCTGCCTGTACATTCCAGACACATTGTGGGATTGTTAACTCTCGTTACCGTGGGATAATACAAAAAATGAAGGCATAGTAAAAGACACACAAAAGGAAGGCGTAGTAAAACAAAAAAAAATGTCAGCTCTCTCCAAAAAATGTGGTGCTCCAGTCTAGCAGGCCACTAATCACAATCTCCATGTTTAATTAGGAGAGTCTGAGGACAGTGGCAGGCACAATGATGGCTTTGTGGCCCAACAAGGGGGGCGAAACACTGCCAGACACAATTAAGATGTGGCCCAGAGCCAAAATGGCTGCCTGGGCCTGCAGGAGCCAAGAGCCCGACCTGCCCTGATTGAACCTCTGCGCTAGTCCAGTTTCATCCCACTCCACGACAGCTCAGTAAGGCAACACTGGCACTCAAATAACAGGCTGGAAACAGAGCCCATGTTCAGGTAGCCTTTGTGCAACAGGGATAAGAGGGGTCAGGGGACAATAGAAGTTCTACATGTCGTTGATGTAGAAGAGCTACTGAACGCTTTGTATTGACCTGCTCATTTCACTTTAAAAATGGAGAACAACAACAGCCTCAGATATGCATTACAACTTGTTTACTCATTTACAGTCTCTTTATGTATCTGTTCACAATTATGAAACCATCCAGTCTAATTACCCTCTACTTCCATCTGTCCTTCAGATGAAAATCTCTCAAGCGAGAGAAAGCCCATTCAACAATCAACAGGGGGACAAAAACCCTTGAGCAGGGGGAGCGGGGGGAAGGACAGGGGCTGCAGCCAGAACTCACTGGGAAGCATCACCCAGATTAGTCACACAGAATTCATCTGACTGGAGAACAATGGCCGCCGAGCTTCTGGCAAAGCCCAGCTGTCGCTCCGTGAAAGAAAAGAGAAACAAGATTTAGGACTAAGAGTGAGTGTCTCCAACAGAGACTTCTGCTGGAGAGAGGGGAGAGGGAACCTGCATTCAGTAGCAGTGGGTTGGGCTGAGCAGGCTGCAAGACACACAGACACAGTAACCCCCCCGTGCAGTCCTCTTCAAAACCCACACATCTCATTCATTCGCTGGCCCAGGCCTAGGTTGTAATTGTCTTCCAAGAATAGGCTTGTGCTACTCTCTTAGATGACTGAAAATGCCTTCAGAGACCCAAGCTAGGCCTCAACTCAACATGATCAAATGAAACAACTTCATGTTCTTGGATATGTCATTTACTAAATGCTCTCTGGAATGTATAATATGTATTTTATGCAGGAGTTTGCTGTGCATATTTACCTCATGTAAAGGGATTTGAAACTTACTTGCACTCTCCATTTCCGTCAGCCGTGGCCTCACACCTCCCCAGGTTCAAACACGACTCGGTGGACATAGAGCATCTTAGGCCTGCAAACAGAACGAGTCAATACAACACACACACAACCTCTTAATTCTTTTCACAATTGAAGAGAAGATTTTGATATACAGTCATCAACGGATGGTTTTGGAAAAGCAACAAGACGTGAACAAAATAACATCCAAATGCTTGAGTATTAAACAACAGAAATATCCTTCATGATGACGATTGTAAGGACTAGGTGCGACTACTGCCACCTTGAAGTGCAGTTTGTGGAGAATGGGACTTGACACACTGGTAGGCGCATTCTTCCTTTTGCAGCTGTCCCAAAGAATGTACAATATTTGGGGAGTAACATAGCGCTGCAAAATTATTCTGTGTAACTCGACTCAAACCTGCCTCAATGGTTAAGGCTTGAATTGTCATATTCCTAGGCTGAACAGTGAACTTTCTTGCAAACGCAGAGCGAATGGCGCAAGCTGCATCTGTGAGCCGAGAGCACAGCGGTTAGTGTTATCCAGGATCCTATGAGGACAATACAATGTCTTGCCTGGCTATCTGTAAATACTAAATAAATGTGAAGGTGCAATATGCAGAAATCGCTCCACCATTTCATGGTAGCAAAAATTCTAATTGTTTGCCTAATTTCAGTTTATGTGACAAGACAAGAATCTAAAGCGCTGTGAAATATATTTTCCATAACCAAAAATATTTTATTTTCAGCTGTTTGAAGCTGGTGTACAAAACCGAAAGTAAAACGCAAAAACGGAACTTAAGAACTGTAAGCATAGAATAGATCTACTGCTTCTTAGACTTGATTTCAATGAGAATGACAGATCTATAACTCACATTTCTATGTCAATTTGGTGGGGTCACCCACAAAGTCACATATCCTCCTGAGATCCATAATTTTTGTCCTCCAGTGGATATCAGATCTTGGTCCGTACCTGAGGCCATACAGGCCACTTTATTGAGTCCTGTTGTCCCCTTGAGAGGACATCCTTGCCAACTTTATCTTCCTGGTTCTAAAAATAATGTCTGCTTCATATTTTATGGAAATGTAAAAAGTGTGTGTAATTATAAATTATAATTTCTGTGAGTTTGATATTTAAATTGTTTCTAGTAAGTGAACATCTCAGGAATAATTCAGTGAGTAGTCAGGACTGTGTCACGTTAAATAATAGTCAAATAAGAGCAGGACATGTCCTCTGTAGTGGACACCTGGATACCGCAACTATGTTTTTCACCTACTCTACCCATTGACCGTAATGTAAATGTTATCATATTTACGTCCTAATGACCACTAAAGAGGACAGTTTTGCACTTCAAATAACTGATAAACAACATTTAAAAATAATAATAATCTTGGTAACATGTTTTCGATCTTCACCCCAAACACTTATTTTATGGAAAAAAAATATTTACATGTATATACAGTACCAGACAAATGTTTGGACACACCTACTTATTCATGGGTTTTTCTTTATTAAAACCATGAAATAACACATAGCGAATCATGATGTATCCAAAAAAAAGTGTTAAACAAATCAAAATATATTTTAGATTCTTCAAAGTTGCCGCCCATTGCCTTGATGACAGCTTTGCACGCTCTTGGTATTCTCTCAACCAGCTTCATGAGGAATGCTTTTCCAACTGTCTTGAATGAGTTCCCACATATGCTGAGCACTTCTTGGCTGCTTTTCCTTCACTCCGCGGTCAAACTCATCCCTAATCATCTCAATTGGGTTGAAGTCGGGTGATTGTGGAGGCCAGGTCATCTGATGCACCACTCCATCACTCTCCTTCTTGGTCAAATAGCTCTTACACAACCTGGAGGTGTGTTGGGTCATTGTCCTGTTGAAAAACAAATTATAGTCCCACTAAGCACAAACCAGATGGGTTGGCGAATCAATGCAAAATGCTGTGGTAGCCATGCTGGTTAAGTGTGCCTTGAATTATAAATAAATCACTGACAGTGTCACCAGCAAAAGCACCCTCACACCTCCTCCTCCATGCTTCACGGTGGGAACCACACATGCGGAGATCATCCGTTCACCTACTCTGCGTTCACAAAGACACGGCGGTTGGAACCAAAAATCTTACATTTGGACTCATCAGACCAAAGGACAGATTTCCACCGGTCTAATGTCCATTGCTCGTGTTTCTTAGCCCAAGAAAGTCTCTTCTTATTATTGGTGTCCTTTAGTAGTGTGTTTTTTTAACCAATTAAACCATGAAGGTCTGATTCATGCAGTCTGAGTCGCTGATGTTGAGATGTGTCTGTTATTTATTTGGGCTGCAATCTGAGGTGCAGTTAACTCTAATAAACGTATTCTCTGCAGCAGAGGTAACTCTGGGTCTTCCTTTCCTGTGGCGGTCCTCATGAGAGCCAGTTTCATCATAGCACTTGATGGTTTTTACGAATGCATTTGAAGAAACTTCAAAGTTCTCGAAATTTTCAGGATTGACTGACTTTCATGTCTTAAAGTAATGACGGACTGTCATTTCTCTTTGCTTATTTGAGCTGTTCTTGCCATAATATGACCACCCCTACCTTGTCACAACACAACTGATTGGCTCAAACGCATTACGAAGGAAAGAAATTCCACAAATGAACTTATAACATGGCACAATTGTCAATTGAAACGCATTCCAGGTGACTACCTCATGAAGCTGGTTGAGAGAAGGTCAAGAGTGTGCAAAGCTGTCATCAAGGCAAAGGGTGGCTACTTTGAAGAATCTCAAATATAAAATATATTTTCATTTGTTTAACACTTTTTTGGTTACTACTTGATTCCATATGTGTTATTTCATAGTTTAGTGTTGATGTCTTCACTATTATTCTACAATGTAGAAAATAGTAAATATGAAGAAAAACCCTTGAATGAGTAGTTGTGTCCAAACTTTTGACTGGTACTGATATATATATATATATATATCAGTACCATACAGTTGAAGTCGGAAGTTTACATACACTTAGGTTGGAGTCATTAAAACTCGTTTTTCAACCAATCCACACATTTCTTGTTAAACAAACTATAGATTTTGCAAGTCGGTTGGGACATCTGCTTTTCCAACAATTGTTTACAGACAGATTATTTCACTTGTAATTCACTGTATCACAATTCCAGTGGATCAGAAGTTTACATACACTAAGTTGACTGTGCTTTTAAACAGAGATGAATGTATTTGGTGCAGAGATGAATGTATTTGGTGCAGAGATTAATGTATTTGGTGCAGAGATTAATTAATTTGGTGCGAAACGTGCAGATCAATCTCAGAACAACAGAAAAAGGGCCTTGTGAAGATGCTGGAGGAAACAGGTAGAAAAGTATCTATATCCACAGTAAAAACGAGTCCTATATCGACATAACCTGAAAGGCTGCTCAGCAAGGAAGAAGCCAGTACTCCAAAACCACCATAAAAAAAGCCAGACTACGGTTTGCAACTGCACATGGGGACAAAGATCGTACTTTTTGGAAAAATGTCCTCTGGTCTGATGAAAAAAAATAGAACTGTTTGGCCATAATGATCATCGTTATGTTTGTAGGAAAAAGGGGGAGGCTTGCAAACCGAAGAACACCATCCCAACTGTGAAGCATGGGAGTGGCAGCATCATGTTGTGGGGGTGCTTTGCTGCAGGAGGGACTGGTGCACTTCACAAAATAGATGGCTTCATGAGGCAGGAAAATTATGTGGATATATTGAAGCAACATCTCAAGATGTTAAAGCTTGGTCACAAAGGGGTCTTCCAAATGGACAATGACCCCAAGCATACTTCCAAAGTTGTGGCAAAATGGCTTAAGGACAACAAAGTCAAGGTATTGGAGTGGCCATCACAAAACCCTGTCCTCAATCCTATAGAAAATGTGTGGGCAGAAGGCTACCCGAAACGTTTGACACAAGTTAAACAATTTAAAGTCAATGCTACCAAATACGAATTGAGTGTATGTAATAATTTTCTCTACTATTATTCTGACATTTCACATTCCTAAAAATGAAGTGGTGATCCTAACTGACCTAAAACAGGGATTTTTACTAGGATTAAATGTCAGGAATTGTGAAAACTGAGTTTAAATGTTTTTGGCTAAGGTGTATGTAAACTTCCGACTTCAGCTGTGATATAATATATATATGTATATAAATTAGTGCACAGTAAATGCTGATATATATATAAATAATCGGGTCTCATGAGCATATTGCAAAGAAAGAAAACTGATGCTGGAATATATTCTTAACTGTCACATTTTAAAACGTAGTTTTAAGTAATGCCCTCAAAAATAAAATGCCTTTGAAGTTCGAATGCAACAAGTGCAACATTCTGACATCGTTCTACAATCAATGTCACTTCTTCCCATTTGTTCTTCCCTGCACATCAGTATTTACTGTGCACTAATACGATTTTATGAGTGAATTCATGGAAAACATCTACGTAATAAATGTACAATTTCACTTATTTTATGAATTTTTATCCACTGTGTATCGAACAAAACACGGTTGACTATTGTTATTGCACTTACCTCGTGTTAGAGCAATAAGCGACAACAGGAAAGTTAGTTTCACAAAGAAATGATGCATTCCTTCTTTTCTGATTTAAAATTGATGTATAATTCCAATTGGAGTTATCATAGATCCTGTTAATTTTCCTCTTCGACAGTTTAAAAAAACGTCCAATTCATCATTTCATAGATCCAAAAAAGTAAACGTTTGCGGCGTGTCTCTAAACTTCGCACATGCGATGTTTTCACTCCAGCTTCGGAGTTGTAAATGACTCAATTCCCGTAACCACATATAGGGGCGTTATGGTTCCGCGCCACTAGGTCTACTTCGCCCACGACAGCTATTCATTATTTTATTTAATCTATAAATGTTCTGAGGAGCAGTGGGAAAATACGCACACCCTGTAAAGCTATAAAAGTAGCACCTTTAAAAATATATATATATACATATAAATATATATATATATCCCAGGCGTTTCCTGTTGGTAGATTTAGCAATCACTGACAAAACAGATACTTTAAAGCGACAGTATGTAGAATTTCCAGTAAATCTAGGCTAATTTCTATTAATAAAAACATAAATATAACAGAATAAATCCTCAATTAAACCAGGTTAAACAGTTAACCCTTAGTTTGGAAGAATATGTAGTTTGTGTTATGTATGTCTTATGTCATAACCAATTTATAACCAAATTAAGGACATATTCCTACATTGTTTATATTTTTGTTGGTGGCCCACACTTTGATAGTATGCTCATTTTACAGTGTGGCTTTCACATCACTAAAATACAAATGTAGAAGCGATCTTATCTTTCAGCAGCCCAAGTGAAGGTGTTCTCTGGTTACTATCATTTTCACATACTCAACATACAGACAAAATCATTCTGTTTTGCTCTCAAAGTTGTGGGAAAAGTGTTTGTTTTTCACAGAGGTATGCATGATTAAAATATGTTATCTAGCATGTGAGCCATGATAACAGATCTAATCCTCCATAGCTGGCAAGTAAACGCTGACAGTAGGCCTGAAACAGATAAATACATTCTGGTTGTGCTTAATCAGCAAACACAGAGCAGGTCAGATTTCAAATGTATTCCATCCAATGGCACGTTGACGCAAAGTATTTTATATATATTTTTTAATCCTTTGTTACGGATATGGGCTTTGCAATGCCTAAATATCATGGGTAAAAATCAAGAAGGCCCTTAATGAGAATGTTTTAGTCTTTTTATGGCGACTTTGGTTTCATAGGCTTGTATGTGTATCCTAAATGGGTCGGATCACAAGCAGATCGTCAGTACAAATGTCAACTTCCATTCCCAAACAACATTCATTCATTTAAAAATGTTGCATTAATTCATTTGGAACTAATCATAACCAAAAAGAAGGGGAAATATTTGCAACTGGTGTTTTTTTATGCCTGCAGGGCTTAATTTGTTCAGTGGTGAATCCATATTTCTGTATGACATTTAAAGGAGCTGCATACGCAACAGGACCTCCAGGTAGAACATCAACCTGGAGTGTGGCATGAGGAAGACTGAAGACAACTTTGCGGCCCTGGGGCCTGAGAATGGAGAGAAGGGTTGGAAGAGGAGAGAATGGAGAGAATGGTAAAGGAGTGAAGGGTTGTGGGAGAATATGATGGAACGAAGGTAAAGTGGTTGAGGAGGTGGCGATGGTGACAAAAAAACAGCAATAACAACCTGTTTTTCTAACTTTTACAGGAAAACATAGATAAAAGCAATGGAAATGATATAATCGGTTATGGCTTTATCTCCAATGTGTCACATTCCACGGCTGAGTTTTAACAGAATTTGTGTTGCCTTCCTTCTCATTGTGTTGACCTGGGCCATTGAAATGGCCTCCAGTCCAGTGGCTATTACAGATGCAGGACCATAACATTCCACTTAGAAAATGGTTTTATCCAAAGCAATTTACAGTTCAGCGAGTACACATATTTTTTATTTAAAGTTGAAATACTGGGGAAACAGTACCACGGTTTGTTTTCTTGATGAAACCGAGGAGAGGAGTGACCGGCAGTATAATAAACAAACAAATTGCAGTACATATTCTGCTTTTCTATCGCATGTGTAATGATGTCCGAGGGGGGAACGAAACACTGTTTGTTGTTTGAAGTAGCTTCTTTGTTGTTATAACATCCCAAACAGACGTGGCATTTACACCAAGTATGGATTCCATCTTGAAGTATATGTGATCCCTACAGGGATTGAAACCACTACCTTGAGCTTTCTAGAGCCACTCTCTTGCCAACTATCAACTCAAGCCACTGATCACTCCCTGGAAATGAATTGTTTTTGTACCTGTTTGTGCCTGTCCTGTCTTGACTTGCCTAGTTAAATAAAGGTTCAATTTTAAAAAATATATAAAAGTTGGCTTTGTTAGCACTCCAAGTTGAGTTTATCACTGTTGGGAGAGGCACTAGTTTCAGTTTGTTTTAGGTTGAGATGGACTATTTCTGAGTTAATCTCAGAGCAATCACTGCTTGACTAAACATTGACATGGTTTATCTAAACATATCTAAACAATGTGGTCTCAGGGCAAATAGTTTATTCTGTAATTAAATCTGTGGCACTAGGTTACATTATGAATGGAAGCGGTCATACATAGAATATTATCCAAACTATAGAATGTATAGTATCATACGTTTTACCCGGTCGTACAATAGCATATGAATTGGACGACGAAATGTATCATACGTCTTGGTAGCCAGCAGAAACAACACTTTAGGCTTAGTGTCTTGCTTAGCAGTCATTCAATATTCTCAGTGTAAGAGTTGGGAAAATGGGACAATTCGGAGTACAAAGCACTTCTCATCCCTGGATTGAGGTATGTTTTCAGAGCCTTATCTCGCGGCGGCTCTGTGGTGTCTCACTTTAAGCAACCGACTCCGACCCATGAGTACAGCTTTAAGCAAGCCTAAGGTGTCGGATCTGCTGGGTAACATCTTGGAGGACGTATATTATTCTACAAATTTCTCTGAGACCAGATTGCTTGTTGCACCATAACAACAAAGGAGAATTATGGGGAGAATTTACGTTGGCGGAGAATTTACATAGAAAGTTAGAAGAAGTAAAACGACAAAGGGCAGGTGAATTCACGTAGCAGGTTAGGTGAATTGGGTTATGTTTAGGATAAGTGGAAGGGTTAGCTAAAATGTTACAGTTGTCACCCGACCTGACTCGAACATGCAAACTTTGGATTGTCAGACAATCATGGATTACACCCACCCATCCTCACCGACCAATCTCTTTATTCTTGTTTCTGTCAAAAGTAACTAGATCATTAGTAGGTGTCATACATCCTGGAGGTGCTGAGAAATACACTACATGACCAAAGGTGGACACCATCTTGTCGAACATCTCATTCCAAAATCATGGGCATTAATTTGGGGTTGGTTCCCCCTCTGCTATTATAACAGCCTCCGATCTCAACAAACCATTTCTGTATGGACCTCGCTTTGTGCTTTGGGATCATGAGTGGTGCAGCGGTCTAAAGCACTGCATCGCAGTGCTAGAGGCATCACTAAAGACTCAGGTTCAATCCTGGGCTGTATCACAACCAACAGGGTCGGTAGTCCCATAGGGCAATGCACAACAGGCCTAGTGACGTTAGGGGCAACGTTTGGCCGGGGTAGGCCGACAATACTGACTTACCTGGTTAAATAAAAAATAAATGTGTACAGGGGCATTGTCATTCCCCAAACTGTTGCCACAAAGCACAGAATTGTTTAGAATGTCATTGTATGCTGTAGTGTTAAGATTTCCCTTCAATGGAATGAAGGAATGGGACCACCGAGTGCTGAAGCACGGAACGTGTAAAAATGGTCTGTCTGAGGTTGCAACACTCACTATCGAGTTCCAAACTGCAACTTGAAGCAACATCAGCACAAGAACTCTTCGTCGGGAGCTTCATGGAATGGGTTTCCATGGCCGAGCAGCCGCACACAAGCCTAATATCACCATACGCAGTGCCAAGTGGCGGCTGGAGTGGTGTAAAGCTCACTGCCATTGGAATGAGATGTTCGACGAGCAGGTGTCCACATACTTTTAGACATGTAGTGTATGTACGATGTACAATACCAGTCAAATGTTTGGACACACCTACTCCTTCAAGGGTTTTTCTATATTTTTACTAGATTCTACATTGTAGAATAATAGTGAAGCCATCAAAACTATGAAATAACACATTAATTCATTTATTTTTTAAATTGAACGTTTAAAGAGGAGCTGGTTTGGAGAGACCTATGTTGCCATCTACTGTAGTAACAACAGATCCTGATAAATAAGAATACACCATTTTCCCATTTATCTCAGCAAATGTACGCTTACTCCAGTAAACTGTAAACTAATGTTTAGAATTTATTATACAAGAGACAAAATTCACAAAGTCTACAGCACAATTGCAGTCTTGTCTTAAGTGTAAAACTAATAATGACTCGATAATAGATGCTTTCTTTTTTATAAAAGATCAAATAAATGTTTGTATTTTTGATTATTTGAATTCCTCCATTATAAAAGCTTCAAGTCTTTCTCTCTCATTACGTGTTACTTAGATGAATGCGTCTTTTCCTAAAAACCAGAGTGCCATCCATCCCAATTCAACAATCCTAAACTGGTCCAATATGATCCATGTCTCTAGATCTACTGTTGTTGAGATGAAGTGTGCAGTAAGGCCAACCCACCCAGACCATACAGCACTTTGAAGCTGCAGAGAAACATACAGTGATTGTTTCTGCCTATTGAAAACCCAAACCATCTCTCCTCACCCGTCCACATGCCCATGGAAGAAGTGGTCAGAAGTGAGTGTTTGGCCCTGAATGTCAAAACATTCAGGAGATGAAGGTGCTTAAAGTTGACCCATTTTGCATACACCACCATACCATGAGACACCCATGTCTTCATCACTGGGAAATATAAACGGTTGAGTTTGATATGACCTAAAAGCTTACAAAGTGTTTTCAAACTATTTGATTATTTATTGAAAAAAAATCTAAAATCTAAAAAGAACCTTTAACGTCGATGATCGAAAAAACTCGTAAACTCTAATATTTTTTCATATTCACATATGTTGTGTCAATTTCACACGTCATTTTGTATTGTGCCCACGATCTGTTGAGACACAACATTCTCTGGAATTTCAATCATAAAAATAGAATTCATAGAATGGACCTACCCCAGCTGGCACATTTGGTTCCTTGGAAGTACCTGTAATTTGGTTCTGTGAATGAAGCGATTTTCCTGACTTTCTGAGATTGGAAGTGAAAATTTTGCCTGTTTTAGGAACGTACAATTTTTGGTTGCAGTGAGGTTCTGAGAACGTTTTAATATGGTTCCCTGAATGCTCTCCTGGGAGGTTATATATTGACATTCCGAGAACGGAAAATGTAGGTTATTTGAAGGTTTTTTAATGAGTCCCCTAAAACTTTCACTGAAAGTTTCAATAATATTTTTCATAACACTTCTAGCTTATTTAAATGTCATTCCCATTTTCGAACATTTATCAGCCAGAACATGAAACCCACCCT
This sequence comes from Oncorhynchus keta, assembly GCF_023373465.1. Lineage (NCBI taxonomy): Eukaryota > Metazoa > Chordata > Actinopteri > Salmoniformes > Salmonidae > Oncorhynchus > Oncorhynchus keta. The sequence goes on along the minus strand of NC_068445.1, from coordinate 11,186,890 downwards.
GTATTCAAGAACGCGTTGTGTCTTATCCGACGACGGGCACAATACTAAAACCTTAGAGGACGTGAAATAGAATCTATGCTATAGCATACGAATATGAAACAAATTGGAGTTTTAAGATAATTGACGACAAAAACTTTTTTTTCAAAACTTTATCCCCACGAATGATCAAATAGTTTGACAACCCTGTTTGTAAGCTTTTAAATGATAAATCTCAATCCATTATATTTTCCAGTGATGAAGACGTGGACGTCTCATGTCTTCATTTCTTGTTATTTTTTAAAATGTCGGTTAATGTGTATATTGTTGTTGTATTGCTAGATATTGCTGCACCGTTGGAGCTAGAAACATAAGCATTTCGCTGCACCTGTGATAACATCTATATAACTGTGTACATGACCAATAAACAAAACAAAAACAAATATTATTGTATAGTGGGGTATGCAATATGGGTCAACTTTGAGAACCTGTATCTCTTGAATGTTTTGGCATGCAGGTCCAAAAAGTAACTTTCTGAGAATTTCTACAATTAACAAAGGTTTTATTCAAATCAATAGGGTTGCTGTCAAAACGTGATTGAAATCAAATGCATTTAACCGTGTGATTTACAGTACATGTCATTGGTTCCAGTGTTGACTCATGGCACTCCACTGGATTATATAGCAATGTGGTGAAGTGTGAACAACAGAGCAACTAGCAAAGTTTGCCGAAGTGTGAAAAACAAACAACTTTCTCTCCTGCTACTCTCCTCTCCTCATCTTCGTCCATCACACACACACACACACACACACACACACACACACACACACACACACACACACACACACACACACACACACACACACACACACACACACACACACACACACACACACACACACACACACACACACACACACACACACACACACACACACAGGTGTGAGTATTCATTTTACACTAATTGTTGAAACACCTTCTGTGTAGCAATGCTTGTGCAAGGAACACAAGCATTTCGCTACACCCGCAATAACATCTTCTAAATATATTTATACAACCAATACAGTTTGATTTGATGTGATGTGTCACATTTCCCATTGACAGTAAAAATGACTCTAGAAGGCAATCCTTTGAACGATCAACTGATCAGTTTCCTCTTGGGACCATGGGCGCTGATATCCACACCAGTCGTGTTGTGTCAACTTCTCTCACCTGTTTGTCTCTGAGCTGCCCTGTCACACCATGAGGAAACGTTTAGGCTGTGGGGGCAGGGAGGGCCAGGAGACTCTGTCACCTCGGTTACACCACACAAAGTGAAAAACCTTCCAACCCAAACACCCAACTCCCCACAGAACACCTCAAAGGGCTCCAAGGGATCCAATGAGGCTGTTTCAGGAGTTGTTTGGTTTGGCGGTTCCCACCTAATGACAGCCCTACCAACTTTTTGCCCTGCTTTTGTCTTGGGGACAAGCCTGGCAATTACCATGTTGAGTGTTATCCTGGCACCATACTGCCAGTTCTCTGACCTCCTCCCTATAGGCCGCCTCATCTTTGTCAGTGATCAGGCCTACCACTGTCGTGTCGTCAGCAAACTTAATGATGGTTTTGGAGTCGTGTTTGACCACGCAGTCGTGGGTGAACAGGGAATACAGGAGGGGAGTAAGTTCACACCCCTGAGGGGCCCCAGTGTTAAGGAGCAGTGTGGCAGATGTGTTGTTGCCTAGGGCAGTGTGGATTGTGATTGAGATTGCGTCATCTGTGGATCCTAATCAATGTAACATATGACACGACTTTTATACCACCTCCAGGGACCAGAGCTTCTAAATCATCCAACCTGAGAAAATCTGATCATCTTGCTTATAATAAAACAGGGAGTTACAGGCTATGGACAGTGAAATCAGAATAAAACAGGGAGTTACAGGCCATGGACAGTGAAATGGGAATAAGGGAGATAATCAACATGATTACTATCACATTGATTTATTTGGGAGTTACATATAGGATAGTGGACCCTATGTGGTCTTGTAAAGGGGTGTGAAACATCAAAAGTCATATGGAATTAGGTGATAAATTGTGGTATTTACAGGTGCAGAAGGTAAGCTGAAACTTTGGAATGTGGAACTATCGAATATAAGAAGTGGACGAACACGAACATGAACATTCAAAATAATAAACAATAATCTAAGTGGCCAATTCACTGAACCTAGCTGCTTCTAAGGCAGAATGCCTTCAAGCTAGGCAGAGCGCCAATAACTTTGACAGTGTCAATAATTCATCACACAGCTGAGGTTAAGAGAGCCCTGGGACAATATGTCACTCCTGCCTAAGCTCTCCTGGAATGAACAACCTGAATAGGTTAAATGCCCAACCCCTAACACTGGGATAATCCAAAATGCACCTTCCCAGTAAACAATTCTTGGGAGAGAAAACGTTTTTGTAATTTTACCTGTAATGTTCACCTGATGTTTGAGTGTCCAGTTTTCCTTTAGTTATAGGAACATGACATGTATGTCAGCAAAAACCTCCTGAGAACCTATTTAGCATGTTTTGGCGTTCGAGTCAGGAGAACATTCCTTCAATGTCAAACAGAACGAACCCAGAACGTGGTTACCATGTTCTCAGAATAGCCCATATTAATGTTCTAGACACGTTTCATGTGGCATTGCAAGAACATGAATGTGTCGAATGACGTTTAAAACACAGGAAAGTGTGTCATGGTCCCCTGGAGGTCTTTTCAATTAGCGAAGGTACATAAAAAGGGCGTCCTCTATGTGCATAAAACAAATGCCTTGTTTGCTAAGTTATCTAACTGTACATTGCTCTTTGTTACCTTTTAAAAAAAATATATATATCTCCATTAGCACAGTAGACATTATCCCAACTCATTGTTAGAGCAGAGACATTCTTTTTATAATTTTTTTCTAATTCTATATTTTTTTCTATTGTGTTATTGACTGTACGATTGTTTATTCCATGTGTAACTCTGTGTTGTTGTTTGTGTCGCACTGCTTTGCTTTATCTGGGCCAGGTCGCAGTTGTAAATGAGAACTTGTTCTCAACTAGCTTACCTGGTTAAATAAAGGTGAAATAAAATATATAGATCTTTTTTAAAGTGTCCATTCCATCTAATACCTCCCACACCGAGACAATACTACAAGCAGTCTTCAACTGGGGATATTTAGCCTACCTGAAAACAGGAAAGAATACACCATTGTATTGCAGTCTCATTATTTGTGTATCAACCAAACCATAGATTAATGTATCCTACCCCTCTAGTATTGTTCTTATGAATGGCTGCAGGATATGGTTTACAAACAGTATTGTTGGATTACAGGTTATACTGTCAAATGGGAGGAAATGCTGGCCTGGGTCCTTGGCTGCTGCTCTCCTGAGGAGATTGCGTTGGGAGGGGGTGACAATAAGAAGTGTGATTTTGGGTTGAATACACCAACTGATTGAGTATACAAACAGCTGATATTAGGCAATGGTTCACAAACGTGTTTGGCACCATGATCCATCTAAAGCCTTTTGAGCTGTATGGTGACTAGCCAGTATTTCTAGTCAATTTATATTCAGCCAACCCAGTCCGGATCGACTGCCACCCACCAACACTCACATTACTGTAAGGGACTGAACAAGACATTTAAAGTGGTTAAAGTGGTGGCTAAAATCTCCAACACCTAATCACAACTAATTAGGTTAATATCGGGTTAACATGTCATGAGATGCGTAAACACACATTTATCACTTTTATGTTGGCCACTGCAGCCACTTCCCAGTATTGTGTCCTTGCCGCTCCAGCTACTGTAGGGGGGACACAATGTATGAACAGGCTCACCAAGGGTTAATAGTAGTACCTACCTCAGTGCTGTGGAACCGTGGGAGTTCAGACTCCTATAGCTGCTCTGGTTCTGTTTTGGGCTGCGCAATCACATAAAGGAAGTTAGTGGGAGCCAGTCACATGGGACAGCTTCCTTCTTTTGTTTACTGGAAGATTGTATCAACCTTTGTGGCTCCTGGATGCTGTCCTGTCACACCATGCCTGCTGCCCCATATTATGCCCCTGCATTTCTCTGTCCATCGTCACCCTCTGTCCCTCTCCCGTCACCCTCTGTCCCTCTCCCTAAGCTCCCATAAGACTCCTCTCCCTTCACACTGCATTCTTGGTCCCAGCACTTCTCCATGTCAACGCTAATGAAGGTATATTTTCAGTTGCTCATGTCTGAAATACAGGCTTGGTTGAGGTTGAGGTTAATGTTGCTATATGGTTGTTTCATCATGAACAATATGAACATGTAGAGTGTGGTATCAAAGGGAGTCACTGCTATGTGAGAAAGCTGATTTCTCTTTCATCCGAGAAATGTGTCAGAGTAAGGACACTAATAAGCAGAAGAGTGCCTCTCCCACTGACCATGGTTCCCAGGAAGTGAGAGCACCATTCCCTTTGTTACCTCAATTAAGTGATAATGCTCGAGAAGCCGGTGTTTGGAGGATATACTGGCACGGGTGTTGTTAGGTCCGAGACGAAGTCGAAGGCCAGCAAACTGTGCCAATATATCATCCAAACACCGGCTTCGAGGATATTATCACTTTTATACAACCAATAAAATATAATGGGTTGCCAACATATTCAAATAATTGTCATTAAAAATGTTATTTTGATTAATTTATTCACACTATTTCATCCTTCCACAAGATATAGTCCCGGCACAAGTCTAGGTTTGCTTCCCAAGCCGGCTGGTCGTTCTATCCGTTCGGTTGCCAGAGACGCGACCCAGACATTCAGTCTTTTTGTGCTGAATCTGTGGACACGACGCAGTTGTTCATTCTAAATGTTCCATTTCCTTATTGGCTGGCAATGTTTTTATCCCTTGGTTGCTAGTTAGCCAACTACGGCTAATTTACAGTCACATCAAACAGTGCAGCCAGAATAACAACAGTAGTGGCATTTGCATTTGTTTAAGCTGTTTTCTAGTGACATAAATCTGGTTACATCCGTAACAATGAACTAATGAGGCGCAATTTCGCCTTGCATAGACATTAAGACACTGTTGTTCAGAGGAGCTAGCCAACAACACGGCTAACACTTCAAACTGAAGCAGGAAAGACTGCATTCAAGCTGCACTTCGTTTAGTTGTACCTTTTTTCAATTGACATTTCTTTGTATATATCCATAAAAATTATGCCAGTTGATAAACACTACCTGCCTGTCTGTTTCATCCCGACTCCCGACATGTTCATTACTATGGGACAGCTGGAGATCGAATTTGAATATTGAAACAATGTTGCAAATGTCGGAGAGACAGACAGCAGGGTTTATACAAATCTCCGCTGTTGAAAACTAAATGTTAGTCGAAAAGAAATCTGAGATAATGTCCAGATACTTTCTATTGTGGAGATCAACTTCATAAATTGCCTGGCTGGGCTGATGAGAGAGTGGATTGCACAGTCAGATGGAACAGAGTAAAAAGTCATATATTTAGCCGGTGGTAACTTGTGGTATAGACACGGGTTGGAAAGCAGATTTAACCAATCAGCATTCAGGATTAGAACCATCCGTTGTATAACAGTCAATAATTACTGGGATTTTATTCTCACAGTTCTCACCTCACGATACCAGCGTTTTACCTGTGTGTTCTTTCAACTGCTGGGGTGGCAGGGTAGCCTAGTGGTTAGCATCACAAACTAGTGGTTAGAGTGTAGGACTAGTAACCAAAAGGTTGCAAGTTCAAATCCCTGAGCTGACAAGGTACAAATTTGTCATTCTGCCCCTGAACAGGCAGTTAACCCACTGCTCCTAGGCCATCATTGAAAATAAGAATTAGTTCTTGCCTAGTTAAATAAAGGTTTAAAAAAAATGTAAATTACAGCATCAAAATATGACAAGTTAAAACAACAAAAATATTTTCAAGTCATTTTGCCGAGTGTCTCTATGAAATCAGATTATATAAAAGGTTTTTCAGATTCAGGTTTATTTCATTTTCATTGCACATACTGTATAACATAAATCTGCTGAGGAAGGATTCTGTATTTGCTGAAGAAGTGTTCTCAAGGTTTTGACTTTCCCTGTGTTGGTCGGATGCACTCTGTCCAAGACTCTAAATTCCCTCCCTTGAGCCCTAGATAACAGATATATTTCATAGGGTAAATGTTGGCTTCCCAACATCCTATTAAAGCCACTGTGTGAGGTGCAGCCAGGAAAAATTGGCGAATTTATTGAGTTTGGGAAACATGTGGCCTTTTCTTCACAAGGATATCCCCTAGGACATGGTTTCTCCCCAGTACTTTATCCATCTTTCCTTTTCTATCTAGTTCTCTCTTTCACTCCCTCTCTCACCATCTCTCTTTCTCTCACTTATCCTTTACTTCCCTGCTTGCTGAGCCTTGCTCCCCCAGTCTCTATCTAGCATGTATATATATATATACAGTTGAAATCGGAAGTTTACATACACATTGGCCAATTCCTGACATTGAATCCTAGTAAAAAGTCCCTGTCTTAGGTCAGTTAGGATCACCACTTTATTTTAAGAATGTGAAATGCCAGAATAATAGTAGAGAGAATTATTTATTTCAGCTTTTATTTCTTTCATCACATTCCCAGTGGGTCAGAAGGTTACATACACTCAATTAGTACTTGCTAGCATTGCATTTAAATTGTTTAACTTGGGTCAAACGTTTCAGGAATCCGTCGACAAGCTTCCCACAATAAGTTGAGTGAATTTTGGCCCATTCCTCCGAACAGAGCTGATGTAACTGAGTCAGGTTTGTAGGCCTCCTTGCTCGCACATGCTTTTCCAGTTCTGCCCACACATTTCATATAGGATTGAGGTCAGGGCTTTGTGATGGCCACTCCAATACCTTGACTTTGTTATCCTAAAGCCATTTTGCCACAACTTTGGAAGTATGCTTGGGGTCATTGTCCATTTAGAAGACCCATTTGCGACCAAGCTTGAACTTTCTGACTGATGTCTTGAGATGTTGCTCCCAAGGATGAACCAGACTTGTGGAGGTCTACATTTGTTTTCTGAGGTCTTGGCTGATTTCCCCATGATGTCAAGCAAAGAGGCACTGCACTTGAAGGTAGGCCTTGAAATACATCCACTGGTACACCTCCAATTGACTCAAATGATGTCAGTTAGCCTATCAGAAGCTTTTAAAGCCATGACATAATTTTCTGGAATGTTCAAGCTGTTTAAAGGCACAGTCAACTTAGTGTATGTAAACTTCTGACCCACTGAAATTACAGTGAATTTTAAGTGAAATAATGTGTCTGTTAATAACACTACACACACTAAGTTGACTGTGCCTTTAAAAAGCTTGGAAAAATCCAGATCATGATATCATGTTTGGCCAAATGCACCAAAAGCGTTGTCTTGGCTGTTTGCTTAGGGCCGTTTTACTGTTGGAAGGGGAACCTCCGCCCCAGTCTGAGGTCCTGAGTGCTCTGAAGCAGGTGTTCATTAAGGATCTCGCGGTACTTGGCTTGATTCATCTTTCCCTCGATCCTGACTAGCCTTCCAGTCCCTGCCGCTGAAAAACATCCCCACGGCATGATGCTGCCACCACCATGCCTCACCGTAGGGATGCTGCCAGGTTTCCTCTAGACGCGACCCTTGGCATTCAGGCCAAAGAGTTCCATATTGGTCTCATTAGACAAGAGAATCTTGTTTTTTCATGGTCTGAGAGTCCTTTAGGTGCCTTTTGGCAAACTCCAAGTGCTGTCCTCCCTTTTACTGAGGAGTGGCTTCCGTCTGTCCACTCTACCATAAAGGCTTGATTGGTTGAGTGCTGCAGAGATGGTTGTCCTTCTGAAAGGTTCTCCCATCTCCACAGAGGAACTCTGGAGCTCTGTCAGAGTGACCATTGGGTTCTTGGTCACCTCCCTGACCAATATCCTTCTCCCCCGATTGCTCAGTTTGGCCGGGCAGCCAGCTATAGGAAGAGTCTTGGTGGTTCCAAACTTCTTCCATTTTAGAAGGATGGAGGCCACTGTGTTCTTGGGGACCTTCAACGCTGCAGAAGTGCTTTGGTACCCTTCCCCGATCTGTGACTCGACACGATCCTCTCTCGGAGCTCTACGGATTATTCCTTCGACCTCATGGCTTGGTTTTTGCTCTGACATGCACTGTCAACTGTGGGACCTTATATAAACAGGTGTGTGCCTTTCTAAATCATGTCCAATCATTTGAATTTACCACAGGTGGACTCCAATCCAGTTGTAGAAACATCTCAAGGATGATAAATGGAAACAGAATGCACCTGAGTCTCATAGCAAAGGGTCTGAATACTTATGTAAATAAGATATTTCTAAAAACCTGTTTTCTCCTTGTCATTATGGGGTATTGTGTGTAAATTGCTGAGGACATTTTTGCATTTAATTCATTTTAGAATAAGGCTGTAACGTAACAGAATGTGGAAAAAGTCTAGGGGTCTGAATAATTTCATAAGGCACTGTATATTATCGCCTGTCCTCCTCTGCTGTAGGTCTACAGTATCAGGCAGAAATGTTATGTTCCACACCCATTTCTTGGGCCATGAGTCAAGAGGTCCTCACAGATCTTTTTTTTTTTACTACTTTTACTTCCCATAAAATGTAAAAATAGATTGAGCTCACATCCATCTCAAAATATGTACTTTCTCAACACTAAATGATACTTTGCACTGGTGACACTAGAGGAACTTTCTCTCAAACATAACTCATCTCCCTGAAGATTATCCAAAGATCTCCCATAAGGCTACCCAAATTGGAAAACGAGTGCACCATTTTCACATTATGGTCCCTGAGGTGTTGTTTACCAGCCAATGAGCCAAGAGAACTGGTGGTCCAGGAAACGGCTCAACAAAAGGCTTCCAGTGGTATGGGAGTATCTGTCTGCCCATGCAGCTCAGTATTCTGTTTCATGATGAGGTAATTCACCAAATTGACAATATTCTGACTTATTGCATCACCTCCTCCAGGCCAATCCGAATTCCAGTTAGGAGAGTCACCTTTTCCTAGAAACACTCCTCTTTTCATTCTTTTCACTTTAGTGGCTTACTAATATCCTCCCTTTATGGGTATATGGCCGTGCATAGCGCAATCAAACATTTATCTTATCATTACTTCAGGATAAAATCCGGCATATATTTTCAACATCAACTTCTGCAATTTTTATACTAGAAGATGAGAGATCCTGAGTTTGATATTCCTTCATAGGGTATGCTGATGTAGTCACGATAAGAGTGTTGTGAGAGGCTAAGGATCACTGATCAGCAGGACAGACTGGCTCCATGCCCCATGGAATTCTGGGTAAATATCTGCGGACCAGTCATGGGAATGAAATACATGTCAAGTCTCAGAGTGGGGACAGTAGCACTGGCAACAACACAGCAAGGCCACAACTGTGCCTCTGTGTGTGAGTGAGGGACTTTCCTTCTTTCTCTCTTTCTTTCATTCTTCCTTTTCCTTCTCTCTCAATATTTGCAGCAAAACAATCTACTTAAGACTGATGGACTCTGGTTGTTTTAGCAAAATATAGTGTTACATCAAGTGTTTTTTTTACAAGACTGAATAGTCGTGTATGCCTCAATTGTGTGTGTGTGTGTGTTTGTGTTTGTGTGTGTGTGTGTGTGTGTGTGTGTGTGTGTGTGTGTGTGTGTGTGTGTGTGTGTGTGTGTGTGTGTGTGTGTGTGTGTGTGTGTGTGTGTGTGTGTGTGTGTGTGTGTGTGTGTGTGTGTGTGTGTGTGTGTGTGTGTGTGTGTGTGTGTGTGTGTGTGTGTGTGTGTGATCTAATGTTTGTTTGGGGAGAGGGAAGGAAGGGTGAGGAAGATTAGTACTCTCCTATGAGCGCTGTGTAATGTCGGTATGTGAGCACTGAGTACTATGGTAGTAGATTGTGACACTCTGGTTTAGAAAGAGACTTGTAGATCAGTGTTGTGCTAGCTGGACAATGGACCACCAGAGGGTTTTTACTACACATTGAAGACAGCATGTACATATCTTCCTTTCTTCCATAGCCAGGTTCCTTCACTTCTTGTGCTAAAAGTCCCTGTTATCATGTGGTCCTTATTCTGCAGCTCACATAGAGAGCACGCCCAGATCAACAATATCCATATTTCACCTTACAAATGTTTTTTCTTACTGTCCTCTCTCTCTAAACTTCCGTTAGGCAAAATGTTCCATATAATATGGTACCATCAACACTAAATCACCTCCAACTTCCTCCTCTCACTAACTTCAGAATTTCTTCGATGTGTCCTGAATGCCGAAACATGTGAAAAACAGTTATTTAAGGAAAGTTTCAGCTCAACCCCTCATGCTTTTCACAGGGTTTTCAGATGTCCACCCCCTACTCTCTCCAAACAATGGCACATTTAAGAGTCAACACATTTCAGACCTATTTTGTTTGTGTCTGGCACAAACTATTGTCCTATTCATGATATGACTACTTCTACATAGTGGGAAACACACAGAGTAACAGGGAGGAAATAAGTCCGCAACGACGATCTGTGAGAAAGAAGGAGAAACAAAAGGTTGATTGCACCTTGGGCTTTATACCGTGATCACACACAAATGGGACGATTGTCAAATGTAATCAACGGCCTGATAAAGTGCACATCGGACAAGTGAAGTCTAAAGAGGCCATCAGCAGTTGAAACGATAACAAAGCTTCTCTCCGCCATTGGTTACGCAAAGAAGCTGAGGGATGGGGGCTGGAGAAATGTAACCACTCTCAAATCATAGACAGAGCTAAGGACTGACCATGCATGATATCAAAGTTACAGTTTCAACCATGTTTTGAGGCTATGTAATGTTTTGAGGGTATGTTTATATTTATATTATATATTTATATTTGGGTTTATTATGACAGTTGAACTCAGCTCACGGGGCATTTATATGTTATATTGTATTCCAGAATCAATGGGTGCATGTCATTAATTTAAAGTCCAAATATACATAGTAGCTACTATATATTTCCCCTTTAAGTGCAGTGCAGGTCTTCAGTACTTTATTTCAACTTACTTGGGATGATAAAAAGTCCCTGTTATCATGAGGTCCTATTCTGCAGCTCACATAGAGAGACCGTCCGGGATCAACAATATCTCGGATTTATTGCATGCATTCGCAACAGCCTTGCATGAGTTTACTAGTTCTTTATGTTGCCTATGAATGCATAATAAAAGCAGTATTCTAAGGATTTTGATTGATGTGCGATGAACACTTTTTTTTAACGATATCTGACGAAGATCTCAAATATGTCTCCCTGGTGTATGGGGGTTCTTTCGTCTCTTCCTCAAAACTCAAACCTGGCACATTGCCATTTTAAAGGTCCAATGCAGCTATTTTATCTCAATGTCAAATCATTTCTGGGGAACAATTAAGTACCTTACTGTGATAAATGAACAAAAATAGCTTCTTAGTAAAGAGCAATTTCTCAAGCAAGAATTTTGCTATAACTGTCTGGGAGTGGTCTGATTGGGGAGAGGGAAACTGAAAACTAGCTGTTGTTGGCAGAGGTTTGGAACTCTCTTTCTTATTGGTCTTTAACTAATTTACCCCATCGTGATGTCACCATGGAAGGCCAAAACTTCCATGATGCACCCCGACCCAAAAGGCAGTGAGAATCTAAGGATATATGGCTTTCTTTAGCCAACTTCAGCAGTGCTCTGAGGATGCTCCACCCTTTCTGATCTTTTGGTGTGTTCAATGGTACTGTACTGTGAGTATTTAACTTGTGCACTATGTAGCAGCCTCCCTGGGGTGGAGATGATCTTTGACTGTACATTATCGTCACAGTAATAATGTAGTGTATGTGTCCTCAAGAGGTTTATTAGAATAACATTGAAAATATCTATTTGTACAAATGTTATTTTGGGAAAGTAGAGCTTTTGCATATGCACAATTGATGCTTTGTATCATGGCATCTGTGTCCAGTGTCTTCTATAGTCTTTTGTGTATCTGTCATTTCTGGGCAACAGAACTGCTGTTTTATTCTGTCAACATAGACCATTTTAAAGCCCTACTGTTTATGGAACTTAAACAATTAGAATTGTTTCACAATGTGTTGGTTTGTTAGACCCAAATTAACTGACTTATTCTAACTTGACATACCTCTGGTCAGAACATGGCATGTTCATAGACACAAACAGTGTCTCCTTCCTGTCGTGTTCCATTCATACCAGTGTCCCATCAGGTCAGAGGTAGAAATCACTTCTCCCAGCGTTCTGTGCAACAGGAAATGCCCTCCTATTCCCAGGCCGGGCGTGGGGCGGAGAATCAGCGTTGCCACAGGATGATGTTACACAGTAGGGGAGAACCAGGATGAACGTAACACTTTTAGTTTTTTCCCTAATTACTCAGCGATCAATAGCGATAGAGACACCATATTTTATTAGTTGTGATTTCATTTCAGGGGAAATAAGTTGAAATTAAATAGACCGAGAACAGAACTACCACAACCTTACTTTTGTACTTGTCAGCAGGACAGGAGTAACAGCCTTGGGACGGAAGTAACGGCTGGCGAGCAGCGCACAATATCTGTCTTATCTCCTTGTTTCTGGTTTGTAATGCTCGTTACTTTCAACAAATGTACTATCAGCCATCATTTCATGTTTGTATCGACTTAAATAATTGATGCTTTTGGTTCATACATAAATGTATGAAAATGAGCCATGAGTCAACAGCGCAATGTTGCACAACCACAATATTTAGCCTTATGAATATTAATCAGACTAAAATGGATGACATAATAGCTGTATTAACCATCATTTTCTCATCTCACTTTAATGGGAATGTAGTAGGAGATGTTTTTCACCATTTTCTTTAACTATTCATGCTTAATTCGACCAATCAGGTGCGCTTCAGCTGCCCTTGTCAAGCGCACTCTTGGTTTTTTGATAGAATTAAACATCTTTATTCACTTCACAAACAACAAACTCATCATGTCTCTCACATTTCCATGGCTTGACATAAGGTAATAAGAATTATAAAGATATTTTATAATTACGTATTTTAACCACTTAACTGCCGATGAAAGTTCATGTGAGAAGCTGATCCATCAAGTGAATTGATTAAGTCATAATTCGAATGATGTCATATATAATTTTCAAACATTCAGTCACTTGTTGATATTTTGCTAGCATTATAAAAGCAATGTGAACTAGAGGAGACAACGGCCTGTGCTGAAACATTCATTTCCATTATATTCCAGCTCATCAGTTTACTTTGTGTTACTTTCCCTCCAACCGTCTCTCCTGTGACTTCTCCCAGACTAAAACCCAGAGCTAGCATGACACTTGAAGCCTGTGCTGTCATTTAGTCACTAGATGGGATAAGACAATTACATATGTTTGGAACCTTATTAAACAACAACTGTGAAACATGGCTGGACTGGGCTGTTTTTTTTTTTGCAGGTAGGTCATCCTCCGCGTTATGAACATGCTGACTTCACTACGCCATTCCAACTTCTGTGATATCTGAGAAAATGGGCTTGTATAGTATTTTCGTCGCGGCTTTCCCCTTCCCCTTTCAGTAGAGGGATATCAGTAAGACTTGCAAGCTTTGGTTCTGAGGGTGGAAATGGGCTATAATGGGGAGAGGGATGACTAGTCTTTCCTAAAGCACTGTGTTCATTTGGTTCATAATTAAATTACAATAAAAACGTAATACTATACCTCACGCTCTCTGACTATACTGTATGTACTTAAAGCTGAGCAGAAAAGAGGTGCACTACTCTCACTCGTGAAGAGAATTACAGAATCTCCCATATGTGTTCAATTGGGTTGAGATCCGATGAGTGAGACATCCATGGCATATGGTTTACATCATTTTCATCAAACCATTCTGTAACCACTCGTGCCCTGTGGATCGGTGCATTGTCATCCTATGGGGGCATAGCCATGGTAGCCAAAATTATGGCCTGTCCAGCATTTTTACACATGACCCTAAGCATGGTGGAATGCTCATTGCTTAATTAACTCGGGAACCACACCTGCTTTCAAAACACTACAGTATGTGTCCCTCATTTACTCAAGTGTTTCCATTATTTTGGCAGTTACCTGACCTTGTTGATAGATATACCTGTCCCTGAGATCTGGATGTTCTCCTCTCACCCAGGACAGGTAACTGCTGCCTTGATCTTTCTATCTCTGAGAAATCTCAGCCGGACTCCCATTTTCACTTACCTGACATCTGCCATCCTGTGTCGTCTCAGCAAACAGTTTACAGCCCCAACACAAAGGGAAAGAGCTGGAGGGCATTAGGACTTTGTTTACCATTTAACCCGATATCTCTTCTTCTTTCTCGATCAGCACAATTCTGCGGGTTCTGTAACATCGCCACATTCCACATACAGTCAGAAGCCTGGGAAACAGTTCCAGAGTGGAGAAAATAATATTTACATTTCTATTTACAGTTTTATTTCCCCACAAATGTCCGCTGTGACCTCGTACAAAGACTTTTGGTTTACTCTCTTTTATGAGGCTCTGCCAAAATGTGTGTTTGTTTGTTTAAGTGCTGGGTGTGCCATGTTGCAGTAGACCAGATTGAAGCCTTCACACTGTTTTGAGTTACTTTCATTTGGCTGGTATATTGGTAGAAGAGAGTGAACATATGTTCTAGTTTGGGTGAAGAAAGATAAGTCATGCTAGTTTTGTCAACCTGCGCTGTGAGACTGCCTCAGGTCTCAACATTTTGCCTCGAATCTTCTATACTGAAAACTATAAACACCGAATTAGGGCACATTTTGCATAACAGAAATTCAAGAAAATAGTGTCAGTTATTCTTTGACTCATTAAGTCCACCCAGGGAGAGGAGTAAGTCTGCAAATTCAAAGTTCCCTCGACACTTACTTGACTATGTTTAACAGTAAAGATAGGCCTATACATGTAGTGTACCTGCTTTTCCTTTAGAAAACAGTTACATGACTATGTTTAACAGTAGAGATAGGCCTATACATGTAGTGTACCTGCTTTTCCTTTAGAAGACACTTACTTGACTATGTTTAACAGTAAAGATAGGTCTATACATGTAGTGTACCTGTGTTTCCTTTAGAAGACACTTACTTGCTGACCATATGATCAGACCGTCCTTACCTCCTCCATTGCGGCTCCTAATAATTTCAGTTTCAGGGAGCCATACTGCTAGGCCTGCCAACCGGCCATTCAGAGCCGCTGAGTTATACAGTACTGGCTGGCAGGGCAGGTCAGGGTCGCCATGTGTTTGTCCCCCAGGCACCCTCCCAGTGTCCCCAGACAGGCACCAGTGCTCCAGTGTTTGACCGGCCATCCATGTGGACATGTGCTGGACAAGCGCTCCCGACAGTGAGACCGCAACACTGGGAAGAACTCACCCGTGCGTCTGCCTATCTAGTCCCTGGGAAACAAAGACCCGTTTGTACTTTTGGACTCATGGACTACTCATTACCCCAGCACAATGCTCCTCCAAAGCCAACCTCCACCCTTTGCCGGCCTGTTTGGTTGTGTCCTTTCATTCATTGCCACCACATTCAGCTCCTCTCCTAATTTGTGATTTGTGCTTTGAATGGATGGAGGGTCAGGGGTGCAGAGAGAGGCAGAGACAGGCCAGGGAGATGGTCCCTCATTTGGGACTGAACGGCTGCCAATCTCCCAGCTGCCTTTGCTCAACTGGAGGATTACAAAAGAGATACTGACTCCCACCTTCCTCTGGTGCTCTTCCTGTAAGTCCCCCTGTTTAAGATCTGTGTCAATTAGCCTCCCTGGTAGTGTGTGTGTGTGACAATAGCAAGTCCATCAGCCTTGTTCACCTGCTCCTCATACATGAGAGGGTAACAACTGGTTACTGATTCCCCAGCCTTTCTCCCTCCCAAATGCCCCCCTCTGTCTGTCAAAGCTTCTGCTCTGGGGATCTGTGGTGTAATTTAGCTCACCACACTCTGTGTAACACACCCCTTCATTTGTCACAGAGCTTATCGAATGGCCTGCTATTAAATTCTAGTACTTTCCTGTGGTTTCCATGTGTGTAGAATTGAGCTGTACAATAATGCTTGACGATTCATCAAATTCTACATTAAAGCTCAATATGAAAAAAAAAGACCCCACGAGAAAGCGACAAAAGCATTCTTACTTAATTTGTCAATCATCCAATAAATAGTTTGCATAGTCAATTTACACACAGCTCTGACACGCACACTTACCCCAACAGACATGCCACCAGGGTTCTTTTCAAAGTCCCCAAATCCAGAACAAATTCAAGAAAGCATACAGTATTACAGTATATAGAGCCCTTATTTCATGAAACTTCCTTCCATCTCATATTGATCAAATAAACAGCAAACCTGGTCTCAAAAAACAGATAAAGCAACAACTCGCGGCACAACGCCTCTCCCCTATTTGACCCAGATAGTTTGTGTGTATGCATTGATACTGTATGTAGTTCTGTCCGTGAGCTGTTCTTGTCTATTGATGTTCTCTGGCTCAGTTGGTAGAGCATGGCGCTTGTAACGCCAGGGTAGTGGGTTCGATTCCCGGGACCACCCATACGTAGAATGTATGCACACATGACTGTAAGTCGCTTTGGATAAAAGCGTCTGCTAAATGGCATTTATTATTATTATGTCATGTTTCATGTTTTCATGTTTACATGTGTGGACCCCAGGAAGAGTAGCTGCTGCTTTTGCAATAACTAATGGGGATCCTAATAAAATACCAAAATACCAAATACTAAGTATCATCCTCCAGGAGTGAATCTCACTATATCTTTATATTCCCATCGTGGACACTTTCCCATCAATCTCTATCAGTTGAGCAGTGGATCTCGTGAGCATTCTTGTCCTTGAGTAGCATCTGAATGGACACATTGTTCTCTGTGTGATCAAGTGTAAATGTGCAATTGACTCTTGGCCATGAACGATAGAATCTACGGAAATATTCATGTTTTCCCCTGATTGAGTTTGCCTTGCCAAGTGGAAGTCGCATGCTGATGTCATTACATGTAGTTGGACAATAAGGAAACATACAGTACGAGGTCAACAAGATTGCCGTCTCCAATACTACAATCATAGCTATTTGCAGGAAATGATATTCTAGGTTCCATTAAAAATGGATCGCTTTCCTAGTCCATTATAATGTATTAGATATCTCAGATGATCAAATTGTATTTGTCCAGCTCAACCCATTATGTAAACTTTGATGTGCTTGTTATACTTCACACTGTTGTCATTATTCAGTGCAAACAACATATTTAGACCCAGACCTGTCCAAAATACATACCCCAAATCTCTCTCACTCGCCATCTGTCCAACACATCAGAATGACATGAACGAGTGGCATGTAAACCAATCAGGAGAAAAGTAGCCACATGTTACCAGTCATGTCATTCCACCGATTACACTCTCCACTGTCCTCTCCACTCTGTGACTGCTCTGTACATTCCAGAGGATACATTTCACTGATTTAGAATCAGTTCATGGGGTTGACTGGTGCAGTCCAGAGACCACGTGCCTCCCTCACAGCACTGACAGGCCATATTGAGGTATCTCAGGTATTTCCTTGATTATTCTCTTCTCTGTTGTTTGGGCGCATGCTGTATTTGTGAAATCTGAGTTATGTGGAGTATTTCGTCATGTGTCTGTCTGTTCATTGGATTTGGGCTGATATGTTTTCTGATATTGTTATAGTGTGTCAACTGTGTTATCTTATACCCTTATAGTGTGTCAACTGTACCATATAACTTGTTTAAGAGACACAAATTATATGGATCAATTTCAAAAGTGGCCTTCGCTTGTTCATGCCCCTCAAAAACAAAGCCTGCTTTTCAGAATTGACCCCAATGAGCACAATGGGGTTTGGGACTTCAGCAGTTCAGTCAGACCAGAATCAAACTGATTTAGTTAGGCTACACATTTATTTCATTGAAATGATCCTGACCTTTCACAAAAAAACAAAGCCAAATCTTGACCCGTAGACATGACTTTTTTTCCTGTCGTATTTTTTTGAATAGCCTTTATTTGACCATTTTCTTCTAACATGCTGTATACATATAATTCCTCTTTGAAAAGACAGGCGCACATAGGTGCTGGAACCAACAGCATGTAATGCAACGCAGTAAATAAGACAGAAACTGGACTGGAAGTAGTGGAATATGGAGTAGCTGCCTGACTGTGAGAGTGTGAAGGAAGGCCTGCTGTCAAGTTGTGAACTTTAGGAGCCCAGTGGCTGGCAGACACACACATGCTGCAGACAGCTGCAACTCACACGTACAGATCTGTGCCATTGACATCTCTGCTGCCTTTTTGTGGTAAATAGCATTGCCAACAGCTGCAACACGCTGAAGTGATGTATTGAAGTAATGTGTGACAGTCAATGATACAGTAACCAACAGTGTGTGGTGCATGTACAGTACCAGTCAAACATTTGGACACATTCAAGGGTTTTTATTTATTTGTACTATTTTCTACATTGTAGAATAATAGTGAAGACATCAAAACTATGAAATAACACATATGGAATCACAAAGTAAACAAAAAAAGTGTTAAAGATTATTCAAAGTAGCCACCCTTTGCCTTCATGACAGCTTTGCACACTCTTGGCATTTTCTCAACCATCTTCATGAGGTAGTCACCTGGAATGCATTTCAATTAACAGGTGTGCCTTGTTAAAAGTTCATTTGTGGAATTTCTTTCCTTCTTAATGCGTTTTAGCCAGCCAAACCTGTAGATTGAAATTCATTCCAGGTGACCACCTCGTGAAGCTGGTTGAGAGAATGCCAAGGCAAAGGGTTGCTACTTTTAATAAATATATTTTTATATTTTTTATATTTTTGTTTAACCCTTTTTGGTGACTACATGATTTCATATGTGTTATTTCATAGTTGTGATGTTTGCAGTATTATTGTACAATGAAGAATACTTGCTATGACTGTGATATGTGGTTGTCTCACCCAGCTACTTTGGGCTCCTGAGTGGCACAGCGGTCTAAGGCACTGCAAACTCAGTACTTGAGGTGTCACTACAGGCACCCTGGTTTCAATCCAGTCTGTATCACAACTGGCCATGATTGGGAGTACCATAGGGCGGCGCACAATTGGCCCAGCGTCATCAGGGTTTGGCCGGTGTAGGCCGTCTTTGTAAATAAGAATTTGTTCTTAACTGACTTGCCTAGTTAAATAAAGGTTTTAAAAAAAGGTATATATATCTTAAGATTAATTTGCAAGTTGCTCTGGATAAGATTGTGTGCTCGGCTAAATGACTAATACTGTTTGTAAATGTAAAATGTAAGAATGTTTTCCTGCAACATATCCAGACAGAATGGTGTATTTTACAGCTAGAGAGAAGGGGAGAATATAAACTAGTGTATATGGGTTAAAAATTGCATATTTGGTCACTGATAAAAGTCTAACTGTTGTGTCCTCACCTTTGGTCTATCCAAACTGTTCCCTTTCAATTGCTACCATGATCATGCATCTGCTTTTCAAATTTCGTCTGTAAGAAACATTTCCATTTAGCCCTATCCACGTAGGCCAATTCCGACAAGTGTAAATGGTAGCATGGCTGTGTTAAAAGCTCCCCCAGTACTTGATCCCTAGAGGAATGAATGAGTCAGTGGGAAACAGCCATCTGTCCCACCAGGTGTTCTGCTGAGATCAATGGGAGATGAAAGGGCTCTATAACTTGACAATTATCACCTACGACCACTGGGGACTATCAGGAGAAATGACCCATATGCTCCTCTCAGCCTCTCACAGGCCGCTATCAGGCGTCGGGTCCTCCTCCGCGACATCACTTTCCAATGATATCCTCACATGGCGATTACATAGAAGTCATCAGGTTGATGGGAAATGGGTAAGAAGACAAGAGGAGGGTGAGATGGACCACAGAGAGGAGAGAGAGAGTACATTGTGTATATATGTATATATATATATATATATATATATATATAATATGACATTTGTAATGTCTTTACTGTTTTGAAACTGTTATGTGTAATGTTTACTGTTAATTTTTGTTGTTTTTCACTTTATATATTCACTTTGTATGTTGTCTACCTCACTTGCTTTGGCAATGTTAACACATGTTTCCCACAATAAAGCCCTTGAATTGAATTGAATTGAGAGAGAGAGAGATGGGGACAGGGAAGGGGGTGGGGGAGGCAGCAAGGTTCCCATGCCCCAGGGGCCCCAGGGGAGTAGTGATGGCAGATGTGTCGTCTGGGGTCCAGCTCAGGCCTCCTGCTCTGGGGATGGAAGTCTGCAATCTGGGCTGAGACCAGAGGATGACAAGAGACTGTCATCCATCACCCTCAGAAGACCTTGCTCTATAAATACATAAACAGAATATCCAGAGCAGCATCTTATAGAACACCACTCACTCGGGGCTCGTCCAATCACAGTTTGGCATCTTGTCTCAGAGAGTTTTTTTTTTTTTACTAGGAGGTCACCACAAATCCCAGGTCAAGATGTCATCCAGTTTGTTAATGTATCATACTATTTCAGGTAGCTTAAAACTCTAGTCTCTCACCATGAAGATAACTTATGAAGTAAAATGAGCTCAATGGAAAGGCCAGGAGTCAGAGCTGAGGGATGGAAGGGAAAGAGGGAGAGAGAGATACAGGGGAGGAAGGATCCTTCCAGAGCCTCACAGAGCCAGTTTTCCAGGAGGCTGTCAGCATGAGACAGCTGTGAGGAGAGGCATTTATCTCCTAATGCACTGTATTATAGAGTCCTTGGAAAAAGCCTTGTCTCTGTGAGGGTGGATGAAGAAGATCCGGAGCGGATCCCTACTTTAAATAGATTAGGACTGCCAGCAGTCACACATCTGCAGCCCTCATTATCTCCCTTTGAAGCCCCATGAGTGGCTGTCGACACCGATCAAATATGGCAAGTGGTGCAGCCGGGCCGGGCTGCTGTGCCAGGGAAATCATACAGGGTTTGAAGATTCGCAGGTGACCGTCTTTGAGGCATCCTTTCTTCTCAAGCCCCTGATGATTTGTAAATAAACATCTGAAAGCGCTGATAAGTAGATCGCTTGGTTTCTCCCTTGGGAATTACAAAAAAGGAGGTGTGGAAAACAACACAATTTAAGCAAGGACTTCCTGTGGATGATTAACAACCGTGGATTATTCAATGACAATAGGATCAGGAATAGCAGCACAGGAAATTACCTAAGAGGCCTAGAATAATGGGAGAATCTAAACTGCATTTCCTTGACTCCTCGCGTCCCATCTCCTCACCCTCTTCTTAAAACCCATTGGATGAGAAGTTCAGAAGGGTGGGATCTTGGACCTTCTCATCCAATGGGTTTTTAGGAGGCGAGGAGAGAGGATGTGAGGAATCTCCCAATGTCTGGAGAATCCACTTGAACTCACTTCAGAATATATTTTTCACGTGGTTAAATGTAATCGGGAAGAAATCTAGATATATATATCTACAAGGGACAGCGTTTTTCCAGATCATGTGATCTGACCAGACTAAACTTCGGACCTTAGGGTCAGGTCACAGCCTATTGATATATAATGTGTATTATTACAACTTCACCATTTGCCCAATTGACTCTGAACTTTATTCACCGAATCACGTTTTGACACCTGAAATTGAAAGAGTAAGGTTTTACCTATTGGCCCCTCTTCTTGGAGGAGACTGCTCCTCGTTCGGCCTACTAGGATCTCGGTTAATGTGTATCTCTGAGGGAGGTCAACAAACCTATTGGGAATGAATGACTAACTATGAGGTAGATCAATCAGGCTGGATAAGTCTTTCTTTTTCCACGCCACTGGTCTTCTCAATGAGCTGTGAAATAGACAGATACAGCACATGAGAGGAGGTGGATTGCATTGTTAACACTATGACACTTACAGTAGCACATACACTCACTTGGCTGTAAATAACCCAATTCGTAAGCTCATCAAGATCATTTGTACAAGTGTCTTGAGACAAAACCAATTCGTCAGGAGACATTTCAAAAGTCTGAGGATTCTCTGTGTGTGTTGAAAATTCAACTATTGTGTTCCCAGAAAGCTGTATTTTCTTTGTTGCTATTTAGAGGCTAGACATTAAACCCTACCCCCTACAGCAGGACTTCCATCCCTATGGCTCCTTGGGGAGTACACATCCCTGACGAGAGAGAGAGAGAGAGAGAGAGAGAGAGAGAGAGAGAGAGAACATCCTTCCTCTAACTAACCACCCCCCTCACCATTCACATAATATAATAACACAATACGGACACAAATAACTCTGAAACAAAACACAACAGGTCAAAGTATTAACAAGCTGTTATCTCCCAGTAGACCGACCAAACTGATACCATTGTTGTTAGTTTGGGTTTGGTACCACACCCTCGCCCACACGAAGCCATGCAAGCGAGATCTCCAGGCATAGCTGGAGGACAGGGCACTGACTGAGAGACAAAGGGCAGCTTTCCACCACTGTTTGGCCTCCTCTGATTGTGCTGCCTCCTGGTCAATAGTGTAGGAAAGGCATCCTCGTTAAGAGCACCACTGCCCCCTAATGGAGAGAATAGCACATACACTGCCTTCAGAAAATATTCACACAACTCCTTTTTCCACATTATGTTATGTTTACAGCCTGAATAAAACATGCATTACATTGAGATTGTGTGTCACTGATTTACATACAATACCCCATAATGTCAAAGTGGAATTTTGTTTGAAGAACATTTTAGAAATTAATACAAATGTAAAAGCGGAAATGTCTTCAGTGAATATAGGTACGTATTATTTGCCTTTGTTATGGCAAGCCTAAATAAATTCAGAAGCAAAAAACACCCAGTCACTACAAAGATACAGGCATCCTTCCTAACTCAGTTGCCGGAGAGGAAGGAAAATGCTCAGGGATTTCACCAATCACCCTCTACAGGGCGATCCTGTAGAGGGTGGTTGTAATGTGAGAAGACTGAGGATGGATCAACAACATTCAATTACTCCACTATACTAACCTAAATGACAGAGTGAAAAGAAGGAAGCTTGCACAGAATAAAAAATATTCCAAAACATGCATCCTGTTTGCAACATGGCACTTAATCTAACACAACACATCACTGAGTACCACTCTTCATATTTTCAGCCATGGTGGTGGCTGCATCAGGTTATGGGTATGCTTGTCATTGGCAAGGACTAGGGAGTTTTTTTAGAATAAAAATAAACGAAATACAGCTAAGCACAGGCTAAATTTAGCTGGACAATAACCTAAAACACAAGGCCAAATCCACACGGGGGATGCTTACCAAGACTACATTGAATGTTCCTGAGTGGCCGAGTTACAGTTTTGACTTAAATCGACTTGAAAATTTATGGCAAGAGTGGAAAATGACTGTTTAGCAATGATCAACTTGACAGAGCTTGAAGAATTTTTAAAAGAATAATAGGCAAATATTGTTCAACCCAGGTGTGGAAAGCTCTTAGAGGCTTACCCAGAAAGACTCACTACTGTAATCAATGCCAGGGGTGCTTCTACAAAGTATTGTAAATTAGATACTATTTCTGTATTTCATTTTCAATAGATTTG
This sequence comes from Oncorhynchus keta, assembly GCF_023373465.1. Lineage (NCBI taxonomy): Eukaryota > Metazoa > Chordata > Actinopteri > Salmoniformes > Salmonidae > Oncorhynchus > Oncorhynchus keta. Next base: position 11,163,438 of record NC_068445.1, on the reverse strand, counting down.
CAGAAATTCTAAAACCATGTTTTCACTTTGTCATTATGGGGTATTGTGTGTAGATGAGTGAAAAATAATCATATTTAAAACATTTTGAATTCAGGCTGTAACACAACAAAATGTGAAATAAGTCAAGGGGTATGAATACTTTCTGAAGGCACTGTATCAGGGCTGACTCAAGCAGGTCAACTAGGACAGTACATCAGCATAGGGGCAAGGGGTTGCAGGGCACAAGGTGAATGTGTCATGTTGGTATGAATGATTTGGGAGACAGGCACAGGAATGCGTAATAGTTTTTTTATTCAGCCCAACTTACGGCGTGCCGTGTAAAGGCATGGGGACGAAGACCAAACAAACACTAAACTTAGAAACTCAAAACAAAAGGGCGAGGAGTACCTAGAATAATGATTATCACACGGGACGAGACCCGTAATCATCTGCGCAATCCACAAGGGCACGAAAGCCCAAACACACAGCACAGGTACTCACACTGTAATGCCCGGGGTGTAGTGGAGGAAGGAGCCAGATGCAGGAGCAAGAGAGTTTATAGTAGCGCTACTTCTTTATTCACCAACCAGGTGAAAACAGACACCACTCAAAACAAATGCCCCAAAAACACAGGGGAACTAAACAGTCCCAAAAACAACTCACGTACACGAACAACCGTGACTTACAGGCGTGTATAATGAGTACAATATAAAACAATCCCGCACACCCAGCAGGGCCGGCTGGCTAATAAAGCCCAACTAATAAACCTAATTAACAACAGGTGTAACTAATAAACAGACAAGGATGGGGAGGAAAAGACCGCCGAGCGCCACCCGAATGGGAAGGGGAGCCACCTTCGGTAGGAGTCGTGACAGTACCCCCACCCTGACGGGCGGCTCCCGCAGGGCGCCGACACCGGCCTTGAGGGCGACCCGGAGGGTGAGGCGCAGGGCGATCCGGGTGGAGGCGATGGAAATCCCTCAACGTTGACGGATCCAAAATGCCCCCCCCCCAGTACCCAGCACCTCTCCTCCGGACCGTACCCCTCCCAGTCCACGAGGTACTGCAGGCCCCTCACCCGGCGTCTCGAGTCCAGAATGGCCCGTATCGTGTACACCGGGGACCCCTCGATGTGCAGAGGGGGAGGAGGGACCTCCGGCACCTCATCGTCCTGCAGGGGACCAGCTACCACCGGCCTGAGGAGAGACACATGAAACGAGGGGTTAATACGATAATAGGAAGGGAGTTGTAATCGATAACACACCTTGCTTATTCTCCTCAGGACTTTGAATGGCCCTACACACTGCGGCCCCAGTTTCTGGCAAGACAAGCGGAGGAGTAGGTTTCGGATCGTGAGCCAGACCCTGTCCCCTGGTAAAAACACGGGAGCCTCACTGCGGTGGTGGTCAGCACTCCTCTTCTGCCGTCCACTCGCTTGTTGGAGGGATTCCTGGACGGCCCTCCAGGTCTCCTTGGAGCGCTGCACCCACTCCTCCACCGCAGGAGCCTCGGTCTGACTCGGATGCCACGGTGCCATCAGCAGTCTACCAAGCACCTTGCGTACCAGAGACACATGCGTGGCGCGGGTGGCGGAATAGATCAGAATGTCATCGATATAAACAACCACGCCCTGCCCTTGCAGGTACCTGAGAATCTCATCTACAAAAGATTGAAAGACGGCTGGAGCATTCTTTGAACCATATGGCATGACGAGGTACTTATAGTGGCCCGATGTGCTACTAAATGCAGTTTTCCACTCATCTCCATCCCGAATACGCACCAGACTATACGCGCTCCTGAGATCCAGTTTTGTGAAGAACTGTGCTCCGTGAAATGATTCCATCGCTGTAGCGATGAGAGGTAGTGGGTCACTAAACCCTACTGTGATGGCATTTAAACCTCTATAATCAATGCAAGGACGCAGACCTCCCTCCTTTTTTTCACAAAAAAACAAACTCGAGAAGACGGGTGAGATGGAGGGCCGAATGTACCCCTGTCCCAGAGACTCCGTGACATATGTCTCCAAAGCCAACGTCTCCTCCTGGGACAATGGGTTCATGTGACTCTTGGGAAGTGCCACGTTTACCTGGAGATCTATCGCACAATCCCCTCCCGGTCAATGAGGTGGTAATTTAGTCGCATTCTTTTTACTGAAAGCGATTGCCAAATGGGCATATTTGGGGGGATGCTGACCGTGGAACCTTGGTTTGGACTCTCCACCGACGTGGCACCGATGGAAACTCCCAGACACATTCCAGAACACTTCTCTGACCACCCCTGGAGAATCCCCTTCTCCACTAAATCTTAGGATTGTGCCGAGCCAGCCAGGGAATCCCCAGCACCACTGGAAAAGCAGGCGAATCGATAATAAAGAGACTTATACGCTCCCTATGATTCCCCTGCGTTACCATGTCCAGTGGAACGTGGCCTCCCTGACCAACCCTGACCCTAATGGCTGGCTATCTAGGGAGTGCACGGGGAAGGGAGAATCTATCGGCACAAGCGGAACCCCCAGCTTGATGGCGAGTCCGCGATCCATAAAGTTCCCAGCTGCACCTGAATCGACTAGCGCCTTATGCTGGGAAGAGGGGGAAAAATCAAGAAAAAAAATCAAGACAAACATGTGACCAACAGGGGGTTCTGGGTGAGTTTGGTGCTGACTCACCTGGGGTGACCGAGAAACTCCCATGCCATCTTGACTCCCAGACGGGCCCCCCCAGCACCGATCGGCTGTGTGTCCTCTCTGACCACAGCTGGTGCAGGGGGAGCCTCCTCCTCCGGTACCCCTCGGCACGGCCCCTCCCAACTCCATTGGAATGGGAGCGGGGGTGCTGGGTGGTGGAACGCATGGGACCCTCTCCGAACGCCCACAGGCAGATTGTCCAGCCGGATAGACATGTCAATGAGTTCATCTAGGGAGAGAGCGGTGTCCCGACACGCTAGCTCCCTGCGGACGTCCTCCCGGAGACTACACCGGTAGTGGTCTATAAGGGCCCTGTCGTTCCACCCAGGCCCAGCGGCCAAGGTCCGGAACTCCAGCGCGTAATCCTGGGCACTCCTCTTCTGCTGCCTAAGGTGGAACAGTCGCTCTACCCGAATTCCGGGTAGTGCTCCTTCGCTGAGTCTGGGCCATTCCAGTCCAGAGCATGACCCGTCAGGCAGGAGACGAGGACACTCACCCTCTCCGCTCCCGAGGGAGTGGGTCTCACGGTCGCCAGGTACAGTTCTAGTTGGAGTAAGAACTCCTGACACCCCGCCACCGCTCCATCATAATCCCTCGGGAGCGCGAGCGCTGGAGCCGGGGGATGGGGAGAGAGGAGAAGGGGAATCCTGAGCTGGGGAAGCCGAAGGTGGAGAGAGGAGACCACTTCTCTCCCATCGGTCCATTCTTTCCATCATTTGGTCCATGGTGGACCCGATCCGATGGAGGATGGTGGTGTGGTGGAGGACACATTCCTCCATCGATGGGAGGGGTTTGGCAGCTGCTCCTTCTGACTCCATATTTACTGGTGCGGGATTCTGTAATGCCCGGGGTGTAGTGGAGGAAGGAGTCAGACGCAGGAGACAGAGAATTCAGAGTAGCGCTACTTCTTTATTCACCAACCAGGTGAAAACAGATGCCACACAAAACAAATGCCCCAAAAACACAGGGGAACTAAACAGTCCCAAAAACAACTCACGTACACGAACAACCGTGACTTACAGGCGTGTATAATGAGTACACATAGAACAATCCCGCACACCCAGCAGGTGGGCCGGCTGGCTAATAAAGCCCAACTAATAAACCTAATTAACAACAGGTGTAACTAATAAACAGACAATGAGGGGGAGGAAAAGATCAGTGGCAGCTAGTAGGCCGGTGACGAAGCCACCCGAATGGGAAGGGGAGCCACCTTCGGTAGGAGTCGTGACACACACGCACCAACAGACATTGGAACAATAATCAACAGCCCACAGGAAACAAAAGGGCACACTTATACAAGTACTAATCAGTGGGAATAAGGGACAGGTGTGGGTAATGAAAGTTCCGGAGGGGTCTCTGACAGAATGTAACAAAAGGGTCACAGCACAGCATTCGTATTGTTTCAATGTTCATGTGACAACATTTTAACTACAAGAATTGAACATCCAAACTGTCACATTTTCATCCCATCTATAGTAACAAATTTAAAGATGGATGCACTATGCATAAAGCGCTCCGCCATTTCCTGGTTGCAAAAATTCTAATAGTGTGCATATTTTCAGTTTATGTGACAAAACAAGCAAGTATAGTGTAGAGCAGGTATTGCCAAACTGGGGTACGCGCAGCGCAATGCCATCGGGGGTACGCCAAATAAAAATGTGATTCACATTTTAAAAAATAAACTAAAATAAAAATGAGGCTATGCATTTAGGTGAGGTTTTTTTCTCGCCAGAGTAGCCTCGTTTCACTGCCAAAAATAAAATGAAACCATCTAGTGTTCAGCGAAATAACAACACAATGTCAAATACAGGTAATCTAGTCAAAGAATTAACATCCAATCACATTAACCATTACTCTCTCATGGGAAAGCTTCACTCTTGCGCAGAAATGTAGAAACGAAACATGACAATTTGAAAAGTAAGCCACGGGAGATTTTTGAGCGAGAATAAATACGACTTTTGAGTAGTAAGACGTATAAAAGCAACAGATACTATTAATAAGAAGGGGCTAGAAGCGTCTTATATGGTGAGCTACCGAATGGCTAGGACAGGCAAGTCCCATACTATTGTGGAGGACTTCATTCTTCCTGCTGCCGTGGATATGGCTGGGACAATGCTGGGGGAAAAGGCCCAAAAAACTATACAGACAATGCCTTCATCAAACAACACTGTTTCATGGCACATCAGTGACATGGCAGGAGATGTTTTGAAACAATTACTGCTTCGCATACAAGCCAGTGAATTACATGCGTTACAGCTGGATGAGTCAACAGACGTTACGTTTATGGGGGGTCAATTATTAAGGAAGACCTCTTCTGCAAACGATTAGAAACCAGAACAACAGGAGAGGATATTTTTTAAGTATTGGACAGGTTTGTGACATCAAATGGACTTTGGTGGTCAAGATGTGCTGGTATCTGTACTGATGGCGCAAAAGCCATGACAGTGGAGTGGTAATGCAGTTGCTCTCTACCCCGCTTGGGTACACTGCAGCATCCACCGAGAGGCTCTTGCTGCCAAGGGAATGCCTGACAGCTTGAAAAATGTTTTGGACACTACAGTGAAAATGGTTAACTTTGCTAAAGCAAGGCCCCTGAACTCGTGTATTTTCTGCATTATGCAATGGTATGGGCAGCGACCATGTAACGCTTTTACAACATACAGAAGGGCACTGGTTATCAAGGGGCAAAGTATTGACACGTTGTTTTTAATTGAGAGACGAGCTTAAAGTTTTCTTTGCTGACCATCATGTTCACTTGTCTGACCGCTTGCATGATAATAAGTTTCTCACACGACTGGGTGATGTTTTTTCTCGCCTGAATGATCTGAATCTCGGATTACAGGGACTCTCCGCAACTATATTCAATGTGCGGAACATAATTGAGGCTATGATTAAGAAATTGGAGCTCTTTTCTGTCGATACAACCCAACATTATGTTATGCGCATCCTTTCAAGCACACCTTTCTCTGAGTCATTCACAATTTTCGATGAACAACTAAGATTTTTTTTTATGTAAGATGGCTAAATAAAGAGCAAAATGATTGATTATTATTATATTATTATTTGTGCCCTGGTCTTATAAGAGCTCTTTGTCACTTCTCACGAGCCGGGTTGTGACAAACTCACACTCATTCTTATGTTTAATAAATGTATTGTATAGTGTGTTTGTGGTAGGCTTACAATGATGGTGCGCTGACCCTGGTGCTAGACGGGGGTACGCAGTTGGAGGTTGAATGTTTGAAGGGGTATGGGACTATAAAAAGTTTGGGAACCACTGTTGTAGAGAATCATTGAACCATCTAAACCCCTGTGAAAAATATTTTCCATAACCAAAAATAATGTACTTTCAGCTATTTGAAGCTAGTGTACAAAACCAAAAGTAAAAGACGCAAAAACAAAACTTAAAAACTGGAAGCATAGAAATAGCTGACATAGAACATATCTACCACATCAATTTGCTTTCAATGAGAATGACACATCTGTAAAACACATTTCTATGTGACTTCTGTAAGGTCTCCCAAAAAGTTGCATAATGCAGCTATATCAATATTTTCTTAGTATGGATGATCAGTTATTGTAGAGTGGAGCCGCTGGTTGTTTAGTTTTGTAAGGGTGCTGGCTACAATTATTCATCAGTACCTGATAAGATAAGACTAATAACAAAAGGGAATTTGAAAAATGTTTTTGTGTAAGAACAAGCTTCAGAAATAAAAGAGGGGCGTGTCCAAGAGGGTTGTTTGCTTCCAAGTGCCCTGGCCTACAAATGACTCTAGCTTTCTCTCAAGTCTAACAGCTAACAATCACAATATCCTCACCTTTCAATTGTTCTCACAGTGAGTGTTTAGCCCTGTGAGGTGGGCTGGCAAGCACATGATGCATCCTGGTTTATGGGTAGGCTACACACTCACTCCGCCTGCCTGCAGCTGTGTCAACAACACAGTAAGCTGGGAGACTCCCTAACTGCAGACAGACATCTTCTATTAATCTGCAAATGGAGTCTCAGAGAAGCAACATGATTACAAACATAGCTGTAGAAATGTGCATAACATATGATTTCATATATCATAACATGAAATACCTGATTCGATTGACCCTTATGAATTGTGAGAATGTACTGCATGGAAATCCAATAATAACACGTTATGAATTGTGAGAATGTACTGCATGGAAATCCAATAATAACACGTTATGAATTGTGAGAATGTACTGCATGGAAATCCAATAATAACACGTTATGAATTGTGAGTATGTACTGCATGGAAATCCAATAATAACACGTTATGAATTGTGAGTATGTACTGCATGGAAATCCAATAATAACACGTTATGAATTGTGAGAATGTACTGCATGGAAATCCAATAATAACACGTTATGAATTGTGAGAATGTACTGCATGGAAATCCAATAATAACACGTTATGAATTGTGAGTATGTACTGCATGGAAATCCAATAATAACACGTTATGAATTGTGAGAATGTACTGCATGGAAATCCAATAATAACACGTTATGAATTGTGAGTATGTACTGCATGGAAATCCAATAATAACACGTTATGAATTGTGAGTATGTACTGCATGGAAATCCAATAATAACACGTTATGAATTGTGAGAATGTACTGCATGGAAATCCAATAATAACACGTTATGAATTGTGAGAATGTACTGCATGGAAATCCAATAATAACACGTTATGAATTGTGAGTATGTACTGCATGGAAATCCAATAATAACACGTTATGAATTGTGAGTATGTACTGCATGGAAATCCAATAATAACACGTTATGAATTGTGAGTATGTACTGCATGGAAATCCAATAATAACACGTTATGAATTGTGAGTATGTACTGCATGGAAATCCAATAATAACACGTTATGAATTGTAAGTATGTACTGCAAGGAAATCCAATAATAACACGTTATGAATTGTGAGTATGTACTGCATGGAAATCCAATAATAACACGTTATGAATTGTGAGTATGTACTGCATGGAAATCCAATAATAACACGTTATGAATTGTGAGTATGTACTGCAAGGAAATCCAATAATAACACGTTATGAATTGTGAGTATGTACTGCATGGAAATCCAATAATAACACGTTATGAATTGTGAGTATGTACTGCATGGAAATCCAATAATAACACGTTATGAATTGTGAGTATGTACTGCATGGAAATCCAATAATAACACGTTATGAATTGTGAGTATGTACTGCATGGAAATCCAATAATAACACGTTATGAATTGTGAGTATGTACTGCATGGAAATCCAATAATAACACGTTATGAATTGTGAGAATGTACTGCATGGAAATCCAATAATAACACGTTATGAATTGTGAGTATGTACTGCATGGAAATCCAATAATAACACGTTATGAATTGTGAGTATGTACTGCATGGAAATCCAATAATAACACGTTATGAATTGTGAGTATGTACTGCATGGAAATCCAATAATAACACGTTATGAATTGTGAGTATGTACTGCATGGAAATCCAATAATAACACGTTATGAATTGTGAGTATGTACTGCATGGAAATCCAATAATAACACGTTATGAATTGTGCCTTTGTAGCTCATGATTATGTTGTTACAACGTTTTTAGTTTTTCTACAACTTGTTTTTGAAAAATGCAATCATATCACTAGGCCCTGAATAAAAACTTCAACATGTTTCATTTAATGTCATTAGAATATACAGAATAAAGTGCTTTTTGTTAAACCATTAGCCATCTATGATCACTTCTTCATTCCTGGTGATCTCAGCTCCTTGGCTCCAGTGATCAAAGAGTGGAGACTTTTAATTGTGAAACATCCTGCCGGTGCGCTCCACTAAGTCCTCCACTGTAAGTCACCATGTGGAACTAATCTCTGTAACCCTTACTAATGCGTTTGGCCACAGCAGAACAGGGGTCAAAGATGACCAGAGGTTGGCAGGATCCCACCCATAGAGATATAACCAAAGATGACCAGAGGTTGGCAGGGTCCCACCCATAGAGATATAACCAAAGATGACCAGAGGTTGGCAGGGTCCCACCCATAGAGATATAACCAAAGATGACCAGAGGTTGGCAGGATCCCACCCATAGAGATATAACCAAAGATGACCAGAGGTTGGCCGGATCCCACTCATAGAGATATAACCAAAGATGACCAGAGGTTGGCAGGATCCCACCCATAGAGATATAACCAAAGATGACCAGAGGTTGGCAGGGTCCCACCCATAGAGATATAACCAAAGATGACCAGAGGTTGGCAGGGTCCCACCCATAGAGATATAACCAAAGATGACCAGAGGTTGGCAGGGTCCCACCCATAGAGATATAACCAAAGATGGTGGATACAGGCAATGCTACCAAATACTAATTGAGTGTATGTAAACTTCTGACCCACTGGGAATGTGAGGAAAGAAATCAAATCTGAAATCAATCATTCTCTCTACTGCATTTCACATTCTTAAAATAAAGTGGTGATCCTAACTGACCTAAGACAGGGACTTTTACTAGGATTAAATGTCAGGAATTGTTTTTTTAAAAACGGAGTTTAAATGTATTTGGCTAAGGTGTATGTAAACTTCAGACTTCAACTGTACATCCACAGGTACACCTGCAATTGACTCAATCGATGTCAATTAGCCTATCAGAAGCTTCTAAAGCCAGGACATAATTTTCTGGAATTTTCCAAGCTATTTAAAGACACAGTCAACTTAGTGTATGTAAACTTCTGACCCACTGGAATTGTGATACAGTGAATTATAAGTGAAATAATCTGTCTGTAAACAATTGTTGGGAAAATGACTTGTGTCATGCACAAAGTAGATGTCCTAACCGACTTGCCAAAACTACAGTTTGTTAACAAGAAATGTGTGGAGTGGTTGAAAAATGAGTTTTATGACTCCAACGTAAGTGTCTGTAAACTTTCGACTTCAACTGTACTTTAAATATGTTCAAAACCATGTGATTTGAAAAATATGCGTATGTGTGTGTGAGAGAGAGAGAGAGAGAGAGAGAGAGAGAGAGAGAGAGAGAGAGAGAGAGAGTGTGTTTATGTGTCTGAGTGAGAGTGCTGTCACCATGGCTGGTTATGGCAGTTTGGCCAGCCCAGTGCCCGGGGCTCTAACGTGCACCTGTTGTCTTTCTGCTGGAGATGCTATCATGTGTGATTAGTGTACAGGGTCTTTGCTGGCACATGCTCTCTCTGAGAGCACACACACACAAACACACACACACACACGCACGCACACACACACACACACACACACACACAAACACACGCACGCACACAATACTCCTGAGGCCTGCACCTGCTCCTCTCTTTGCCCAGTGTAAACAGAGCAGGGGCAGAGCCAGAGTGAGGAGGGGAGTGGGGGGATGGATAATGGGATGAAGCAATACAGGCAAATTCAAGTTAAGGTTCACTGAGGGCCCCTTTAATTTAAATAATATCTGAACAGTAAATGCTAATTAAATATTACACCCTCGAATTTGAGGTAGGAGTCATTTAATTTAAGAAGCCAAGTTTAGGTGTTGATGAGTTTGAGAGTTGGTGATTTTGGGTGGAGCAGTGTTCATGCCAGGTGACCCGTAGATCTGCCTGGATCATTCCGACGCAAATTGGGAATGGGAACATGGAAGGAAGCAAGCAGGGAATCTGAGTGGATTACACAAAGCATGTTTGAGCAAAAACATCCCCTCTGAGGGAGATCTGCCACAGTGATTAAGTATGGGGATCTCTAACCTGTGCCTCCACAGCTCACAAACCCTATACGTTCCTAAAGGCACCATCATATACTACACATTGCCTGACGGTTTGTTTCCAATAAACTTCCAATAAGCAACGATGTTGTTTTTCTTCCTGTTTTGACCCCCTTTTGGTGATATAAATGATAATGTTCCTTGCCCACTCGATGTGCGTGCACAAACCTACCCTCATAAAAACCTACCCTCATGAAAATTAGGTGGATATTGGATATGGATATAATGAAAATCAGCAGGCTGTGTTTTGGTTTTGATTGACTGGTAAGGCAGTGTTAAGTGACACAGAGCTCTAAATTAAGACCTGCAGAGTTCTCACTGTTTTGAAAGGAATAACTTCGGAAGGGAACACAACTTTGTTGTGACAAAGTCAACTGTATATCAACTGTCCCTTTGGGTTCAACAAAACAAAACGTAAATGCGTTTCTATTCAAAACAAAGTGCAGATCAAATATGACTTATGACGTATATTTGACATAAAATATGAACTTAATTGTTGACTGCAAAAATATTGCCAGTGCTGGTCCTCATTGTAGAGATAATTCTGAATTACACCTCTTCAGTCTTTTAAAAACTGTTTTTTTACTCCTCTTATATGCTGACATTAGCTGGAGAAGAAATGGGGAATCTGCCCCCCCAAAAAATAAAGCAGGGCTCTTGATGCTGATATTCCTCCTCAGGTCAAAAGACACATGCCTTTGATCTTCTTTCAGACACACACAGATACAACTGTACCGATGTCTCCCTATGGCCTCACCTCATCATGTCTGTGCTGCATTACTGCTTTTAGCAACTCTTACTCTTAATGAGATTCATTTATCATTATATGTTTTCTCCCCCGGCTCCCTCGTAAGCAATAGGGCGAGGTATTTATGATGGCTGAGCTAGAGCGACGTCCTCGCCAAACAAATGGTCCTCTCACCCCAACAGTGGATCATTGCAACACCTCTCTCTCTCTCTCTCTCTCTCTCTCTCTCCATATCATTCAACATTAACCTCCTTCATTAGTGTAAATTGGGACGCGTGCATTGGCCGACAGGAATAGACGCCCTTGGTGTTGATAAGCTGGTTTTCACAAGGTTCGGCTGCTATTCTCATCCACAAGGCTCAACAAAATGGTTCTAACGTTGTAGTGTAATAGAGCACAGAGTTTTTTCCTGACCATGTGAGCTGACCTGACTTTTCCTGGGAAAACTCTCGGCCCTATAGCTGGAGCCCGTAACTAGGGCCTTCATGTTCAGGACTATTGTAGGAAGTAGAGATCACCAATACACACACCTCCATTCAGACACCCAACGCCTCACTGCGATATTTGAACTGGTCACAAGGTAAATATCATCCAACAACATTCCCTTTGGATATGTTAACATGCTCCATTCACAAGGGTCTACCTTGCAAAGGTATTTGCAAAGCAATGTGGTTGGACAGGTTGGATTTCATAGGTTTGATTGATTTCAGTGGTCCTGTCAGAAGTGTGTTGTCCTATACATGTGTATGGTGTCACATTATAGGGGTCATATCTGTTTTGAACACAATTTATGTAGGATACTCTCAAGATGAGGTTTCTTTTGTAAAAGCCCATATGTCTGACTACTAATGTCACACTGTCCAAGTTCATACACATACAGTAAGTATTACATGATTCGGAAGTGTGTCTCTTTACTTCTGGTCAAAGCCCAGCCAGTCTCACCACTCAAACTCCATTATAACATTTAATTTGATAAAATGATTAAACAATACTAGGCCCCAGTCCCACACTGGTCTAGAGTTATTAAGCATATGTCTCATTTTCCATTTCAGTCCACTAATACTATAAGAAGTGCATACAAAAGCACTATTTTCAGCCCTGGAGCGCTTCTCTTCTTAAAGTCTAATGAGGGGATCAAATATAACTGACACCGAGAGAAGACAAAGAGAGCGTGGCCCTATGTGAAGGATGGGGAGAGGGAGAACAATAACGAGGGCAATGTGCCGTGACTGCAGAGGTAGGAGCACTGAATACAGATTGGCCTGTAATGAGGGATTAAACCGGGATTACGGGCCTTCATTAAGATGTTTCTGATCCTCATTAGACTGAATATCATATCAGCGCATCGATTCCCGCTCGCTCGGCCCTCTCAAGAGAGAGAGCGAGAGCGAGAGAGAGAGAGAGAGAGAGAGAGAGAGAGAGAGAGAGAGAGAGAGAGAGAGAGAGAGAGAGGGAGAGACCATTACACTGCTGTACAATAGAGAAGTTTAATGAACAACTTTGTCCTTTTCTCACCCTTAAACGGATGGAATGGAGTGGGTGTGTTTGTGTGTCTGTATGAGCACTGATGTATTTACTGCACTGCACTGCTCTGTTATTGTTTTTTATAATGAGAAACGGGTAAAAAGGAATTGTACAGTCTGGCCAAGATAGAAACCGACATCAAGTGGCCAAAGTCAATGTTTACACCGCATGGCAACTTTGAATAGGAGTCAAGCAAATGCTGCTAATGCTAACATTACCAAAGAATCTAAAACATTCTTCCCAGGTTTACTACATGGCACTACAGACACAATGTTTGAAATTCCAATTAGTATCGTCACAGTCTAAACTATGGTTCCAGACAAAAATATTTTGATTCCAAAATCTATACAAGATCTACAATATGATTCAAAGAGTGGATCCACAGTTCCAATGTTTTATCAGGGAAGGTCGATCAGTTGTCTCTTGGTGAGGGGCGACACAGTATATGCTCACATACCAGTGCATACAGTGACAAGAAAAGTATGTGAACCTTTTGGAATTAACTGGATTTCTGCATAAATTGGTCATCAAATTTGATCTGATCTTCATCTAAGTCACAACAATAGACAAACAATCTGCTTAATCTAATAACACAAATGATTGTAATTTAAACATTTAAACATTCAGTGTAGGTTGGAAAAAGTGTGAACCCCTGGGCTAATGGATTCTCCAAAAGCTAATTGGGGTCAGGAGTCAGCTAACCTGGAGTCCAATCAATGAGATGAGATTGGAGATGTTGGTTAGCGCTGCCTTGCCCTATAAAAAACACTCACAAAATTTGAGTTTGCTCTTCACAAGAAGCATTTCCTGATGTGAACCATGCCTTGAACAAAAGAGATCTCAGAAGACCCAAGATTAAGAATTGTTGACTTGCATAATGCTGGAAAGGATTACAAAAGTATCTCTAAAAGTTTTAATGTTCATCAGTCCACGGTAAGACAAACTGTCTATAAATGGAGAAAGTTCAGCGCTGTTGCTACTCTCCCTAGGAGTGGCCGTCCTGCAAAGATGACTGCAAGAGCCAGAGCAGAATGCTTAATGAGGTTAAGAAGAATCCTAGAGTGTCAGCTGAAGACTTACAGAAATCTCTGGGACATGCTAACATCTCTGTTGACGAGTCTACAAGACATAAAACACTAAACAAGAATGGTGTTCATGGGAGGAACCACGGAAGAAGACACTGCTGTCCAAAAAAAACTGTGCAAAAGTGCACCTGGATGTTCCACAGCGCAACTGGCAAAATATTCTGTAGACCGATGAAACTACAGTCGAGTTGTTTGGAAGGAACACACAATAGTATGTGTGGAGATAAAAAGACACAGCACACCAACATCAAAAACTCATCCCAACTGTAAAGTATGGTGGAGGGAGGGAGCATCATGGTTTGGGGCTGCTTTGCTGCCTCAGGGCCTGGACAGCCTGTTATCATCGATGGGAAAATGAATTCCCAAGTTTATCAAGACATTTTGCAGGAGAATGTTAGACTATCTGTCCGCCAGTTGAAGCTCAACAGAAGTTGTGTGATGCAACTGAACAACGACCCAAAACACAGAAGTAAATTAACAACAAAATTGCTTCAACAGAAGAAAATATGCCTTCTGGAGTGGCCCATTCAGAGTCCTGACCTCAACCCGATTGAGATGCTGTGGAATGACGTCAAGAGAACAGTTCACACCAGACATCCCAAGAATATTACTGAACTGAAACAGTTTTGTAAAGAGGAATAGTCCAAAATTCCTCCTGACCGTTGTGCAGGTCTGATCTGCAACTAAAGAAAACGTTTGGTTGAGGTTATTGCTGCCAAAGGAGGGTTAACCTGTTATTAAATCCAGGGGTTTAATACATACTTTTTCCACCCTGCACTGTGAGTGTTAACACTGTGTGTTCAATAAAGACATGAAAACGTATAATTGTTTGTGTGTTATTAGATTAAGCAGACTGTGTTTGTATGTTGTTGTGACCTAGATGAAGATCAGATTACATTTTATGACCAATTTATTCAGAAAACCAGGTATTTCCAAAGGGTTCACCTACTTTTTCTTATATATGCCATTTAGCAGACGCTTTTATCCAAAGCGACTTACAGTCATGTGTGCATACATTCTACGTATGGGTGGTCCCGGGAATCGAACCCACTACCCTGGCGTTACAAGCGCCATGCTCTACCAACTGAGCCACTGTACATATACAGCATACAGAAGATTCAGACATTGTGGAAAACCTTTTCCGTGAGCAGACCCTGATTACTTTTTCATGGTTAAACTGCATACGTGTCCCTTGAGCTTCCAGATCATTTTTTATTCCCACGCCTAACCTAGAGTCTTGTTGCAACATGCAGCTGCCAGTTTCACCAGGGCTCTCTATATAGCAGCTCTGTAAAATGGGTCGGAAACACTGGGAGAGAGAGGCATGTCTGAACACAGTCCTATTTGGGAGACCTTTGGGTCCACACCAACAGGCTATGTGTAAGTGGTATTCTCAAACATGTTTGAACTGTGCAAGGATCATTCTCAGTAGGGGAGATGAGGTAGCCTGGTCCCCAGATCTTTAGTGTATATATAATAAGCTCTGGTACAGATGATCCAGAAGTTCATAATCATGGAGTGACATCATTGGCAGGCTTTTTAGTCTTACAGTCATGAAAGAACATTGTTTACAGTGAACAGATGCCCTGGATTATGGAACCCTCTCTAGTCAAGATTCCCAGGTCCTCTCTAACCTAGCCATCTCGCTTTCAACTGTAGGAGGGAGCCATAAAAGGTGACGATATCAAACACGAGCTGAGTTGCATGAAGCCAGCTGCAGCATCCATCTGCTCTCTACCAGGGTGAGACTCAATGTCAGAGCGCTTGCTGGGATTTCAGATAAAGCACTGTGATTCAATCACAGGAGAACACTTCTGTGCTGCAGGATCATTGAGCCAATAAACATTTTAAACATGAGCAAACACAGGAACTTAGCAGTTCTCAAACAGCTCAGAAAATGGCCTTTGTATTTACTCTGGGTAAATAGCCTCGTCGACCGTATGCTGAATAATCATGTCCTCAACAGTCTGCAAACCTGCTCTCTTCACTCTACCCACTATTTCATTGTAAATGGGATATGCGAATGTGTGTAGATGACGTACAAGTCAATAATTGAGCTAAATCAGATGTATTTCATGTTATTGTGAATCAAGTAGCCACACTTGCTGCACTTACAGTACACATCCCTATAATGACACCTTCTGGTTAAAAGTGCAATTGCAAAGGTTGTCTCTGGCTGCAACAAATTTTACTTAATTAATAATGTATTCAACTTTCTATAACGCTTTTCATTACAGAATCTCAAAGCGCTTACTGGGAAAAAT
The DNA here is from genome assembly GCF_023373465.1 of Oncorhynchus keta. NCBI lineage: Eukaryota > Metazoa > Chordata > Actinopteri > Salmoniformes > Salmonidae > Oncorhynchus > Oncorhynchus keta. The sequence goes on along the minus strand of NC_068445.1, from coordinate 11,147,390 downwards.
AAACAACAATAAGTCATTTAAAAAAGAAATATAGGCTACAGTAGCTATGTGTGAATACATTGAACAAACAGACAAGTCTATTTGGATTTATTTTATTGTAAATTCAAAAAAGATATATAATCTATATTTTTAACGTGGGGGTTTACTGAGACCAAGGTCTCTTTTACAGATGAGCCCTGAATTAAATAATTAACAGAAAATACACACATCAAAATATAAATACTAAATGCAAGCAGAAAGAAAAATATAGTCATAAAAAACAACAACACATTCATCAGTAATATGGTCTTTAATCAGCTTTCTGAATTCCCCTTGAGGCACCACAACATCACGTTTAAGAACATTTTGAAGATTGTTCCACAGATAAGGTTCAAGAAAAGTCAAAGCTGACGTACCTAACAGTAGAGACCAAAGGAGTTTCCAGTCAACCATCCCTGAGACCGGGTGTGGTAACTCAAACGTATTTGACTAAGGTGTATGTAAACTTCCGACTTCCCAACTGTAGGTTGATACACTGCTATGCTTCCATTTATAAAGAGTTCCACTGTAGCTAACATCTTTACTAAACTTTAGACATATGAGTTACCACACCCAGTCAAGTTTAAATACTACTTAGCCAAATACATTTAAACACAGTTTTTCACAATTCCTGACATTTAATCTGAATACAAATTCCTTATCTTAGGTCAGTTAGGAACACCACTTTATTTGAAGAATGTGAAATGTAGTAGAGGGAATTATTTATTTCAGCTTTTATTTCTTTCCTCACATTCCCAGTGGGTCAGAAGTTTACATACACTCAATTAGTATTTGCTAGTATTGCCTTGAAATTGTTTCACTTGGGTCAAACATTTCAGGTAGCCTTCCACAAGCTTCCCACAATAAGATGGGTGAATTTTATCCCATTCCTCCTGACACAGCTGGTGTAACTTAGTCAGGTTTGTAAGGCCTCCTTGCTTTCACACGCTTTTTTCAGTTCTGCCCACAAATTTTCTATGGGATTGAGGTCAGGGTTTTGTGATGGCCACTCCAATACCTTGACTTTGTTGTCCTTAAGCCATTTTGCCACAACTTTGGAAGTATGCTTGGGGTCATTGTCCATTTGGAAGACCCATTTGCGACCAAGCTTTAACTTCCTGACTGATGTCTTGAGATGTTGCTTCAATATATCCACAGAATTTTCCTCCTCATGATGCAATCTATTTTGTGAAGGGCACCAGTCCCTCCTGCAGCAAATCACCCCCACAACATGATGCTGCCACCCCCTGCTTCACTGTTGGGATGGTGTTCTTCGGCTTGCAAGCCTCCCCCTTTTTCCTCCAAACATAACGATAGTCATTATGGCCCAACAGTTCTATTTTTGTTTCATCAGACCAGAGGACATTTCTCCAAAAAGTACGATCTTTGTCCCCATGCTCAGTTGCAAACCATAGTCTGGCTTTTTTATTGCGGTTTTGGAGCAGTGGCTTCCTCCTTGCTGAGCGGCCTTTCAGGTTATGTCGGTACCTTCAGGCATTTGGAAATTGCTCCCAATGATGAACCAGACTTGTGGGGGTCTACAATTGTTTTTCTGATGTCTTGACTTATTTTTTGTTGTTGATTTTCCCGTGATGTCAAGCAAAGAGGCACTGAGTTTGAAGGAAGGCCTTGAAATACATCCACAGGTACCTCCAATTGACTCAAATGAGGTCAATTAGCCTATCAGAAGCTTCTAAATTCATGACATAATTTTCTGGAATTTTCCAAGCTGTTTAAAGGCACAGTCAACTTAGTGTATGTAAACTTCTGACCCACTGGAATTGTGATACAGTGAATTATAAGTGAAATAATCTGTCTGTAAACAATTGGCTGAACAAAATGGATGACCTTTTATACTTTCATAGAACTAGACTGCTCAACCAGCGAGCTGTGGACTGCCATTTCTGTTTTACCCTTAGCTCTGATGGTTTTCCAAAATAGATATATTTTAAAGTTGTAGTTAATATTGTGTTGATTATTTTCTTGTATGTGAATTGTATAAAATAATTCAGCATCGGCTGCCATTGATACTTTGTAATGTCGAATGAATGTGAAATAAACAATTTTTAGAGCATTCATGTCCATGTTAATATTCTACATCCTAATTTTATGAGCGACCTATTTATGTACAGTAAACTCATGACATGAGATCAGGGTGGCTCGGGTAGTTGTACGACTACTATTACTAGTTACCAGTAGGTGGCGTTACAATGCAAGCAACGTGTGTTTTGTTTTCTCGTTTGCGGTCTCGAAGATGGTGAACGACGAAATGGTTAGAGTGGAATCGGTCAGAGTGGCAATGAGCGGTATGATGTTGATATCGTGAGTGTCGAAAGCGCAAAAGGAGAAAGCTCTGTGGCTCTACAAGATGTTGACGTATGACGTGGAAAGCTGTGATTTTCAGAGTAGGGCTCCGGATAAAGGTGTCATCTCGTGTCTCGTTTGACATAGAGGCTGTGGGGTTAAGGGATAACGTCCCAGGAGTGGTAGACGCACGTCGCTTGAATTAAATGATGGATGGAAAGAAGGAGCAAAGCCTATCGGTTTGATTAAGTGGTTCACCCGATTTATGTCAAACGTGGAAATGTGAGGTATGCGGTGACAACATATGTACAGTACAGAAGCCGCTGCAGTGTTACAATTCTAACAAGTTTGGACACGTGGCAAGTGTTTGTCGAAGTAATAAATACTGTATGTAGCAGTTGAAGAGTCCGATGAAGCATGTTGTTATTGTGATGGGAATCACGTTCCCGGTGTGCCCTGTAAGGATGAATGAGATTGCAGTAACTAGGATCAGGGCTATCCAGCAGGTCGCCTATGTGGAGGCGGTGAAAATAGCTGAAGGAGTGAGTAGAGATGAGATGGTAGTGGATGGCCCACAGTCTGCAGTGAATGCCATGCAGGAGACGGATCCCGACACACTAACAGTGAAGAAGGTGGACTTAGTTGCGTTTTATAGCGCAAGTGATAAATTGCACTAGTCAAATGAATACACAAATCTAAGTTAGATATCATTGTGAAGGCGGCAAATATATTTCTGGATCTCCAGGACTATACAGCCGAAATGTTACAGGTCGTACTGAATGAAGAGGTTCAATGAGCCTGTGTAGGGATCTGAAATCCGACCGAAGGAGTAGTATATTTTATTTTATACAGGATAGTAGCGTGAATTTGGTTAGTGTTTTGGGTAATTAGTTATGAATTTGTTTTTGGGGTATTTTTTTACTGCCCCTTACAGTAGGTGGCGGCAATACTCGTTATGAATGTAGTCTGCCAATAAACATCAACGAAGAAGAAAAACCATGTCAGGTGATCATAGAGAAGTGGAAAGTTTGGTTTAGCGTTGGGAGCTAAACTAAAAATAGCTAGCTAGTTAACGTTACCTCTAACGATATATTCTCACAATGTTGTAATGGACGAAACTTGATTTCGCTTTTCCCCAGGTATCTAACGTTGATTAAATGTAGTGTCATGTCTAATGCATTTGTCTTTCCCAGACTGCCATATTCCTAGCGTTCTGTCATAGGTTAGAATATTAGCTAGCAGAGCTAGCGGCTACAACGTTTCACCAGTGCGTTTCTGCTAGCTATCTAGCGATTGTTATATGTGAATTTCAATGCTATATAGCTAACGTTAGCAGCTTACTATGCGCCCTTACTATGCGACCTATCTTTTCTAGCAGCACATGTTTACGATGATGTAGCTAACTAGCTAGCATTATCGCAAACGTGCTAGCTACTTAGCTTTACATGTCATCACAGTAGTTAGCAATTTTAGCATCCAGTTAACATTACTGCAAACTGAGCTGTTAAATATACAGGTAACTACGGTTTATTATTTTGTCTGTGGAGTTTTCTCTTCCAGTAATTTAGCTAGCTAATATGAGCCAACCATATGTGCAGCTAACTTAGTCGGGCTAATCAATTCGCGTCATTGCTTGTGTAAGATAAGTAACATAGCAAGTGTCAAGCTAGCTAGTGTAACAATAATATAATAATATATATGCCATTTAGCTGACGCTTTTATCCAAAGCGACTTACAGTCATACATATAATTAGAAATATTGTCAATCCATTCTCATTAATAGTACAGTAGCTATAATTGTTTTCTAGATGACCTTCTATGCCATGGTACTGACTGACATATGACAGAAGGTGCAGCCTTGCATGAGGATGACTGAGAATGGGGAGGACAGCAGCCCCTCTCAGCCTGATGGAGTGTTACCTCGTGAAGCTCCTGGTGGGAAGGATCCAGGAGTTAGCAGTGACAAGAGGCCAGTGAACCCCTCTACAGAGGACAACAAACCCACCAAGCTCATCGACACCCTGCAATTCCCTCAGGATGTACAAGACCAAAGCAGCAAGACCAGTCTCTACCAGCCGCGACCGCCCCTGCTGCCCAAGCCCCCTGCACTGTCGAAAGGAGGGAAGAGCGGTTCGATGGAGGAGGTGAGAAGCAGAAGACTTAAGCACAGCCAGGAGAGTCTGACTGACCCAGCTGAGACTGGTTCCTCCACAGACTCTCTTAAGGAGGACTCGACAGTTACAGGTGTGTTCACCTTGAGCGGTGCTGCCACCTTAAGGAACGGACAGGGCTCCATCGTTGGACCCCTCTTAACTCCTACAGGGTCCCCTGTCTTCAGAGCCAGGGGCCAGAGCCTCTCCGAGTATGAGAGGAGGCCCCACGACCACCACGGTGACCCAGCGGAGCAGCGGGGGAGGCCCTTTAAGGTACGCCTCTCTCCCTTACAGCCATCGGGTCCACTTCCTGCTCTGGAGCAGACCTCGGCGTCGGAGTCCTTAAGGACGGCTAATCGGATTGACAGGGATTGCGTGGATTATGGCATTGTGCCGGGGAGAGCTGGGCCTGAGAGGCTGCACCTGCACAGGAACCTGAGCGACAGCCGGCTTCTGGATAACATGGTGTTGGACAACACCTCTGTCAACTCCATGAAGTCCACCTTCAGCGTGTTGAACCCCATCAGACCCAGGGACGTCAGGAACAGGTAGGACTACACGCCTCTCACTCATGATATCCTCTCCAGATAACTGACCAGATACGTCCTGCAGAAGCCTTCTCTACCTGTATTGGATACCATACCGGTATCAGAGTGCTATAAGTCTTGATAGCTTTCTAAAGGCATTGAAACTGTAATGGATGATCTAAATACAGTGTATAAAGTATCCGTTGACTGTTTGATGCAGCTCCAAAATGAAGATGGTCTTAAGTGATGCTCCATCTCATTGATAAAATCATGTACTTCCTGCGATGTGGAACATGACATCTCATGGTAAGACTTGAGGTGGGCCTTGAGTTAAATATATTCTGCATGATCTACAGATGGGCATTTGAGCTATTGTAACTTATTGTGAGCAGTCACGTTCACCATCAGTGAATTGTAACCAAGAAGACTGTGCTGTAATTATTACCGTGCCACATCTGCCGCTAGGGCATTAGCATTGGTGTGTGCTCTAGCAACACTGGCTGCTTTAATGAAGGCCTCAGAGGCTTATGGTATGTAAGTGCTCACTCTGACAGAGGTAATTGTCAGGTGGGAGTGTGTGAATCAGCATAGCTTTTGCCACCATTTGGGGTGCAACGATGGGTCTCAATACACATGTTGTGCCTCAGCAAGGAGCTGTTCAAGGAATCGGGGGATTTATCTGAAATGTTTCAGACAACTATCAGCTATGGAAGAAGCCTATGTTTTGAAATGTGCCTCAGCGCCAATAATATCCAGCGTTCTTTGAATTGTGTGTGTATTCTACTTAATTTGTATAATGGAGCCTACCAGACATTTGAAATGGGTTTGGTTCAAAGTAGCGAAGAATACAAACTGTTTGTTAGAGCAAGCAGGGAAAACCGTGCTGCTATACCTCCGGTTATGAAGTGTTCATTTCCTCATTGTGTTCCAGGAGTTTTCTGGAGGGCAGCGTGCTGGGCAGTGGTGCCCTTCTGGGCGCTGAGGAGCTGGACCGCTATTTCCCAGAGAGGAGAGTTGGCATCTACATAGCCACATGGAACATGCATGGAGAGAAGGTGGGACCACTCCTACTGTTCAACATTAGGCCTAGAGCCTGAATATCTGTATGCAAGTTCTACACTCACTCTCTTTGATAAACATTTTTTTTAAATGACCGCTTCCGTATCATTTTCAGGGACTTCCAAACAACCTAGATGATCTGTTGCTCCCGACAGACTCTGAATTTGCACAAGACTTTTACATCATCGGAGTCCAGGAGGGATGTCCAGACCGGTATAGGACTGTGTATGAGAGCAGTTTGCATTATATCAATCGTGTCTTCAGCACTCTATGCTGATATTTTGTGTGTGTGTGTGTCACAGGAGGGAATGGGAGATCCGTCTTCAGGAGACTCTGGGGCCGTACTACGTCATGCTCTACGCAGCCTCCCACGGGGTTCTCTACCTCACTGTGTTCGTCAGGAGGGACCTCATTTGGTTCTGCTCAGGTCCGTCCCAAATGGCACTACTACAAGTTGTCTGTTTTTTTTTCAGAGGAGAGTGAATCAGTTCTTTCCCATCAACAAATCTCAGAAGGTTGTCTCTAATTAAAATGTTGTAAGAGAGGTAACATTGTAAGGTGATCTCTCTGGCTACCCACTGCACGTTTTATGTGTACAGTACGTGATCTGATTTGGCCCCTGTAACCATCGCATCTCCTCCTAACAGAAGTGGAGCATGCCACGGTCACAACACGCATCATGTCTCAGATTAAAACCAAAGGAGCCGTGGGGATCGGCTTCACCTTCTTTGGCACTTCCTTCCTCTTCATCACCTCCCATTTTACCTGTGAGTGACACCTCTGTTGTTCAGGAGGTGATGCTATTGCGTGTGAATGTAAACAGGAAGTGGAAAGCCTTTTGGATACAGTCTCACTGCTAACTAGGCGATTTAATAAATGTCCTTATGTTCCAGCTGGAGATTCCAGAGTGTACGAGAGGATTCTGGACTACAACAAGATCGTTGAAGCACTTGCTCTGCCTAAAGTTCTTCCAGACACCAACCCTTACCGCTCCACATCCTGTAAGTACTCTTAAAGACCAGAGCTGTTTATTGCAGTACTACTACTATATTGAAGTACTGCTGTCACATCTGGAAGAGCATCCTAATTATGTGAGGAGAAATGCTGTAGTTTCCCTCATGCAACAAGTGCTCAATAAGTACATTGTTAATGTTACTGATAATGACTATGTCTTTCAGCGGATGTGACAACACGGTTTGATGAGGTTTTTTGGTTTGGGGACTTTAACTTCCGCCTGAGTAAAGACCGTGTGGAGGTAGAGGCCCTTCTAAACCAGAACCAGGGTGTGGACATGGGTCCTCTTCTCCACCATGACCAACTCTCCAAGGAAATGAAGGATGGTACGTCTACATGGAACGACACCATTCTAACACTAGAGGTTTATGCAAATATTACATGTATTAGATTGTGGATGATATCTTAATGTATTGTTACCACGCTCACTGTGACAGATACTTGGCAATAGAGTACAAATGTGTTATGCTCTGTTCCAGGTTCCATCTTTAAAGGCTTCCAGGAAGCACTGATTCAGTTCCTCCCCACCTACAAATTTGACGTTGGCTGTGACGTGTATGACACCACCTCTAAGCAGAGAACTCCCTCATACACAGTACGTGTCACCGTCAGCGATACCCTGTGTCATTCATACAAGCAGGCCTCTTTGCTTTATTTTATTGGCTTGTTTTAAACACACACACACACAAAAATGAATGTTTTATTTGACTGTTCCTCTGTGTGCTCTAGGACAGAATACTGTTCAGGAACAGGCAGGTGGGTGACATCAAAGTGATAAAGTACACCAGCTGTTCAATGATCAAGACGTCAGACCACCGGCCTGTCATCGGCATGTTCCAGGTCAAACTCCGTCCTGGAAGAGACAAGTGAGTCCCACCCCTGCCTCTCTTAGCTGTTTACAGCAGCTTTCAGCTCCAACACTATTAACCTTTCTCGTAGTAATAGGTGTCCAAAAGTGCGGTCAACGAAAATCTCAAGATTCAGAACAGTTGGTTAACCCTCTTTATGTGTTGTTCACTGTCTGGTGTGTTTCTCAGTATTCCTCTGGGAGCGGGCCAGTTTGACAGGAGTCTGTACCTGGAGGGCATCAGGAGGAGGATCACCAGAGAGCTGAAGAAAAGGGAAGCCACAAAGGACCAGGGCAGCAGCACCATCTGCTCCATCTCCTGAACCTGGACCAGAATCAATCTGACCCAGCCATGAGGGACCAAAGGGAACCAGTCTTGTGTTTCCACTTCCAGCCCAGTCTGTGGGAGAATCTGTTGGTTTTGTCCGAGGCCTTGCATCCTCGCCTGCTTTTGAAAATAGGTCAAAGGTAATCGAGGAGAGGAAACATAGAAACAAATGTGCTTTTATGAAATGACTTTCGTTCTCCACTTGTGTGTCATCAGGCAAATTATGTTGATGGTAGAATCCCCAAATAAATGTGTAAATAGATACACATTTAGCTAGTTGTGCGAGACATTTTCAAGATAAAAGTAGCGTATAGTTTTTAAATGTGTGCATACTTTTCTCCTTTGAGAAAACAACAGCTGATTCAAAAGGGGTGTGGTGGATATTAAAACACTAGCCCAGGATACTATTGTGTAACCTCTGCTGAAGTAAGTAATGAGCAGACTCCTCCGTTCGCCTACTAACGAATTGACACTCTCCTCGACCACTTATCGCTTTCCGGGTCAGGGAGGAGAGGACGGACTTTTTCCCAATTGAGAATCTCCCTGTGAGTCATGGAAGTCACGTAGGCTTATCCATGAGCACCCCCTACAGAGGGCTGTTGGAACTGTCACTCATGTGGTTTGGGGGGGGGGTCTCTGACGGGCTGTTCTCGAAGGCAGGGACCTTGAGTTCAGACAGACTCCAGTCTGCAGACTCGGCAGTAAACTGGTCTATTTATAACAGACCTTCTATAAACAAGACTGAACTGGGGAACCTGACATTGAAGATTGAAAGGTAATCAGTCACCCGTGTGTGCTGGTTGGCTGATGTTGCTCTGAGCATACTGTACTTAATACGTTCTTTTTTTATTTTTTATTTTGTACATTTATTTAACAAGCCATGTTGATATGGTCCATATGTAATGTCACTTTTTACTTGGTGTACCTGTATTCAAAGGCCTTGTCAATGCATTTTCATCAAACAGCTCTTAAGCAGTATAAAGCACTTTCTTTGATATACCAAACTTTTGGGGTGTTCTTGGATTTCCTCCAGTAAAGAAACAACTGACCCATGATTTCACAGAAATGGACTTATCCCTATCAAATTTAAGGGGAATTTCAGTTATTTTGATGTTGCTTGATGAACATACATTTCCTGCAAGTATGGTGCTTATTGAATTAAGGCATGGTGGCTTTTCTGGCATTGTATAAAAAACATGTGTGATTGATATTTGTGAAATCTTGCTTATTAACATATTGTTTAATATCTCGCATAATGGATACAGAACCATCCTTTACAATGGTGATGTGGATCGTGTTGGAGCGGTTGAACTCTGGTTCATTGCCTTAATGTCATCTGTCGTGACTAAATTAAATGCACTCATGTAACTTAATCAAAAAAATATATACTTTCCATGTACTGTATTGTGCTAACGAGGGGAAGAGGATTCATTGCATGGAGATCAATGGTTCTGGTGTAATGGTGAATCATGAGTTGTCATTCACTTTAACGCTCAGGGCAAGTGCCTGTGATCTTGTTTGTGATTTTTCTCAGGACTCCATATCTGTGGGTCTTTTATAACATGATTTGTGATGTAACATCACAAGCTGTTTGGAATGTTATTTCTGTTTTATTTTTGAGATTGTGAAACAAATGTTTTCTTCTGTCATCTGAAGTGGACATTAAATATCCCTCAAAGAAGGGCAGTATAATTGCTTTATAAATGCTAATTCATGGCAATAATTCTTAATTTACCAGAAACAAATCTCCAATTGGGCTGAATACAGATACACATATAGGTCATCACATTCATTATTTTCACTTTCAAGGACGCACAGAAACCTTGGTTTGAAATTAAATGTAAGATTGTGGCAGTATTCTGAAACAAAGTGAAAAAGCTAAATACATGATTACAATGTAGAGAAGACACACCACTATATAGCGATATAGTTTTGGAAATGAGAAATAAATGTAAAGATTTCTCTGGCACCTGAAAGGATATCAGCTCTCACACACACAGTACGATATACATTGAGTGTACAACACATTAGGAACACCTTCCTCTTTCCATGACATACTGCCCAGGTGAAAGCTACTATCACCTGTTAAATCTGCTTCAATCAGTCTGGAGATGAAGGGGACAGGTTGAAGTATTTTTAAGCCTTGAGGCAATTGAGACATGGATTGAGTATGTGTGCCATTCAGAGGGCAAGACAAAATATTTAAGTGCCTTTGAACGGGATATGGTAGTAGGTGCCAGGTGTACCGGTTTGAGTGTGTCAAAAACTGGCATGCTGCTGGGTTTTCCAAGCTCAACAGTTTCCCGTGTATCAAGAATGGTTCACCACGTAAAAGACATCCAGCCAAGTTGACAATTGTGCAAAGCATTGGAGTCAACATGGGGCCAGCATCCCTGTGGAACACTTTCAACACCTTGTAGGGGGGTGAAACTCAATTAGGATGGTGTTCTTAATATTTTAATATTTTGTATGTCAAAACAGTGATATAGTGGGTTGAATGAAAGAATATAGCTTAGAATATTGACAATACTATAACTACACAGCATCATACAGTAGGTCTAATTTCAGTCTGGATAAGTGGAAGTCAATGTGTACATCAATGTGTACCTATCTTCAAGAAACAGCCTCAATGTTGGTGACACTAATCCAAACATCTCATTATCTCTACTGTACACAGGTGACCAACTCAGCCATATGTGTAAGGGACATTTTGACAGAAGTGCTTGCAGTTAGTCAGATACGTCTCTCTTAGTATTGTCACCACCTGCTGAAGATGACAAGGCCTTGGGTGAGACTCCAGCCTCCGAAATGTCATTAAAAAGTGTCTGTCAAATTTAAGGAAGTATCTGTGTTAAATGTGCAAACATCAGTGTAGTAGGACATTGCTAGGACATTCACACATACAATGTAGTCCAGGGCCCAGTTTTCCAAAAGTATCTTAAGGCTAAGTTCCTCTTTAGAGCCTTTGTAGGAGCATTGATAAATCTCTGAGCAGTTTCCCAAAACCCTTGTTACTAAAGTTGTATTTGAAAACGCACATTATTTACCGACTGCCTCGGACCACTCGTAGAACTACTAAGTGCGTCGTTAGATGCTTTTTCTTTGCCCTCCACGTCACTTCATGAACAGAATCAAGATGTTCATTAGTCTGTGACCACCGATGACCTCAGCAGCGCAGCCTTTCTATTGATCCTATCACTATATCGACATGCTCCAACGATGGACTTCGCAAACGTTCTCTCGGTGTGGTGTTTTGGGAAACGCATGTTACATCTTTGGCTGTTACAGGAACGCCGCATCGTTAACAACACTCATACGCTGAAGGTCCATCGCTGTCGGCAACCGGGGCCAGGCCTGTTTGCTATCCAACAGAAGGCCGGGAAACAGAATCACAACCCTTTATTTTCCTTTTTACCATGAAGGTCATTTGTAGGTCTCCCTCTACAGATCCAGCAATGTAACTCTTGAGCCATATTCATTCACACATACTTGGAATTAAACCCAAAAGCATGCAAACCATCCCAGCCAACGTGGGTCAGGTGGGATAGTGAACAGGAAATTAAAACTTCCCTCTGGCAAGAAAGTGTAGACGCTCCAGGTAAGCAAAAAAAAAAAGTAACATTTTGTTTTTAAAAAATCACCTCACTCAAAAATGTTCTTTTACAGTTGGAGATCCAAACATTAATCCTGTCCCAGTGCTTAGCACAGCTCCATTAAGAGAACATTATTGTACCATACCGGTCAAAAGTTTTAGAACACCTCATTCAAGGGTTTTTCTTTTCACTATTTTCTACAATGTAGAATTATAGTGAAGACATCAAAACGATGAAATAACACATATGGAATCACGTAGTAACCCAAAAAATATAGCCACCCTTTGCCTTGACAGCTTTGCATACTCTCAACCAACTTCATGAAGTAGTCACCTGAAATGCATTTCAATTAACAGGTGTGCCTTAAAAAGTACATTTGTGGAATCTTTTCCTTCTTAATGCATTTTAGCTAATCAGTTGTGTTGTGACAAGGTAGGGGGGTATACAGAAGACAGCCCTATTTGGTAAAAGACCAAGTCCATATTATGGCACAAACAGTTCAATTAAGCAAAGAGAAACAACAGTCCATTACTTTAAGACATGAAGGTCAGTCAACGCGGAACATTTGAAGAACTTCAAAAAGTTTATTCAAGTGCAGTCGCAAAAACCTTCAAGCTTCAAGCGTTATGATGAAACTGGCTCTCATGAGGACCGCCACAGGAAAGGAAGACCCAGAGTTACCTCTGCTGCAGAGGTTAAGTTCATTAGTTACCAGCCTCAGAAATTGCAGCCCAAATAAATGCTTCAGAGTTCAAGTAACAGACATCAACTGTTCAGAGAAGACTGCGTGAATCAGGCCCTCATGGTCAAATTGCTTCAAATAAACCACTACTAAAAGGACACCAATAAGAAGAGACTTGCTTGGGCCAAGAAACTCGAGCAATGGACATTAGACCGGTGTAAATTTGTCCTTTGGTCTGGAGTCCAAATTGTAGATTTCTGGTTCCTACTGCCGTGTCTTTGTGACACACCGTGTGGGTGAACGAATGATCTCTGCATGTGTGGTTCCCACCGTGAAGCATGGAGGAGGAGGTGTGATTGTGTGGGGCTGCTTTGCTGGTGACACGGTCTATGATTTATTTAGAATTCAAGGCACACTTAACCAGCACGGCTACCACAGTATTTTGCAGCAATACGCCATCCCATCTGATCTGGGCTTACTGGGCCTATCATTTGTTTTTAAACAGGACAATGACCCAACACACCTTCAGGCTGTGTAAGGGCTATTTTACCAAGGAGAGTGATGAGTGCTGCACCTGGCCTCCACAATCCCCCGACCTCAACCAAATTGAGATGGTTTGGGATGAGTCAGACCGCAGAGTGAAGGAAAAGCAGCCAACAAGTGCTCAGCATATGTGGGAACTCCTTCCAGACTGTTGGAAAAGCATTCCAGGTGAAGCTGGTTGAGAGAATGCCAAGAGTGTGCAAAGACGTCTTCCAGGCAGAGGGTGGCTATTTTTTCTCACACTTTTTGGGTTATTACATGATTCCATATGTTTTATTTCATAGTTTGTCTTCACTATTATTCTGCAATGTTAAAAAATTTTAAATAAAGAAAAACCCTTGAATGAGTAGGTGTTCTAAAACTTTTCACCGGTAGTGTAGGTCAGTGTCCAGTATATATATACATTTATGTCAGGGTAAACACAGGGAGGTCTATCGGAAGAGGCGGTACATGCGAGGCAGGCGTCCGTCCTTGCTGGACAGGGCAGCTTGGATGTGCTCATAGGAGGGCATCTCAGTCAAGTCTCCTAGCGCTGCTACTGCTGGCTTGCTGCGCAGCATCTTCGTTGTGACCCTCTTGATATCACTTGCTGTAATGTTACCTGGAAAGAGAAGTGAGTGAAAAGTCAGCATAAAGAACTACGGATCTATAATAATAATAATATAATAATATATGCCATTTAGCAGACGCTTTTATCCAAAGCGACTTACAGTCATGTGTGCATACATTCTACGTATGGGTGGTCCCGGGGATCGAACCCACTACCCTGGCGTTACAAGCGCCATGCTCTACCAACTGAGCTACAGGACCACTGCCATGACAGTTATGATTTGTCATTTCCCTGCAGGTTGTCGGACACCAATGTTTCATTCTGGGTTTGAGGATATCAATATCCACTATTATGACCCAGGGCACTACTACTCACTGATGAGGTCACACAGCTCGTGTGGCAGCTTCCTCTTCCCTGTGGCTAGAACCTGTCGGCCGACATCTTCAAAGATAACCGGCCGCGACTCCAGGTTCATCATCAGCATGGACTTGAGCTGCGTCTTCGCTCTCGCCAACTCCATCTGAGCACAGGAAGAGAGATGCAACGTTTGGAAGTTCAAAGAGAGAGTTCCAAGTTCAGAAATCTTTGTCATTTTAAAATGGCTTTTGTGACAAGCCTTACCTCTCCTGCTGTCCCAGCCATCTGAATAAACTCTCTGGTTATAATCTCCACCATTTCCCGAACCTTGACAAAGCAAGATGTTATCAACAACTTTGGAATGGCAGCACTTTCACAACGTCAAGAGAACACACGTCATACAAAAGTCAAATGCAGGGGCGCCAGATAACCTTTAGGCTATTGGGCCAGTAACATAAGGATTCTAACTAGCAATCTGAGCCGACAAGGTGCAAAATCTGTCAATGTGCCCTTGAGAAAGGCACTTAACCCTAATTGCGCCAGGGTCGCCATTGATAATGACAGACCCTGGCCCCACTCTCAGAGGGTGTCACAGAGAGTTGGGATATGCAAAAAAAAAAAAAAAAATCAAATTCTCACACCCTCAATGGCCAGTTTATTAGGTACACCACTCCATTCACAAAAATGGGTCGCTCCTACAAACAGTCACGTGGCCATGGGTTGCTATATAAAGCAGTCAGAGCCCAGCATTGAGGAATTCAGTTACTGTTCAATTGAATGCTAGACGGGCAGAACGAGTGACCTAAGACACTGAGTGTGGTATGATTGTTGGTGCCAGCCGCGCCAGTTCAGGAACGCACAACTCGTCAGTCCTTGTCTATTGCAGCAGACAACCACACCAGGTTCTACTCCTAAAGAAGCAGTTCCAGTGGGCACACAATCACCAACACTGGACAATTGAGTGGAAAAATATTGCCTAGGCCAACAAATTTCAGTTGCTTGCTGTTGAGTCATGCTGATGGCAGTCAGGATTTGGCGTAAGCAGTACATGTCCATGGCCCCAGTCTGGTGGCGGTGGTGTAATGTGGGAAATGTTTTCCTGGCACACGTTAGGTCCCTTGATACCAATTGAGCAACTTGTCCATGCCCCGAAGATGGGGGACCGACACAAAACTAGATGGGTATACATTATAAACTGGCCACTAAGTGCATGTAAATGTGTGAAACTTGACAAATATAAGCCACGACCAAATTATTATTTTAAAAGACATAACAAAAATGTTTTATTTTTAACAGATATTATATTCCGAGCATATGGCAGCTTATTATTAGCCCTTTAAACTACAGTGTAAAGTCCTGCCCCTCCTGAATCTCCTCTACCTACCTGTCTGGGGTCTGCACTGGCATGGATACACAGCAGGCCGCTGTCCTCGTAACTGTGATGGTATGAGGTGGCATTGTACATCCAATGATGCCTGTAGATTTAAAAAAAATGCATTTTAAAAATATACAATCGTAATTACTTTCATTACAATTGAGAAGGATGTATCCTGCTTACCTGTTGAGCACGTTCAGGTAAAGCCGAGTGAACATGCCTTTCCCAGGACCCCCCGCTGAGAAGGACCCGCCTCCACCCATCATCATGTTGAGGACGGCAAATGGGATGAAGTCCTCCTCCTGTATCACAAAATATGAATAACATCCAGATACAGGATAGCCTAGATAGAGCCTGAGACAGTTCAAGCAAGTGGGCGGGAGATCCTCCACACCAACCAATCACAGTGAGCACCCACCAGGAACGAGCAGCTCTCCAGGCCAATCATGATGTGGGTGAGCTCAGGGATGGGAGTGGGGCCAAGACTCACATCTGACATATCCTTATCCATCTGAGAGGATCAAAACAGAGATTTACATTCTGATTTAGTAAAATAAACAAGGAAAAAGGAAGGAAGGAAAGGAAAGGGAAAAGATCTTCCTGCTCTTACCCTTACGATTCCACCAGTGTACTGTGCCACAGACAGGTCGACATTGGTAGGCGTACTGGCTCCCCATACTGGCTTCACATCCAGCAGATATTTCCTGGCGCAGGCCACCAGTTGTTCATGTTCGATACCCACACCGGCTAACACCATACGCTCTGGGCAGTAGTAGCTCCGCAGGTACGTATGTAGCAGCTTCTTGTCAATCTTCTCCACGTTGTCTACTGGACAGAAGCGAGGCAACCCAACAGTGTTCCCCCGATATGCTGCCTAGTTCACAGAGTAAGTGTTGTGAAACGTTATGCATCATCATACGAATGTGTCCAAAAATGGCACAATTGATCTAGGCTCACTGCAGAGGTGGGGCCAAAGTAAATTAGTAACGGTGCAACAAGAGACGTCGTGCAGCTCAAGAATAATTTCTGAGTATCAATCAATAGCAAGACTCACTGCGTGGATCATCTCTGTCAGTAAAGGTTCAGGGTCAGGCCTCATGTTCAGATCCTCCAGCTCAAAGCGCACTGCCATCCTAGTCATCTCAATCTCCTCATCTAGTAACCAGAAGCAGAGCCATCCCTGAAGAAAATATACTCCCACAAAAACGTTTACTAGTCTCACTTTCGTAGACAATTCAATTAAGTCAACATTTTCCCCAAATCATTGAAGGAGACGTCAAACATGATGACAGACAGACCTGTCACTCAGAGTGTTGACTCACCTAGCAGGCGTGGCTGCAATACAGCATCAGAGAGCAGGCTGACTACCGTGTCCAGTCCCTTCACCTCGGCAGAGACGGCATACATGGTGGTGTCTCTGTGAATAAAACCTTAGGCGTCACACAAACTGACTGAAAAGCTTCATCCCCTTCCAAAGCAGTACAACTATGAAAGGGATAAAGAGTACCATGACTATAGTTCCTATACCTTTCCGGCAGTCAGAGAGAAAACATACTGTGCCTGGACATTGAAGCCAAAGGAAATGATTCATACCTGGACGTTTGGCAGTCACAGATCCCTCCATGTTTTTCAAGTGTGAGAAGAATTTCGTCTTTACTGCCATACTGGGCTGTGGACTGAAGACGCACATACACGTACATTCATCGTGTCCCATAAACAAAAACATGGCCATCAACTTGCTTATGCTACAACAGTGACAAGACTGAGGTAAAACGGTGGAACATCTCTTGCACAAGCCGTCTCAAAGCAGATGACACTTACAGAAAAGGCCAGTTTCTCCAAAAAGTGTGCAATTCCACTGGGGTATTTTGTCTCATGTCTGGATCCTGAATTCACTAAAACTGGAAGGAGAGAAGAAGCAAATCATCATTCGTTCATACTTTATTGATTATGCAGCAATGGAGACTTTCTGAAATAGAATAAGAAAATATCAATTATATTCAACTTACTTCCAACAGTGCAGAATTGACCAAACTTGTTTTGAGATGCTACTTTAAGGCCATTTTCCAAAGTAGTGATTTTAGTCTCGCATTGCTCATGCCCGTCAACGGACGCAAACACTGGTTTAGGGATCCCTGGTAACGGTGCAGAGAGTGAGATATTTGGATATCTGCTGCCACTGCTGTACTTTCTATATACTGCAATTCCAAACCTGTAAATGCAAAGATATAAGGTTTAAATGTGCCTAAATAAATCAGACTGTAATCTCAGACTTCTGCAATCCAGTCTGAATTAAAGGAGTGCAAAAACATAAATGTCTTTACAAGCCAAAATGATGAACAACATTACATTTGAACTTACTCTTGTAGTTATTTTATTCAGGCAGAAATGTAAGAAAAATATCCACAGGAAAGTATAATTTACCCGATTTTTTAAAACGTCAGGATTGCCGTTGAGATTACGATAACCTGACACATGCGCAAAACCATGTAAACACCTGAACAACTTCAGTTTTGTGCCTTTAACTAGGCATACATTACACAAAAAACAAACATCTTCACATCTTGGGAGCACCAACATTATGTGAATTGTCAGCAAAATTTTATCATCCTGAAGTCTGCGACTGGTGTGCTCATATTACACACATTTGCTCACATTGCCTCCTGTCTAGACCCATCCCGGTTTTATACATTTCCAGATGAGTCGTGGTGCCTGTGGCTTTAAGAAGTGTCATCATTATCCCTTCTTTGTAGTTGTAGCCAAGCAACAGAGGACAAATTGCACAAATCGCATTGTAGAAAAGATACGATGCAAAATATCTAGCATGTCAGAATTAGGTTTATCTGGACCTAAAATGCGGATCGGGAGAGCGAAAGACCCATAATCGCACGTCTTTCTCCCGCTCCCATTCTGCGACCTAAGACGTTTTAGTTGTCGCCTACAATTATACAATTCACCTGCAATCCCAGAAATGTGTTGTGGATCCCAAGTAGTTTTTTTTTTTTTTTAATCATGTAATGTCCAGCTTTAGTTAATAAGCAGACAAATCGGGATAGCCACACACAGAGATCCTCGTTTTAGGTCAGTTAATATTACTTTCCTGTGGATATTGTGTCTCTCATTTCCACCCGAATAAGGACGAAATGGTCAGACAACGGAGTAAATTCAAATGAGATGTATTCAACATTCTGACTTGTAGAGACCGTTTGGCGTTTTAGACCATATATATTAGAGACGAGTGAGAAAACAAATGTCACACCAGGATTAGAAAGAGGCCAGGTTTAGGTTAGTTTATGGATTGCGGCAATCAACAACAGCATGTCTTGACAGTCAGGGGAACTGAAGTCACACCTAAGTACCAGATTCACCTTTCCACGTGTTCTAGGTAGCACCTAGCCCAATATATATATATACTCTTAAGGAGCCTAACGTTACCGTTAGTCCATTAGGTCCAAGGACCTTATGCTATTTTCAGAGGTAGACCGGCTCTGGTAGCCAAAACAGCCGAATACTCTATCTAAACGCGAATCGATTCTCAACTGCGGTACAGTTGTAGAAAGATACAGCCCTTTACTTTCATCACATCAAAACTATATCAAATGTAAAATCTCCACTTACTGTATACTGTTCTAACAGGTTTTAGTACTGTTGTAGCCGGCAGCACAATGTTATGTGTAAATGGTAGGGATGTGCATCATTCCCTTTAAAGACCACTCAAAACGAATATATGCGATTCAGTTTGATTAGAGAACTAATCAATGCGATTTGGTCCGATGATCTAACATTTGTTACATTAAGGCTGTGAAAGGAAGGAAAATCATGACAAACTCCAGCCACTCAAGCCACAGACTACTCTCAGTTTCTGCATGGCAAGCGGTACATCAAGTCTGACACCAACAGGCTCCTGAATAGCTTCTATCACCAAGCCATAAGTCTGCTAAATAGCTAACACGTGACATTAAAGCTTGAAGCTTAAACCATTTTTGCATTCTAAATTAGAATCTGCTGCTCATGAGCTGGGCCTCTGAGCTGAATCTGTCTGCGCAAGTGTAAATGATAATATATACAGTTGAAGTCGGAAGTTTACATACACTTAGGTTGGAGTCAATAAAACTAGTTTTTCAACCACTCCACAAATTTCTTGAAAACAAACTATAGTTTTGGCAAGTTGGTTAGGACATCTACTTTGTGCATGACAAGTCATTTTTCCAACAATTGTTTACAGACAGGTTATTTCACTGCATCACAATTCCAGTGGGTCAGAAGTTTACATACACTAAGTTGACTGTGCCTTTAAACAGCTTGGAAAATACCAGAAAATTATGTCAAGGCTTTAGAAGCTTTTGATACAAACAATAGTACGCAAGTATAAACACCATGGGACCACGCAGTCGGTACACCGCTCAGGAAGGAGACGCGTTCTGTCTCCTAGAAATGAACTCACTTTGTTACGAAAAGTGCAAACCAATCCCAGAACAACAGCAAAGGACCTTGTGAAGATGCTGGAGGAAACAGGTACAAAAGTATCTATATCCACAGTAAAACAAGTCCTATATCAACATAACCTGAAAGACCACTCAGCAAGGAAGAAGCCACTGCTCCAAAACTGCCACAAAAAAGCCAGACTACGGTTTGAAACTGCACATGGGGACAAAGATCGTACATTTTGGAGAAATGTCTTCTGGTCTGATGAAACAAAAATATAACTGTTTCGCAATAATGACCATCGTTATGTTTAGAGGAAAAAGGGGGTGGCTTGTAAGTTGAAGAACACCATCCCAACCGTGAAGCACGGGGGTGGCAGCATCATGTTGTGGGGGTGCTTTGCTGCAGGAGGGACTGGTGCACTTCACAAAATAGACAGCATCATGTGGATATATTGAAGCAACATCTCAAGACATCAGTCAGGAAGTTAAAGCTTGGTCACAAATGGACAATGACCCCAAGCATACTTCCAAAGTTGTGGCAAAATGGCTTAAGGACAACAAAGTCAAGGTATTGGAGTGGCCATCACAAAGCCCTGACCTCAATCCTATGGAGAATTTGTGGGCAGAACTGAAAAAGCGTGTATCGAGCAAGGAGGCCTACAAACCTGACTCGGTTACACCAACTCTGTCTGGAGGAATGGGCCAAAATTCACCCAACTTATTGTAGGAAATTTGTGGAAGGCTACCCAAAACGTGTGACCAAAGTTAAACAGTTTAAAGGCAATGCTACCTAATACTAATTGAGTGTATGTAAACTTCTGACCCACTGGGAATGTGATGAAAGAAATAAAAGCTGAAATAAATAATTCTCTACTATTATTCTGACATTTCACATTCATAAAATAAAGTGGTGATCCGAACTGACCTCAGACAGGGAATTTGTATTCAGATTAAATATCAGGAATTGTGAAAAGCTGAGTTTAAATGTATTTGGCTAAGGTGTATGTAAACTTCTGACTTCAACTGTATATATGATGTACGTATGTGTGTGTGTGAATGTTGCATGTTTATGGTGTATGTACAATGTAGGCACATGGGCCATGAGGGAGACTTGGCATCTACCACCTAACTACCAATATCATATTTGGGGTGGGGGGCGCAATGTAGCCTGTTTTTTGTCCCCCCACTTCAGAAATAACCGTCGCCCACTAATTAACATATCATTTTTGAAGATTAACTGTTTGGGCTAGTAACGTATCATTTTTTTTAGTTTACAAATTAGCTATGACATCTCCAACGAATATAAAGCCCAACTTCGGATTTCACCCCACCTCAAGATCGAATGGTTTTGACCGTTTGGAAGTTTAGGGAGCTCCTTTTCTCCTGCTTTGCCCATGCAGTGTGCCTTGCAAAGTGATTGCTGGCGTACTTATGAAATGATCAACTATATACCCTGTATATCTTTACACTGATTGTTTAAATCAGTGCGCAGTTTGACTAGGATAGTAATATTGCCTGGAGTTGATCTTGTTCAGCATGCAAAACAAATGTCAACAGTTACATGCTTAGTTCTACACTGGAGGTGCCACAAAATATGAGGTGTTTTTGAAAGGTAGAAAGAAAGTAATGAGCTAAATGATTTAGTAGATTTGCTATTCATAAAGTTCGAAAACGATTATCTGACCGATGCATGCTACATTTGGATCGGTTGGGGTCCGTGGACCAGTTGTATCTTAAAGACGCTGCATGGTCAATCCATTGTCTGCATTGGCCGTACAGTGATGTGGCCTCTGCAGAAGTCAGGGCATTCATACTTGTTGTGTTTTGCAGTCTTGCGCTTTGCAGAGCAGCACAGAGCTGTTGTGAAGGAATTTGTCAAGGGAGTTAGTGTTTATACAGGACCTCCCGCCCTCACCTACCGTCAACCAATCAAGTCAATGCAGACCTATACGGAGCTCTCTACATTGTTACAAAAAAAATTGAGAGGCCCACTGCGATGTGGTACGGAGTTCAATTTGGCCTCTGAGGGCCTCTGAAGGCTCCCCAATTGCATCACACCATCCATACGGTGGGCTATTCCTTGGGTGCTGAAATCCATCGTTTTTGATAACTTCCTTTTATGTGATGTCAGAGCTCCAGTCAGCCCACACTAGTCTCCCCTCAACTCCATCATAGAGTTGTGTTGAGATATTTGGAGACTATATGTATGCCCATTTTCCGTAAACATAGAGATGGAATTCTCGGCCTACCGAGTGGCACAGAGGTCTAAGGCACTGCATCACAGTGCTTGAGGTGTCACTACAGACCCGGGTTCGTTCCCAGGCTGTCTCACAACCGGACGTGACCAAGAGTCCCATAGGCCGGCGCACTATTGGCCCAGCATCATCCGGGTTCGGGGAGGTTTTGGCCATCGCACTCTAGCGACTCATGACTTGACCTTCATATATCACAAAACTGGGGGTGATATACACAAAATAATAAACTTAAAAATAAAATGTAACTCTAAAAAGCTGTATATGTTTTGTGTGTGCGATTTCTATGCTTCCTGTTCTTACTTTCGTTTATGCATCTTTTACTATTGGTTTTGTACACCAGCTTCAAACACCTGAAAATACAATATTTTTGGTTATGGAAAATATTTCAGTGGTTTAGATGGTCCAATGATTCTCTACAATATACTTGATTGTTTTGTTAGATTAACTAAACATAGGCGAACTATTAGAATTTTGCAATCAGGAAATAACCGAGTAATTATAGTGGACCTTTAAAACTTCCCCGACCAGAAGATACTATTTTCAATAGACTCTAAAGGTAGTAGTTAGCTTATAAAAAAAAGAGCTAGGTAGCACCATATGCTAACTATTGATGATGCCAAAGTGTGTTTGTCCAGAAATCCAAGTTGCCAGTGACAGTGTACGTCAGCTACCTAGTTTGCTAGCTAAATAGGAAATCACGACTGTACTCGCATGCATATAACGACACTGTCAATAATGCTATTCGTTCGCAGCCGACTGCATATTAAAAATATAGCTTTCCACAACATTGTTTTGTTTGACTTAAATCTATCAGTTACACGGCTTTGCTTGCGCGCTAGCTGATCACGAAAATACATATTTCAGTAAAGTCAATTCAAATGCTTTAGGATACACGTGAATATAAAATATTACGTTATTTTATTTTTGCAAGTACTAAACTGTGAATATTACCTCTGAACACGGCCCCAACTTCTACAATGCGACATGTGCGCCGCCATCTTGAATTCTCTGTGACCACAAATTCAACCGGATGCTATTTCAAAACACTTTTCCTTCTTATTCTGTTTCCTCCTTGTCTTTTTCTTCGATGAGGTTTCACGGCTGTTGGCATCCAATAAATGTTGCTTTACCGCCATCTACTAGACTGGAGTACAAATCCCTTATACTTTGCTTGGAATTTTTTTTTTTTTAAATCATCAAACACAAAACATCAAACACAAAAAACAACACCAATTAATTGACTTGCCTTGTTAATGTAAAACATTTAGTCCTACCTCAGGCCAACAACCTGAAAGGAAGGGACACCACCACACCCTATAACTCACACACCCAAATACCTCTCCCCAAATACCTCTCTGCAGGTGCCACCACAACCTCAATTATCCCTGCAGTACAGTTGATAACCATTGTTATAAATGCTACAAATTCAAACTTACTGAAACATATATCACTAGGATTTTTAGTAGATCTGTACCAGTATGGTGAACCCTTGGATTTAATAACTGGTTGACTCTCCTTTGACAGCAATAACTTCAAACAAATGTGTTCTGTAGTTGAGGATTAGACCTGCACAACAGTCAGGAGGAATTTTGAACCATTCCTCTTTACAAAACTGTTTCAGTTCAGCAATATTCTTGGGATGTCTGGTGTGAACTGTTCTCTTGAGGTCATGCCATGCCATCTCAAACGGGTTGAGGTCAGGACTCTGACTGGGCCACTCTAGAAGGCATATTTTCTTCTGTTGAAGCCATTCTGTTGTTGATTTACTTCTGTGTTTTGTGTCGTTGTCCTGTTGCATCACCCAACTTCTGTTGGCCTTCAATTGGCAGACAGAGAGCCTAACATTCTCTTGCAAAATGTCTTGATAGACTGGGGAATTCATTTTTCCGTCGATGATAGCAAGCTGTCCAGACCCTGAGGCAGCAAAGCAGCCCCAAATCATGATGCTCCACCATACTTTACAGTTGGGATGATGTTTTGATGTTTGTCTGCTGTGCCTTTTTTTCCCACACATAGTGTTGTGTGTTCCTTCCAAACAACTCAGCTGTAGTTTAATCTGTCCACAGAATATTTTTCCAGTCGCGCTGTGGAACATCCAGGTGAACTTTTGCAAACTTCAGATGTGCAGCAAAGTTTTTTTAGACATCAGTGACTTCTTCCGTGGTGTCCTCCCATGAACACCATTCTTGTTTTACTGTTTTACGTATTGTAGACTCGTCAACAGAGATGTCAGCATGTTTCCGAGATTTCTGTAAGTCTTTAGCTGTCACGCTAGGATTCTTCTTAACCTCATTGAGCATTCTGCGCTGTGCTCTTGCAGTCATCTTTGCAGGACGGCCACTCCTAGGGAGAGTAGCAACAGCGCTGAACTTTCTCCATTTATAGACAGTTTGTCTTACCGTGGACTGATGAACATCAAAGCTTTTAGAGATACTTTTGTAACCCTTTCCAGCTTTATGCAAGTCAACAATTCTTAATCTTAGGTCTTCTGAGATCTATTTTGTTCAAGGCATGGTTCACATCAGGCAATGCTTCTTGTGAAGAGCAAACTCATATTTTGTGAGTGTGAGTGTTTTTTATAGGGCAAGATTATACAGTCTTATAAATGCGCTACAACAAAGCTTTCTTAGTGTCCAACAAGCTTTCTCTACCCTTATCCTTGTTCTGAACACCTCCAAAACAAAGGTCATGTGGTTTGGTAGGAAGAATGCCCCTCTAGATACTTCAGTCCCCTCCAGGTTCTGTGGTAAGTCTCGCCAAGTTTAGTTTAGTGGAATTGCTCCTCATCACAAAAATATGTCTCTGGTTAGATCTACCCACATGAAAAAATAGTACAGTGTATACAATGGTAGGAATGTTTTTTCATCGGACTATACTGTAGTACTCACTGTAGTATACTGTAGAATTTACAGTAAAAAATAGTACTATATACTACAGTAATTATTGTAGTGTTTTTGCTGACTGTAGTACGGTATACTGTAGTTTTTACTGTAGGGTTTTTGCAGACTCTAGTACACTGTAGAATTTACTGTAGTGTTTTGGGGGACATTACTGTAGTATTTACTAAAGGGTTTTTGTTTTATTATCTTTGACATAGAAGTGGGGGGCTTTCTCCTTGAGGAAACCTACTGGAGAAATACTAAATGAGCACATTTTCCTTATCCTGTAGGTAGGTAGGTAGGTAGGACTGGGGTTTGAACGGACAGTTCAGAGCTTCTGCTCTTTTCTTCTAACCTGTAGGAAACAAAATATATGGTCTATACTTGGCATGTAGTTTTCTCACTTATGGGTGGCGCAAATTGGGATGTAGTGGAGGGGAATGGGCAGGGTATATGCAAATTAAATACTGTAGTATTTACTATAGTTGAAAAAAATTGAGGACTATTGTTGTTGTGGACTATATTAATAATGTAGTATTTACTATAGTATTCTACAACATTCTTTACAAAGTACTACACACTATCAAGGGATACTACAGTGTGTAGCATAGTACAGTATACAACTGTTTACTCCAGAATTATATAGTAAGTACTGGAATATTTTATAATGAACTAGTATTTTTTATATGTGGGTAACTACTGTCCCAGGCATTGCAGACTTGGGCTGAATCCATCTGGGTTTCTCTGGTTTCCTGGAATGTGATAGGTTCACTGTTCACAGCCGATTGGTTCACCTTTGTGGTGGACTTTATGAAGTCAATGTCATTAGGGAACAGAAAAGCATCTCCCTAGCCTAGATTAGTGATGCAGAACGGTACAATTGATCTCTGAGAGTTGCCAATGGCTGCCCACCACTGCTGGGCCTCAAATAATGGTTTGACCTAGAAATAGGCAATTCTGCCATTTACACATGCTTTTATCACATGTTGGAGCAGCTGAGCCGTTTATCAGAACAGTTGCTTCAGTAAGGGTATTCAGACATTCTTGACAAAGCAATGAAACATTGAGCTGATTTTGCCAGACAGAATTGCTATTAGCCTATCTTTCGCTATTATGGCCTTGAGGGAGACAACACTGCTCACTGTGCAGGTGGCTGTGATGTTCTGGGTGGTCTGTACATTTCCAAGCATTGGCTCTGGCTATGAGCTCCAGGATACCATCCACGCTCTGAAAGAGGAGAATGTCCACCTTCACCACCGTCTGGAGAATCTCACCCGCGCTCTCCGCGAACTGAAGCATCTTCTCTTGGATCACTCAAGAGGTGAGCACTTTAACTTAACAAACGACATGATTGTACAGTAGGTGTGTTGTTCCTACATTTAATATTATGTTCCAATTCAATTCCATTCCACACAGACACTGGAGGACAGCATAAAAGTGATTCACTGCATACCTGGAATGAATGGACACAACATGGTAAGATCATATTTACATGATACAACATTAATTCTATGTATTCACTACTACATCTGTACCAATCTCCTCAATCTTCCTGGTTTTCCAGGTATCAGTCCTGAGACACGTCACACGTTGGAGCAGGCTTTCTGCTGGCCTGATCTCCACGGAGCTGCCAGTCCTATCTTCAAAGTACCTGCGCTCTTCCTTTTTACTCCAATCATTGTCTGGCTGAGCCCTCTGTTTTTCTGACTTCTGAACTCGAGAATACAGAAATCACTATTGTTTAAGCCTGGTCCCAGATCTGTTTGTGCTGTCTCACCAACTCGGCCAACTCCTATGGTCCTTTTCACACGCATGACAATGACCAAAGGAGTATGCAAGACAGCACAAACAGATCTGGGACCAGGTTAACATTGTGTCTTCTAAAATGATAGCAAGGCATAATTGCACGTCCTGTGCATCACAATTCTTGCACCTGACCTATAGCCTGTTTCTTTTGAATGTCATGCTTTTAACAAGGATCTGTTCCATATTACAGTTTATTGTGATTTTCAGTACAAACACTGAATTTAACTGTGTCTGTAAAACTTAACATTACAATAATAATAGCAACAACTGAAGACCTTCATCCCTTGGTACTTAAAAAAAACGTTAAAAACCTGTAAAATCAAAACGTCTAGCTAGTTTGCAGATCTGGCCCCGAGAGACATGGCAGTGAGTAGGTATACTTTGAATTAATTTATTGTTAGACATATTTGAATAAAAAGTCATTTAAAGCTGATGGTTTGTGTACCAATCAATATATTTATGTAGTAATAGTACTGCATGTTTTTTGTAGGGTAAGTTATTGCTCAGTAGTGTCTGCCTGCTGCTCCACATGGCTTGATTAGAGAGCTGAGAGCTGAGGGTTTGAATGACACCACTCGACACACCCACACCCTGTCAATGTCGAGGAAAGTCCGTTCATCGCTCACATTATCATTATCTCACAACAAGCCCTCTCACTGGGAAGGTACATCAATGCATTAAAAAAAACAAGACAAAAAAAGTTCTTATAATATTTGTTTTACTGTGGTTGTTGGTAAATGCATTTACATTACCGTGCAAGAGCTGCAGAAGTTCATTCACAGAATGCATATTCCTAGCTCTGGAGACAATTTGGTCTCAGTAAATCAATGACTCATCTTAGTACATTGCATTTCAATTACATTATTATTGCATTATTGAGGCTTCTGAGAAGAGTTATATTTACAATTAACCAATGACCACATTCCCCCCCATTTACATTTCATATAGTACTTTTTATTCAACTTTATCACATCAGCAACAAATGTAAATGCTTAGCGTCTAGGCAGGTATGGAGTTGCACACCTCCTTTGGTGAATTTCTGTGTTTGATGTCCAGACCTGACAATATCACGTGCCAACTAAATGAGTCTTTGTCCGGTTAATTAAAATCACCCTCCTCGCATAGATTATAAATCGGCCTATTTGTACTTTCATTTCCATTTTATTGCGCTGAATTGATTGGGGGAAATAAGTCCATTTACATTTGCAAAGACTTACTACAGGCCGACTGAGGTGAGGCTATGTGCGGATAATAGCCATGTCTTTGGATGTGCTAAACAGTGCTACTATGGCCTCGGTTCCATGAAGATGAGACCATAGTGTTTAGCCTATCTGCTTTTCTCCCTAACATAAGAAGAAGAAAACTGCTTCTCCGTTTATTCTTACATTGATGTGTCCTAAACCTTAATTGACAACCAGTTTTCATTGGTTCAGTCAAGGCAAATCACAATCACCTTATTTTCTGTGAACAAAGGACATGTGTCTCATCAACATCTTACACGACACAATGGTGTTGTTATCAATTGTTTTATAAAGTGTTCATTTCTGTTTCTCCTTATCTACGACAGCACATTATTTCCAATGACAAAAACTGGCACAATACTGGTTTAGTGTTGCCTTGCAGTCATTCTCATTAGCCTCATTTAAGGCAGAAAAGTCCAGACAGCAATTTCCATGATGCACAGTCCATTAACAGATCCACTTCTATAGATTGAAAGCGATCATAGAACTGCTGGTTTTAGTCACTCAGGCACAGGCAACTCTTTTGAGTTATTACAGTACATTTACAATTTTGTCTTCATACTGTGTGTCCCATATTGTTCATTGATAGTACTTTCAAATTGTGAATTTTGGTATATTAACTAAATCAATCACGTTCATCATTCGTAGTGTTGAAAAGCTACCAGTAGTTTACCAAAGTTACCCGAATCTTCAGTAATTTAGGTAATTAACAGAAAATCTAGGGCAATCTATCGTAACTTTTGTCATTTATCTTTGAATAACTTCACAAAATTGTCCATGAGTTTCTAGTAGAATGAAAAAGCATCTAATCAACAATGGCATTACTTTTTAATTAACTCTACAACTCTTCCAACTATTGACTTTTTTCACAACTGCCACCTGTTTGACGCCGAAACAATAACAATAAAGGATATTTCATTCTGAAACCCTCTTATTAAACACCAATGGTATTCACTAAGTTGATGGTTTGTATTTAAGATAATGTTTTACAGCTTTGTCATTCATTATTTTATTTTTTAAATCATCTTATTTAATGATTTCATATATCGTACATGTGATAAGGCCACATCGAGGGCCAGAGATAATTACAGACACCTGTGGTCATCTGAAGTACCCAAAAGGTCCACTAGATGTCTTGTGATAGGTTACATAAAATCCTTGAGATATTCCTAAATTCTGATCGTTTACTGGAAAATGTCAACAATTGTCAGTAATATACCCTCACTTTGCAACCCTAACCATTAGTGATATTTAATATGAATTTTCATTATCTGTACATACTTTTTTTCACAAAGCAGTGCTCCTTCATCTGGAAAAACAATAGAAACATAATACTTTGTATTGTATTAGGATAATAAGCTTGTTATAGTACTGTTGGAAGTGGCTATGAATGGATTATGCTCTGCTCTGCTCCACTGTGTGTGTGTGTGTATTTGCGTGTGTGCGTGTGGGTGTGTGTGTGTGCGTGCGTGTATGTGTGTGCACGTGTCTGATGCGTGCATGTGAGTGTGGCTTGTCCTTTCCACCTGAAACCTAAGCATATGCAGCGGACGAACGGAGGGTCTGCATGGACCAGAGAGAGCTGGAGAGATCTACTGGCTGAAGGTACAGTGTCTTACTTTATACATCATGATACTGTGTTTCATCATTCTATAACTTGCAAATAAAGAGCCTAAGCAAAGGTTGTCTTGTAATTTTAGCAATTTTGCTACAATAGGAAACATTTACATGCATTCTGCATTTCATGCTGTCATTTGTTTGAATAGTAGTTTTTAGCAATAGTGTTAGTTCCAGTTCCAATAGTGCCCCGATAGTCCTAGTTTGAGTAACAATAGTGCTCCAATAGTGTTAGTTTCACTTACAATAGTGTTCCAATAGTGTCAGTTTCAGTAACAATAGTGCACCAATAGTGCTAGTTCCAGTTCCAAAAGTGCTCCAATAGTGTTAGTTTCAGTTCCAATAATGCTAGTTCCAGTTACAATAGTGCTCCAATAGTGCTCCAATAGTGCTCCAATAGTGCTAGTTTCACTTACAATAGTGTTCCAATAGTGCTACAATAGTGTTAGTTCCAGTTCCAATAATGCTACAATAGTGCTCCAATAGTGCTAGTTCCAGTTCCAATAGTGCTACAATAGTGTTAGTTCCAGTTACAATAGTGCTCCAATAGTGCTCCAATAGTGCTAGTTCCAGTTCCAATAGTGGCCCAATAGTGCTTGTTCCAGTTCCAATAGTGCTCCCATAGTGCTAGTTCCAGTTCCAATAGTGCTCCCATAGTACTAGTTCCAGTTCCAATAGTGTTCCCATAGTGCTAGTTCCAGTTCCAATAGTGCTCCAATGGTGCTAGTTCCAGTTACAATAGTGCTCCAATAGTGCTAGTTCCAGTTACAATAGTGCTCCAATAGTGCTCCAATACTGCTAGTTCCAGTTCCAATAGTGCCCCAATAGTGCTAGTTCCAGTTCCAATAGTGCTCCAATAGTGCTCCAATAGTGCTAGTTCCAGTTCCAATAGTGCCCCAATAGTGCTTGTTCCAGTTCCAATAGTGTTCCCATAGTGCTAGTTCCAGTTCCAATAGTGCTCCAATGGTGCTAGTTCCAGTTCCAATAGTGCTCTAATAGTGCTAGTTCCAGTTACAATAGTGCTCCAATAGTGCTAGTTCCAGTTCCAATAGTGCTCCAATGGTGCTAGTTCCAGTTCCAATAGTGCTCCCATAGTACTAGTTCCAGTTCCAATAGTGCTAGTTCCAGTTCCAATAGTGCTCCAATAGTGCTAGTTCCAGTTCCAATAGTGCTAGTTCCAGTTCCAATAGTGCTCCAATAGTACTAGTTCCAGTTACAATAGTGCTCCAATAGTGCTCCAATAGTGTTAGTTCCAGTTCCAATAGTGCTCCAATAGTGCTAGTTCCAGTTCCAATAGTGCTTGTTCCAGTTCCAATAGTGCTCCAATGTTTTATTTATTTTAGTTTACCTTTATTTAACTAGGCAAGTCAGTTAAGAACAAATTCCTATTTTCAATGATGGCCTAGGAACAGTGGGTTAACTGCCTGTTCAGGGACAGAACGACAGATTTGTACCTTGTCAGCTCGGGAATTTGAACTTGCAACCTTTCGGTTACTAGTCCAACGCTCTAACCACTAGGCTACCCTGCCGCCCTGGCAGTTCCAATAGTGCTCCAATAGTGCTAGCTCCAGTTACAATAGTGCTCCAATAGTGCTAGAATAGTGCTAGTTCCAGTTACAATAGTGCTCCAATAGTGCTAGTTCCAGTTCCAATAGTGTTCCAATAGTGCTCCAATAGTGCTAGTTCCAGTTACAATAGTGCTCCAATAGTGCTCCAATAGTGCTAGTTCCAGTTACAATAGTGCTCCAATAGTGATAGAATAGTGCTAGTTCCAGTTACAATAGTGCTCCAATAGTGTTAGTGTCACTTACAATAGTGCTCCAATAGTGCTAGAATGGTGCTAGTTCCAGTTACAATAGTGCTCCAATAGTGTTAGTTTCACATACAATAGTGCTCCAATAGTGTTAGTTTCACTTACAATAGTGCAAGTTGCAGTTACAATAGTGTTCTAATAGTGTTAGTTTCACTTACAATAGTGCTCCAATAGTGCTCCAATAGTGTTAGTTTCACTTACAATAGTGCTCCAATAGTGCTCCAATAGTGTTAGTTTCACTTACAATAGTGCTCCAATAGTGTTAGTTTCACTTACAATAGTGTTCCAATAGTGTTAGTTTCACTTACAATAGTGCTCCAATAGTGCTAGAATGGTGCTAGTTCCAGTTACAATAGTGCTCCAATAGTGTTAGTTTCACATACAATAGTGCTCCAATAGTGTTAGTTTCACTTACAATAGTGCAAGTTGCAGTTACAATAGTGTTCTAATAGTGTTAGTTTCACTTACAATAGTGCTCCAATAGTGCTCCAATAGTGTTAGTTTCACTTACAATAGTGCTCCAATAGTGCTCCAATAGTGTTAGTTTCACTTACAATAGTGCTCCAATAGTGTTAGTTTCACTTACAATAGTGTTCCAATAGTGTTAGTTTCACTTACAATAGTGCTCCAATAGTGCTAGTTGCAGTTACAATAGTGCTCCAATAGTGCTAGAATAGTGCTAGTTCCAGTTACAATAGTGCTCCAATAGTGCTAGTTCCAGTTCCAATAGTGTTCCAATAGTGCTCCAATAGTGCTAGTTCCAGTTACAATAGTGCTCCAATAGTGCTCCAATAGTGCTAGTTCCAGTTACAATAGTGCTCCAATAGTGATAGAATAGTGCTAGTTCCAGTTACAATAGTGCTCCAATAGTGTTAGTGTCACTTACAATAGTGCTCCAATAGTGCTAGAATGGTGCTAGTTCCAGTTACAATAGTGCTCCAATAGTGTTAGTTTCACATACAATAGTGCTCCAATAGTGTTAGTTTCACTTACAATAGTGCAAGTTGCAGTTACAATAGTGTTCTAATAGTGTTAGTTTCACTTACAATAGTGCTCCAATAGTGCTCCAATAGTGTTAGTTTCACTTACAATAGTGCTCCAATAGTGCTCCAATAGTGTTAGTTTCACTTACAATAGTGCTCCAATAGTGTTAGTTTCACTTACAATAGTGTTCCAATAGTGTTAGTTTCACTTACAATAGTGCTCCAATAGTGCTAGAATGGTGCTAGTTCCAGTTACAATAGTGCTCCAATAGTGTTAGTTTCACATACAATAGTGCTCCAATAGTGTTAGTTTCACTTACAATAGTGCAAGTTGCAGTTACAATAGTGTTCTAATAGTGTTAGTTTCACTTACAATAGTGCTCCAATAGTGCTCCAATAGTGTTAGTTTCACTTACAATAGTGCTCCAATAGTGCTCCAATAGTGTTAGTTTCACTTACAATAGTGCTCCAATAGTGTTAGTTTCACTTACAATAGTGTTCCAATAGTGTTAGTTTCACTTACAATAGTGCTCCAATAGTGTTAGTTTCACTTACAATAGTGCTCCAATAGTGCTAGTTGCAGTTACAATAGTGCTCCAATAGTGTTAGTGTCACTGACAATAGTGCTCCAATAGTGTTAGTTTCACTTACAATAGTGCTCCAATAGTGCTAGTTGCAGTTACAATAGTGCTCCAATAGTGTTAGTGTCACTTACAATAGTGCTCCAATAGTGTTAGTTTCACTTACAATAGTGCTCCAATAGTGCTAGTTGCAGTTACAATAGTGCTCCAATAGTGTTAGTGTCACTTACAATAGTGCTCCAATAGTGTTAGTTTCACTTACAATAGTGCTCCAATAGTGCTAGTTGCAGTTACAATAGTGCTCCAATAGTGTTAGTTTCATTTACAATAGTGCTCCAATAGTGTTAGTGTCACTTACAATAGTGCTCCAATAGTGTTAGTTTCACTTACAATAGTGCTCCAATAGTGCTAGTTGCAGTTACAATAGTGCTCCAATAGTGTTAGTTTCACTTACAATAGTGCTCCAATAGTGTTAGTTGCAGTAACCTTTAAATATATTGTAATATTACAGTGGGTGTGCGTTTCTGGTAATTACGTTTCATATCAATTTGTAAATGTTGCAGTGGCCTTTTACAATAACAAACATTGATTTCATGTATCTTTGTATGTTTACATCATTACACATAAATAATGTAATTTCAGGAACAAATTGATAGCATTTTGATACATTAGGAGGCTGTCTCATTTGAGTATTATTATTTATTTTTTGTACAAAAGCTGCTGAAAAATAACACATGTCTGTAAAGGCAAAATATCTGAAAACAAAAAAAAAACAAAGAAACAGACAGAGAATACACAGATGTAGGATATTATTTTGATCACCCTGTTGCAGAAGAACGTTTAAAACTAGTGGTGTAGTTGAGGTTTAAAAAGCCTTCTGATGTTTGTAATTTCCACTTTGGAATACAAAATATCCATGAACCACATTTTCTGTTGCTGCTGTAGCAAACTGGCTCAATTTAAGATCCTACATCTGTAAGTGCTTGAGTGAGAGATGAAGTAAAATCTTAATGACTTGCTAAACTGCTTGCTAGGTAAATGGCCTGTTGTTAGGTTAAAGAAAACAAACACCCCCAGGCTCTCAGCAGATAGCTGTTAGTGTGCCCACCTGCTGGCTTGCTACCCACGCCAGATACAGATATTCCGTGAAGGAGTAGATGACCATTGATACAATCTGAGGTGAATTTGTCATTCAATTATTGTGATTTGAACTATTTCCACATAGTTTCAATATAGCTGCTCACGCCACTGAGAAAAACATACTTCAGACATCTCCTTACCCCATGCAATATGAACCTATACCCTAACCCTGCATCACAGCAGAGTAAATGCAGTGTCTTTTTTGTTGTTGTCAATTTATCATTATCACGTGTAACTAATCTACTTTTATATGCATGTCCTGCATGAGGATTTGAAAGCTTCTTGAGATAAAATACACTACATTCCCCCTCTTCAATCCTGTAATGTTTACAAGTGTGAAACACACACCTCTATGAGCACAAGCTGTGTCGCATTACATAGTCATTCTATCCTTACATGGCCAAGTTGAGCTTAGCATGAGCATGAAAGCCCATATGATCAGACAGGCAGCTTTCTTCCAGGGGGGCTGATGATAACTGATCTTCACATTACAAAGCTCTGCAGGCCTTTTCATGTCACATAAAATTGAGTGGAGGGGCTGCTGCTGCTGAGCTGGAGGATAAAGTGGCTGGCCCATTGAAGAGAGTAAAGAGGCCAGTAGCAGACAATGCTCCACTGCCATTGCGGTGCCACTGAAATACACAACCAAAATAGGAATTAGAGAGCGAGAGAGAGAGCACAAGAGAGAGAGAGAGAGATCTAAGTGAGAGAGTGCTAGAGAGAGAGATCTAGTGAGAGAGCGAGCTAGAGAAAGAGAGAGATAGAGAGAGATAGAGAGAGAAATAGAGAGAGAGAGAGAGAGAGAGAGAGAGAGAGAGAGAGAGAGAGAGAGAGAGAGAGAGAGAGAGAGAGATGAAGGAGAGAGATGGGGGAGTGGTGCTAAGTGAGCTCTTTCATATATTGCATGGAGCATTTAGAAAATGCATGCACACATGCACATGCACAAGAGAACTGCAACAGTGCAACAAGATTGGCAACCCCCTTTGGATGCAAAATAATACTATGAATGTTATTAGTTACACACTATAATAAATCCACAATCAGACAAATAATTACAAACAACATAGGGAAATTGTAAAATAATCCCCGCTAGGCCCATAATTAAACTGGTCAAACAATCAAGCCACCTTTTTCAAATCTACTCATATAATCTCTGATTCACCGCATAAAATGAATATGATATGTGATTTTTGCACTGTTTTTCAGGACACACGCACTCCTGTTCCCATGGACAAGCCTCTCTGGACTTCCGCGTCAGGTGGAGCCCTGCAGTAGGATGCTGGGGTCTATGTCTGTCTGTGGTCCCCCTGCTGTGGCCTCTCACCTTTGGCTGCTCGTTTTCTCCTGCTCTCTTCACAGTCAACCAGCCCTGTCTGACCTTGGTGAGTGAGAGGCAAACTGAATACAGTGAATACAGTGCACGGTATGTATGCTTTCGCCTTTGTTGCTGTTATTGCAGTTTGATGTCAAAGAGTGGAGCCAAATTTGGTCATGCAAAATGCTGTTGCCAAATTATTGCACACTTATTGTATAGACTGGTTGCTGCACAATGATTGCATAATACTGGTGATTATTTAATTTTTGGGACATATCATTAATCACATTTACAGAACAGACTATACATTTTCACGAGCGATATAGGACCACACTTTATGACCTGCAACACTAATACTACGAGTTATTTGTGTATCAATGAAATGCTGATACTGTCATGATTTCTGCTATGATCGAGACTAGTTTTCTAAATAGTCCCCATGCTAATTTCCAGACCTCATGTATACATGTGACAAAAGGCCTGAAAAAAAACCCTGCTCCAGCTTCATCTGTCTCCTAGCAACACGCAGCTTCACAAACACTGTTATCTGATTATCAAGGTTCTCAGATAAATTGACTGTTTGGGAACCTTCAATCATTAGATCTTTTGTAAATTCATATATGACTGTGAATCATCTTCTGTTGTTTTATTCTGTAGAGTAATAACTCAAAACAATACTCACTTTCACTGGCTACTTCACTGTCAATGATTGCAGCTAATGTTTTGAAGTAAAGTATTCATATTACATACAGTATCTAGCCATTTGGGTGCCTAACTGGTGCATTAATCAGCTCTGTGTCCTTTCACACGACAAGTTACTGACAAGCAGAGACTGACTGGGTCTCATGTGTTACTTAACCTACAGTATAGGATCTTAGCTTTTAGCCGGTTGGTATCTTGAGGAATAGACACTGCCTGGAACACAGTTTTACCAATCAGCATTCAGGATTCAACTCTGATTAGTGAAGCCTCAGAATTAGTATGTCAATTTGCTGTCTGTTCGCTCTCTCTCTCTCTCTCTCTCTGGTTTGTGTCTCACACTTCTGTCTGTGGTCAGTGTTCTCCACCCGTCCAGAGGATAGTGCTGGTGTGCTGGGTGCTCCCCTCACACTACACTGTGCAGTGTCTGACTCCAGCCACCAGGGGGCACTGCCTGTTCGATGGGAAAGGGCCAGCGGAGAGCCAGCAGCACTGAGTCCTGGTCCTGACAAAGGGATCCACCAAGTGGCCAATGGATCTCTGTTCTTCCTCCAGCTGAGAGAGAGGGACCTGGGGAGATATGTCTGTAGTGCAGGCATTGGAGACAAACACATCAGGACTGTTGTCCAAGTGATGGAAGCTGGTTTGTTGGCCTTCTCACCTCTTGTGCATGCCTCTGCTGAAGCAATACAATGCATTTACATTAGTTTTAGTACACAGAACATATTTGTATGTGATGTCTGTTTCAGAAATGAGAAAAGCATAGATACATTTGATCCTTTGTTTGACACTGTGTGTGTAGAGCTGGAGGCAGTGTTCTTTAGTCCT
The DNA here is from genome assembly GCF_023373465.1 of Oncorhynchus keta. Lineage (NCBI taxonomy): Eukaryota > Metazoa > Chordata > Actinopteri > Salmoniformes > Salmonidae > Oncorhynchus > Oncorhynchus keta. The sequence continues at coordinate 11,110,456 of NC_068445.1, read as the reverse complement.
CAGTCTCAGACTGTCAGTGAGGGGCAGGCAGTGTTCCTCCAGTGTGTCTCAGGGAACAGCTCACCCCCTGCACACATCACCTGGCTCAAAGACAACACACTCTTCACCAAAGGCACTCAGATGCAGGTATTGAATGCATTAGTCTGTGCATGGATTTGATTGCATGTCTTTTTTTGTGTCTTTGTATATGTGGATATTTGATTGTGTGTGGCTGTGTGTATGTCTAAATGCACACTATGTTACTCCAGGGCCAATATGGAGGGGGTAACCAGAGGAAGACCTCAGGCACTCTTCACCTCTCTAATGTCTTAATAGAGGACGAAGGGGAATACGTCTGTGTCACACACAACGCCTTAGTGAACAGCAGCCTGGAGAGCAAAGCAGCTACACTCACTGTACAAGGTGAGACAATGCACAGCCTCTTCCCTACTCCCTGCTTACCCCCTCTCTCTGCCCTGTCTTCTTAGAACAGCATGAATGACGGAACTAGAGTTGTTGCCAGTCTTTTTCTGTTTTAGCCAGCTCCTGTATCAATCTACACTGCCTTCAGAAAGTATTCATACCCCTTGACTCATTCCACATTTTATTGTGTTACAGCCTGAATTAAAAATAGATTTTGTTCTCACCCATCTACACTCAATACCCCATAACGACAAAGTGAAAACACGTTTTAATATCTAGTCTACTGAACTATATGGAAATGTTTTAAGAAGGTCATACCTAGGACCATTTAACTATTTGATTCTGAATTCTGAAGTTTAAAAAAATATATATACTTTTTTTGTGGGATAAACAATTGTTTTTGGCCTTACTGCTATTAGCCCATACAAAAGCAAGGAACAACAGATAGTCCCAAAAACAAATCAAAAGGAAGTTTGTTCTGAAGAGGCTGTTCTATATCTTAGAGATATAAGATGTAATTAACCCCGTATTTCTAGCACTGAACAGTCTCCATGTACATATACTTCCATACATTTTTTCAACTGGTACCGGGGGACCTTCAGATGAGTCTTGTGAGGCCTGTGGCAAAACAACCGACATGTACGTGTTTGTGAGTCTCAGAGGGGTCATAGTGTGCAGCCCAAATTGTTCGGACGCTACAGACAGAAGTTGGCAGATCAGCGGTACCGACTTCAGACGAGTCCCGAGACCCTTGTGCGGGTCGGAGAACAAAACAGAGAACCCCATCGTGTTCGGGATAGTCTCGTATTTTCATAGAGTGGTAATTTGTAGACCAGAATACTTTGTAGGCTAAACCGTTTGGAGGCTACAGGGAAATTCTGTGAGAAGACCGATTTTCGGGATGTCTCATGGTCAAATCAAAGTGTATTGGTCACATGCACATATTTAGCAGATGTTATTGCGTGTGTAGTGAAATGCTTGTAATAAAGTATGTAAACATTATTAAAGTGACTAGTGTTCCATTATTAAAATGACCAGCTTTGATGCACCAGGCCGTGGCTCGGTTGGTTGATGTCCTTGATGATCCTTTTGGCCTGCCTGTGACATTGGGTGCTGTAGGTATCCTGGAGGGCAGGCAGTGTGCCCCCAGTAATGGGTTAGGCAGACCGCACCACCCACTGGAGAGCCCTGCGGTTTGCGGGTGGTGCAGTTGCCGTACCAGGCGGTGATGCAGCCATACAGGATACTCTCAATTGTGCATCTGTAAACGTTTGTGAGAGTCTTAGGGGCCAAGCCAAATTTCTTCAGCCTTCTGAGGTTGAAGAGGTGCTGTTGCGCCTTCTTCACCACACTGTCAGTGTGGGTGGGCCATTTCAGATCGTCAGTGATGTGTACGCCGAGGAACTTGAAGCTTTCCACCTTCTCCGCTGCGTTCCCATCAATGTGGATCGGTGCGTGCTCCCTCTGCTTATTCCTGAAGTCCACGATCAGCTGCTTTGTTTTCTTGATGTTGAGGGAGAGGTTATTTCCCTGGCACCACACTCCCAGGTCCCTCACCTCCTCCCTGTAGGCTGTCTCGTCATTGTTGGTAATCAGGCCTACTATGGTTGTGTCGTCTGCAAACTTGATGATTGAGTTGGAGGCGTGTGTGTCCACGCAGTCATGGGTGAACAAAGAGTATAGGAGGGGGCTGAGTACGCACCCTTGTGGGGCCCTGTGTTGTGGATCAGTGAAGTGGAGGTGTTGTTTCCTACCTTTACCACCTGGGGGCGGCCTGTGAGAATGTCCAGGACCCCAGTTGTACAGGGCGGGGTTCAGACCCAGGGCCCTGAGCTTGATGATGAGCTTGGAGGGATACTATGGTGTTGAAGACTGAGCGAAAGTCAAAGAACAGCATTCTTATATAGGTATTCCCCTTGGCCAGGTGGGATAGGGCAGTGTGCAGTGCAATAGTGACTGCATTCTCTGTGGATATATTGGGGCGTAAGCAAATTGAGGTGGGTCTAGGGTATCAGGTAAGGTGTAGGTGATATGATCCTTAACTAGCCTCTCAAAGCACTTCATGATGACATTTAGTTCAGTTACCTTTGCTTTCTTGGGTACAGGAACAATGGTGGACATCAACTATAAATACCTAGGTGTCCGGCTAGACTGTAAACTCTCCTTCCAGACTCATATTAAACATCTACAATCCAAAATCAAATCTAGAATCGGCTTTCTATTTCGCAACAAAGCCTCCTTCACTCACGCCGCCAAACTTACCCTAGTAAAACTGACTATCCTACCAATCCGTCCGTTTTTGTTACCAAATCACCGTATACCACCCACCACTGTGACCTGTATACTCTAGTCGGCTGGTCCTCGCTATATATTCGTCGCCAGACCCACTGGCTCCATGTCCTCTATAAGTCTATGGTAGGTGAAGCTCCGCCTTATCTCAGTTCACTTGTCACGATAACAACACCCACCCTTAGCTGGCGCTCCAGCAGGTGTATCTCACTGATCATCCCCAAACACCTCATTTGGCTGCCTTTCTTTCCAGTTCTCTGATTTCAGTGACTGGAACAAATTGCAAAAATCTCTGAAGTTGGAGACTTTTATTTCCCTCACCAACTTTAAACATCAACTATCTGAGCAGCTAACCGATCACTGCAGCTGTACATAGTCCATCTGTAAATAGCCCACCCAATCTACCTACTTCATCCCCATACTGATTTTATTTTATTTACTTTTCTGCTCTTTTGCACACCAGTATCTCTACTTGCACATCATCATCTGCTCATTTATCACTCCAGTGTTAGTCTGCTAAATTGTAATTATTCGCTCCTATGGCCTATGTATTGCCTACCTCCTCATGCTTTTGCACACACTGTATATAGACTTTCTTTTCTCTACTGTGTCATTGACTTGTTTGTGTTATTGGCTTGTTTATTGTTTACTCCATGTGTAACTCTGTGTTGTTGTGTGTGTCACACTGCTTTGCTTTATCTTGGCCAGGTCGCAGTTGCAAATGAGAACTTGTTCTCAACTAGCCTACCTGGTTAAATAAAGGTGAAATAAAAATCTTGAAGCAAGTGGGGACAGCAGACTGGGATTGGGAGAGATTGAATATGCCCGTAAACAGTCCAGCCCGCTGGTCTGCGCGTGCTCTGAGGACGTGGCTATGGAAACCTTCTGGGGCGGCAGCCTTGCGAGGGTTAACATGCTGGCAAACACCGCTCTTGCTCTGTCACCTTTCCCCGCAGATGGGGAGTGCAATATCGGCAGATGCGGAGGATTGAGTCACATCCAATACAAACATATCTCTAGCTTAAACTGACATGGGGATTGTTTTATTATGCTAATTTGATTTCCATGGGGGCGTGGACATCGACTCTAGTCTTTTTTTCACCATTGGCCTCATGGGGAAATACCTGAGCGTTTTCCTTCCTCTGCGGCAACTGAGTTGGGAAGGACGCCTGTATCTTTGTAGTGACTGGGTGTATTGATGCACCGTCCAAAGTGTAATTGATCATTTTACCATGCTCAAAGCCATATTACATTTTTTACCCATCTACCAATAGGTGCCCTTATTCATATGGCATTCAAAAAACTCCCTGGTTTTTGTGGTTGAATCTGTGATATTCACTGCTTGAGTTGGTTACAGAGATGAAGCAGTAATTCATAAATCACGTTAAAGAGTATTATTGCACACATAGTCCATTCCAATTATTATGTGGCTTGCTAAGCGCATTTTTACTACAGAAGTTATTTAGGCTTGACATAACAAAGGGGTTGAATACTTATTGGCTCAAGACATAACAGCTTTTCATTTTCAATTAATTTGTGAAAATATCTAAATACACAATTCCACGTTGACATTATAGGGTATTGTGTATAGGCTGTAACACAACAACGTGTGGAACAAGTCAAGGTGTTAATAATTTCCAAAGGCACTGTATATCTGCTGTCCTCTGCTGTACTGCTGTACTGCTGTCCTCTGCTGTACTGCTGTACTGCTGTACTCTGCTGTACTGCTGTACTGCTGTACTGCTGTACTCTGCTGTACTGCTGTACTGCTGTCCTCTGCTGTACTGCTGTACTGCTGTACTGCTGTACTCTGCTGTACTGCTGTACTGCTGTCCTCTGCTGTACTGCTGTACTGCTGTCCTGCTGTCCTCTGCTGTACTGCTGTACTGCTGTACTGCTGTACTCTGCTGTACTGCTGTACTGCGTGGCGAAGCACAACACCAACTCCATCTTCAAGTTGACACCACAGTTGTAGTCCTCATCACTGACAAGGAGTCCGCCTACAGGGAGGAGGTCAGAGACCTGACAGTGTGAGGCCAAAACAACAACTTCTGCCTCAATGTCACAGCGAAACGAAGGAGTTGATTGTCGACTTCAGGAAGCAGGGAGGAGGACATGCCTCGATCAACATCGACGAGGCTGTAGTGCAAAGAGTCAGCAGCTTCAGGTTCCTCGCCGTCCTATCACCGAGAAGATCACATGGACTAACAACACCACAGCCCTGGTCAAGAATGCGCAACAGCACCTCTACTTTCTCCGACAGCTCTGCAAATTATACCGCAGCATCATCGAGAGCTTCCTGACAGGCTTCATCACAGGCCTGTTACGGAAACTGCTCTGTTCACAACCACGAAGCCCTTCAGCAGGTGGTAAAGACAGCCCAGTACATCACTGGAGCCGTGCTCCCCACCATACAGGACATCAAAGGACCTCGCTCACCCCAGCCACGGACTATTCACTCTGTTACAGTCTGGCATACGGTACCAGAGCATCGGGTCCTGTACCTCCAGGCTCAGAGACAGTTTTTACCTACAAGCCATCAGACTACTGAACTCTTGAACATGGACTGACCGTCGGCACAACAACAGTCTCTTGCACTGACTCCCTGCACCTTAACCAGTTAAATGCAACTAAATGTAATTTATAATGTCATCTAAGTAATCCCCAAAAGTAATTATTTATCATGAGAGGGCCATAAACAATAACTAGTAATGCTGCATACTCAAAGAAAGATTAAAATCTCACCTTTTTGGAGAAAATGTTTATACATTGAGGTGTAGTCACTTTTTAGGACACTCAAGTATTTTTAGGAAGCTCAAGTACACCGTAGAAATATAATACAAGTATAAAATATTTTGTCAGGACTTCGGAAGTCGGTCCCTCTGCTTGTTCGGGCGGTGTTCGGTGGTCACCAACCTTCTAGCCAACCTTCTTCTTTTGCATTTTCCATGGGTTTTGTCTTGTCTTCCTTCACACCTGGTTCCAATCCCATCAATCACATGTTGTGTATTTAACCCTCTGTTTTCCCCTCATGTCCTTGTCGGAGATTGTTTTATTGTATGTTATGCGCAAGTCATGTGTCGGTGTGCGGCAGGTTTTGTACCCACTTATATTATTTTTTGTATATTTTGGTTTTTGGAGTTTTAGGACTACTTATTAAATAACTCTGTTTATACCAAGTTCGTTTTCCTGTGCCTGACTTCCCTGCCACCGACACGCACCGATTACAGAATCTCCGACCATAACTCTGGAGTCAGCAGGAGAGGGTATTGAGGTGGAGGAGCGCGTCCAGGAGCATGCAGTTATGCTCTACCATCTTGGCGCCGCCATGGATCGCGTTGTCCAGAAAATGGACCGCTGGGAGAGACAGGGAGTTCTTCCAGCGACTCCACCAGCACAACTGGGGTCTCACCTGAGCGCCCCTTTCCCGCCTGAACCCAGTGGGATCCGGAGTACGACGGGAGGGCTACGAACTGCCAGGGGTTCTTGTTGCAGTTAGACCTCGATCTGGCCACCGTCCACCCGACTCCATCGGACCATGAGAGGGTGTCTGCCCTCGTCTCGTGCCTCACCGGGAGAGCCCTGGAGTGGGCCAACGCCGTGTGGAGAGAGGGAGATGCGGCGTTGGACCAGTTTGAGGAGTTCACCCGCCGTTTCTGGGCAGTCTTCGACCACCCGCCAGAGGGTAGAGCGGCGGATGAGCTCCTCTACCATCTGAGGCAGGAGACGAGGAGCACCCAGGAGTTCGCCCTGGAGTTTAGGACCCTGGCTGCACCCGCAGAATGGAACAACAGGGCCCTGATCGACCATTACAGCTGCAGTCTGCGCGAGGACATCCGTCGGGAGCTGGCCTGCAGAGACACCACCCTCAAGTTTGACCAGCTGGTGGACCTGTCCATCCGACTGGACAACCTTCTGGCTACTCGTGGACGTTCAGATCAGGGTCTGGTGGTTCCATCCTCCCGCACTCCTTCTCAGATAACCATGGAGCTGGGAGGGGTGGTGTGCAGGGAGACCGGAGGGGGTTCACGCTCGTGTACCATCTGTGGCAGCAGAGGTCACACTGTCGGTCTGTGCCGGGTTGTTTCCTCTGGGAAGCAAGGCAGCAGGCAGGGCGCTTTGGCGTCACCCCAGGTAAGCCGGCACCACTCTCACCCAGAGCCCACTGTTGTTCATATGTTTGTGTCTGTCACGTTCCCTGAGTTTTCCCCGCATTCCCAGCATAAGGCGCTCGTCGATTTAGGCACAGCTGGGAATTTTATTGATAGAGCTTTAGCCTATAGTTTAGGGATCCCCATATTTCCCGTGGATGTGCCCCTCCCCGTTTCCGCCTTAGATAGTCGACCATTAGGGTCAGGGTTGATTAGGGAGGTCACCGCACATTTGGGCATGGTGACGCAGGGGGGTCATTCCACCATGCGCATCCCCCTTGAATATGCCGTTTTGGCTCTCAATATGCCGTTTTGACTCAATTACCACCTCATCGACGGGGCGATTGTGTGATTGACCTCCTGGTAGATGCTGCAGGAGTCACGTGTATCCCCTCTCACAGGCGAAGACGGAGGCTATGGAAACATATGTCTCCAAATCCCTGCATCAGGGGTACATTCGGTCCTCCACTTCACCCACCTCCTCGAGTTTATTTTTTGTGAAAAAGAAGGAGGGGGGTCTGCGCCATTGTATTGACTATAGGGGTCTGAATCAGATCACTGTGAGGTATAGTTACCCGCTACCTCTCATAGCCACAGCGATTGAGTCAATGCTCGGGGCGCACTTCTTCACCAAACTAGATCTCAGGAGAGCTTACAACCTGGTGCGTAACCGAAAGAGAGACGATTGGAAGACGGCTTTTAGTACCACCTCTGAGCACTATGAGTACCTCGTCATGCCGTACGGGTTGATGAATGCGCCATCAGTCTTCCAAGCCTTTGTAGACAAGATTTTCAGGGACCTGCACTGGCAGGGTGTAGTGGTGTATATTGATGACATTTTGATATACTCCGCTACACGCGCTGAGCATGTGTCCCTGGTGAGCAGAGTGCTTGGATGCCTGTTGGTGCATGACCTGTACACCAAGGCTGAGAAATGCCTGTTTTTCTAATAGTCAATGCCGTGTGTAATTGGCCGACTCCCACCACGGTAAAGGAGGTGCAGCGGTTCTTAGGGTTTGCCAACTACTACCGGAGGTTTATCCGGGATTTTGGTCAGGTGGCGGCTCCCATTACCTCACTGCTGAAGGGGTGCCCGGTGCGCTTGCAGTGGTCAGCTGTGGCGGACAGGGCATTTAGTCACCTGAGGGCTCTGTTTACCTCGGCTCTCGTGTTGGCCCATCCGGATCCCTCTTTGGCGTTCATAGTGGAGGTGGATGCATCCGAGGCTGGGATAGGAGCGGTGCTCTCTCAGCGCTCGGGTACACCACTGAAGCTCCGCCCATGTGACTTCTTCTCGAAGAAGCTCAGCCCGGCGGAGCGAAACTATGATGTTGGGGACCGGGAGCTATTGGCTGTAGTCAAGGCCTTGAAGGCGTGGAGACATTGGCTTGAGGGGGCTAAACACCCTTTTCTCATCTGGACTGATAACCGCAATCTGGAGTACATCCTTGCGGCGAGGAGACTGAACCCTCGCCAGGCAAGGTGGGCCATGTTTTCCACCCGTTTTGTATTTACCCTTTCCTACAGACTAGGCTCCCAGAACGTTAAGGCAGACGCATTGTCCCGGCTGTATGAGAGGAGCGGCCCATGGATCCCACTCCCATACTCTTGCCTGGTGGCACCGGTAGTGTGGAAGCTGGACGCAGAAATTGAGCAAGCGTTGTGTACAGAGGCCGCTCCCCTTGTCTGGCTGGGCGTCTGTACGTTCCGTCTGCTGTCCGCGACCGGCTAATCTATTGGGCCCATACGTCACCCTCCTCTGGTCATCTTGATATCGGATAAGGATGGTGCGCTGTATTAGTGGGAAGTACTGGTGGCCCACTTTAGCTAAGGACGTGAGGGTTTATGTTACCTGTGCACCCAACGAAAGGCTCCTAGACACTTACCCGTTCCACAGAGGCCATGGTCGCACCTGTCGGTGGATTTCCTGTCTGATCTTCCTCCTTCACAGGGTAACACCATGATCCTGGTCGTTGTGGATCATTTTTCTAGTGTCTGATCGGGGTCCCCAGTTCACGTCGAGGGTTTGGAGGTCTCGGGCAGCCTTACCTCAGGTTTTCACCCAGAGAGTAAAGGCAGGTGGAGAGAGTTAACCAGGATGTGGGTAGGTTTCTGAGGTCTTATTGCCAGGACCGGCCAGGGGAGTAGGCAGCATTCGTGCCCTGGGCAGAGATGGCCCAGAACTCGCTCCGCCACTCCTCCACTAACCTTTCTCCCGTCCAGTGTGTATTGGGGTATCAGCAGGTTCTGGCTCCTTGGCATCAGAGTCAGACCGCCGAAGTCGGTCCCTCTCCTTGTTCGGGCGGTGTTCGGCGGTCGACGTCATCGACCTTCTAGCCATCACTGATCCATTTTTAATTTTCCATTGGTTTTGTCTTGTCTTCCTCCACACCTGGTTCCAATCCCATCAATTACATGCTGTGTATTTAACCCTCTGTTTCCCCTCATGTCCTCGTTGGAGATTGTTTTATTGTATGTTATGTGCAAGTCATGTGTCGGTGTGCGACAGGTTTTGTACCCACTTATATTATTTTTGTATATTTTGGTTTTTGGAGTTTTATGAGCGCTTATGAAACAACTCATACATTTATACCAAGTTCGTTTTCCTGCGCCTGACTTCCCTGCCACCGACACGCACCCATTTTTTATTTTTTTTATTTTATTTATCCGTTATTTTACCAAGTAAGTTGACTGAGAACATGTTCTCATTTGCAGCAACGACCTGGGGAATAGTTACAGGGGAGAGGAGGGGGATTAATGAGCCAATTGTAAACTGGGGATTATTAGGTGACCATGATGGTTTGAGGGCCAGATTAGGAATTTAACCAGGACACCGGGGTTAACACCCCTACTCTTACGATAAGTGCCATGGGATCTTTAATGACCTCAGAGAGTCCGGACACCCGTTTAACGTCCCATCCGAAAGACGGCACCCTACACAGGGCAATCACTGCCCTGGGGAATTGGGATATTTTTTAGACCAGAGGAAAGAGAGCCTCCTACTGGCCCTCCAACACCACTTCCAGCAGCATCTGGTCTCCCATCCAGGAACAGACCAGGACCAACTCTGCTTAGCTTCAGAAGCAAGCCAGCAGTGGTATGCAGGGTGGTATACATGAATAAGGCTTGAAATGACTTATATGCTTTCTAAATATAGCATAATCAAATTATTAAATGACTAACAATAAGATTTCACCTTCCTTATAACTGTATAATGCCTATTTGTATGTTTAGTGTTTGAGAAAATGTGCATATTTTCTAAAGGTCTCTCTTGATCAACGTCTCACAGAGCTCTAGCTTGGCTTGCTGAACTCGTTAGGAACTCGTTGTTTTTGTTTAATATTAACATATTAATGGCTAATAAATCCATTTCTGAATGTGCTTCTGTGATGAAACCACTCTCTCCTGCTGAGCTACGAGTTGATGGACATTCAGAAGTGCAAATGAAATGGTAGGAGGGACATCCCAGCTTCAGGTCACACAGGCTCAGAAAAAGTACTCCTGGAACTACACACTACTGCCTAATTCTCACTTGAAACATTGTGTTTGTGTTTAATTGGCTAAATTATACATTCTGTTAACATTATGACACCAAAGTGATCTGTTCATGAATTTTGTAGTCTATGACATTTACATATGATCATTTTTCACTCAGTAGTTGGGTGTAGTGAACTACTTTTTCAAAGTAACTTTAGTTAAGTAAGCTAGATTTTTCTTAAGGGTCGTTTTAGTGTAGCTTAACTTCTTTCAGTGTGGAATAATTGGTAGCTTGGTAAACTATATTTTCAGAGTAGCTTTCCCAACACTGACAGGAAGCCACTGTAGAGTGTTGAGACACACCCCCATGTTTATCTGTTGAACATTACACAGGAAGTGCTCCCCCCCCCCCCCCACACACACACATGTACTGTATCTATTGCTCTGCAGGAGTCCCTACAGGGCTGCAGATCACTCAGGGCCCTGACAACCTCACCATTGCCATGCAGACAGAGGTCTCCATGTGCTGTGCTGCCCGAGGCTTCCCAGCTCCCACAGTGCAATGGTTCAAAGACAGCCATCTCCTGGCGAACAGCTCCTGCTTGAGTTTGCAGAACAAGGGACAGCTGCTTGTGTTCAAGTGAGGCAATCTTGAGGACACTATGACATTACCATTGTTTTTTAATTTATCTATAAATCCAATGTAAAAAGCATCTGTGCTCCTCATTCCCAGGAATGTGTCTGAGGAAGATGAGGGTTCCTACCACTGTGAGGCCAGGAATGAGAGGGAGACTGTCAGATCTCAGCCTGCCTATCTCCTCCCAGCAGGTACTGTATACCATGCTCTGGTTGTTATTATTCCAACCTAAATATCAATACTATCACCTTAATTGACATACAGTACCTCTCTCCCTCTCCGCAGAGATGGAATGGAACTTTGTCCTGCAGCCCACTAACCAGACAGTGAGGATGGGAGACTCTGTTACTCTGGTCTGCAGACCCCCCTACAGCAAGCCTCCAGCCAGGGTGTCCTGGTTCAAGAACAACCGCCTCCTCACTCCCAAGACACACTTCACTGTTGGGCCTAATGGAGACCTCATCTTCCACAGGTGTGTGTGTGTGCGTGTGTGTGCGTGTGTGTGTGTGTGACTATGTTAATGTATCATATGATGGTAGCCATCCAGTAACAGCCAGTGTAAGCCATTTTAACTGCTTGTTTCTCCAGTGCCCATGACACAGACAGGGGAGTGTACTTCTGCAGAGCGTCCAACATCCACCTGTACAGATCTGTGACATCTAGAACAGCCAGACTGACCGTTCTCGGTAAGACATCACACTTGACGTAGGTTTATTATTAACTAGCCTTGCGTCTGTATAGGAGATATTATATTCTGTGTCTGTATAGGAGATATTATATTCTGTGTCTGTATAGGAGGTATTATATTCTGTGTCTTTATTGGAGATATTATATTCTGTGTCTGTATAGGATATATTATATCATGTGTCTGTATAGGAGATATTATATTCTGTTCCTGTATAGGAGATATTATATTTTGTGTCTGTATAGGAGATATTGATAAAGTATGTTTACATTCAGTACGCATATACAATTGCAATCATCATCTGAGACACAGTCCATTGTATGAGATATATTGATACAGAAGTAAGAAGTTCAGCCTACTCCTCCTCCTCCCCCTGATCCCCTATTGTCCTGCCAGCTCCTCCCTCGGTGAGGCTGTGGCCCCCAGTGGTGATGGTCCCTATGGGGGCCCAGGTGGTGTTCCACTGCCAGGTTTGGGGACATCCCCTTCCCTCCATCGTCTGGTCCAAACAGGGACGCTCTATACAGACTGGTGGAAAGATCTCTGTGGGGTATGTTCAGTGTAACAGAAGTGGTTCTGTGAGGTTTCAGCTCAGTGGGCCAACACAGTCTTGTGTTACTGTACACTAGAAAACATTTTTTGATGTCATCAACCAATATTTTGTCAGGAACCTTTAGCTTGACAAGGACAGGAGACCACTTCCCTTTCTGTGATAATGACCGACCACCTGCTCTGTTCTCAGGGTGAGAAACGCTACCCTCTACATCCTGTCTGTCAGGAGCTATGACGAGGGGACTTACACCTGTGCAGCCTCTAACACTGTGGGGCATGACCGGAGCACAGCTACTTTACGTGTCGCTGGTAACTTCCCTCATCCAGTACAGTACACACATTCTGTTTGATGTTAAACTATAGTACTGCATGGCTCATGCATTTCTGGATGCAAAATAGAGCAGACTAATGATAGTTAATCCATGAGGTGCTCTTTGATCATGGTATTAAATACAAATGCATAAACTACGGGCAATGTTCACAGTTGCGTTTTATCAATGACAAATTGAATGCACAAAAATACCGTAATGACCCATTGTGAGGCCCATTTAATTTAAGGTACTGTATTTGTGACCAACAGATGCATATCTGTATTCCCAGTCATGTGAAATCCATAGATTAGGGCCTAATGAATTTATTTAAATTGACCGATTTCCTCATATGAACTGTAACTCAGTAATATCAATAAAATTGTTGCATGTTGCGTTTATATTTTTATTCAGTATGATGAAGTAAAACAAACTTGATCATTGGCCTATATCCGAGGTATGGACAACAAAGTTAACTTGATCAACATTACCTGGAAGTGAAGCTCAGGCATGTGATTAAGGTGTTCATTACCTGAATGAATGTACTAAGACTATGATAAGGATTGTCTGATGTGGTGCTCCCTCCCCCTTCCTCCCCCTCTCTGGCTCAGTGAGCCCCATCATAGTGTCCTTCGTTGGGGCAGTGAGCAGCTCAGAAGGGTCCTCTGTGGTCCTGCCATGCAGAGCAGTGGGGGACCTCCCCATCAGGTACACATGGACCAGAGGACACTCTCAGACCTCTATCACCCCAACCCTGAAGAGGCATGTAGATGGTGAGCCAGTCATATTTAAAACATACACCTGCTAAGAAAGAAAAATAAGCACATTCCCCTATAGAGTAAAAGCCCTTTCTACTTTTATAGAGTAAAAGACCTTTCTACTTTTATAGAGGCAAAGCCCTTTCTACTTTTATAGAGGCAAAGCCCTTTCTACTTTTATAGAGGCAAAGCCCTTTCTACTTTTATAGAGGCAAAGCCCTTTCTACTTCTATGGCGGCAAAGCCCTTTCTACTTAAGTAGAAGAGGTCAGATTAGTGAAAGCAACATGTTGAAGCTCTCTTTAGCTTTTCAGTGGTCTGAACAGCTTCTGCAATATTGGTTAGGGGAATGTGCTATAGGCTAGGGGTTATTTTTGTACCTGGCTATAAAGGCTGTTGTTGCAATGTTCATTAAGTGTTTGGTGAATGTGTGACTTTGTGCTTTCACGTGTGTGCAGATGAGGGGGCTCTGCATATCTCCAGGGTTCAGTTGTCTGATGCAGGGGACTACCACTGTGCAGCTGAGAACAGAGCGGGACAACAGCAAAGAAGATCCACCCTCACCATCTCTGGTATTATCCATCTCTTCATGATATCTACAGTGGAATACACACACACACACACAAACACACACACACACTGTCAACCTATCTATCCTCATCATTAACTCCTCTATCTAAAGCTGAAGATGACCCGGCTGATAGAGACAAGCAGCATAGACAGATTACGTCTGCAGTGAGTAATAATTGAGGTTGATGTGAAAGTCTCTAACGCTTGTTTGCTGATTTGTTTACCATTGCTGAACATCGTGAGTCACAGCTTTGTTGCGATCTCCAGTTGTGTGTTTATTTCTAACGGCTTTCAGTGGTTCAGTTGGTATGCCTTTCTGACAATGTCATATTTAATTAATCTGACAAACATCTTCCCACAAATGGCAGGTTCCAAACACTGAAGCAGAGCAGAGAATTCCTCTGTCCAGTAACGTCCTGAGTCTAGCTCAGCGTTCTGAGATGACCCAATTACAGGCAGGAAGTACAGGTGTGTATAGCCCAAAACTTAAATCACAGCATGCTATGCTTGCGAATCCTTGTACGAACTACCTTTTTCAGTATTTACAAGGCTGAGGCAATATTGTAATGTGTTATGTTATGTAATATGCATGTGTTGGGGTTCGTTTCCTTGTTCATCATAGACTCATTGGTGAAATTAGCATTATGACAATATCTTTAATTAAATCATTCAAAACCCTTTATTAATGCAATTGCAGACAGAAGTTGACAACAGAAAAATAACGCATGTTTCCGAGTGAGTTCTGCATCGAAGAAAAGGTCCCAAGTTATTTGATTAAACCTGAAGTCCAGCCCTAGTGATGTCACTGCCTACGTCATTATCTTCTACTCCTGAGACCAAAACCACGCCTACTCAAAACTAAACACAAAACCTCTTGTTTATATAGCTATCTAAAATCTTAGAAGTAAATGTCCAAGTTGATTTATAGTGGAATGTCTGACTAATCTCTTATCTCTTACACTCCCCTGCAGAGTTCTGTCTTCACAGTCACACATTTCTCAGACAGTTTCTTCATAAGAGGCAGTGAGCCTAGAAAAGTACTGTGAAACAACCTCCTAATGTATATATATATTGTTAATCTGTCACGTTCTGACCTTAGTTCCTTTTTTATGTCTCTATTTTAGTTTGGTCAGGGCGTGAGTTGGGGTGGGCATTCTATGTTTTTGTTCTGTTTTGTTTTGTATTTCTGCTTTTGGCCTAGTATGGTTCCCAATCAGAGGCAGCTGTCAATCGTTGTCTCTGATTGAGAACCATACTTAGTCAGCCTGTTTTCCCACTATGATTTGTGGGTAGTTGTTTTCTGTCTCTATGTCTGCACCAGACAGAACTGTTTTGTTTTCGTTCGTTCTCTTGTTATTTTGTTTTTGTGTTCAGTTTAAATAAATATTAACATGGACACGTACCACGCTGCATATTGGTCCGATCCTTCCTACTCCTCCTCAGAAGAGGAGGAAAACCGTTACAGAACTACCCACCACAACCGGACCAAGCAGCGCGGTAACCAGGAGCAGAGGGTTCTGGGCTCCTGGACTTGGGAGGAGATACTGGAAGGCAGGGGACCCTGGGCACAGGCTGGGGAATATCGCCGCCCCAAGAAAGAGCTGGAGGCAGCGAAAGCTGAGCGGCGGCGATATAAGGTAAGGCAGCGCAACAGGCACGAGAGGCAGCCCCAATTTTTTTTGGGGGGGGGGGGTTGGCACACGGGGAGATTGGCGGAGTCAGGTGATAGACCTGAGCCAACTCCCCGTGCTTACCGGAAGAAGCGCAGTACTGGTCAGGCACCGTGTTATGCGGTTAAGCGCACTGTGTCACCAGTACGCACTCATAGCCCTGTGAGCTATAGGCCAGCCCCCCGCAAGTGCCATGTGAGAGTGGTCGTCCAGCCAGGGCGTATTGTGCCGGCCCAGCATGTTTGGTCTCCGGTACGCCGTTTCGGCCCAGGGTATCCTGCGCCGGCTCTGCTTGCTGTGTCTCCGGGGCGCTGGGAGGGTGCAGTGCGTCCTATGCCTGCACTCCGCCTGTGCCGGGCGAATGTGGGTATTGAGCCTCAGGGAGAGGTGCGAGTGGTATGCACCAGATCTCCGGTGCTCACCCACAGCCCAGTCCATCCAGTGCCTCCTCCACGCACCAGGTCTCCTGTAAGTCTCCCCAGCCTGGTTGGTCCTGTGGCAGCTCCACGCACCAGGCTGTCTCTCCATCTCCTCCCTCCAGGTTCTCCCGTCTGTCCGGAGCTGCCAGAGCCGCCCGTCTGTCCAGAGCCGCCGGGGCCGTCCATCTGCCCGGAGCCACCAGAGCCGCCCGTCTGTCACGAGCTGCCAGAGCCGCCCGTCTGTCCGGAGCCGCCGGGGCCGCCCGTCAGTCAGGAGCCGCCGGAGCCGCCCGTCAGTCAGGAGCCGCCGGAGCCGCCCGTCAGTCAGGAGCCGACCGGAGTCGCCCTTCACTCAGGAGCCGCCGGAGCCGCCCGTCAGTCAGGAGCCGCCGGAGCCGCCCATCACTCCGGCACCGCCAGAGTCGCCCTTCACTCCGGCAGTGCCGGAGTCTCCCATCTATTCGGGGCCCGTTGCAAGGGTCCCCAGTCCGAGGTAGGCGGCGAGGGTCGCCGCTCCAAAGGCGGCACTTAAGTGGGCCAAGACTATGGTGGAGTAGGGTCCACGTCCCGCGCCAGAGCCGCCACCACGGACAGATGCCCACCCAGACCCTCCCCTATGGGTTTATGTTTTGCGGCCAGAGTCCGCACCTTTGGGGGGGAGGGGGGTACTGTCACGTCCACGGAACCTTAGTTCCTTTTTTATGTATCTATTTTAGTTTGGTCAGGGCGTGAGTTGGGGTGGCATTCTATGTTTTTGTTCTATGTTTTGTATTTCTGCTTTTGGCCTGGTATGGTTCCCAATCAGAGGCAGCTGACAATCGATGTCTCTGATTAAGAACCATACTTAGGCAGCCTGATTTCCCACTATGATTTGTGGGTAGTTGTTTTCTGTCTCTGTGTCTGCACCAGACAGAACACTACAATGAATACAATAGTATTCCTACCATAGTATACAGTATAGTACAGTACAGAACAGGGCTCCGGGCAGCCGAGCGGAAATGGAGGAAAACTCGCCTCCCTGCGGACCTGGCATCCTTTCACTCCCTCCTCTCTACATTTTCCTCCTCTGTCTCTGCTGCTAAAGCCACTTTCTACCATTCTAAATTCCAAGCATCTGCCTCTAACCCTAGGAAGCTCTTTGCCACCTTCTCCTCCCTCCTGAATCTTCCCCCCTCCTCCCTCTCTGCAGATGACTTCGTCAACCATTTTGAAAAGAAGGTCGACGACATCCGATCCTCGTTTGCTAAGTCAAACGACACCGCTGGTTCTGCTCACACTGCCCTACCCTATGCTCAGACCTCTTTCTCCCCTCTCTCTCCAGATGAAATCTCGCGTCTTGTGACGGCCGGCCGCCCAACAACCTGCCCGCTTGACCCTATCCCTCCTCTCTTCTCCAGACCATTTCCGGAGACCTTCTCCCTTACCTCACCTCGCTCATCAACTCATCCCTGACCGCTGGCTACGTCCCTCCCGTCTTCAAGAGAGCGAGAGTTGCACCCCTTCTGAAAAAACCTACACTCGATCCCTCCGATGTCAACAACTACAGACCAGTATCCCTTCTCTCTTTTCTCTCCAAAACTCTTGAGCGTGCCGTCCTTGGCCAGCTCTACCGCTATCTCTCTCAGAATGACCTTCTTGATCCAAATCAGTCAGGTTTCAAGACTAGTCATTCAACTGAGACTGCTCTTCTCTGTATCACGGAGGCGCTCCGCACTGCTAAAGCTAACTCTCTCTCCTCTGCTCTCATCCTTCTAGACCTATCGGCTGCCTTCGATACTGTGAACCATCAGATCCTCCTCTCCACCCTCTCCGAGTTGGGCATCTCCGGCGCGGCCCACGCTTGATTGCGTCCTACCTGACAGGTCGCTCCTACCAGGTGGCGTGGCGAGAATCTGTCTCCTCACCACGCGCTCACCACTGGTGTCCCCCAGGGCTCTGTTCTAGGCCCTCTCTTATTCTCGCTATACACCAAGTCACTTGGCTCTGTCATAACCTCACATGGTCTCTCCTATCATTGCTATGCTGACGACACACAATTAATCTTCTCCTTTCCCCCTTCTGATGACCAGGTGGCGAATCGCATCTCTGCATGTCTGGCAGACATATCAGTGTGGATGACGGATCACCACCTCAAGCTGAACCTCAGCAAGACGGAGCTCCTCTTCCTCCCGGGGAAGGACTGCCCGTTCCATGATCTCGCCATCACGGTTGACAACTCCATTGTGTCCTCCTCCCAGAGCGCTAAGAACCTTGGCGTGATCCTGGACAACACCCTGTCGTTCTCAACTAACATCAAGGCGGTGTCCCGTTCCTGTAGGTTCATGCTCTACAACATCCGCAGAGTACGACCCTGCCTCACACAGGAAGCGGCGCAGGTCCTAATCCAGGCACTTGTCATCTCCCGTCTTGATTACTGCAACTCGCTGTTGGCTGGGCTCCCTGCCTGTGCCATTAAACCCCTACAACTCATCCAGAACGCCGCAGCCCGTCTGGTGTTCAACCTTCCCAAGTTCTCTCACGTCACCCCGCTCCTCCGCTCTCTCCACTGGCTTCCAGTTGAAGCTCGCATCCGCTACAAGACCATGGTGCTTGCCTACGGAGCTGTGAGGGGAACGGCACCTCAGTACCTCCAGGCTCTGATCAGGCCCTACACCCAAACAAGGGCACTGCGTTCATCCACCTCTGGCCTGCTCGCCTCCCTACCACTGAGGAAGTACAGTTCCCGCCAGCCCAGTCAAAACTGTTCGCTGCTCTGGCCCCCAATGGTGGAACAAACTCCCTCACGACGCCAGGACAGCGGAGTCAATCACCACCTTCCGGAGACACCTGAAACCCCACCTCTTCAAGGAATACCTAGGATAGGGTAAGTAATCCTTCTCACCCCCTAAAAGATTTAGATGCACTATTGTAAGTGGCTGTTCCACTGGATGTCATAAGGTGTATGCACCAATTTGTAAGTCGCTCTGGATAAGAGCGTCTGCTAAATGACTTAAATGTAAATGTAAATGTATAGTATTTTTCATGTGGGCTTTGGTGCAATTTTTACAAGTATGTGGTACATTGTCACAACACTAAGCACAAAAAATCAAAACAGATCATCAAAATGGCTTGTGTGAATTATAAGTGAAATAATTTGTCTGTAAACAATTGTTGGAAAAATGACTTGTGTCATGCACAAAGTAGTCCTAACCGACTTGCCAAAACTATAGTTTGTTTACAAGAAATCTGTGGAGTGATTGAAAAACTAGTTTTAATGACTCCATCCTTAGTGTATGTAAACTTACGACGATATTTAAGCAATATAGACAATATACCACGGCTAAGAGCTGTTCTTAGGCACGAAGCAACCAGATTGCCAGGATACAACCCGTAGCCATCGTATATTGGCCATATACCACAAACCCGGAGGTGCCTTATTGCTATTATAAGCTGGTTACCAACAAAACATGTTTTGTTATACCTGTGGTACAGTATATGCCCTATTGTACCATTGCTTTCAGACAATCAGCATTCAGGGATTGAACCACCCGGTTTATAAAAACAATATCTTCCCTCATTATCTGAATTTCATTGATATATTGTAAGCTGATGAATCTCAAGCAGAGAGACCGGCGATACTGTATAAGTTGACAAGTCATGAAGAAAAGGTGGTCTTGTACAATGTTGCATGAGGCATAAATTGCATACAGCACTGTATTCTATTTTTTACAGTGGCCAACTGCTTTACAATACCCCATACTGTGTTGGATCTTGTCTAGCCATCTTGTCTGAAGAGGACCACGATGGAAATAAGTCCCAGACTTTATTGTGTGTTATCCTCAATGATTTTTTTCATGTGCATGTATTGGCTTTTAAGTTTTATGTGTGCTTGTTTTTTTTAAATGGTCAAATTAATAAACTAAACTAAACTGATCCACAAGATCTCACGGTTTGACAAATTTGACTTCAGATTCTGACGTTTGTCAACGTTTCTCCGAACGGCAAATTTCGAAGTTGCTCCAAACGTTTCGAGGTGTTTTGGACACCCTGGGTTTTCTCCTCCTGCTGCAGCTGCACCCCACATTGTTTAGACATTCATTCCAAATGGTTCATTTAACAGTTAAGGTTTGGGACATTACAAGTGTTATCAGTTTAGAGCTTTGTACTTAGAGAATATACCACTGACAAATATGATAAAGTGATTGACTATTGTGCCTAGAAACCCACAGGAAGCAGTGGTATTCTTGTTTTTTTGACTAGCATGCATTGTTTTGTTTGACACCACTCTTTTCATTCTTTTCTAGTTTCATTCCAAGCATCTCAAAGAGACTTGAGCAACGACATCACCCACGTGTCTGCCCCTGACACTTTACGACTGCTCTCGTCTCTCAAGAAGACAGCTTTAGGACTAGCAGGTCTCAGCGGAGGACAGACAGGATTGCTGGTACTACCGGACCAGGCCTCGGCCAAACCAACCCAGCCCACAATCACACAGATCCAGCTTCCAGTGCAACAACCCCCACATCCACCTCTATATCAACCCTTAGACCTATTAAGCCAGCCTTCAGCAACTCACAGAGTCGCCTCACTTACCCAGCTTCAAATAATACATACCCAGCCAACATTAGCACATAATCCACCCCCAGAGACACAACGGCAGGTTTTAGTCCCATATAGCCAATCTCAATTAACACAGTCCGTATCCCAAAGCATCCACAACCAGCCATCAGTCATGCATATCCAGCATCAAGTCTCTGACCAACCAATTAAGCCACTAAAGCCCATCACCATTATTACCCAGTCTCTGGACCCACGCCCGCAACCTTCTCCAGACTCTCCCACTCACCTTTCAAACCCCTCTACCCAGAGTCCTGAATGTCTTACCCAGCCCAGAGAACCTGTGACTCAGTCTCTACTCATGCAAACCCTGCATCCTTCTGACTCAATCACTCAAACTCACCATCCTGTAACGCAAAGTTATCCTTCATATTCACATTTACAGCATCCTCGCCCTGTCACCCTGTTTTCAGTCACACAAATCCAGCCTGAACCTACACAAACCCAGCCTGAACCTACACAAACCCAGCCTGAACCTACACAAACTCAGCCTGAACCTACACAAACTCAGCCTGAACCTACAAACCCAAACCTACACAAACTCAGCCTGAAACTACACAAACTCAGCCTGAAACTAACTAACTCAGTCTGAACCTACACAAACCCAGTCTGAACCTACACAAGCCCAACCTGAACCTACACAAGCCCAACCCCAACCTACTCAAACCCAGCCTGAACCTACACAAACTCAGCCTGAACCTACACAAACTCAGCCTGAACCTACACAAACTCAGCCTGAACCTACACAAACCCAGCCTGAACCTACACAAACTCAGCCTGAAACTACACAAACTCAGCCTGAAACTAGACTAACTCAGCCTGAACCGACACAAACCCAGCTTGAACCTACACAAACCCAGTCTGAACCTACACAAGCCCAACCTGAACCTACACAAGCCCAACCTCAAACCCAGCCTGAACCTACACAAGCCCAACCTGAACCTACACAAACCCAACCCCAACCTACTCAAACCCAGCCTGAACCTACACAAACCCAGCCTAAACCTACACAAACCCATCCTCTACCAAAAACTCAGCCTGAAACTACACAAACTCAGCCTGAACCTACACAAACCCAGCCTAAACCTACACAAACCCAGCCTGAACCTACACAAGCCCAACCTGAACCTACACAAACCCAACCTGAACCTACACAAGCCCAACATGAACCTACACAAACCCAGCCTGAACTTACACAAACCCAGCCTAAACCTCAACGAACCCAGCCTACACATCTCCTGTCCAAGCCTTCAGTCTCAATCACACATGCTCCTGACCTGAGCACCATACCCCCCACCCCTGACCCCAAAGGCCCTAGTGCCCCATGGACCTCCACACCAGACCTCCTGCAGCAGAACATGAGTCAGCCCGCTAAGCCAGTTCATCCAGCCAAACCAACCAGGCACAATGACACAGAGCCCACAGAGTGGCTGAAGAGGAACACTTCTCAGTCCCCCATCAGGACCAGTGAGGACCCCAGGTAGGGCACCGTGTGGTACAGTGGCAAGAGGTGGGAGACGGAGTTGACCTTTATTTTGAAATCATCCCAGTTATCTACTTACAGCATAGATAGTTTTTACTCTATCTGCCAGTGATGGAAAAAGTACCCCATTGCCATACTTGAGTACAAGTAAAGATACCTTAATAGAAAAGGGAAAGTCACCCAGTAAAATAATACTTGAATAAAAGTCTAAAAGTATTTGGTTTTAAATATACTTAAGTATCAAAAGTAATGTAATTGCTAAAATATACTTATGTATCAAAAGTAAAAGCATAAATCTTTTCAAATTCCTTATATAAAAGACATAATTTACAGGCAAAGCATGTGTTTAAGTGAGTCCGCCAAATCAGAGACAGTAGGGATGAATTAATATATAATAATAATAATAATTAGACAGTTTATCTGTCCTGCCAACCATTAAAAATGTAACGAGTACTTTTGGGTGTCAGGAAAATAATTGTCTTTACGAATGTAGTGAAGAAAAATAAAAAGTAGTCAAAAATATAAATAGTAAATTACAGATACCCCCAAAAAACTACTTAAGTAGTACTTTCCAGTATTTTTATTTAAGGACTTTATACCACTGGCATCTGCTTACAGTGTGCATGCATTCTTTGCAAAGCAAAATATACAGTAATACTCAATGTTTTGAGTGATTATGTGCTATGTGGACAATGGTGAATAGGGGGAATGCAACAGTAAGGCTTAATCAAGAAATAACTTTCTGTGAATCTGAGGGGTTGTATCAGGATCTACGAGATCATTTACCACTTCATATATGGGGCTCACAGGCTTAAACTGCTGACATGACTCCAGATAAAACTCTGCAACCACCACAGCTGCTATCACACTTGGGGATATTTTCAATTTGCATCGCGGGAGTTCAGCTTTAAGGCGTGACTGAAATTTACAGGCAATTTTCCTGCTTTAGCGGAGACTGCATTCACGGTACATGCTGCATATTTAGGCTCAATCGGAAATTGCCTTTACATTCCTGTTGCGGAATCTGTAACTCTTCAGTAATACAGACTGAATAGAACCTTTGATCTTGCTTAAATATTTGCACAGCTGAGACATACATGTGGGTGTATTATTCTGTTGGCTGTAATTGACTGACGTTTTTACACAACGAGGCCATGAGTTTGTTTTACTCCTAATTCTTTTGATTGGATAATGTTGAAAGAGAAATGTACATCACAACTGAACGTCCTAATATCCAAAGTCTGTCTTTTACCTATTGTATTTGGAGGTACTTCGACTAAATGCTGCATTTGGACATAATTATGATCACCATTAAGAGTGACAACAATGGAACAATATTTCTCTTGCTCTCTGTCTCACTCCCTCTCTCCCCCAGAGTAAAGCCTCCTCCTCCATGGCTCCCAGTGCTGGAGAAACATGACATCCCCATCGTGGTGGGAGTGGGTGTGTCTCTGGCCTTCATATTCATCACCATGGCCTTCTACTCCCTGGTCCAGAAGAAAGAGCCTGCCCCCGCTATTAGAGGTCAGTGGACTGACCAGTTCAATCTCTGCTAGATCTCAACCCTAATGCCTATCTTTTATCATACTGTTTTCATGGTTCAAATTACTCATGGTCAGGACACTTGTAAAAAACCAGGGCACCGCCTATTAAATGTGAGCACCCCTGTAATCATAAAAAATCTTAACAACCAGAAATTGCAAGATTCTGACAGTTATTTGAACCCTGGGCATTGGGTTAGAAAAGGGGAAGTATACTGAGCAAAACTTTAAACGAAACATGCAAACTGTTGTTCCAATGTTTCATGAGCTGAAATAAAAGATCTCCGAAATGTTCCATACTCACAAAAAGCTTATTTCTCTCAAATGTTGTGTGCAAATTTGTTTACATCCATGTTAGTGAGCATTTCTCCTTTTCCAAGATAATGCATCCACCTGACAGGTGTGGCATATCAAGAAGCTGAGTAAACAGCATGATCATTACACAGGTTCAATTGGCATGCTGACTGCTGGAATGTCTACTAGAGCTGTTGCCAGAGAATTAATGTTCATTTCTCTACCATAAGCCGCCTCCAACGTCATTTTAGAGAATTTGGCAGTACGCCCAATCGGCTTCACAACCGCAGATCACATGTAACCAGGACCTCCACATCCAACTTCTTCACCTGCGGGATTGTCTGAGACCAGCCACCTGGACAGCTGATGAAACTGAGGAGTATTTCTGTCTGTAATATAGCCCTTTTAAGGTGAAAACCCCATTCTGATGGGGCTGGGCCTGGCTCCCCTTAGGGTGAGCCTGGCTCCCAAGTGGGTGGGTCAATGCCCTCATGGTTAGTCAAGGTAATTGGGGTAATATGTAGGTAAGAGTTAAGACATGTAGGTAGAGTTATTAAAGTGACTATGCATAGATAATTACAGAGAGTAGCAGTAGTGTAAAGAGGGGGGCAATGCAAATAGTCTGGGTAGCCATTTGATTAGATGTTCAGTAGTCTTATGGTTTGTGGGTAGCAGCTGTTTAGAAGCCTCTTGGACCAAGACTTGGCACTCCGGTACAGCTTGCCATGCGGTAGCAGAGAGAACAATCTATGACTAGGGTGGCTGGAGTCTTTGACACTTTTTTGGGCCTTCCACTGACACCACCCTGTATAGAGTTCCTGGATGGCAGGAAGCTTGGCCCCAGTAATGTACCCTCTGTAGTGCCTTGCGGTCAGAGGCCAAGCAGTTGCAATACCAGGCAGTGTTGCAACCAGTCAGGATGCTCTCGATAGTGCAGCTGTAGAACCTTTAGAGGCTCTGAGGACCCATGCCAAATCTTTTCAGTCTCCTGAGGGGGAATAAGTTTTATTGTGCCCTCTTCACGACTGTCTTGGTGTGCTTGGACCATGTTAGTTTGTTGGTGATGTGGACACCAAGGAACGTAAAGCTCTCAACCTGCTCCACTACAGCACTGTGGATGAGAAAGCGGGTGTGCTCGGTCCACTTTTTCCTATAGTCCAAAATCATCTCCTTTGTCTTGATCACGTTGATGGAGAGGTTGTTGTCCTGGCACCACACGACCAGGTCTCTGACTTCCTCCCTATAGGCTGTCTCGTCGTTGTTGGTGATCAGGCCTAACACTGTTGTGTCATCTGCAAACTTAATGATGGTGTTGGAGTCGTGCCTGGCACTGCAGTCATGAGTGAACAGGGAGTACAGGAGGGGACTGAGCACTCACCCTTGGGTGGCCCCTGTGTTGAGTATCAGCGTGGCCGATGTGTTGTTACCTACCCTTGCCACCTGGGGGCGGCCCGTCAGGAAGTCCAGGATCCATTTGCAGAGGAAGGTGTTTAGTCTCAGGGTCCTTAGCTTAGTGATGAGCTTTGAGGGCACTATGGTGTTGAATGCTGAGCTGTAATCAATGAATATCATTCTCACACAGATGTTCCTCTTGTCCAGGTGGGAAAGGGCAGTGTGGAGTGCATTAGAGATTGCACCATTTGTGGATCTCGCTGGGGCGGTATGCAAATTGAGTGGGCCTAGTGTTTCTGGGATGATGGTATTGATGTGAGCCATGACAAGCCTTTCAAAGCACTTCATGGCTACAGACATGCCTGCTACGGGTCGGTAGTCATTTAGGAGGTTACCTTAGTGTTCTTGGGCACAGGGACTATGGTGGTCTGCTTGAAACATGTTGGTATTACAGACTTAGACAGGGAGAGGATGAAAATGTCAGTGAAGACACTTGCCAGTTGGTCAGCGCATGATCGGAGTACACGTCCTGGTAATCCGTCTCAGCCCTGCGGCCTTGTGAATGTTGACCCGTCGAAAGGTCTCACTCCCATCGGCTGCAGAGAGCGTGATCCCACAGTCGTCCGGAACAGCTGATGCTCTCATGCATGTTTCAGTGTTACTTGCCTCGAAGCGAGCATGGAAGTAATTTAGCTTGTCTGGTAGGTTCGTGTCTCTAGGCAACTCTCTGCTGTGCTTTCCTTTGTAGTCTGTAATAGTTTGCAAGCCCTGCCACATCCGACGAGCGTGGGAGCCGGTGTAGTACGATTCGATCTTAGTCCTGTATTGACGCTTTGCCTGTTTGATGGTTTGGTTACATTTAACTGTAATTCAGTAAAGTTGTGGAAATTGTTGCATGTTGCGTTTATATCTTTGTTCAGTATATTAATTTATCTTATTGAATCCCATTAGCCTTGTCTTCCACAGTTCCCAGGAACCTGGGAGTCCCCTTCAGACATGCTGAACGTCTGGCCACTGGGAGGACTTATGAGAACAGGTGATTGTTGTTGGCACTATTATTATGTTTGTTGTTCTTGTTGTTGTTGAGGATATCTCTATGAAAATAGGAATGTACTTCCCCTAATGGCTAATGTACAGTATATGTATCCTCGGTTCTGGAAGGGCGTTTGAGGATGATGATTTGGTGGCTGTGATTGAACAAAGCCCCGACACGTCAGATACACGTACCAGGCCCCCTGCCCCCAGCCCGGTCACTGTGATGATAGACCCTGCCTTTGATGAGACTCAGGAGACACAGCCTCGCCCCCCGTCCTCTTCAGAACACTCAGTCACAGCAGAGACCTACCCTGAGGCAATCGAAGACACACAGGTCAGTATATATGTGTGTGTGTGGTGTGTGCGTGTGTATGCGCGCGCGCGTGTGTGTGTGTGTGTGTGTGTGTGTGTGTGTGTGTGTGTGTGTGTGTGTGTAAAATCATGTCCAACATTTCCCACACATTGCCATGCCAAGATATTACAAATTCGGGAGTAGCAGCTGTCTGGATCCTTTCCACTTCAGGTTGACCCCTTCCTGGATGAAGAGAAAGGCTGCAGCCTGTCTCACCCCAGCATCCAGCTGCAGTGTGTGGAGGACTGGGGGGGTGGAGGAATATACGGACAATGTCAGGGCCAGGACTTTCTCTCTGAGCCCCCCTCTCTCACTCCTTCACCTTTACGCTCCCTGTCTCCCTCCCCTCCTCCTGTGCGTGAGGAAAGCCTGCGCTCCTCCCTGACACTCCAGACCACTGAGCCCTGTGCCACGCCCATCCACCACAGCGTCAGCATCTCCCACGGTAACGCCCCCCTCCTCCTCTCCCACTGCGTCTCCCACTGCGTCTCCCTAGGCCTCACCACCGTCGCCGTTGATGTTCACTTCTACCCAGCAGCTCTTGCGTCAGCCACCGCTGCCATGGCGACCGTGACAGCCGCCACACAGGTTAATGCTACCGCCGCTGCTGCTCCAGGGCCCCAGCTCAGCTCTCGATTGGCACAAGGTCAGGAGCATGACCAATCGGCTCCCAGCATGTGCCAGAGTAAGTAACTAGATAGAGGGAATGCCGGATGGAGAATTGGTTCCAACACAGATGTTGCCATTAGTCTCCACTTTGGACAGCTTGGCTGGATTGTTGGTTGTCTTCACGTGTCTCTCTGTATTTATCAGCCTGTTTCCTCTGCCTTGATCTGACACTGGTGTGGAGAATGTGTTTGTGTTGGAACCATACACTGAAGACTATAGGACAACATCCTAAATGGTCTACACATCCTAAATGGTCTACACATACTGCACCACAGTCAGCTATAAACACGTCAACTACATAATGTCAATGTATTCTGTTTCTGTCCTTCATAAAGAAGAGTCATATGAGATTTTCATTATTGATCATGTATATTATGGCTTCATTGTGTATTACAAATGTCAGTTACACAATGATGCTTGAGGCCTAAAATAATGCATTTATAGGAAGCAAAAACTAGAATATGTATAACTGCTTTCATAATCTTCTTTTACATGCCAATGTTTCTCTGCCTTGACTGAATATATAGCTCATTATATTTATATATACACTTTATAAACTCATTTGTGTCAAATACATTTTCTCAGTTGAATATTCTACAATGAAAAAGCCAAGGAGAAAACAGCTGTGTACAAAATATTGCAATCTTTGTTACGTTACACTTCCTAATCAGGTAATACACAACCTCTCTCTGTTGCACCATAAACCGACTGTTACTTCTGTGCTGAAACCAAAGGAAGGTGACGACAGGGCTTAATCCCAATTGAAACCCAGCTGACCTGAAATGTCATTTATCTGGATCAGTTCACTTTATGATCAGTGAAATGTCATTTATCTGGATCAGTTCACTTTATGATCAGTGAAATGTCTATAACTTTCATGAATTTCCCTTTCCTTTGCTACTGCCATGAATTCATTACTCTTAAATGAATGTGTTAAACTGAAAATTATATTTTTCCCCCTGTATTTCTCATCTTATTTGTTTCAATAACATGTTCAGTATCAATTGTTGTAATTTATAAATTTTTTATCTTACATATTTATATTTGTGTGTATTAAATCAGTGAACTTATTACCTTTGTATGGGTGATAAAATGCCAACAAAAAAAATATTAAAAGTTATGACACAGATCTAACATTCACATACTGTGATAATTATTTTAAGTACTGTATCAAATGGATTTTTATTTACTCAACAATGGACAGAAATAAACAGGGAAATAATACTGCTGTATTTGATTTTGTTTGGTGGCTTCTGCAAAAATACAGTTACATCAATTATCTTAGCTAGATCACTATAGATGTACTGTAATATAGACCTAAATCAATGTCAAATAAACCTTATTACAGAGTGGATGGTTCCGGATGGATCCCACTTTCTCATACATAGGGCAGTTACTGAGCTAAGCAAGACCACCTTTTCCTATTGTGCACCGGAGGCATGGAACCAGTGGAGGCTCCTCAGAGGAGGAAAGGGAGGACCATCCTCCTCAGTGAATTTCATAAAAATTGAAATGGATAACTTTTTTAAAATGTTGCACTTTTTTTTAGATAAAACTATACTAAATATATTCACATCACCAAATAATTGATTAAAATGTTTTGCAATGAAGGTTTACAGTAGCCTCAACAGCACCCTGTAGGGTAGCACCATGGTGTAGCCGAAGGACAATTTGTTTGGTTGACTTCAATACAAACATTTAGAAGACGCATGGTTCTTACCACCTTCCATAGTCTTACACAGTAATTATGAGAACATCTGGAGGACTACCTCCAACCTATCAGAGATCTTGCAGCATGAACTGACATTAATCTAGTACTGAAAGCATAAGCTACAGCTGGCTAGCACTGCAGTGCATAAAATGTGGTGAGTAGTTGATTCAAAGAGAGAGAAAGACAATAGTTGAACAGTTGGAACAAATTAATTTCTTTAAAAATGGAGACGCGAGAGAGAGAAATATTTTAAAAAATTCACGTTCACTTTCACTTAGCCAGCTCTAGCTATGGCTATCCAACACGGGAGCGCTTCCAAGCCAAGGTAAGCTTTTGGTTTTATTAATTTATTGCCACCGGGGCCCGCTGGTGTAACTGCTAAACTGCTTGCTTATTGTACAATGTACTTCATGATTGTAGCGGGTTAACTGAGTTATTTCTGGTAGCTAGTTTGACTATGGCATTAGCTAATATGGTGACAATGATGTAGGCTGTGTGTAGCATTTAGCGGTTATGATTCAAAGGTTTTTTCGCCTGGTTTTTTCGCCTAGTTGATATACAGAAAAGACCAAGTCCATGTTATGGCAAGAACAGCGCAAGCCTAAAGCTATCGATGTTACATTGAGCTTGGTGAATGGATATGAATCATATTTCTATTACAGTATGCTGGAAGACTAAGGCCACGCTAATTTAAAAAATGCTTGTCCTCCCTCCTCTTAAACGTCACCGACCACCACTGCATGGAACAGTCTGCAAAATACCCTTCACCTAGATGTAAACTCAGCAAAAAAAGAAACGTCCCTTTTTCAGGACCCTGTCTTTCAAAGATAATTTGTAAAAATCCAAATAACTTCACAGATCTTCATTGGAAAGGGTTTAAACACCGTTTCCCATGCTTGTTCAATGAAGCATAAACAATTAATGAACATGCACCTGTGGAACGGTCGTTAAGACACTAAAAGCTTACAGACGGTAGACAATTAAGGTCACAGTTAGGACACTAAAGAGGCCTTTCTACTGACTCTGAAAAACACCAAAAGAAAGATGCCCAGGATCCCTGCTCATCTGTGTGAACGTGCCTTAGGCATGCTGAAAGGAGGCATGAGGACTGCAGATGTGACCAGGGTAATAAATTGCAATGTCTGTACTGTGAGAAGCTTAAGACAGCACTACAGGGAGACAGGATGGACAGCTGATCGTCTTCGCAGTGGCAGACCATGTGTAACAACACTTGCACAGGATCGGTACATCCGAACATCACACGTGCTGGAAAGGTACACGATGGCAACAACAACTGCCCGAGTTACACCAGGAACACACAATCCCATCATCAGTGCTCAGACTGTCCGCAATAGGCTAAGAAAGGCTGGACTGAGGGCTTGTAGGCCTGTTGTAAGGCAGGTCCTCACCAGACATCACTGGCAACAATGTTGCCTATGGGCACAAACCCACCGTCACTGGACCAGACAGTACTGGAAAAAAAGTGCTCTTCACTGACGAGTCACGGTTTTGTCTCACCAGGGGTGATGGTCGGATTCGCGTTTATCGTCGAAGGAATGAGCGTTACACCGAGACCTGTACTCTGGAGCGGGATCGATTTGGAGGTGGAGCATATGTCATGGTCATCAGACTGAGCTTGTTGTCATTGCAGGAAATCTCAACGCTGTGCGTTACAGGGAAGACATCCTCCTCCCTCATGTGGTACCCTTCCTGCAGGCTCATCCTGACATGACCATCCAGCATGACAATGCCACCAGCCATACTGCTCATTCTGTGCGTGATTTCCAGCAAGACAGGAATGTCAGTGTTCTGCCATGGCCAGCAAAGAGCCCGAATCTCAATCCCATTGAGCACGTCTAGAACCTGTTGGATCGGAGGGTGAGGGCTAGGGCCATTCCCCCCAGAAATGTCTGGGTACTTGCAGGTGCCTTGGTGAAAGAGTGTGGTAACATCTCACAGCAAGAACTGTCAAATCTGGTGCAGTCCCTGAGGTAGAGATGCACTGCAGTACTTAATGTAGCTGGTGGCCACACCAGATACTGACTGTTACTTTTGATTTGATTTTGACCCCCCCTTTGTTCAGGGACACATTATTCCATTTATGTTAGTCACGTCTGTGAAACTTGTTCAGTTTATGTCTCAGTTGTTTAATCTTATGTTCATACAAATATTTACTTATGTTAAGTTTGCCAAAAATAAACGCAGTTGACAGTGAGAGGATGTTTCTTTTTTTGCCGAGTTTACTAGTGCCCCTTAGCGAGTTTAAAACTGTGGGCCAAAACTCTGTAGAGGAAGAGGGTAAATGTTTTCTGGAGGCCGGATGTGCGCTTACTGACATGTTGTGGTTTTTGTATTGTAAATTGTGTAATGTATGGACTACTGCTGCTTTCTTGGCCTGTGTCTCAACGGGTTTTTGTTCTCTCATGTAATTGCATAGCCTATAGCAATGTTGCACAACACGAGCTCATGGGATGTCATCGTTCGATTAGATTTGCCATTACCTTTGCATTGATGTTAGCGTGATTAGACAGACAAGAGTACTGAGTACCAGGCAGTTAGCAAGTTTGGTAGGCTAATAATGACCATCAGCAGCATCAGAGCTTGGAGAAGCCTAATTACCGTGACTAATGTGGAATTTGACTGCCTTCATGACTTGTGACGCAGTGTGGCAATAATACAGTCACCGCACAGCACAACATGCAATTACCCATCTTCCATGAGAAATTCCATCATTTGATGTTTTGCTGATGGTGGGACTTCATCCAGCAGAAACCTTTCGGTTCCTATCCCAACGCTCTAACCACTAGGCTGCCTGCCACCCAGGTGGGTTGATATACAGAAAGACCAAGTCCATGTTATGGCAAGAACAGCACAAATAAGCAAAGAGAAACGACAGTCCGTCATTACTTTAAGACATGAAGGTCAGTCAATCCGGAACCTATCAAAAACTTTGAACATTTCCTCAAGTGCAGTCGCAAAAACCATCAAGCGCTATGATGAAACTGGCTCTCATGAGGACCACCACAGGAAAGGAAGACCCAGAGTTACCGCTGCTGCAGAGGATAAGTTCATTAGAGTTAACTGTACCTCAGATTGCAGCCCAAATAAATGCTTCACAGATCAAGTAACAAACATCTCAACATCAACTGTTCAGAGGAGACTGCGTGAATAAGGCCTTTATGGTCAAATTGCTGCAAAGAAAACACTACTAAAGGACACCAATAAGAAGAAGAGACTTGCTTGGGCCAAGAAACACGAGCAATGGACATTAGACCGGTGGAAATCTGTCCTTTGGTCTGATGAGTCCAAATGTAAGATTTTTGGTTCCAACCGTCGTGGCTTTCTGAGAGGCAGAGTAGGTGAACGGATGATCTTCGCATGTGTGGTTCCCACCGTGAAGCATGGAGGAGGTATGATGGTGTGGGGGTGCTTTGCTGGTGACAGTGTTAGTGATTTATTTAGAATTCAAGGCACACTTAACCAGCATGGCTACCACGGCATTCTGCAGCGATACGCCATCCCATCTGGTTGGCACTTAATGGGACAATAATTTGTTTTTCAACAGGACAATGAGCCAAAACACACCTCCAGGTTGTGTTAGGGCTATTTGACCAAGGAGTGATGAGTGCTGCATCAGATAACCTGGCCTCCACAATCACCAGACCTCAACCCAATTGAGATGTATTTTTGTCACTTAACCTTTATTTAACCAGGGAAAGCCAATTTGGGATGAGTTGGACCGCAGAGTGAAGGGAAAGCAGCCATCAAGTGCTCAGTATCCTTCAAGACTGTTGGAAAAGCATTCCAGGTGAAGCTGGTTGAGAGAATGCCAAGAGTGTGCAAAGCTGTCATCAAGGACATGTCATGTGTCATGTGGACCCCAGGAAGAGTAGCTGCTTCTTTTGCAACAGAATGGGGATCCTAATAAAATACAGTGCCTTGCGAAAGTATTCGGCCCCCTTGAACTTTGCGACCTTTTGCCACATTTCAGGCTTCAAACATAAAGATATAAAACTGTATTTTTTTGTGAAGAATCAACAACAAGTGGGGCACAATCATGAAGTGGAACGACATTTATTGGATATTTCAAACTTTTTTAACAAATCAAAAACTGAAAAATTGGGCGTGCAAAATTATTCAGCCCCCTTAAGTTAATACTTTGTAGCGCCACCTTTTGCTGCGATTACAGCTGTAAGTCGCTTGGGGTATG
This sequence comes from Oncorhynchus keta, assembly GCF_023373465.1. Lineage (NCBI taxonomy): Eukaryota > Metazoa > Chordata > Actinopteri > Salmoniformes > Salmonidae > Oncorhynchus > Oncorhynchus keta. The sequence goes on along the minus strand of NC_068445.1, from coordinate 11,077,256 downwards.
TCTCTATCAGTTTTGCACATCGAGAGACTGAACATTTTTCCCATTCCTCCTTGCAAAACAGCTCGAGCTCAGTGAGGTTGGATGGAGAGCATTTGTGAACCGCAGTTTTCAGTTCTTTCCACAAATTCTCGATTGGATTCAGGTCTGGATTTTGACTTGGCCATTCTAACACCTGGATATGTTTATTTTTGTACCATTCCATTGTAGATTTTGCTTTATGTTTTGGATCATTGTCTTGTTGGAAGACAAAATCTCTGTCCCAGTCTCAGGTCTTTTGCAGACTCCATCAGGTTTTCTTCCAGAATGGTCCTGTATTTGGCTCCATCCATCTTCCCATCAATTTTAACCATCTTCCCTGTCCCTGCTGAAGAAAAGCAGGCCCAAACCATGATGCTGCCACCACCATGTTTGACAGTGGGGATGGTGTGTTCAGTGTGATGAGCTGTGTTGCTTTTATGCCAAACATAACGTTTTGCATTGTTGCCAAAATGTTCAATTTTGGTTTCATCTGACCAGAGCACCTTCTTCCACATGTTTGGTGTGTCTCCCAGGTGGCTTGTGGCAAACTTTAAACAACACTTTTTATGGATATCTTTAAGAAATGGCTTTCTTCTTGCCACTCTTCCATAAAGGCCAGATTTGTGCAATATACGACTGATTGTTGTCCTATGGACAGAGTCTCCCACCTCAGCTGTAGATCTCTGCAGTTCATCCAGAGTGATCATGGGCCTCTTAGCTGCATCTCTGATCAGTCTTCTCCTTGAATGAGCTGAAAGTTTAGAGGGACGGCCAGGTCTTGGTAGATTTGCAGTGGTCTGACACTCCTTCCATTTCAATATTATCGCTTGCACAGTGCACCTTGGGATGTTTAAAGCTTGGGAAATCTTTTTGTATCCAAATCCGGCTTTAAACTTCTTCACAACAGTATCTCGGACCTGCCTGGTGTGTTCCTTGTTCTTCATGATGCTCTCTGCGCTTTTAACGGACCTCTGAGACTATCACAGTGCAGGTGCATTTATACGGAGACTTGATTACACACAGGTGGATTGTATTTATCATCATTAGTCATTTAGGTCAACATTGGATCATTCAGAGATCCTCACTGAACTTCTGGAGAGAGTTTGCTGCACTGAAAGTAAAGGGGCTGAATAATTTTGCACGCCCAATTTTTCAGTTTTTGAATTGTTAAAAAGGTTTGAAATATCCAATAAATGTCGTTCCACTTCATGATTGTGTCCCACTTGTTGTTGATTCTTCACAAAAAAATACAGTTTTATATCTTTATGTTTGAAGCCTGAAATGTGGCAAAAGGTCGCAAAGTTCAAGGGGGCCAAATACTTTCGCAAGGCACTGTACCAATACCAAGGCAAAGGGTGGCTACTTTGAAGAATCTCAAATATAATATACATTTTGAGTTGTTTAAAACTTATTTTGGTTACTACATGATTCCATGTGTTATTTCATAGTTGAGGTCTTCACTATTATTCTACAATGTAGAAAATAGTAAAAATAATGCAAAAGAGTGGGTGAGCCAAACTTTTGGTACTATATACAAATCTTCATTAAAAATAAAAAAGTTTGGCCTTATTGCTATTCGCCAATACAAAAACGCATTGATATAACAAATTCACTTCATGGGGAGGACTCTGTTGTTCCAAGAAATAAAGGGAAAGGGGAGTTTGTTCGGAAGTGTTTGTCCTATATCTGAGAGATAAGAAAGATCAGGAAACATTTGTAAAAAATATTTTACAATTATTCAACCTCTTATTTTTGGCACTATACAGTCTCCATATATACACTTCCGTTAATTTTGTCAACTGGTACCGGGGGACCTTCAGACGAGTCCTGAGGCCTGTGGTCGTCCTAAAGCAAAACGTGAGAGTCTCACCTTTGCATAGAGGGGTCATAATAGTTTGTACAGTAGGTCAAACCCTTTAGACACTACAGAGGACTTTGTGAGAAGACTGATCATGGTTTGACCAACACCGCTCTAGCTCTGTCACAGATGCAGTGGATTGAGACTCATCCAATACAACAAAAAGATATCGGTAGCTTTAATTGACTGATTTTCTGGGAGTTATTTTATTATGGGGATTATATTTCCACTGGGGTGCGGACATTGACCTTAGGGGGTTCATTAACTCCGAAACCACACTGCTTTCAACATACTCGTCTTCCTCATTTATTCAAGCGTTTCCTTTATTTTGTCAGTCACCTGTACATAGGACATAAGCAACATGGGAATGATTCATAAATGCAGCCTATGCATTGTAAATGTAGTATACAGTATAGGCATTGTAGGTGGACATGGGCACTACGGTGAGACCATAAAAAAAAACTACCGTAACCATGGATACAGTAATCACAATGGCTTACAGTTCAGTGGACTGTTTCCTTGGCGGCTCCTCCTGCCCGGCTGGAGGGACATTGAAGGCTACGTATGGACACCAATTAGTGTTCAGACACACCAGTCTCTCCAGCGAGGCCGAGTTGACTATATCAAAGCCTGTCTGGCCTCCAAATGTGCTGGGCTTCCAGTACTCAGGGGAACAGATGGGGTTACCCAGAAGGCCTTTCAGGGAGAACGGAGCCCCCATCTCCACCATGCTCTCACCAAATATGGCATTGGGGCGTGTCTTCTCCAGCATGATGGCGGGGTAGAACTCCAGCGCATCGATGTCACCATAGAGCTCCTCCAGCTCCCTGGCTATCTCCTCCTCACCTGGAGGACAATATAAAATATCATTATTGTCCCAGAAGGGCAATTCGGTTGCAGCAAACTACACAGATAGGGCACATTTAAAGTAAATGAATACAAATACAATATAACATATTTCTATATATGCTCATGGGAAATTACACGGTGACAGAGTGATGCTGAGACTGATTTGTTACTTTAAAATGTATGCCAAGCAAAACTAATCGTTGCAAAGTTAAACAAGCCATACAACTCGATGCACAAGGAGGACTTAATTTCCACTGAACATTTTATAAGGAGACATTTACTTGCAGAACAGTGCAGATACAAAGTTTGGTAACAGAATGAGTGCACAATTCGTCATTCTGGTTTGTTTAACTTTGCAAACCATACAACTCAATGCACAAGAAGAGCACAGATGCAAAGTTTGGTTACAGAATGACGCAGTCATTTGGTTACCAAACTTAGCATCTGCACGGTTCTTCAAGTAAATGTGTTTTTATAAAATGTTCAGTGGAAATGGTTAAGTCCTCCTTGTGCATCGAGTTCTATGGCTTGTTCAACTTTGCAACGATTAGTTTTGCTTGGCATACATTTTAAAGTAACAAATCAGTCTCAGCATCACTCTGTCATCGTGTAATTTCCCATGAGCATATATAGAAATATGTGGTCTTAAATGTTTTTTTTTTTTAAAGTGATGTGTAACAGACGTTAAGCTGCTTTGCATAGAAGCCTTTTGTGGTGCCGGCATTTCCAATCTCTAAAATATATGTGGTCTTACCAGTGAAGTCAGAGAAAGATGTGTAGGGCTTCAGGTTGAACCTCTTCCTGTACTCGTTGAAGGGTTGGAGACGCAGAGTCCTGGACTCTTCAATAACCCCCTCGGCCACATTGGTCACCACTGGGTGGATGTTCCGACCTCCTCCTATCTGAGAAACAGGATTAAAATCAGACAGACCCCATTGTAGGCAATGGTGTACACTACACTAAGGGCTCGATTCAATCTGCTTAGTGGAAATTCAGCTTTACATTGTGATTGTAATTTAAAAAAGGCAATATTCCCGCTTTATCAGAGACTGCATTCCGATAAATGCTCCTTATGTCGGCTCAATCAGAAATTACCTTTACGTTTCTATCACGGAATCTGTAACGATTCAGCTTTCCGGATTGAATAGAGCCCTACATCTGAAAGGATCAAACAGGCACCCCCCTGTATAAATATAGGATGCATATGAGAACAAAATGGAAAAAAAGTCATTCAAATAAATGAATGACCCACCTATGAAGGGCCCGAAATGTGTTACTCCATATACACCTAGGCACCTATTACCATACCACGTTCAAAGGCATTTGAATATTTTGTCTTGCCTATTCACCCTCAATGGCACACATACACAGATAGCATGTTTCTACTCGATAATACTGCATAGATAGCTGCTGCTCTGCTGACAAAGATTGATATCAATAAGCCACAGAGAAACATATTTACAGACGACAGATAGCATCTTGTTTAAGCATTCTGTCATGATCTATCACAGCTTCTAATCAACAGAAAACCGCTCTGTAGTTGATTCTGTAGATACGGAACGCACAGCACTAACAAGTTTGCAGGGCTGTGGTGACAGTTACAACATGTGCTATTTTACTGCACACGATTATGGACTTCACACCAAGTAGTGTCAAATTTACAATCAGGCTACTCAATCTTGCCTTATTTGCCCTGTCCCAACCTCACCCTCCCTTTCTCCATCTCTTACACAACGTCTGCCTTGCTCAAAATAAGAAGTACCAGAACACACAAATCAGTCCAATGTGTCCATTTGAATTCAAGTCACTCACCAGGTGACGTGGAGAGGATCTGTGTCTGCACCACGTACTCCCACTACTGGTGTCCCCCAGGGCTCGGTTCTAGGCCCTATCTCGCTATACACCAAGTCACTCGGCTGCGTCATATCCTCACATGGTCTCGCTTATCATTGCTATGTGGATGACACTCAACTACTTTTCTCCTTTTCCCCCTTCTGACACTCAGGTGGCGACACGCATCTCCGTGTGCCTGGCAGATACCTTAGCTTCGATGACAGCTTACCAACTCAAGCTCAACCGCAACAAGACGGAGCTACTCTTCCTCCCGGGAAAGGCCTGTCCGCTCCAAGACCTCGCCATCACGGTTGACAACTCCACGGTGTCCCCCTACCAGTGTGTAAACTACCTTGGCATGACCCTTGACAACCCCCTGTCGTTTGCTGCAAATATCAAAGCAGTGACTCGCTCCTGCAGGTTCATGCTCTACAACATCCATAGAGTTCTCCCAAGTCACCTCGCTCATCCACACACTCCACTGGCTCACTACAAGACCATGGTAATTACCTATGGAGCAGTAAGAGAAACTGACTCTCCCAACATTCAGGCTCTGCTTAATCCCTTCACCCCGACCTGAGTTCTCCCTTCTGCTAGGTCTGGGCTCTTGGCCCTCCCACCCCTACGGCAGAGCAGCTCCCGCTCAGCCCAGTCTAAGCACTTCTCTGTCCTGGCACCCCAATGGTGGAACCAGCTTCCTTTCCTCTGAAGCTTGGACACCAGAGTCCCTTGCCCATCTTCTGAAAACATCTGAAACCCTACATCTTCAAAGAGAATCTTAAATCATCCCACAGCAACACCACCACCTCCTCACCCCCCCAAAAAAGACTTGTGTGAACTAACACTCGCACTTGACTCCTTTCCCCTTACAAGCTCTGACTTTGCTGATAGTACGTATATTTTTCCTCAATAAAGTAGCTATGACTGTGATATGCGTTTGTCCCACCTAGCTATCTTAAGATAGTTTTTTGTAATTTTTGCAGACAAAGATTTTAAAATCAGGAAGTGATTTCAAATAAATAGCTTCTCCTTGTCAGTTTATTGAGAACTCTTAGAAAATAAGTGCCATATTGGCATTGACACCAACCGACTTATGTATGGTATGACAACATTATGGAGACCAGGGTTTACCATTACAACACTGCATATGAAATCCCGTGGTCACCACACACACACACCATACCTGTCCAGCACACTGGCGGGAGAAAGCGTCCACCAGTTTCTCCACCCCGTAGTGTGTGACGATGGAGGTGTTGAAGATGAACTGGGAGTAGGGCACCACGTCTCCGTCTATGTGGAAGCTGTCTGGCATCAGGGGGTGCCAGTGGTACAGCTGTTTGAACTCCACAGCGATGCGGTTCCTGTACTGGAACGTGGACTTGAAGAGCAGGACTGGGTCAAACTTCAGATCCAACAGGTAGCCACTCAGGTGCTGCACGTACTCCTCGATCACTATCCGGATGGTCTCACCTGGAATATAAACTAAATATAGATCTACACCCAAGAAAATACATTTTGGGGAGAATCTACTGGAGAAGTGTGTTGATTCTTATTGCCCCCAACTATTCACACAACCAAGCAGGGACAGCTCTAATATTTTGGGGGCCCTAAGCGAGATTTGGTTGGGGACCTCCTGAAGGTCAGGGGCTCTGGACACTTGTCCTACGTGACCGGTCGGTATTCGGCCATGATAACTACAAGTTTAGATAGCTGGGAATAATAACATGACAATCTAAAAATTGTTAGCTGAAATGGCTAATTGAGTGACTGTCAATGACTGACAAAACAAGAGAAAAATTGCTGATGCACAAGCAAATGTCGAACTTGCACCTACTATTCTAACTCGCAACAGTAAGTTGAGACCCCGCTAGGGGGCCCTAAGCAACCCAGCACATGAAAACATTTCCTAGAAATGTATATTCTGCCTAAAGCACTTGAGTGTCTAAAATGGGCAATCTCTGGTGGTATGAAAGGCTAGAGAGAGATCCCTGTCCAGTCAAGTATGTACTTACCTATTACGATGAGCCTGGCGGTCTGGAAGAGCTGCTCGTCCCCCCAGGTGGGGTGCTCTGCCTTCAGGATGTCACAGACGCGGTTGTGTTCTCTCAGCCACAGGGTGGCATACATGGTGAGGCCTGGCAACAGCCCAAACACCTCCTGCCCGATGGCCATACGCTGCCCCACGGGAGTCTCTTGAGGGTATCTCATATTCACCTCCGCCTCAGCCACCGTAGGAGGGTACACCTCACCTTTAACCACCTGGAAGAGAAGATAGTATTATCCCTTAAGAGCTTTACTGATCCATTAGCACAATGTAGTAACTTGTGAGCATAATGGAATAATGGAAAAACTTATGTGGGGTCCCCTTTGGGTTTTTGTGGAAAAGCGATGTCAAAAGGTCTTGAGCAGTGGAAAAAAGGGTCATGACCCCAACATTTTGGAAACACTAGTGTAAATAATGATTATCTGAACTCCACCCATACAGTGCCGTCAGAAAGAATTCAGAACACTAGACTTTTCATAATCCTCAATCTTCACACAATACCCCATAATGACAAAGCGAAAATAGGTTTAGAAAGGTTTGCAAATGTATTAAGACACTTTGCTATGAGACTCGAAATTGAGCTCAAGTGCATCCTGTTTCCAGTGATCATCCTTGAGATGTTTTTGTAACTTGGAGTACACCTGTGGTAAATTCTACTGATTGGACAGACACACACCTGTCTATATAAGCTCCCACAATTGACAGTGCATGTAGGAGCAAAAACCAAGCCATGAGGTCGTAGGAATTGTCTGTAGAGTTCCGAGACAGGATTGCACCGAGGTAGAGATCTGGGGAAGGGTACCAAAACATTTCTGCAGCATTGAAGGACACCAAGAACACAGGGGCCTCCTCTATTCTCAAATGGAAGAAGTTTGGAACAAACCAAGACTCTGTCCGGGCGGCCAGCTCTAGGAAAACTGAGCAATCAGGGGAGAAGGGTATTGGTCAGGGAGGTGACCAAGAACCTGATGGTCACTGACAGAGCTCCTCTATAGTAGAGTTGCCAGGCGGAAGCCACTCCTCAGAAAAAGGCACATGACAGCCCGCTTGAGAGTTTGCCAAAAAGCAAGTTTCTCTTGTCTGATGAAACCAAGATTGAACTCTTTGGCCTGACTGCCAAGCGTCACATCTGGAGGAAACCTGGCACCATCCCTGCAGTGAAGCGTGGTCATCATGCTTTAGGGATGTTTTTCAGCAGCAGGGACTGGGAGACTAGTCAGGATTGAAGCAAAGCTGAATGGAGCAATGTACAGAGAGATCCTTGATGAAAACCTGCTCCAGAGCACTCAGGACAGCAGACTGGGGCGAAGGTTCACCTTCCAACAGGACAACAACCCCAGGCACACAGCCAAGACAACGCAGGAGTGTCTTTGGGACAAGTCTCTGAATGTCTTTGAGTGGCCCAGCCAGAGCTCGGACTTGAACCCGATCAAACATCACTGGAACGACCTGAAAATAGATTTGCAGCAACGTTTCCCATCCAACCTGACAGATCTTGAGAGGATCTGCAGAGAAGAATGGGAGAAACTCCCCAAATACAGGTGTGCCAAGCTTGTAGCATCATACCAAAGAAGACTCAAGGCTGTAATTACTGCCAAAGGTGCTTCAACAAAGTACTTAGTTATTAAGGGTCTGAATACTTATGTAAATGTGATATTTCCAATTTTATTATTTAAAAAAATAATTTAAAAAAATAGCAAACAAATAGCAAATATAGCACATTTCTAAAAATAAAAAAACTTGATTTGTCATTATGGGGTATTGTGTGTAGAGTGATGAGGAAAAAACTATTTAAATCAATTTTAGAATAAGGCTGGAAACTGGAAAAAGTCAAGGGTGTCTGAATACTTTAAGGCACTGTAAATAACCAACAGTTGCTCAGTCATCTCATCCTGAGTTTCACATGCATCCCACTGCCAAAAGAGACAATCAATGGGCTTCTTACAACACAACCTCTCCCTGACTCTGAACCAACACCTTTGCCAAAAACAGATACCATTCCCTAACGTCCTTCTTTGGAGTCAAATTCAGCTTATTCAACAGATAAAGAAAATGGGCCTCATGGGTGTACTTCTTTTATCCTGACACGAGTCAGGATTTCTGGTCACTCAAATGATCCACTAACTGGCACCTGGTCGCTGAACAATGACTATGCTGTTACCTGCTACCTCTGTGCGGTGGTGGGAGAAGTACTCAATTGTCATACTTGTGTAAAAGTAAAGATACTTTTAGACTTCCTTACTTGCCGACTTTCACTTTTACCTTAATAGAAAGTGACTAAAGTATCTGGTTTTATATATACTTAAGTATTAAAAGCAAATGTAATTCCAAACAATATACTGAGTATAAAAATTTAAAGTATAAACCATGTCACAGTCCTTACATTAAGCAAACCAGAGGACACAATTTTCTGGATATTTTAAGTTATGGATAGTCTCCAATACTCAGACTTAATTAACAAACTAAGCATTTGTGTTTAGTGAGTCCACCAGATCAGCAGCCTGGATGTAAAATACTAAATGTAAATCCGTGACACCAAAATTAGTATAATATGTTATATTTGGTATGGTTACATATGACAGATGGTTACTTAATGCAACGTGAACGTCTAGCAAACAAAAGTTTGCGAGTTCGAATCTCAGACAACTTTAACATTTTTGCAACTTTCAACAACTTTGCTACTCTGCAATTACTTAGCATGTTAGCTATCCCTTCCACTAACCCTTTAAACGCTCTCATTTGTAACATACTGTACATTTAGAAAATTGGTAACATAATACGAATTGCGATTCGTAACCTATTATAACGAAATAAGTGATAAACATTAATGATTTGGAAATGTGAACTTCACATTTCCAAATCGTGGCTTGTTTGTATGACATCATAGCAGTATTTATTATAATCCTCAACTTTGAGTCCTCAATTTACAGAACCCCCCTCCCCCAGAGAACAAAAAACATGCAAAAGCTGCCCAATTAACGGGAGGGAAAGAGGCATATTCTTGTCGCACGAGGTGCTCAAGTTCAGAATGGCAGTCAGTCAAAATCCATACAGAGCTGTGAAGCGCAGAGCCAGACCTCTGATGTCATGTAACTGTACAGCCACTGCGTTCCTATGTTGGTGTTTATCCGTGCCCAAATCTGCCATTTTAAACCTGTATATAGAAGAGCAAATCCGTTTTGAGATTTTTCTTTAAATGCAATTTATGTTGATTCCACCTTTTTTTGGATATATTTAACCACATTGGTATGAAAAGGGTTGGAAAGGGTTAAAAGTGTAAAGGGTTGAAAGCACATGGACCTCAGAGTGGACCTCAGAGTGGTACCGTGTCTACAGTAACATTCCAGTGGAGACGTGTCCATGCTTTCTCATAGCCGGGGCGGAGTTATGCATTCCTCCACATACCTGATATTTCATCTTTCCGTCTTTAAGAAGCCGGAGGTTCAGTTGACGCACCAGATTATCTCCGTAGACATTGCCGGCATCCACCTGGTTAGAGATTAATAACATGAGATTAACATGAAATATGAGATTTAAAAAAAAAAGAAATTCACAGTCGTGAGACAGGATGCATGCAAGAGACATAGATGAATATGACTCCCATGTATCTCGCAGAGCCTGCAAGATTATATTGCGGCTGTTGGAATAGTATGGAGAGAAAAAAAAGTATGGAAAAAGTATTGTAAAATTGCTCCGGATAAGAGCATCTGCTAAAATGACTAAAAAGGTAAAGGAAAAAGTTCTAAGGATTGGAGTTGTCCACCTCTTCCTAACACCTAAATACATCACTTACCGGTCATCCTCCCCTAAACATAATAGAATAAATACAATCATTCTATCAAATTGAATAATATACAGTGCATTCAGAAAGTATTCAGACACCTTGACTTTTTCTACATTGTGTTACGTTACAGCCTTATTCTAAAATGGATTTAAAAAATATATAAATTCTTAATCTACACACAATATCACAATTACATAAGTATTCAGACCCTTCACTCAGTACTTTGTTGAAGCCCCTTTGGCAGCAATTACAGCCTCAAGTCTTCTTGGGTATGACGCTACAAGCTTGGCACACTTGTATTTGGGGAATTTCTCCCATTCTTCTCTGCAGATCCTCTCAAACTCTGTCCGGATGGATGGCGAGCGTCGCTGCACAGCTATTTAAGTCAGAGCTCTGGCTGACCCACTCACGGACATTCAGAGAATTGTCCTGAAGTCACCCCTGTGTTGTCTTGGCTGTGTGCTTAGGGTCGTTGTCCTGTTGGAAGGTGAACAGTCACCCCAGTCTGAGGTCCTGAGTGCTCTGGAGCAGGTTATCATCAAGGATCTCTCTGCACTTTGCTCCGTTCATCTTTCGCTCAATCATGACTAGTCTCCCAGTCCCTGCTGCCGAAAAACATCCCCACAGCATGATGCTGCCACCACGCTTCACCATAGGGATGGTGCCAGGTTTCCTCCAGTTGTGACGCTTGGCACTAATCTTGTTTCTCATGGTCTGAGTCCTTTAGGTGCCTTTTGGCAATCTCCAAGCAGGCTGTCATGTGCCTTTTACTGAGGAGTGGCTTCCGTCTGGCCACTCTACCATAAATGCCTGATTGGTGGAGTGCTGCAGAGATGGTTGTCCTGGAAGGTTCTCTCATCTCCACAGAAGAACTCTGGAGCCCTGTCAGAGTGACCATCGGGTTCTTGGTCACCTCCCTGCCCAAAGCTCTTCTCCCCCGATTGCTCAGTTTGGCCAGCTCTAGGAAGCGTCTTGGTGGTTCCAAACTTCTTCCATTTAAGAATGGAGGGCACTGGGACCTTCAATGCTGCAAAACAAATGTGGTAGCCTTCCCCAGATCTGTGCCTTGACACAATTCTGTCTCGGGGGCTCTACGGACAAACCTTCGACCTCATGGCTTGGTTTTTGCACTGACATGTACTGTGAACTGTGGGAATTTATATAAACAGGTGTGCCCCTTTCCAAGTCCAATCAATTGAATTTACCGCAGGTGGACTCCAATCAAGTTGTAGAAACATCAAGGATGATCAATGGAAATAGGATGCACCTGAGCTCAATTTCAAGTCTCATAGCAAAGGTTCTGAATACTTATGTGAATAAGGTGTTGGAATCGGCTGAATTTTGAACATTGAGATATTAAATAAATGATAGAGACGAAGCCTTGAATAGAAAGAATCTGTAGCAACTCAGAAGGCTTTGGAATGTGTTTGATGGAGGAGAGGAGAGCGATGTGTTGATATAGGGAAGACAGAAGGATATCTGTGGATTAGGTGAAGGAGCGGTTGAGGTCAGGAGGTGAGGGGTGAGGTCAGTTCCCTTTAAGGGAGTAATCAGGGTTTGTCATCCTGTTACCCTCTTTATTAGCTTCCTGTGGAGCCATAAACTGTAAGGAGGACGAGTGTCTTAAGTAGGATGTATATAACTGAAGAAAGAAATGTTTTGCTGTCCGATTACAGCTGTACAGAACCTTTGGGAATGATTAAACTTGGTTTACTCTGAAAAATAAGAATGTAACAGACAGCGCTGTGAGCAGGGTTCACCACGACTTAGAGTCAAGCCATGGAGTCCAGATTAGAGGAGCAGAGCTGACAACAAGCAAAAGGTAGGCCAAGTTCCTATATCTGTTTCCAATCATTTTGACATCTTGGCGAGATGAGAATCGTTGGCTGAACTAATTATTATTATTATATAGAGATAGCAGAATTTAATAAAGCCATGAAGGCGCTAAAAGAAGAGTACGAGCATTCTGCCAATTCGCCTGGAATATGGGAAAAGTTTAGCAAATTAGATCCAAATCGGACAACATTTTTCGTGCAGACGGAGAATTCAAATCAAATAAAGAATTCAGGGAGGCAATTATGACCTGGCACAAGGACCTAAAACCAGAATCAAAAGCGCAAGATACCAGCGTTTTGATGTCAGCATTCTAGCAACCGAAAATGCATAACGACAAACCCATAAAGTGGAACACCAGTACTTTACTACAGAAGAACTGGGAGTGTGTTGAAAAAAACATTGAGCGTTTGCTTTGATGACGGGGTTGAACGCTGTGATCAAAACGGTAACTACGGGGGTAGATTTGATTTGAGACGATGTTTTGAGAGTGGAATATGACTCCGCTCACCTCGCAGACGTGCGAGGGGTTAATAAGGCCAGAGAGAAAATCACTAACTATGGTTTCAATGGCCAGGATAAAACTAAGAACCGTAGCGGAAAAAAAACTAAGCGTAAGGAGATAGTCCCACATCTAAAACAGGAAGCTTTCGGGTATTGGAAGAATGAGTGTAAGGTGATACTGGAACCTAGTGCATTAGCAGGAAATGCAGATATACAAGAGTTTGCATCTTTTTCAAAAGAGCAACAACTACTCGTTTTGAAGTTAGCAAGAATGTAAATTTCACATAGCGGTGTATAATTCCGTTCGATCAATAGTGGTTCATAGATATGATGTTTTTTTATGTGAAAGGAGACGTAGGTCACATCAACTTTCTAATAGATACAGGCGCTCAAATATCACTAATTCAATACGATGAAAAAAATGCTAAATTTGCTACATGGATAAGTATCACGTTCGGCGGGGTAACATGGGCAAAATCTAAGGAGATACAACAATACCCATGTCATTACATGGCTACGGGTATAGAACCGATTTTGGGAATCGTTAGACTCGGTGGAGAGATACTATTGCCGTGTTGTGGGATTTATTGGAAGCAGTCTTTTCAATTCAGTTCAAATGGGTATGAAGGAGAATTAAATGTTTTGAAGAGGTATTTAAATGGTTTCCGGAGATTATTATTATATCTGTAGGGAGTTAAAGAGTTGTAATTCTAAATAGTTCATTTTTGATTTAACATATATTTTTTTTAAATCACGTGTTGGAAAGGGGTAAATGACCAGTTCCATGAGGTCCTGGTCTTCGGGGTACTTATACAGTGGTACTGTGTTCAGGCTGCATATAGAAAGGGAAATATATGTTAATAAGGGATGCCAGTAACTTCCAATGGAGGGTGAAATATGTATTGCCATCTTCATGATCTGGTAACCATCCTAAAGGTCGCCAATAGAATAAAGGGAGCAGGGACTCATTTAGAAAATGTTTATTTGTATTTTTTTTAGCAGGAACACTGTTATGCTTTTTGACATTTGCCTTCGAGATGGTATAAAGGAAAGGTTAATGTCATAATTCGTCATATATTCAATGTTTGTCTAATTTACTGAAACAGAAATGTAATGAACTTAACTGTTGTTATGATCTGTGTTTTTTTTTTTTTTTTTAGGTTTTCATGGAAGGTGATCGTCAGATCGTGTTTCAATGCATTGTAGAAATCATTTGACCATAGACGGTGTGTGTCAACCTCACGACCCTGCCTAAACGGCTGAAGAAAACGCGACGAAGGCGTGCTATAAGAGACAGTGACTTTTACCGCTCCTATCTGAGTCCGAGCCATAAAACAGGACCGGGTTGCTGAGAGCGCGTGTGGAGTGAGCGTAGAGAGAGAGAAGCTCAGCTGAGAGACTCGTGTACGTGGGAGAAACTGAAGTAACTATTTGGATATTAAAAATCGGGACATTATCAAGGGCCATGAAATGTGACAGGCAAAAGTGACATGTGCCGTTGGGAAAATGAAGTGTAAACGATATCCGAAGAAGACACGCTAGAATGATAAGTGGCGAAGGAAGGAAGGGTTGGGGGGTGGGGGTATACGCCCTGCTAACTATTTAAACTGAAAATGCATTGAGATCCTGATCTTTCTTTACCAGGCCACTCATGACAGGAAAACAGGGGGAAAAGGGGGGGGCTGTAATGAGAAGAGTTATGGCCGGCAATAAAAGGTGCTTTATAAATGTGTTCTAACAGGGATGTATTGTGGGGAGTTGATCAACTGGAATTTGAGCCTTAGTCTCAAAGTAAGCACTGAGGTCAGTCATTCTACATTCAGGTTGGATAAGTTCTATAATGTTTTCGTTGTGATTGGAATACTGAGAGAGAGAATGGATCAAGCACGATGAGGGGCAGGCCACTGCTAAAAGGGTTTGAAGAAACTTCTCTAAGTGTCATCGTGAGGGGAGGTCATTTGTGTGGGAGACTCACTGGATGACAGCTTGGGACAGCCATGAAAGTTGGTTTTTGTTTTACCCTCTATTCAGAGTTGATATGTTACGTCGCATCAACGAGTGGTGCAAAGTCATTAAAACTTGTACTTTGTTTCTCTTTTCTTTTCAAGTTAATATGTTTTGGGGTTTTGTGGAACATGAGGGTGTTTCATTGTTCCAGAGGAGGGAAGGATGTAGATTGACTAAATTGATTTGAGAATGTGTTGGTAGGTTTGTAAATGTAGAAAATGCATTTGGAGTATAGTGTGTTGTGAGTTAGACGTAATGATAGAGGAGTATCATTCCCAGAGACTGAATATTGTTACAGGAGATAGCTGCTCTCCTTCTATGAGCTAACTGTACACAATATGGGGATTTAATTGAACGTTACACATACCCAGATCATGGTGAAAGTAGAAGAGACAGTGTTGTTATATCAGACACCATTTTCAACTTTCAGTAATGAGTTTGTCACAGAAGGCATAACACTTAAAAGAATAGCTACAGATCCCTGTATACAGGAGGCCACATCGCCAGAAGGACTAGCTACAGATCCCTGTATACAGGAGGCCACATCGCCAGAAGGACTAGCTACAGATCCCTGTATACAGGAGGCCACATCGCCAGAAGGACTAGCTACAGATCCCTGTATACAGGAGGCCACATCGCCAGAAGGACTAGCTACAGATCCCTGTATACAGGAGGCCATATCGCCAGAAGGACTAGCTACAGATCCCTGTATACAGGAGGCCACATCGCCAGAAGGACTAGCTACAGATCCCTGTATACAGGAGGACACATCGCCAGAAGGACTAGCTACAGATCCCTGTATACAGGAGGCCACATCGCCAGAAGGACTAGCTACAGATCCCTGTATACAGGAGGCCACATCGCCAGAAGGGAAGTTTGCTGTGATAATAGCAGCACATCTCCTGCAGAGTGTGATTAAGAAACATGTGACTCAGAGTTTTGTACGGTTGGAAACTCTTCCAACGCCACTAATCTCGCCCCCATTTCTGACAGCTAATAAACACTAGACATACCTCCCAGTAGATTGGGACCGAACCACAGTAAATGGTACATGTCAGAAGGTGGCTGCTTATCAACAGTTGGGGCCCAAAGTTTACACTGTAACAAAGGTGTTTACAAACGGGTGGTGGGGGGGGGGCCTTGGGATGAGAGATGTGTACCTAACTTGAGCACAGGGATGTATCATCCGCAGGTACCAACTGTAGCAGAATACAGGAGGTCAGTGGAGCTGTTGGTGACGAGAGACCAAGGGATATAATGAGAAACAGGTAGGGGGTATCTGAAAGTTCAGTCCTAGACTTATCAGTAAAACACGAAGACAATAGGAGAGCAGGAGACAAATTACAGGCAATAGCTAGTCTCACAGCAGTCCCTGTAGGGACAGTAACAGAAAAAGCAGTAGCAGAAGCGTAGAATGCTATATTGATAGCATGGAATTGGACAACTGCGCAAATTAGGGGTATTGTGAGACTATAGTCACGGGCCACGTTGGAAGTAGCTATGGTTACATTTGTAGCATTGTTGGGATATCAGTTTATGACGACTCATGTCACATGGATTGGTTACTGGTAACTGGGGGACCGATGGGAGGACAGGGGATGATGTTATTCAAATATCACAAATGATGTTGTCAGGAAATAACCCATGTGTTGCAGTGTGCATATCCTCAGGTGGAACCAAGATATAACCAAGGGCACGGGCTGAATTCTGGAGATTGAGTGTACATCAAGAGACACCAGGGGGGTGTTGGAACAGCATTGACTTGAGAGACACACTACTTTGAACAGTACCTGCAGTGGTTAAGATCGTCATGGCTCTCCTGGGTGGGGGGGGGGCATAGTTCTCATGTGAGGTCCAACAGCATAATGGGTGAGTGAAGACACCATGACACAGGAAGCGGAGTGAGAGAGAGAGACTAGATTCCACTGTAATATATACAGATGGGTTGGGTCTGGGAACCACTAAAAACATAGTTGGTTTGGGGTTTAGCTGCTTTATGGGTTAATGCATCATGATAGAGGATAGAGGGGTAATTGTACTGTGAACAAAATGTTGAAGGCATTGATGTGAAAGCAGATACAGTGCCGAGTTCCCTCAAATCCAAATCAAATTTAATTTTTCACATACACATGGTTAGCAGATGTTAATGCGAGTGTAGCGAAATGCTTATGCTTCTAGTTCCGACAATGCAGTAATAACCAACGAGTAATCTAGCTAACAATTCCAAAACTACTACCTTATACACACAAGTGTAAAGGGATAAAGAATATGTACATAAAGATATATGAATGAGTAATGGTACAGAGCAGCATGGGCAAGATGCAGTAGATGGTATCGAGTACAGTATATACATATGAGATGAGTATGTAAACAAAGTGGCATAGTTTAAAGTGGCTAGTGATACATGTATTACATAAAGATGCAGTAGATGATATAGAGTACAGTATATACGTATACATATGAGATAAATAATGTAGGGTATGTAAACATTATATTAAGTAGCATTGTTTAAAGTGGCTAGTGATATATTTGACATCAATTCCCATCAATTCCCATTATTAAAGTGGCTGGAGTTGAGTCAGTGTGTTGGCAGCAGCCACTCAATGTTAGTGGTGGCTGTTTAACAGTCTGATGGCCTTGAGATAGAGGATGTAACGTGGATTAGGGATATGCACTTGCGCATCAGGTGTTTGTGCCAATCAGGTGAAATGGAGAAGATGGGGAACAAAGTGAAAATGACATGGGAACACTTCTCGGAACCTGGGGCCTAAAGGGGAAGACTGGGTGAAAGCATGAGGAAGCTTTTTAGAGCTTCCCTTTTTGTGGAACCCAGCAGGAAATTTTCTTGGAGGGATAGAGTCAGGTGAAGAGACAGTGGGAATTGTCATGGTTTCAGACTTTGGTTTTCATGCATATATAAATATGTATATCACATTGTTAATACTGTTATGTTTTATGGTTTTTTGTTTCAGTTTTTGTTTTTTATAAATTTGCTAATTTTTCTAAAAACCTATTTTGGCTTCGTCATTATGGGGTATTGTGTATAGATTGATCATTTATTTAATCAATTTTAGAATAAGGCAGGAACAAAATGTGGAAAAGGTCAAGGGGTCTGAATACTTTCCGAATGCACTGTATAACATAGTGTACAGTACAGGGAGTGCCAAGTAACTCACCCCATGCCCCAGAGCCCTGGTAAAGCCCAAGCCCATACTGTTTCGGGTCTTGAAGAACTGATGGGTGAAGTGCTGAGCGAAGAAAGCAAACATTAGGTTGGTTCCCCTTGGATCCCGCCTGAATTGCCTCCTCAGAAGAAACTTCTCCACCACCAGCTTTGGGTCTGGGAGGACAGACTTTCCTGGAGAAAAGAGAGGAACGAAAGTATGTTAGCTATGCATGTTGCAGTTGGGAAGATTTATTTCACTGGGTAATCTCCAGTAAAGTATTTGTGGGATGCCTTCATCCTATTTTCTAATAGGAACTTTGGATGCCCTCCATCTCACCTTTGGTACCCATAGGGGTGGGGCAGTCTTCTGGCACAGGGGGTAGGATACGGGTGTAATAGGAAACATTGGAGTAGGACTCCCAGCTGAGGTATCCATACTTGGAGTTGAAGGTAGGAGGACTCGGAATAAGGTTGGATCTGACTTTTGGGAGGGAGAAAACATAATTGTTAGACACATTGATCATTATAGCCCTAAGGTTTTACTGAAAATGCAATAACAATGTTAGGAGGAACCCATGGGATAGGTGTGTGTGTGTGGTTGTACTATCCTTGTGGGGACCAGAAGTCCTCACAAGCAGTGGAGGCTCCTCAGAGGAGGACCATCCTCCTCAGTGAATTTAAAAATATTTGTCGGATGTCGGCTCAAGCAGAAATGACCTTTAAAAAGGGCAATGCCGTCTAGTGCCACGCACTATAACACACCATGGGTTGAATCCCATATAAAACGAAGAAACGTTCAGTTAAAGAAACACGCAGACTGAAAAATATGATTTAATTCATTTGAAGTGTAGCTTGATTTGGAAAGCCTCAAGCAAACATTTGAGGGATGAAAGTATCAATGTGATGTAATTGAAAAGCAATTCACATTATAGTACATAATATCAAAAAAACTATACTTTAACTTTGTCTTTCACATGCAAAGCAAAATAAACCTGTGGGCTCGATCATTATTATTTGACACACAAGTCAGGTTTTGCATTTTAGCCAGGGGTTGGAACCAAAATTATTTTCCAAAATGTTTTTCATTTTGTTCCAGTGTTCCGACCAGCAAAATAAAGTTCTGAACCGGTTCGAACAAAACAATAAAAAATAAATATATAAATATATATAAATATATATATATCAAAATTAAATTACTTCACCAATCAGTCTGGATAGAGCAGCTTGCTATGGTGGCGGCAAGCTATAATAGTTCTGTCAGGCGCAAGATGCGACTGAAATTAAAACTGTCTGCAGTTCTAGCGAGTTAGATGGAAGAACTCAGAGAATGGTGATGACACCATGGGTCAATGTGTGTTATCCAAATATTTTCATGGGGAGAACATAACAGAGAAACCATGAAGCAAATGGAAACAAGTTGTAAGCAAACTATCCAATGAGTGCATTGGTAGGGAAGGGAAACTCTTCTCTTGAAGTAACACCATAAGAGTAGATATGAATATGTACAGTACGGGTCTGAGTAGTGATAATGGGATGAGGATTCAATTCTAGAAGCACTTTGGAGAGCATTTTTGCATTTTCAGCACAATGGATCCATGCATACATTTCTATCATCATAGCATGTTTCACCTGGATGTAAAGCACTGTACACCTTATGGTACTAAGTTAGCCCTTCCACCACTTATACACAGCGCCCACTATAGCAACCATTTTGTGCCAGAATGCTCATGGCTGCATTGAATGTCAGGCGACTAACCTGTGAGCACCACCCTCATGAGCCAGTCCCGCATGAAGGTCCTGTTGATGAGGTTCCACAGCCAGTGGAAGTGTGTGAGGATGTAGTGGACCACGTCAGGGCTCGGCTTCAGCTGTTGGTGGACTCTCGTCCAGAACTCAGCTAAAACACAGAGAGAGAAGACAAACAGCACACTGTAATAAAAAATATTAAAAATCTAGTCATTTCAACTAATCATTATTAAGTAACTGGTTCCACAGCCTTTTTATTTTAGATTACTCAACTTTTCAGTCAAAGTGTTACCCGAACTTAAAATGTATAGTTGGCCCAAACATAGCTCCAACTTGAGAAAACTTAGGCAAAAATGCAGTCAACTTAAAATGTGTTTGCTCAACTTGTCTCATATATGTTCATTCAACTAGAAAGTATTATTTGGGCAGCTTCACTAAACTAAACACACGGTGCTTTTCGGTCACACACTGTGCTTTTTCTTTTCATCTTGTTACAAATCCTTCGGCACATGAGGAAAGGATAACAATGTTTTGATAAACTAGAGAGGAAAATTGAAACTATATCTTGAATCAGAAGATTGTAGAAGCAATACACTTAACTTACGGATAGTGCAATTCTGTCCATAGAAGCCGGTACGAGTGCAGTCACATTCATAGCGGTCAATGCCAAACCTGACACACACACCCCAGTTCTGACAGGGGTAATAGCAACAGGGATTCACTGCAAATTATAAAACATACACATGTCAATTAAAGTATAGTTTAGGCACTGAGCTTTTCCTGACCATGTGACCTTACCAGGAATAGCAGAGTTGTTCCTAGTAGCGTACATACTTTTTCCTGATCAGCACAGTGCCTCATTGTCATAAATTTGCCAGCTACAGTAGACTGCCAAGACACAATAGAGGGTGTCCATTTGTCCAATGTCTCTCTAGCTTGGGTGCCAGCCTGAAAACTGTGCTTATAGCATCAGTGGAACAATAATCTCAGGCTGGAACTTGATGTGTTGCTCCCTTTCGTTTGATGAGGTAGGGAAGACATTTATTACAGTAACTACGTGACATTATCTGACGAGGACACTGACCGTAACCACAGCTTAATTACCTCGGAGCATGGTATCTTAGTCGGGTACAAATCAAAACACAAGGTGTGTGCACAACCTAACCTACTTTTGTCACACACATCTCCCACTGGCAGCAATGCAAAATTGCATTTACAGTAGGTTAAATGATCTCAAATTAAGATTTGGCCTAGAATAAACTAGCAAACTAGGAAAGAAGAGGGTTAGAACTACTGGGAGTCTGACTGGGGTCAGAGGGCTGTGGTAACGTCTGCTGCCATGAGACAAGCAAGATGCCAACTCTCACATCCTTGGCCCTGCCATCTCTATCATGTTACGGCTTCCTGTCCTTCCCTCACAGACAGACACACATCCACTGAGATGATCATAAATAGCATTTATCATTTTCAAAATGAAGAGTGGATGTATGAATGGCAGTAGTTCAGCAAACCCTTCCTAATTGAGCAGGATTCTTCAGTCATGTCCTTTAGATAACTGGAGTCTTTCAGTCTCTTTCTGCCAAGAGGAAACTCTGTCTTCATGATAGGAGACAAAACCCTATACTGTGCTAGTAGTCAACGCATTCAACTGACAGCACAGATATTGGCGTGAATATTTACAATATACATTTGTATTAACACCATGGTGTCCCCCCACAGCCCTTTAAAATGACCAAATAATGGAAGTTAAAGATATGTACAATTAGGGCTGTCAATTAATTTGTACAAATAAATTGCATGATCCTTCTTGCTTATTTTAAACTAGCTTCCTCCACTTGCAAATACGTTTACTTGTGTCATCCGTGTTGCAATACAAACAAATATGTTTGGATGCCTGTTCATTGGAGCTTCATATTGTAATGAAACAGCAGGTCTCTAACCCTCAACCTTCGAGCCCGAGGTCCGGCGCGCTGTGCCGGACCTCGTGCGGCAGAGTCGATATCCGCACTTATAAACCCAGGGTCGTTACACTATTAATTAAACTTTGGAAAATGTAAAAGACACCAAGTGCTCTTTCGAGATGTTTTGGATATTCATTTCAGCAGTTTTAAATAACTGTATACATCTCATATAATCCAGTTGATAGAATTTCAACATATTGATACTAGATAATAATGACACTATAGTTCAGGGATGGGCAACGTTGATGGGGTTGGGGACACAAAAGTGGCTATAAGGTCTGTGTACCCATATCCATAAAGGATTCCCGAGCCTTTAGTCAGAGTCAGCCATTCCACCTGTTGCCCATCGCTGCAAGTTGCCCGCCCCTGCTATAGGTTTTAAAATACTAAACACCTACCAACAGTACTGACGTCTTCCACCTCCTCCCCGCGACATGTTGGTAACATTTGCAGCAGGATACATGCCCAGACGCATACGACGCACTCTTAAAACACAATTATTAACGTGAATGAATGATCAAACCTAAAATGTGAAGGTTTGGTGCCATTGGTAAAAACAAAAAAAATAATTGTCAAGAACTCACCTCTCATTGTAAGATTTACTGCATAAGCACCTTCAGCGGGAGCGTCTTCCCAATACAGCAGTGCAAAAATAATATATGCTGCACTCATGAAGAAATACTCATAACCAATACGATGTATTTCCTTCCTGGAAGCTGTTTAGATACAATCTAAAAACAAGTCCACACAGAATTGCATACGTGAAAGTTCATTTCGGTAGGGGCGAAAAAAATGGTAAGCAACCTCCCCATCTCCTGGTTCACTTCTATACAACACATGGGACTGCTTCATCTTCTTCTTCTTTGGGATTGGGTTTGCGGATCGCATCCAACTTTGAGGTGTTTACACCGCCAGCTACTGTACTGGAGTGTGAGGCCAGTCACAGCCTACCTAAATTACTTTCCGGTAATACAGAATTGGGGAAAAGGACAATTAGCCTGCCAACTATTAGCCCTGACAACAACAACAAAAAACACCCCTCCATTACCCCCATTTAATAACCCTTCTAATTCTTCTCAAGGCGAACGGTCTGGGAAGACAGAATCACATTGGACTTGATGCAGTTGCGCATATAAGGAAGAGGCAAAGGAAGAGGCTCCACTCCCTTCAAAATATTTCTACAAGAGAAGACAACGATAAGCAGAACAAGTGGAGATGTTTTGTATGGAGGTCTGGGAGTTTTCTGAATTTGGTCTACAATTTTATTTTATTTTATTGGTATTTGTTAAGTGAGGGGTATTTGATCGAATATAAGTTACGTAATGTTTAGGTTACAAATGTAGTGATATGTGTGGACGCATGTGGCTTCTCTGCAACTTTGAGAAAATGATTTCATATCGGAGTTGTGTCTGCTGTGCACATACGTATCTGCCCTCTGATTGACTAGAATGTTAAATAATAATATAATATATGCCATTTAGCAGACGCTTTTATCCAAAGCGACTTACAGTCATGTGTGCATACATTCTACGTATGGGTGGGTCCCGGGAATCGAACCCACTTCCCTGGCGTTACAAGCGCCATGCTCTACCAACTGTGCTACAGAAGGACCAGAATGTTCCCACCTGATGTTCCGCCTTTTCAACAACGACTCCGGAGAGGAAGAGGCGGAGCGAGAGTGTTCCTTCCCGTCAAAATCTGTCCACGCGGGAATACAGCTATAAACAGGGGCATCATGCACCCCAAAAATCTGAGTGGGAACAAGTATGTGAGGCCACACACATACCTACTGCCAACCACTATATGAAGAAGAAAACATCAACTCAAATTGCTCCTTTTGTAATGACTACCCAGAAACAGTGTTGCATCTTTTTTGGGGGTATTGTATGCATGTAAGAAATCTGTGGCAAGACATCAGTAGGTTTATAATTGAACACATTAATGAAGATTTTACACTATTGTGGAGAGATGTACTGTTTAGATTCTCTTCTCTGCATACCTGCTCAAATCTGGGGAAACAATTGAAACGAATGTGAGTCTTATTCAGTACATTTAGTTTTCTAAATTCTACCAACCTTGCAAGCAGGCATGCTAGCTAAGATAGTTTTACAAGTTAACTACTCTAACATGATTGATAGCCTGAAATTAAGTCTTGGTAGCTAGTTATGAGGTTGGGAGATTGGGAACCTAATAGAATATATAAATACATATACAGTACCAGTCAAAAGTGTGGACACCTACTCATTCAAGGGTTTTTCTTTGTACTTACTATTTTCTAACTTGAATAATAATAGTGAAGACATGAACACTTTGAAATAATACATGTGGAATCATGTAGTGACCAAAAAAATGTTAAACAAATCCAAATACATTTTAGGTGTTAGATTCTTCAAAGAAGCCACGCTTTGCCTTGATGACAGCTTTGCACACTCTTGGCATTCTCTCAACCAGCTTCATGAGGTAGTTACCTGGAATGCATTTCAATTAACAGGTGTGCCTTAAAAGTTAATTTGTGGAAATATTTTTTTTTATGCGTTTGAGCCATTCAGTTGTTTTGTGATAAGGTAGGGTGATATACAGAATATATACCTATTTGGTAAAAGACCAAGTCCATATGATGGCAAGAACAGCTCAAATGAGCAAAGAGAAATAACAGTCCATCGTTAATTTAAGACATGAAGGTCAGTCAATACAGAAGATTTCAGTCACAAAAACCATCAAGCGCTATGATGAAACTTGCTCCCATGAGGACCGCCACAGGAAAGGAAGACCCAGAGTTACCTCTGCTGCAGAGGATAAGTTAATTAGAGTTAACTGTACCTCAGATCTTAGCCCAAATAAATGCTTCAAAGAGTTCAGTAAACAGACACATCGCAAAATCAACTGTTCAGAGGAGACTGCGTGACTCAGGCCTTCATGGTCGAAATGCTGCAAAGAAACCACTACTAAAGGACACTAATAATAAGAAGAGACTTGCATGGGCCAAGAAACACCAGCAATGGACATTAGACCGTTGGAAATCTGTCCTTTGGTCTGATGAGTCCAATTTGAGATTTTTGGTTCCAACCGCCGTGTCTTTGTGAGACGCAGAGTAGGTGAACGGATGTTCTCCGCATGTGTGGTTCCCACCATGAAGCATGGAGGAGGAGGTGTGATGGTGTGGGGGTGCTTTGCTGGTGAAACTCTCTGTGATTTATTTAGAATTCAAGGCACACTTAACCAGCATGGCTACCACAGCATTCTGCAGCAATTTTCCATCCCATCTGGTTTGCACTTAGTGGGACAATCATTTATTTTTCAATAGGACAATAACCCAACACACCTCCAGGCTGTGAAAAGCTATTTGACCAAAAAGCAGGGTGATGGAAGGTTGCATCAGATAACCTGGCCTCCACAATCACCTGACCTCAACCCAATTGAGATGGCTTGGGATGAGTTGGACCGCAGAGTGAAGGAAAAGCAGTCAACAAGTATTCAGCATATGTGGGAACTCCTTCAAGACTGTTGGAAAAGCATTCTAGGTGAAGCTGGTTGAGAGAATGCAAAGAGTGTGCAAAGCTGCCTTCAAGGTAAAGGATGGCTACTTTGAAGAATATATATTTTGATTTGTTTAAAACTTTTTTTGGTTACTACATGATTCCATATGTGTTATTTCTAGCCTAGTGGTTAGAGCGTTGGACAAGTAACCTGAAGTTTGCAAGATCGAATCCCCGAACTGACAAGGTAAAAATCTGTCGTTCTGCCCCTGAATAAGGCAGTTAACCCTAGGCCATTATTAAAAATAAGAACTTGTTCTTAACTGACTTGCCTAGTTAAATAAAGGTAAAATTAAAATCTAAAGAAAAACCCTTGAGTGAGTAGGTGTGTCCAAACTTTTGACCAGTACTGTATATATAAGTATGTATGTATGTATGTATGTATGTATGTATGTATGTATATATTTATATACTATGTATTTTAACACGGCAAATATGAGGGGGCAGACTGATAAGCAGAACGCCTGCCTTCCCGCCTTTGGAACAACGACAATACTATCTCATCATTATATAGTGTCTCTTGTGCATTCTAAGCACCCTGGGTAGTGTGCAATGTAGCTTACTAGCTCCATCTATTGGTTGTTCTATGAGCATTACCGTTCATTGTGTAGATACTTGATACTAGTATGGATACTTGCTTTTCTTGCAATTGTAATATCCTTGAATGTTGCAAATTACACAACACAAAATTCTTCATCATCTTCCTCATTATCGTCATTTTAGTCATCATTGTAAGGTGGCCCAGCAGTAAGGCTTGAAAGGATCGGAACGGAGGCAGCGGAGTCACCATTTAGGGTGTGAATTTACAATACAGGATTTTTAAAAATAAAACATTTTTAAACATTGCACCACACTTTTTGGGATTGAAGGATGTCATAGGCGAGGAGTTGCACAGAGCTGGAGAAGTCCTTTCCTCTCAAGTCCCCGGTTATGCATTCCGTTATGAATTTCCCACCTTTCAGTTTTCCGCATCCAGTAGTGGGCTGCGATACACCATTTCGGGATGCAGTCTGCCCTAAAAACTCACCCGAAGAAGAACCCTGTATACACCTCATTGGAATCTCCCGCCTCAGTTCAAATAATGTATTGGAATTACTTTGACAAAACCAAGAGACTTGTTCAATGTTTGGTTAAGTAAACAACTTTACTTTTGAGTTGTTACTCAGAAGTTAAACTTTGGGATAAAGAAATGCCTTTACAGTTAAATATCTGGATATAAAGTGATGAGGTCAGCTCTTCAAACGTTAAATTACCTTTAATTTTGTGTTGTTGACGACATTGCCATGCCAACAATTTTTTTCCTGTGGTGTGACCTTGGAGGGGTGACCTCGAAACCCGGGATGCATCCCAAAGGGCACTCGATTACCTATGGGCTCTGGTAAAAAGTAGTGCACTATATAGGGTGCCATTTGAGACGCTGACCAGAACACCCCTGGTCAACCTGTCTGTTTAAGCTAATGACATAAATAGCTAATATGAAACATGTAATTATTTGAGATCGTTTATATGTACAGACATATGATAAATATGCAATGATAAAACATAAACATGATGTGCTGGGAAAATGAATGTGTTGGTAGGCCTTTCCCTACTACAAATTTGTGCTCTATGACCATGGAATAAAGTGCATGGATTATGTGAGCAGTGCTAACAAATACACAGATAAGTATTACAAACATATTATTTAATGTGTGCCACCATGACGGCATAATGCAACTGAGATAGACATGAATGAAAATGACTTGTGTGTGTAAATAGTTGCTTTGGCAGTTCTTTCACATCAGTGCAGGTTAAGAAAATGAGACAAAAATACTTCAGACTATTAAAACGCATCCCTTGATAAACTCCAATAACCCAATAAAGGGAGAGGTGGTCTTTTTTACTTTAAAAAGCCATCATCAGCATAGTCGGTCTTGGCCATAGAGAATGATTGAGAGAGCGTCTTTATATATGCCCCATTATGGCGTCTGTGAGCGCAAGGGCTGCACCATTGAGGAAATCTCCATTTTGAAGTTGTCAATTTTCTTCTTCAACAACTTCTATGAAAGTGTGCATACTGCCACCTAGAGTGTGTTGTTTGAACAGGTATAAAGCCAAGGTTGGCAATTTAATGCCACCTACAGTCATGGAACATTTGTTCACGGGTATAATTCATTGCCTGATCCCTCATGATGGCCGTATGGAATCATGTGATCCTTCCTTAACCCATAGGAAGTCCCAACCAGTTGACTACTTTAAAATAATGGGAGCCCTCAATAGCAATGACTGCCAAAATGGGTTTTTATCCATATAGAGTCCTCTATCTAACTCTATGGTCTTGTTTCAATGGAGCCCAAGCATGAGTGAATCCCAACCCTCTAAGTCTGCCAAATTAATTTGGTATGTTCTGAGGGAGAGAGATATAGAAAGAGAGAGAGAGAGAGAGAGAGTAGGGGAGAGGCCAAAAGAGGGGGATAGAAAGAGGGAGGGGTAGCTTTGTCACTCTGCAGCCCAGAGACTGCAGGAGAGAGAGGAGACCCAGCTGGTCCTGTATCCTTCATGTCCAAGAGCCCAAGACTGTGTCAGTAATACATCCACTCTCTTCACCCTCTCCATCAGGGTGAAGATACACATGTTAAGCAGCTTTTCTCTTTTTAGGCTTATCACAAAATTGGGATTTTAAATCTGACCACTGGAGTATTGCGAGCTAAACTAATTGATTTCTAATTAAGCTGTGCCAATACAGTTCCCTCCGGACTGTGATTATATAGTACCCACCATAGAATAAGAATGTTTCTATTCTATTCACCTCAGAACAATCCGTCTGAACTTGACTATGTCTGATGTTTCTCCAAATTGAGCTCGCAGCCGCAAAATGACAATCATCTCGTGATGGATATAAAAGGGAATAAAAAAGCACAGGGAACCAATTATCAAATAATAACTTCCCCCTTTTCAAGATGCATGAAAAAAATGCTCGAACCGTATCTGAATAGGGCTATAATCTTGCTATTGGTTAAAATGGCCGCACTGCATTATTTGGCTCATATAAAAGCTCCTATAGGTCTCCCAGGCAGCAGTAATTGAGATCAGATGCGTGATACGTCTCCGACCTGGGCTCTGACTGTGACTGAGTAACCTGGAAGCATTTATTTTATGGAATAGATGTTTAGTTAAGAGCAGCAGCGTAGCTTAATGAGTCTGGACCCAGGCGGCCTGGGCTGGTGATGAATATGATTGGTGAAAGCACTGAAGGCTGGTTCCTGAGTCCTTCCTTCCCCCTGGATCAGGTTTCAGATTAGCAGACTTCCTGTCCAGTTGGGGAACGGAGTGGACTTGACTCTTCAGTTTTAACTGATGGTTTCTGGTGGTGGTGGGGAGCATCATGTATTATCTCAGATGGGGTTTACAACAGAGCCACAATGCACTGGTGCTCTAAGAGGCCCTCCGAATCTCATTTGTAACAACTTTGAGGAGAAGCAGCTGATTCAAAATAAGTTCTTCCCTTTTTGGGGGGGCAGAAGTACCTTGATGGCCCTCTTTGGAGATGTGGTGTGGGATTCCGATAGTGAAGTAGGTGGTCTCCGACTGCATAAGGTGCCCTCTCCCCTTTTCGATTCTTTGTGGGTTTGTAATAGGATCAACTTGAGTTTATATAGGTTTACCTGCTTTATATACGTTGAGTGTACAAAACAATAGGTACACCTGCGATTTCCATGACAGACTGGCCAGGTGAATCCAGGTGAAAGCTATGATCCCGTATTGATATCACCTTAATTCTACTTCCATCAGTGTAGATGAAGGGGAGGAGACAGGTTAAAGAAGGATTTTTAAACCTTGAGACAATTGAGACACGGATTGGGTATGTATGCCATTCAGACGGTGAATGGGCAAGACAAAATATTTAAGTGCCTTTGAATGGGGTGTCGTAGTAGAGTTCAGGCACACCGGTTTGAGTGTGTCAAGAACTGCAATGCTGCTGGGTTTTTCACGTTCAACAGTTTACTGTGTGTATCAAGAATGGCCCACCACCCAAAGGACATCCAGCCAACTTGACACAACTGTGGGACACATTGGAGTCAGCATGGGCCAGCATCCCTGTGGAACACTTTTTAGACATTATAGAGTCCATGTCCCGACGAATTGAGTCTGTGTTACGCCCTGACCTTAGTTATCTTTGTTTTCTTTATTATTTTGGTTAGGTCAGGGTGTGACGAGGGCGGTTTGTTTAGTTTTGTATTGCCTAGGTATTTTTGTATGTCTAGGGGATTTTGTAAGTCTAGGTGTTTATATGTCTATGGTTGCCTAGATTGGTTCTCAATCAGAGGCAGCGGTTTATCGTTGTCTCTGATTGGGGACCATATTTAGGTAGCCATATTCCTTGGGTAGTTTGTGGGTTCTTATTCTATGTTTAGTTGCCTGTCTGCACTATCCATATTAGCTTCACGGTTCGTTTTGTTGTTTTTTGTATAGTTTGTTCAGTGTTTCGTTCTTTCATTAAAGAAGTATGTACGCTTACCACGCTGCGCCTTGGTCTCCTCCTTATGACGACTGTGACAGAAGAACCCACTATAAGAGGACCAAGCAACATGAAAAGGAGGAGCAGTGTTTGATGGAGCAGACAGCATGGACGTGGGACAAAATACTGGATGGTAAAGGATCCTGGACGTGGGAGGAAATACTGGCAGGAGAGGATCGCCTACCATGGAGGCAGGTGGAGATAGCACGGGAGGAACGGCGACAATATGAGGGTACACGGCTAGCACGGAAGCCCGAGAGGCAGCCCCAATAAATATTTTTGGGGGTGGCACACGAGGAGATTACATGAGTCAGGTCGGAGACCTGAGCCAACTCCTTGTGGTTACTGTGTGGAGCGTGTTACTGGTCAGGCACCGTGTTATGCGGTGGAGCGCATGGTGTCTCCAGTGCGCTATTCTAGCCCGGTGCGCTCTATTCCAGGTCCTTGCATTGGCCGGGCTAGAATGGGCATCCAGCCAGGAAGGAGGGTGCCGGATCAGCGCTCCTGGTCTCCAGTATACCTCCTTGGACCAGGATATCCTGCGCCGGCTCTCCGTACTGTGTCTCTGGTGAGTCTGCACAGACCAGTGCGTCCTGTGCCAGCGCCCTGCATTTGCAGGGCAGGAATAAACATCCAGCCAGGACGGGTTGTGTCAGCTCTACACTCCAGACCCCCAGTGCGCCTCCACAGTCCAGTACGTCCTGTGCCTGCTCCCCGCACTCGCCCTGAGATGCGTGTCACCAGCCCAGTACCACCAGTGCCGGCACCACGCACCAGGCCTTCAGTGCGCCTCCACGGTCCAGTACGCCCTGTTCCTGCTCCTCACACTCGCCCTGAGGTGCGTGTCACCAGTCCGGTACCACCAGTGCCAGCACCACGCACTAGGCCTACAGTGCGCCTCGGCAGTCCAGAGTGTCCGGCGACAGTACCCAGTCCAGAGCGTCCCGCGACAGTACCCAGTCCAGAGCACCCGGCGACAGTTCACAGACCGGAACCTCCAGCGACGGGCCACAGACCAGAACCTCCAGCGACGGGCCACAGTCAGGAGCCTCCAGCGACGGGCCACAGTCCGGAGCCTCCAGCGACGGGCCACAGTCCGGAGCCTCCAGCGACGGGCCACAGTCCGGGGTCTCCAGCGACGGTCCCCAGTCCAGAACCTCCGGCGATGATCCATGCAGCGAGGGTCCCCAGCCAACTTTTTGTAAGTCTCTGTGTTTATGTCTAAATCAAATCGAATCACATTTATTTATATAGCCCTTCGTACATCAGCTGATATTTCAAAGTGCTGTACAGAACCCTAGCCTAAAACCCCAAACAG
This sequence comes from Oncorhynchus keta, assembly GCF_023373465.1. NCBI lineage: Eukaryota > Metazoa > Chordata > Actinopteri > Salmoniformes > Salmonidae > Oncorhynchus > Oncorhynchus keta. Next base: position 11,046,301 of record NC_068445.1, on the reverse strand, counting down.
CAAGCAATGCAGGTGTAGAAGCACGGTGGAAAAACCTAGGAAGAAACCTAGAGAGGAACCAGGCTATGAGGGGTGGCCAGTCCTCTTCTGGCTGTGCCGGGTGGAGATTATAACAGAACATGGCCAAGATGTTCAAATGTTTATAAATGACCATCATGGTCAAATAATAATAATCACAGGCAGAACAGTTGAAACTGGAGCAGCAGCAGCACGGCCAGGTAGTCCTGAGGCATGGTCCTCAGGCTCAGGTCCTCCGAGAGAGAGAAAGAAAGAGACAAAAAGAGAATTAGAGAGAGCATACTTAAATTCACACAGGACACAAGATAAGACGGGCCAGGATAAGACTCCAGATATAACAAACTGACCCTAGCCCCCGACACATAAACTACTGTAGCATAAATACTGGTGGCTGAGACAGGAGGGGTCAGGAGACACTGTGGCCCCATCCGATGATACCCCCGGAGAGGGCCAAACAGGAAGGATATAACCCCACCCACTTTGCCAAAGCACAGCCCCCACACCACTAGAGGAATATCTTCAACCACCAACTTACCATCCTGAGACAAGGCCGAGTATAGCCCACAAAGATCTCCGCCACGGCACAACCCAGGGGGGGGGCGCCAACTCAGACAGGAAGATCACATCAGTGACTCAACCCACTCAAGTGATGTCTAGGGGATTTTGCAAGTCTAGGTGTTTATATGTCTATTGTTGCCGAGATTGGTTCTCAATCCGAGGCAGCTGGTTATCGTTGTCTCTGATTGGGGACCATATTTAGGTAGCCATATTCCTTGGGTAGTTTGTGGGTTCTTATTCTATGTTTAGTTGCCTGTCTGCACTATCCATATTAGCTTCACGGTTTGTTTTGTTGTTTTTTGTATATATCCGAAGTTCAGAGCCTCCGGTGATGATCCACGTTTTTTTGTATATATCCGCAGTCCAGAGCCAGTCCATTCCAGAGTTCAGTGTTTCTTTCTTTCATTAAAGAAGTATGTACGCTTACCACCCAGCGCCTTGGTCTCCTCCTTACGACGACCGTGACAGTCTGTTCTGAGGGCAAAAGTGGGTGTCCCTAATGTTTTGTACACTCAGTGTAGGTTGACATGCATAATGATGTCTACAACACAAGTGACAATTCAAAATGTCTTATATAGACAGGAAGTCTCGTCAACATATAGCCTAAGAGTATATCGTCACCAAACAAAATATAGTGCTGTTAGTAGGAGCACCCCCCTGCGGTGTGTAGTGTGGAATGATCTGTAGGCTGACTGGGGAGCCGGCATTTATCATCTGTCATAAAGTTGGCACAGTCCACTGCAAGAAAACACAGAGCGCCCTCATTTTAATGTTGTCAACGTGAGACAGGGGCCGTGCCGTAAGAACCTGGGTTTAGGCGTTCAAAGGCAATTAGTGAAGGAGTCCTTTAGGGATTTTCTCTGCTCAGTGTGCATCAAAACAGAATACACACAGGAGCTCATTTGCTGTAGCACTTTGGTTGTCTACTCTGTGGGTTATGTCACTTGATGATGTGTCCAAAATTCTACACCGGGAGAGTATGGCCTGTCAACTAAAGTCTTTGCCCCTCCGTCCCTGATAAATTTACAATTGCCTATGTCTATCCTTGTGCTGGGCAGTTGAAGGGTGTAGACTTGTATCACATGTTTCGTCTCCTTCTCAACAGTGGCAAATGAGCAGTGGGACTCATTGAAACCCAACTGCTGTGGAGGAGAAATGACTCTGACTTTGGTCCAGGTTACAGACTCTATCCAGTCCCACTCTTACAAATACTCATCTCCTTCCCGTCCCACCTTGAGTATTCCCTCTGGTTGTTTAGAGTGTACGAGTGGCAAGCCTCGGCCACCTCTCCTTGACAGTGCTAGATTGGATACACTCTGAGTTGTTAGGATCAACAGGAGGAGCAGGATATTGCAGCCGGCATTAAAACAAACATACAATGGCCTGCTGCACAAATAATCTCAGAGTAGAGCCGATATGATCTTACAGTTTAAACACTTGAACTCAAAGACGCCCTGTTTTGAGGGGGATTGGTCAGTGCCAGGGTGTATTCTGGACCCAAGGGCTTTTTCTTCTGATTAGGGCTTGTTTCACTGTGAATTGCTCAGGTCACTGTAGGTAAGTGTCGGAAGGAAACCATTTTCCTCCTCTAGCTAGTTACCTGATTGTGTAAATAGTTGACCCCTGACCACAACCCCACTCCACACGTATCTGTGGCTGGGGCTGAGGTTAGAACTGTGGCTGGGGTTAGGGCTGGGGCTGGGGTTAGGTATGGGGATGGCATGTTTACCAAAGGCAGGATTTCTGCAGTACAATAACTGTGTCAATGTTTACCACAGCGGTTGACAGTCAGTCAGTCTGTCAGTCACCTGGACACCTGCACACGACCCCCGAAACGAGTGGACCATCCATTACCATATTTACAGAGTCCCCTTACAGCCTGTATATTTTACATCCTTCAGAGAAAAAAACATGAACTCTCTTTGCTGCTCAGCTCCAACCTATCGGCTGCCTCCTAGTCATAAACACGGGGGCATACTGTAATCCACTTGATAAATATCAACTAAAATAAAGCAATCAGCTGAAAGCAATTTGCATGTCTGTGTTGGAGCCAACGGCTGGTGATTTTCTCTGCTGTCATCCATCATGGGCTCCCGACTCAGGCCAAGATACACAATGCCCTTAAATTGCTGTCATATGGAGCCTAAGTTCTGAAAAACCCACCATTTCTCCTGGTCTGTACTTCAAATAAACATGTTTGTCTAATGACTAGAGTTTTTGTTTTTCCACTTACAGTACAACAAAATGCTTCAGAGAGAAAGTTGGTGTAAAGTGTTATTTCCTCTGTTTGTTGTAAGGTTGGCCGCATATGCAGAACCTCAACTAGAGGTTTTATATTCTGAGAGTAGCGCCAGCCCAGCGTTACAGTAAACTCCTCATGGGGATGGACAACCATGGGCCAGCGTCTGTACCAGGTCACAATTCAATATGTCATTATAAAGGCAACATTGTGTCCACCCATTAGTTAGCTCACTTATCAGAGATCATTTTTGAGTCATTGCCATTACAATAAAGGGTTTCAGGAATCTCTGCACCAAACCAAAAATATAGAGAAGGCTGTATATGAGCTGCGGTGCTTACCCAAAAAAGTATCCAAAAGGGGGTTGACTGAAATATATTGAATTAATAAATGTAAAGTAAGCAAGAACAAACTTGTATTTTCTTCCTCTACAATCAAATCAAATGTATTTATAAAGCCCTTCTTACATCAGCTGACATCTCAAAGTGCTGTACAGAAACTCAGCCTAAAACCCCAAACAGCAAGCAATGCAGGTGTAGAAGCACAATAACTGACCAATGGAAATATGAATATAATAAACTGCCAACACCCGTTGGTTCACCCATCATTTCCAATTCCACAATGTTTATCAGTGTGTTGTATGGTGAAACAAGCCCACAGTGGCAGAGGTACTACAGAAACAAGATAAGGTCCCAGTGTTGGGCTTGGGCTTCGCTGCCTCCTTCCCCAAACATTTTCTTTCAGCGAACATGCCAAGCAGAGCATCTGTCATTCTGTCAGGGTGTGTGTGTGTGTGTGTGTGTGTGTGTGTGTGTGTGTGTGTGTGTGTGTGTGTGTGTGTGTGTGTGTGTGTGTGTGTGTGTGTGTGTGTGTGTGTGTGTGTGTGTGTGTGTGTGTGTGTGTGTGTGTGTGTGTGTGTGTGTGTGTGTGTGTGTGTGTGTGCAGGACATCTGTAATCGACACCATCAGGGGAAAACCCTCGAACGATACAGAGGGGTGTGAGTTTACCTCAACTGCACAGGAAAGATCAACATACTTTAGTGAGCCTTGTCCCACATTATGCTGAAGGGGACATAGACATCTGGTCAAAAACATTTCAGTAAAAATGAGCTGGAAGCTATTCCAAATCCTGTACTAGACTAGTATAACCGTTTTGGACTAGACTAGTAATAGATTGATTGTGCCGTGGCAATATGTGATAACTGGTATTAACCATGAGATGGGGCTGTTTGTTTCACCCACTCAGAACAAAGCAAATACTGTAGCCTACACGAATAGGCATTAGAGAAAATACCTATCATGATGAGAGAATCTATAAAATGTAACATCTTCCGAATCCCATCTCTCCCCTGTCACCTCAAATAATGAAGTAACGCTTCAGGAGCCTTGTTTACCTGTTACATACTGAAAGACCTACAATAGGACTCCTCCTTAATGCTGATAATTCCCCTCTATGCACTGAGCGCACAAATAAATAACGTCCTCAAGTAACCCCCATCCCCATCTTACACATGCGTTCACACGGACCCAACGACACGTCATCTGTCCTCGACGTACTGCCCCATGGACTGTCCATGGGGCCTATTCAGTGACTGTGATGGCTTCAGCATGTGTAATGCAGGTTGTTGTTTTTGAGGTGGGGTACTGAACACTTATTTTCTGTGTGGAACATGGACAGATGTATTCTACCTACCAGAAAGGCAGGGCAACGGGAACACGGTCTTGTCGCTGCACCTCGTCTCATACATCCACAGAACAGCCCATGATGCAGCAGGTGACACATCACCGTCAGCGAACTTTCCTATTATCTGAGGTTACAGCCAATCTTAACACACTTCATCATTTTGTTGATTTACAGTAAGTCCTTAGAGCAGCAGCTGAAGAAGCAAACACAAAGAAATTGATGCAGTGCAGAATGACTAGTCTCTCTAGGCAGATGGGTTGCCTCCCACAACGTGCACCATGTTCCAGCATAGGTCTGGGATTTCCAAGGCTACAGAATGACTAAACAGAAAAGAAAGAGTCATCTATTCTATTTGAATGTAATTACAGTAGGATCATAGGTTACAGTTAATTGCATGAATATTCTACTTCATAATATAGGACTGAAGGAGACAGCAGAAGCCTGTTACTGACAATCCCATGCTGTGCCATTACAGCTCTGCATGGATGGCTTGCAGGTGGAGTCTGGGAAAGTGACACAGTTCAATATATTGTTGTAACACTCTGGACAATGACGCTCCTCCGGTTCATACGTAAATCACCTTTGTTTATTTTCTTTCAGAACAAGTAAGCAGGCCTAAATCAATGGAGGTTCCTGAAACAATCCCAATGTGCAACAAATCATACCTCCAAGGAGCACTTAATGTCCTCGCAAACACGTTGAACACTATTTTCAGTGTGTTCTCTCGACATGAAAGATGGGCGGCATGGTTTTATTGGGAGGCATACTTTGATGGAACACACACACGCTTCTGACATGTCCACGTATATTAAGAGATTTTTAAATGTAAGAAACCAGACCAAATAAGTAGACCTAGATTTTGTGTTTGATATTGTGTGTATTTGAACATTTTCAGTATCTTTCGGGTTAGCAAGAACGTAAGCATTCTGCTGAATCAACCCTCAAATCATCACAAGCAGGCCTACCGCACACAATGTGAATGTAAAAAAGCCACATTTTTTATTTAGATAATGGTATTTATTTGATCAACTGTATATCTCATATTTATGCTTATGTTGTATGCCAAAACAAATCAGAGTTCTGCTCTTTTTGCCACCCACCTATTCCTATTCTTCTCAAAGCAGACGGGGAGTAACTTCCATTTTGAAGAGGTGGAGGGGGAGTGCCTGAAGGACCAGTTATTGCCCGTCCCCAGCCGCTCAAGAGCTTTCTTGAATGGACACCGGTCGCTGAATTTGTTGAGCGCACCGACTGACACAGAGTAGAGCGCGCGGGATAGGCCTACCCAACTCAGCGCATGCGGATACATCACACGCCACCGCTCACTCGATTTGGACTAATTCAGAGAAAGTGGCTGCAGCTTCAACAACACAATGCAAAGAACTATATCTTGGAAATAAACATCAACAGGCAGTGACAGTAAACTAAACAAAAAAGGCTAACTGTCCTAGATAATTCAATTTATATTTATGGAGTTTCGAGCCAGGGAAAATGCATTTTGCTGTTTGTAATTTGTCATGCGTAAAATCATAATTCGCTACTGAACCCATCCCGGGACCGATTTGGATACCGCCTGCCTCTTAACAGTGTTAACGGGTCTCCTGCATGTACTGGAAAAATGAAGCTCTGTCCCCACACCCAGAGGAGAACAAAGTTTTATTGGACAATGTGTTCGTTGATCAGGTACATCACATGACATATAATTTCAAAATGTGCCTATGCTCTATAGGCTATCGACTCATTACAAGTGAATACTTATTTGCTTGCGCTGCTCTCTGAAATATCCTCGCGGATTGTTTTTTTTGTTTTCCACGCTCCAGCCTATGTTTAATGACAATTATATAGACATTTCACATTTGTGCTAGCGTCATTTCGTTTAAACGAAGGCCAAAATGGATTCTGAATCCCACCCAAAACCAGATTTTTGGCACTCTTGAATACCGTTATAATCACCAAGAGAGCTTCAAGTGGCCTATCATAAGCGAAGCCGAGACAATCACGCTCCTTTATGTTTCAAGTTATGTACATTGTCTCCTATGAATAGTGCGACGTTCAAGAGCCTCTTCACATCCTAGTCTTGTGTACAGAAATTCGATTTTCGATTACGGCTATTAAAATTAAAATATGCAATTCTTCTGGTGGCGCGATGCCTTCTCTGATTGACAGTTGAAATTGACACCCTGGCTGCCTCTAATCTCGAGCATTTGAAGCCATCACTAATTGCAGGTAGTCCATCTTTTCAGTGTTTTCGATTGCATGGGAACTATTAGGCTATGCGATTATTTTAGGAGGTAGCCTACGGGTTGTACATAAAGGGGAAAAGAAATCCTAATTCTAATTGCTTCATCAAAATTATCTTTTGTTGCCAGGGTTTAAATGCCTGAGAAAGTATTATTCATTGTTTTGCACCGGATATAGCTTGAGGTATGGGCTGGTAGGGATGCATAGCCGAAAGCGCAAAGCAGAACAGGGCGCAGAGCAGACTTCAGTCGCAGCTCCAGGCTTCGTCTACACGGCTGTTTTTCCACAAACAGAATAGCTTCATAATGGTGAGTTATTAAAACATAAGACATTAACGATTTAATGTGATCAAAATAGGAACTTAGACATGATCATTGGAGACGTGGCCGAACTTCGACTCCCTTTTTTCATTTCCCAACCCCATTTTCATATTTTACTTTTGTGACAGGCTTTGAAGTTTTGTTTTCAGTAGCATATTGTTGTAGTAAGCCCATTTCATTCGATTTTTTTTTTTTTGCATTTAGGCCTACTCTACACAATGCTTGTTTTTCATGTAACCAATGAGGGCTTGTCCTGTACGGCGCCATGTGTCCTGTAATACATACAGTCTATAGGCCTTTTACCTTGCATCCAGGTCACTATAAGATTATGACAAGAAAAATCTCTCCCAAACCTCAGTCTCACTCCGACGGGGAGCCTCACGAGGATGTGAAAGTAGAGGCTCCTTTCCTGCCCAGTCCTCCGGTAACACCGTCTATGTGCTCGCCTCCGACCCTGGCCTCCCCGACGCCGGTTCGGTCTACCGGGAAAAACCAGTGTGCCAGCTGCGGCACAGAGATCCAAGACAGATACCTACTGAAGGTAAGCATTATAATGCCTTTTATTACACCGGTCAAATCAAGTATCATTTACGATTCAATTTCAAACCTATTTCTTCCTCACAAGTTGCCTGTATATTTGCATAATCTTTCAAGTTCCTTCCATTTTATAGAATTAGTACCCCAAACAAATTATATTATTATTATTATTATTATTATTACGAGTATTTATTTCTCATGGCAGGTGAACAATTTGAATTGGCACGTGGGATGTCTGGAGTGTTCAGTCTGCAGAGTATCATTACGTCAGCACAATAGCTGCTACATCAAAAACAAAGAAATCTTTTGCAAATTGGATTATTTCAGGTAGGGTAAGTTTTGCTATTTGTTTTCCATAAAATGTAGGGTGCTGTATGTTCTATGTTTGGCTTTAATGTTCACAAACAATGGATTACTTATCACATCTTATTGCAGGGAGATCGTTTAAGATTGACTATACTGAGCGTATCCTATTTCTATTCTGTTCCGTTGGTATATAGATTTTTTTTAAACAAAAAATACATTGTGTTCTTATGTCTCGGGGCAAGTAAACAGGATTGGACTGTTTTTTTTGTTGTATCGTTGTAACGTCTAAATCACACAAATTCTTAGACACGCATTACCTTTATTAAAGGAAAAACAAATCTGTAACCACGGCTATCCGAATAAACCCATAGTCCATTTTTAACATCAGAAATATGAACACTTTTACACCCAATACCCATTTTTTTGTCAGTTACTTCGGAATGTTTCTCTTTAGATATATTTAAATGATTGCCTTTACTGAAAATGTGGTGGACTTTATCAACATTTTTACTCTCAATAATGATTCTTACATCTTTGAGATCACTACATTTAAGCTATTCGTTTTCGTTGTTCTTCATTTATCAATTCATCATTCCCCCCTTCAACCAGGGCCACTGCTAAAATACTGTTTAATTTATCAAGGGCTATTTTTCTCACTCACAGAAAGTTCACATTTTCGTCATAAACTGGCGGGTCTATAGGCTGTTTGTAGCATGCCAACTAATTAAACACTATTTGTTGTTGTATTATCATTATTCTATAAAAAAAAAATATAAAAAAATAATCTATAATTATATTGCTATTGTTACCCCATTGCTGTTGCTATTATTGTTTTAATTAACAGGAGGCTCAGTTAAATTTGACTAAAGTGAAATTAGATTGGAAAAGCAATGCTGTTGGTAATCTTTTACAATAAGAGTTTCTTTCTATTTCTGGCCTGCACAACATTTCCGTCGATCACACATTTACTTGAACTAGTAGCAGTGAAAGACGACTAAAAATGCCCCCTTCTCATCTCTGTCTCATCACAGTAGGTTTGGCACCAAGTGTAGCCAGTGCGGGCGCCAGGTGTTTGCCACTGACTGGGTACGGCGGGCACGGGGCAGTGTGTACCACCTGGCCTGCTTCGCCTGCTACTCCTGTAAGAGGCAGCTGTCCACAGGGGAGGAGTTTGGTCTGGTGGAGGGCCGGGTGCTCTGTCGGGCCCACTATGACACCATGGTGGAGAACCTCCAGAGAGCGGCGGAGAACGGTAGGTCTTCCGACGGGCGTCTCAGACAATGTCAGGGAGCAGGGTACCCAAATATCAGCCATGTATGGGATATTCTCAAGTTAGGATTCGTCCCTATGGGAAACTGTATTGGGGAAGAATTCAGACATAATTTGTGTCATACATGTCTTACCCAGAGGAATTTATGTTTCGATATCCAGCACCTCTGCACCAATTGCATGTGTATGATCTCTTTCAGGTTAGCTAAAGTGAACAATATTAAACTGTGTGGTGATGTTTCTTTCCTTCTTATGCCTGGGACTTAGGGACAGGTCTCACTTTAGAGGGAGCCTTGCCCTCTGATCAGGATGGCCAACCCAAACCAGCCAAGAGAGCACGCACTTCCTTCAGCGCTGAGCAGCTACAGGTACGGTAGGTGTGTGTTTATGTGTGTGAGTGTCTGTGAAAGTATGCACGGTATTTGTGTGTGACAGAGAGAGACGGAGTGACGGGGTGATATCGTTTCAGTATGACATTTTCCATAATTCAGATGAATGTGACTGTCTGACTGAATTTGCTTGATTCGGTGAATAACCAGCTGAGTATGTAGCTTCGTGACTGAGTTTGCTCGGTGTGTTCTCAGGTGATGCAGTCTCAGTTTTACCAAGACAACAACCCTGATACTCAGACCTTACAGAAGCTGGCAGACATGACAGGTCTGAGCAGACGGGTCATACAAGTATGTATGATAATATCAAACTAATGTTGTTAGACATATTGAAAATGAACGTATGATGTAATAAAATAGATCATTTGATATGATAAAATCATTCGTCTTTACCAGATTACGTCTTGCATACGCCATTCAATGATCTTTAGTAATGTTACATTTTCAATAGGTTTGGTTTCAAAACTGCAGAGCAAGGCATAAAAAGCATCCTCCCCCCCAGCACAACGGTCACCTCCAGGGCGCCCCTTACCCCCACTCTAGATTGCCCCCCTCACTGCCAGACAACCTCTACTCCCCCTTCAGCAGTCCTGACAGACCACACCTGCTGGCTCTGCATGGATATATAGACAGTGAGTTGGTTACTCCCTCTCGATGGACAAAACATACATGTGCATCGAGGTGACTTTGGCTCTAACAGAAATTACTACTTTTTTACTCTACCAATTAACATGATCAAAGATATGATTCTACCCATAGTGTATTTCAGTTCACGTCACATCACATATGGCTTCTTGTGCAATGTATTTAGTCTTATTGCATTTAATAAAAATATATATATTTCTGTTGCTTCCTGTGCACAGGTCATCCCTTCTCAATGCTGTCCTCCCCTAACCACCTCATCCACCCAGGCATGACCTTACCACAGTTGCCCATCAGCCACTAAGTCATGCCCCTGAGACCACCTCCTCCACAAGCCATCTCTCTCGCGGACCTTTCCATCCCAAACCTCTGAGAACAGTTCAACATCTGTCTCTTCCATTTGACTACACAAGAGGACTTTTACCGTCTCCATAGTATGTCAAAGGTGGAGATATCACATATTCAAATGGATGGACGGTTTTTATAAAGGCAGCTAGACTTTAGATCGTCGTGGGGAAAACATCCCAGTTCAATACAAATGTGGTAATCATCAGGACCAGATTACACCACCCATTTGACAGGGATCTGTTGGATCTCCAGGACCAGGGTTAGGAACAGGAAGACTCTTCCAACAGAACATTTCAATTCAATCACTGCGGATTCAGATTTTTCATTGTCTTATTCATCAACTTATAGTATTGAAGGTATTTTATTTTTCAATTCCATTCGTTTTAAATATGACTTTTTTTTCTGTTACTCCGTCTGCTTGTTTTCCTGTATAAAACCCTCCCATGCATGGACTTACATATTTCTGTGTAAGGTGAGGATGAAGACTCTTCTGATCTTGTGTGTTTAGAGAGAGGCGGTCTTGTGTGTCCTATTTACTTATTTCGCTTGTGAAATGGAAAGCTTGTGTCCATTTATTTATTCAAAAAAGATACTTCACCAAGAAGCACTTTTAAAAATGCTTTCAAATGAAAGAAATCATTTATTGTAAATTATACATATTTTACCGATGTAATAAAATGTGCCTAAAAGAGTGTTGGAAAAATAGATCTGTTGAAAAATAGATTTCACATAATTCACATAGAAATAAAACACTTTGGTTTTTCAGCAAGACATGAAGGATTTAATGCTTAGTGATCCCTTCGTGCACCAAATCTCATTAACGGGATTGATTTGACAACACCCAGTGCCATAATCTTACGTTAAGGATTTAAGTCCAATCATCTTGTGTAATACGGAGAATGCTGTGCTGAAGATAAAATACACACTTTAACTTTAACCCACCCACTCACCCCGCTGATAGAAGCACCTTACACTCATTGAACAACATTAAATCCACCAGGCCACCCGGTAAAGGCCAAGTATCCTTCATAACCTGTATTTAACAGCAATATTCATAGGTATGTAACGGTCAAGCTACAGGTTGAGGGTCCCCAATTTAGTCCCTATGTGTTTAACGTCCATTTAACGAACCATTTAAAGCGTTTAACTCTGTGGATAGTATTGATCTAGCACTCTGTTTAATTCCATAAATCCATTTAATTGTGTTAATCTGAAATAGTTGTATTGATTGGCAGCACTCAAGCTGCATTTGTGGCAAAAAAAGAACACGGAATAATGAACTCAGGAAAATATAGTCTTGACCGTTTCCTTTGTTAGGGACCCAGTTATCTGTTTTAACACTTTGCCTGGATCAATTCTCATTTTAATGCTCTCTTCAAGTAGGTCGATGGTCCGTCTTCCCTGATATTTTAGAATTTGACAAAATTAGAGAAAAATCCAGCTCTACGCACCTTGATAAGAAGCAGTACAATGCTTCAACATGTTTTACCACCTGTTATTCCTTGCCTTGTATAATCCGTGTTTCACTTCAATTTTATATCACAGTAATTCAATTAACAAGCCTATTCAGACTCATTACATACAGTGTTTTCAGCTCACATAATCACAATTCTTGTGAAATCGTACATTGAGTTAAACAGGTCTTATCATATGCTATGAAAGTGAGACAGGAACAATACTCTGACAGGCCACACACACACACACACACACACACACACACACACACACACACACACACACACACACACACACACACACACACACACACACACACTATAGTTAAATCCCTTCCCACTAAACAGCTCTGATACTCTTGCCACATTCTGTGGAACAAATGGAAACCACAATCATTCCATGCTAAAATATCAGCAACAGACATCTCTGTCTGGAGCTCACATATCTGGCATCCCAGTCGCAACCTCACTCTCTATAATTCTGTCAGAGGGAATTCACTTGAAATCAAAGAATCTTGTTGTTGGCATTCAATGAAGGGACATGTGCTTTGAATTTAATGCATGACAGCACCAGCAAAGTATGTTTAACCAAGAAGAGGATGTACTGGAAGGTTTCTGTCTGTTGTTTGAGAATCTCAAGGATTCCAAATGTTTTAAGTGAATTGGTAAAGGCCAATAGGACCAGTTGAAATGAAGATACATCCAGCCTCACCGGCCCTCTATTATCAAAGTTTCCTGCAGGCACAGATCTGGGATCAGCGTAGTCTTACTCAATCGATCCTCAACCATTAGGAAGGGGAGAATGCATAACTGACCTTAGATCAGTGTTTAGTGGAATCAACCTACACATGCATGCACAGAAGGACCACTCTTCACCACAAGAGGGCATACATCCAATAACCACATCATCCCAAGCAATCGACTGACCATTGGTGCTCTTGGGAGTAGGAGTAGATGAGTTTCCCTTTGACACTGATTTAAGGCCAGGTTAGCATTTTCCTTCCTAATGGTTTAGGTATAGGATTGAGAGAGTAAGCTGATCCTAGATATATGCTTATGGGAAACTTCTACCCAGAACACGTTCTTGCTGCATTAGGAGACAAAGAATGCTAGATATATGACTGCATGTTTCTTGACCCAGTGACACTGTGTGTGGAGGGACACAGAAACCAGAGCAACAGTAAAAAGAGGGGTATATATTGTAGATAGAAGCAGAAACAATGGCATCCCTTGTGCTCTGATTTGACTATTGAAGATTTAATTAGAGATGGGCATACATTGACTGAGCCAGGTGTGGTTCAGGGGAGATACGAAACCCACCCAACATCAGTGGAGCAACGAAGTGGACATTGACACATCTAAACAAAGACAAGGAGGAGGAAACGGAATCTCAAGATGTGGTCGATTACAGAGAGAGATGGGCAAGAAGAACAGTCAGGTACAACAGTTGAACAGTTTGGAACTTTAATATTCATTGTAATTACTCAATAATAATTATTTTTAAATAAAAAGGGTATAACGTTGTCTCTACATTATAGTCAAAGTCACTTTTTTGGTTATGCTTTTACAATCAAACCAAGTAAAAAATACATCTTAATTCCTTGATGTGACTGGTTTTGCGAGACACCACCAATAAGCAAGGCTATCAGCTATATCTATCTGATTTGCCTTTCCTGAACCTTACTAGATGTAATCTGTGAAATGACCTTTTCATTTTATTTCATGCAAAGAACTGCCTTTGTGTAGAATAATAAACAGATGATTATCAATCAGGCATATTCTGGGCTACAGTCCAACTAAATGAGATATAAACGCAAATGAGATTTTTCTTTTTGTCAAATCAAATTCTCTAAAAGCATGAAAGCATGAAGCAGACAGAATAGAGGTTTTAGAGCCACGGTTCTCCATGCACAAACATCTCTGGTAGTTAGAACTCTCATTTTTGTCATAATGTCATGCGTCTGCCCTGTGATTGGCGGGCTCAAGTGTTTACAGATGAAATGAGGCCCCTGTGCTAATGAATAGGCCTCTGATTGCAGGATTCCTCTTTCAGAATTACAGCGTAGCTCCCCTGATGAGCAATTACATCTACAGTACCTCTCGTCTCTGCTCTGCTGCGTATTCACATCACATCACTGCTCCTGCTATTCATCATCATACTGATCAGCAGCACTCAACAGCTCTCGCAACAGTCAACAAAAGTGTGTTGACGGGTGCTAAGAGAATCTTCCTCTTCCTCCTCTTCCTCTTCCGAATACAACGTTTATTTCTGGAGTCTCATTTCCATTCTCTGCCTGCTTTTTTTTGTATGTGCATCTTTTTTTTCTGTTGCGAGAAAGCCTCATCCATATGGTGTATCACAATGAAGTTACAGAGACAAATGACAGAAACGGGAATAATGCTCACAGAAGGGCTTAGACTATCTAGCATAGGTACTGACAATGAAATACTGTGGGCTAGTAAAAAGGCAAGCATATTTTTCTCGGAATGCCTCAACTTGTTGACCTCGCTAAAAGGCTTCTCTGTCATTCTCCCCCAGAGAATTCACACCGGATATCAAGAATAATAAAGAGATTCCCAGTCATGCAAGTTCAACACAAAATATGGGTTGATTGTGGCTTTTTTTTTTAAGCATTAGAGAAAAGTTGTTGTTGGAACACTATAGTTGCACTTTAACCTCGTATTTAAGGTATTTCTGACATGTAGCGTTATCCGTCTGTTGCTTTTGTGACAAGACAAAAGAAATGTCTTCATGAAGGAAGTTCAACCGCACTCTCTATTTTGAAACCCAAACTAGCTGGCTGAGGGCTAGTGGTTGAAAACCAGACCACAACGGTCTATAGCAGAGCAGTGCTGAGAGAAACACTTCACTTTGAGGCCAAGAGCATCATGTTTATGGACATTATGTCGAGTTAGTTTTTAAAGAAAATACTGAACGGTATTACAGTCATTTGCATGTGCATTTTTGTCAAATGAGGGAGAAATGTGAGAATCTTCTAAAAATGTAGACTGTACACAGTGTACACAGTGGATTCTAAATGCTAGAACATAAATAGCATAAGCTTTGATTCCTACAGTAGCACACAGTACTACACTAAGAACCATACAGATGTGAATTCAACATGAGGAGTAGCCTACCCCTGAGGTAAACTGAGGAAATAGCTAATACAAATGATTGACTTTGGCTCAAAGCCCACCCTCCACTTTGCAAAAATAAATATGAAACTTCAGCGTGAGTCAAAAATGTGTTTATTTATCAGGGTGACATCTTACAACTGTAAAGCAGTACTTGAGTTTGATTAATGATTGGCTACACTCATTACCCTATAATTCACTGGTAACATCTTGGAAGCATCATCCCGGCTGTGGCTGCTGAATTGTATTGTTCTGGCAGGGACCGGGGATCAGGCATCTGGAAGACTGGGGAGTAGACGTTTCCAAACAGCCTTTTAGCTTACAGAATATACCCCTGCCCTCTCAGACAGAATTAGGGGTGAGTGGGGTAAGTTGAGACATTTTTCTTTTTTTCATTCAGTATCACGTCAAGGGAAGTATTCTAACAAAGATATCTACATATATTTCAGGATGTGTATCCCTGGAAATAATCAGAATTCATGTAAACATACATTTTGAAAACATAGCTTTTCCAAAAAAAGTGGTCTCTTGGTATGGGGTGAGTTGAGCATAGGGACAGGGTAGGTTGAGCTGACCTCGGGTTAAGTGCGTGATGTCCTGTGACAGTAGGACAAAGTTTAATTCATGGAATGTGGGTGTGGTACATTGTATAATCTTAAATATATGCCTACATTCAGATATAGATCTGTTCAATATCACTTAACCTTCCATTTCTTGACCAGTTGTCTGTGACGTTGTTCCGCTGTGCCAATTCATAGTCAAGTTCTCTGCATGAGGCTATTAAGCCAGTGAAACTGGTCCACGAGATTCTTGATATGTTTTGCAAGCTCAGACTTCATGTCACTGTGTGCCTATCATAGCCTCTTTCGCACAGGTATGTCAAATGCAGAGTTCCAAAATCCCACGGCAAACAACCAGACTGGCCAAAGTACAAGCAAAGGTTCTTTATTATAAATTCAGCTTTAACAATGCCACTACATAAAACAATATCACTACGTAAAAATGGGCTAGGATTTAGGGCTATAGGCTAACTATGAGCAAAGTCAAACACCAGCTGATTCACAGAGCGGTGGCCAATGTTGGTTCGGCTCTTTCCCAGCAAGGTTCGTTCGGCTCTACCTCCTGAGCAGGGCAGGCTGGTCACCGGCTGTCCCGCTGTCCACACGAGCCCGGCAACGTGGTAGCGTTGGTTGTAGCCTCTCGCAGCTGCATCGGGCGTGTCTCCCGTGTCTACAATTACAACATGTACTGGCTAACAACTGGAATCTCTCATGTGCTGGAAATAACCACTTTTGTTAGTAGTGCTACAGAGAGCTTTGTATGAGTTGAGCTTTTGGTAGCCTGGCTCAGTTGTCGGTGGCTGCTTTTGTGGCTCTCTTTCACTCTGCACCGGGCCTGCTGGATTGTAACATTGGGTGTAGCTTCTCACATTTGCATCTAAGGCGTGTCCCCGATGTCTGCAGTAAACGGGGGACACAAAACATATAGTTAAAGCATGTACTGGCCAACAATTGGAGTCCCTCACACATTTAGAAAATAGCACCTTCCTTAGTGCTATTGATAGTGTTGTGATTTGCCTTTATCCCAAAGGAGGCGAGCAGAAGTGGCCATTTGTTGGCCGAGAGGTCTCTGGTCCAAATTGCGTGCCAAAAGTTCCGGTTCCTTTTAACTCTAGTTCTGGGGCGTGTTTAGATATTAGTTTGGGGAGGGAGGAGGTGATAGGGAATTGGCAGCAGCTGTCTCAAATCAATGTAGTCCATGTCAGTTTTGGGCATGCAATTCAATTTCACACATTAGAATGTCAGAAGTTAAGTAAAAGGCAATCGTTGTAAATAACACAGCACATGTGATTAAAAGGCACTTCTAAACAGGCATGTAAATAGAATAACAAGACCTGCGGATACAAAATATAAAAAATAATGGCAGTCTCTAGCAAGAGTCGTTGTCATTTGTGACAGGTACGTATTAGTTTTCATTTTTTGTCAATTTACCTCTTCGGTGTCATTCAGTCTATTTCTCATATCCCTTGCTGCTGCTTGAATGGACTTCTTCCCTTCTCTCACTTCATTGGCTGCTCTCTCAAGAACCTCAAGGGGTCTAAACCCCTGCTTGTTTACATGTGTATACATGGGGCTTGATGATGTCTGCTCTGTACAATAAAAATGCATCTTGAGTTCATGTCAAATGTATCTATAAAGCCCTTTTTACATCAGTAGATGTCACTAAGTGCTTGTACAGAAACCCAGTCTAAAACCCCAAACCTCAATCAATGCAGATGTAGAAGCATTGTGTCTAGGAAAAACTCCCAAGAAAGGCAGGCACCTTGGAAGAAACGCAGAAAGGAACCAGGCTCTGAGGGGTGGCCAGTCCCCTTCTGGCTGTGCCAGGTGGATATTATAAGAGCACATGGCCATTAAGGGCAAATTGTACTTCAAGATGTTCAAACGTTCATAGATGACCAGCAGGGTCAAGTAATAATCACAATGGTTGTAGAGGGTGCAACAGGTCAGCACATCAAGAGGAAATGTCAGTTGGCTTTTCATAGCCGAGCATGACACATTGCAAACATACTATGCATGTAACATTTGTATGGGGTTTGGTGGCCATTGGCTCAAAATACCAAGGCAAACATTTTGACTAAATTAGTCCACACAGTTACAGGGATTCACTTTCAGGCTAGGTTTAAGACCTCATATTGTAGCTCCTAGAGACCCCAACTGATGCATAGAACAATATTAAAACAACCTACTCTGGTGTAGATGGAAGTATCATGAAACCTCTTAACACAATACATTCATTTGACTTGGTGAAGAAAAAAATAATTTGGGACCTAACTTGCTTACCACTTTTTCCATGTGGTTTCTTCCTTCACAGACTCTATGAAATGATGACCTCTTCCTACTAATTTGATCACATGATTCATTCATTATGTGTATGGTTTCCTAGAAACAAGGAGTGGGTCAACTAACCATTTGGCTCAACTTACCCCACTCTCCCCTAGAAATCAGTGTCTGATTTCTAGTTAATTACATATGATTAGGCCTACAAAGTATTTGATTTCTATATTACACTAAATTGTTTAATTAAAATGCATCTAAATAATAAAAATCAGTTTTGCGATTTCAGAAAAGGAATATATTTGCCCATAAATACAATAGACCCTTTTTTACCACTGAGTGACACTCTTTCCTTAATTAAGTCAAAAGCAACGCCTATCAACTTTGCATATTGGATATGTAAATAGGTCTGTCTCCACACAGTGTTTAGGTGTTGACTGTTACTTATGATCGTCCAGACTACAGCTGTAAGAATGTAACCAGTAACCTTAACATCTTAATTATCCCAACCATTTTGTTTTCTATTGCTCGTGACTTCAGCTTTCCTCATGTGGTCCATGGATGCCCCCCGGGAACCACTTCAAGGTTATTCACTTCTTCCCAAATGTGACTCAAAAAGAACCACTTTTTTAAAAAGTGGTTTAATGCAGATGTTGTTCATTCGGAGAGGTTTTAGATGTCAACGATAAGGACTACAGACAGGCACAGATAGACATTACCGAAACCAACACTGGCAATGCTGAGGTCCAGTTTGCGTGTGTTTGTAAGCCAGAGTTTAGCTCCAACCCAACCTCCAACCTCTGCCCACCTCAGGTAGCATTTCTCAGGGATTTTTCCTTTCTTTCCTTTGTCCTCCACCTCGTCTCTCTCTAGCCCCTCAGCCCTCAGCCCACCTCAGGTAAAGTAGTTGTTTTATGTTTCTCTGTATTGTGCTAAGGCTCAACAGGAATCCCTGTGCAGTGTGTGTGCTATTTAGTTTTATTAATATACGTCTATTGTATTTATATATTTAAAATAATTTTTTTACCTTTATTTAACCAGGCAAGTCAGTTAAGAACATATTCTTATTTTCAATGACAGCCTGGGAACAGTAGGTTTAACTGCCTGTTCAGGGGCAGAACGACAGATTTGTACCTTGTCAGCTCAGGGGTTTGAACTCGCAACCTTACGGTTACTAGTCCAACGCTCTAACCACTAGGCTACGCTGCCGCCCCATTTACTTGTTCAGTTGGTGGTGTTGTAACATTGTGATGATGAGAGGTTATGTTAGCCTCCATATTTGGTAACTGGTGATTGAGGTAAGAAAGAAGAGATGCGATTAAAAAATATTTTAGGGGACTTCAATAATGATATACAGTATGCAATTTATTGTGGCGACACTTCCAATTTTTAACCCCCCACCCCCCGGTTTTGGGGGTACTCAACAACCAGGTGGGGAAACACTGCTCTAGGGGGTTCCATTCCACTCTAGTAGTGGATCATTTTGATTGGATACGTCCATGGTGGCTCTGCCCTCTACACAGATATTTTGAGCCAGTTCATCGGTGACACAGCCCAGCTCACCTGAGGATTCTCATATCCTCTACTCTGGTTAGTAATGTTGGTTGTGGTTAGGTTTAAAATCCGATTTTTACGAGAGAAATTGTAGAACTTCTGGTTTTGCAGCTTGGCCAGTTAGTGACAATTGACACATCTCTACCCTCTCCACCGCTCTGCCTCAGCGCAGCAGAAACACACCATGGCCTCTACTTTCTCCTTAAGCAGTTACTGTCTGCCATCGCTCCTTCTCCAGCATGTCTCTGAGAAACAGCGGTGGTGACCGAAGTCACTCCAAGGCCCCTGTCTTCCCTGTCCTCCGTCAGCACCCTGTCCCTCACCCACTCCCTCTCTGTGGGCAATGGGCTCAATGTCCTGGGCACCCTCTCCTCCCTGAATGGCATGGGTGTGGGCGCAAGCGACAACGAAACCATGCATTGCTGTCCAACTACCTGAACAAGGTGTGCTCCCTGAGCTAGAGTTCAAGATCAAACCACTGATGCTGGAGCGGACGCCCAAAGGTCACGACATCGAGGGCATGATGGCCCAAGCTCTTGCCATTGGTGTGAAGGTCAGCGCCCACATGGCCGTGATGATAAATGTATGTAATCAGCCAGTCAGTAACTGTGCACCATTATAGCTTACAATACACACAATTATTGTTTACATTTGTGTAGACCTATTCCATAAACCTGTCATGTATGCGCCCTGCTGTGCTCCTCAACATTTTGCTTTCACAATTACATTCAATCCGTCTTCGCTTTCTTGCGATGGGACACTTACATATGTGTGCCTGTGTGCTTTAGTATCCAACTTTAAAGTAAATTTGTTCCTCCCTGCTACGCCTCAGGTGAGAAAGAAGAACCTGGAAAATGCTCGCATCATGCTGGAGATTGACAATGCCAAGCTGGCCCCCGATGAATTCAGGGTCAAGTGAGTGCCAACTTAGAGGGGCTATTCTTTTACCTCCCAGTCTGAGAAATTCACATGGGAGTGCTAAACTGCATTGCACTTTGGATAAATTAGCTCTCTGTCATGCTGAGAAAAAAAAGAGGCTGTTCCCACAGCGCTCAGACAGAAAGGAGGCCATCAGTTCACACTGGCCATGATGGGTCCTTCTGTAGCTCAGTTGGTAGAGCATGGCGCTTGTAACGCCAGGGTAGTGGGTTCAATTCCCGGGACCACCCATACGTAGAATGTATGCACACATGACTGTAAGTCGCTTTGGATAAAAGCGTCTGCTAAATGGCATATATTATATTATATTATATTATGATAGATAGGATCAAGGTGACATCCGTTTCAGAGGTATCTGCGGTTGCCAAGGTGAAGCACAAGTCAAAAGGCACCGGAGTATAGTCTGTGTCGAGGTCTGTAAGTATTCACAGTGTACTGATTTCATGCAGTCAAATGTTGGAATGCAGCAATGTTCACAGTATGTGGCGATTTATCTGTTGACCAAGGTAGGGTTTTGTGTGTGTGTGTGTGTGTGTGTGTGTGTGTGTGTGTGTGTGTGTGTGTGTGTGTGTGTGTGTGTGTGTGTGTGTGTGTGTGTGTGTGTGTGTGTGTGCGTGCGTGTACCTGCCTGTATACCTGCCTGTGTACATATGTGAGTGTGTCTATGTCTTGGTTACCATTCATCTGTTTAGATGGGAGGCTGAGGCCCCACTGTGCCAGTCTGTAGAGAGGGACTGTCTTGCTCTGAGGATGGCCAGGTCAGACCACGTCCAAATCATAGCTACCCTCAGAGGAGATCTGGACAGCCTGAAGGAGGACCTCTGCTTCCTCAAGAAGAATCATGATGAGGTGAGAGCTCTGCTGCACGGGTCAAAGGTCAAGTCATAACAGGTCCACTTATTACTGAGGAGTATTTACACATCAAGCTAATCACCTCAAACATTGTCAAACAGTTTTTGGTTCAGTGGAGGGTCGCTGCAGGAAACAGAGTTGGATTCTGGATTGTCCCATTGCACATACTCTTAAATATGAATTACATTCTCAAAAAAACATGAGGATTCATATGGTATTTCCCTAAGGCATATTTTTTACCTTAAAATTATGTTTATTATTATAGACAAATCGTGCTTTTTGTAACAGAGGTATTTGTGTTTTAAATGTACAAATATTTCAATTTAGTACAGTTTCTCTCCCCCAGGCATGTTGAATGTCACTGAAATATGATTGTGAGTAAAATGACCCTGTACTCTCTGCAGTTTCTGTCTGTAGATACCATGGTCAGACTTGTGCACTTACACACAAACACATCACGCAAGCACAGAGAGTGTATTTAGACAGCCATGCGTGGTGTCCAGAATGTGGCCAACTACGCATGCGCCTTACCGTCAGGGTTGGTTTATTTTCACTTGTAATTCCAGTTGAATTCCTGAGGTGCCTGAATTGAAATGGAGTTGACCTCAACCATGCTCTCATGTGCCTGTAGGAAATGGGCTCCATGAAGGCCTGTATGACCAACGAGCAGGTGGAGGTGGATGCGGCCCAGGGCCCAGATCTTGAAGCCATAATGGCTGAGCTGCGGATCCAGTATGAGGGCATTGCTCGTAAGAACAAGGAGGACTCAGAGATCTGGTACCCGAAGAAGGTCAGTGAGAAGTCTGGCATGGTAATGATGAGGATCTCAGCTGAGCTCAGGAGCATATCACTCTTAAGACTGAGTAGAAGTATTCTACAGTAAATTGCCTGTATTTGTGTACATTGTACTGTATGTAGGTAGATGTACTCATGACTGCTTTGTGTACGCAACACTGCTGGTGCAATGGAATACTTCTTCAGTGTCAGCCTGATTGTTTACTGCATAAACACTCATGATGAATGTGTGTGTTTTGCCACTGGAGTCAGTGCAGTTGGAGGTAAAGGAGAGCTGTGAGGCGCTGCACTGTGCTCAGAGCGAGCTCAGCGAGAGATGCCGCTTCCTACAGGCTCTGGAGGGGGAACTGGACAGTCTGCGCAAGCAGGTACTGCAGCTCTCCTCCAGCTGTCCAAACGCCCCCTTCTGTCCATACACACCCTCTTTCAGTCCAAACACATAACCTTTAGCTGTCCAGACACACACCCCTTCTGTCCAGACATACACTACCAGTCAAAAGTTTAGGAACACTTACGCATTCAAGGGTTTGTCTTTATTTGACTATTTTCTACAATTGTAGAATAATAGTGAAGACATCAAAACTATGGAATAACACATATTAAACTAATCAAAACATATTTATATTTGAGATTCTTCAAATTGCCACCCTTTGATGACAGCTTTGCACACTCTTGGCATTCTCTCAACCAGCTTCACCTGGAATGCTTTTCCAGCAGTCTTGTAGGAGTTCCCACATGCTGAGCACTTGATGGCTGCTTTTGCTTCACTCTGCTTCCACTGCTCATCCCAAATCATCTCAATTTGGTTGAGGTCGGGGGATTGTGGAGGCCAGGTCATCTGATGCAGCACTCCATCACTCCCTTGGTAAAACAGCCCTTAAACAGCCCGGAGGCGTGTTTGGTCATTGTCCTGTTGAAAAACAAATGACATTCCCACTAAGCCCAAACCAGATGGGATGGCGTATCGCTGAAGAATGCTGTGGTAGCCATGCTTTTTAAGTGTGCCTCGAATTCTAAATGAATCACAGACAATGTCACCAGCGAAGCACCCCCACCCAATAACACCTCCTCCTCCATGCTTTACTGTGGGGAATACACATGCGGAGATCATCTGTTCACCCACACCGCATCTCACAAAGACACAGCGGTTGGAACCAAAAATCTCAAATTTGGACTCCAGACCAAAGGAAAATTTCCGCTGGTCTAATGTCCACTGCTTGTGTTTCTTGGCCCAAGCAAGTCTCTTCTTATTGTTGGTGTCCTTTAGTAGTGGTTTCTTTGCAGCAATTTGACCATGAATGCCAGATTCACACAGTCTCCTCTGAACAGTTGATGTTGAGATGTGTCTGTTACTTGAACTAATTTATTTGGGCTGCAATTTCAGAGGCTGGTACCTCTAATGAACTGATCCTCTGCAGCAGAGGTAACTCTGGGTCTTCCTCTCTGGCAGTCCTCATGAGAGCCAGTTTCATCATAGCGCTTGATGGGTTTTACGACTGCACTTGAAGAAACTTTCAAAGTTCTTGAAATTGTCCGGATTGACTGACCTTCATGTCTTAAAGTAATAATGGACTGTCATTTATCTGTGCTTATTTGAGCTGTTCTTGCCATAATATGGACAAGGTCTTTTACCAAATAGGGCTATCTTCTGTATACAACCCTACCTTGTCACAACACAACTGGATGGCTCAAACGAACAAATGAACTTTTAACAAGGCACACCTGTTAACTGAAATGCATTCCAGGTGACTACCTCATGAAGCTTGTTGAGAGAATGCCAAGAATGTGCAAAGCTGTCATTAAGGCAAAGAGTTGCTACTTTGAATAATCTCAAATTTAAAATATATTTAGATTTAACACTTTTTGGTTACTACATGATTCCATATGTGTTATTTCATAGTTTTGATGCCTTCACTATTATTCTACAATGTAGAAAATAGTACAAATAAAGGGAAAACCCTGGAATGAGTAGGTGTGTCCAAACTTTTGACTGGTACTGTATATACTAGGCAGTGTCAGAGGAAGGCTTCTTCCCTTTTGTTTTTACATTGCTGCCACTCACTGTTTATTATATATGCATAGTCACTTTACCCCTACCTACATGCACAAATTATGTACTAACTAACCCATACCCCCACACATTTACTTGGTACCAGTACCCCCTGCATATAGCCTCTTATTTTATTGTGTTACTTTTAATTACATTTTTTTAAACTCTATTACATTTTGTTAACTCTATTTTTTTAACTGTATTTAAAAATGTATATTTATTGAATATCCGAAACATACAATATACTTGCAGTGAAGCCGCTCAACAACTACACCACACCAGTCATCCAACAGACTCCCATTCAACAACTACACCACACCAGTCATCCAACAGACTCCCATTCAGAGCGACACACAGAAGTATCCAGGGTCAATGCCCTGCTCAACGGCACGGTGACAAATCTACCACCAGGCTAAATAATGTGAACCCGAACCCTCAAAGATCCCCCATAGTTCCCCAATAGCTGTCTCTCAACCATTCGAGACCACTCCCCCCAAGAAGAAAAATAAAGAATACAATTAATTCCATTCTCCACCCCCAAGAACCTCCCAATGCACCAACAACCAAGAGAATGAACTATGAACTAAAGAGAAAAAAATGAATAGACAGAATGAAACAGCAAACAACAATGCAAAAATAATAATAAAACAAAAGAATACATTTAAAACAAAGGACATCAAGGATGACTAAAATCTTAACAGCAATGCCAACTGGATATGTTTGTGTGCATGTCTTGCACTACATGTATGTGTGTGTTCTAGTATATGTTCATTTGAATGAGAGTGTGTGTATATGCATGTGTACAATTTTTTACTTTTATCTTAGAATGATGGTCAATCTCCCACACAGCAACTCCCCTCCAACTGTCTGCAATTTCACATCCCAACCCTCAGCTTCCCTCAGCCCTTCCCATCTATCTCTGCTGGCCACCCACTTCGGGTTTCTATGCAGCACATATCTTTCACTATGCTATGATGTTTAACGTACAAATTCAATCTATCTAATCAAATAGAATCCACAGATTGCGTGTTGAAGATAAATACTTTTACTAAGAGTTTTAGTATATTAGCAAGTGACTGGCCCGGTCTCTCCAGATCTCCTAACAATACTATTTCTAGGGTCAATTTTAGATCAATGCTATGCATTTTCAGCCATTCCTGAACCTGAGACCAGAAACAGGCTACCCGAGGGCAATACCAAAATAAATGGTCTATTGATTCTGTATCCTCACAACAAAATCTGCAGAGCTTCGATGACTTTATGCCCAAAATATTGAACATTTTGTTGGTAGCAAGAATTCTATATAATAATTTTAGCTGAAAAGCACGGAGTCTTGAATCTTGTGTTGTTTTATATATCAACTCATACACCCTGTACCATGGAATCGGTATATCAAAAATCACTTCCCAACTTTTTTGCAATCTGTATGGCACAGTTGTCAACATCCTGGAGCTCAAATGAAATGGGTATACTTTCCTATTTAGGATATTTTTATTCCTGCTCCAGTTTTGATCCTTCATATTGGGCAGATAGACCAATTCCCTACCTCCTCTCGCTGCCACCTGCCTCCTCCATTTTTGGGGAAATGCTGTAATCAATTGGTTGTACTCTTGGATTGAGCAGATCTTCCCGTACAATTCTGATAACTCCATGAAGGACATAACTCTACCATTCCAATTTACAATATAATTTAAGAACAAAATATTATTTTCAAACATCTTTCCCATAAATACAGGTATTTTATCAACCAGCACATTTGGGTTCAGCCATAATATTTGTTGTAATATTTATTCAATCTTTTCAGGGGGATGAAATTGAAATTGTATCCACCATTGCAATTCTTGTTTGAAAAAGAGAAATGCTTTGAAAAAAGTTTTTAAACAATGGATGAGCTTTTGTTAGTAATCTATTTGAGAACAATTTAGGGTTCAAATAAAACTTTAGAATGAGTGAAGCTTTTAGAGAGACGTTTAGTGCTTTTATATTTAATCATCTCAACCCACCCAATTCATATTCATTATATATATTATTATTTTCATTATATAGATATGCACGTTTTCATTTTGTCTGGTTGAATGTCCCAGAACGAATCATCAGAGTAGGCAGCGCTCTAAGTAAGTGAGTAATCTGAGATATGACTAAGGAGTTAATCAGGGCAATTTATCCATAAATAGACTCAATAGACTCAATTTATCCATAAATAGACTCACTCAGGACCTCAGACTGGGGGCAAAGGTTCACCTTCCAACAGGACAACAACCCTAAGCACACAGTCAAGACAACACAGGAGTGGCTTCGTGACAAGTCTCTGAATGTCCTTGAGTGGCCCAGACAGGGCCCGGACCTGAACCCAATCTAACAATAGCTGTACAGCGACGCTCCCCATCCAACCTGACAGAGCTTGAGTGGATATTCAGAGAAGAATGGGAGACACTCACCAAATACAGGTGTGCCAAGCTTGTTGCAACATACCCAAGAAGACTGTAATCACTGCCAACGGTGCTTCAATGGGGCGGCAGGGTACCCTAGTGGTTAGAGAGTTGGACTAGTAACCGGAAGGTTGCAAGTTCAAACCCCCGAGCTGACAAGGTACAAATCTGTCGTTCTACCCCTGAACAGGCTGTTAGGCCGTCATTGAAAATGAGAATTTGTTCTTAACTGACTTGCCTAGTTAAATAAATAAAACATTTAAGTAAAGGGTCTGGATACTTATGTAAATGTCATATTTCAGGTTTTATTTTTGATACATTTGCAAAAAAAATCTAAAAACCTGTTTTTGCTTTGTCATTATGGGATATTGTGTGTAGATTGATGAGGGGCGAAAACAATTTAATAAAATTTAGAGTAAGGCTGTAACGTAACAACATGTGGAAAATGTAAGTCGCTCTGGATAAGAGCGTCTGCTAAATGACTTAAATGTAAATGTAAATGTGAATGTCAAGGGGTCTGAATACTTTCTGAATGCACTGTATGGTGGAGTTGCGTTCTCAGCTAGATAAATTGGTGTATAATTCAGACAAGGATGAGATGAGCCTTGTAATGAACTGTATGTGTGACTAGTAGGGCTGTTCCCAACTAAAAACTATCTTGTTCACCTGTTTTTTCACCAATGCGAAACCTGTATTTTCCCATATACAGAAACACCCTATGAGTTTTAATACAATCACCAATATATGCATTGAGCTTGTCTGATGCTGTAAACTCACTGTTTGATGAAATAAGAAACAAATTACTCGATGAAGTCAGACAAGATAACCAATTCCGACCATCCTCCTCCTGCTCCTACTGGCTTTCACAGATTCTGCCATTACTACTTGAGGAGTCGGCAAACTTTCTCATGTGGAATGTCAATTTATCTTACCATTCCTACCGATCTGCATGACAGGTATAGTTTTCATATAATCTGGAAGAAAAAGAAACGCACACCTATTTAGGCGAGGTGCTGGCTAGCGGAGTAGAAAACTTGAAAATAAAAGAGAGCCGCACACTCTAGATATCCTGATGAAGACAGCTTGGCTGTCGAACATTGGTAATTACATTTTTGCATCTGAGCTCCTAGAGTGTGCGGCTCTCTTTCTTTTTCATGGTTTTCATATACACATTTTCGTGGAACAGTTTAATTTATAATGACGTCTTCGTATCTCAAAATCATTGATGTGTTTAATCAAAATGATATCCAAATCTAAATGAAAATGATACTAGCATAAATACTAACTTCTATTGCCAACTATGTAAAAATAGCCTATAAAGTCAACAAATAAAAACATTGCAGCCTGCAGGTAGAAAATATTCTCTTAAAAAGAAATATCCTATAAATCACATTGACTATGCATGGCATGTCTGCAACAAACCTGAAACATTGTATCAACTATTAACTTGGGACTGGCCTGAAGCTCCTTGCAACATTGTGTCAAATATTCTGGGCCCTCAGAGTTTCCTGCACCAGTGAGCGAGCGCCTGACAGAGGACACACAGCTGTAGGCTATTTGCGCAAGGGATAAGTAGTAATTAGGTAGGCCTATTTTATGTTTCCACTGTCATTTTTTCCCCCTTTCAGCTGAGTGGTTATCGAAAGAGAGCTGGAAAGATTTTTCAAATAGCCTACATTGATGAATTATTGTCATTCTCAATGGATGTAAAAACAGACTTAGTTTGTTTGCTGTTTTGAGGTGAAGAAAACATTACTTTGAGAAGCTCCACAGCTCATTGGTGGTGGTGTATTATAGGTATCCTATAGGCCTATTTCTATGCGTAATCAGGTGCGTGTCTTTACTCAACATTGACAGGAGCGCTCCAAACAAAAGACAATGACTAAATTGACAACTTGTAAATGGAATGAAATAAACCAAAACTTGTTGCTCACAAGTGTAGCATATGTTGTGCACTCTGCAAAAAACGTGACCACTCTGACAACAAGAACGGTAAAAGACGGGAATAATAATATATTTAACGCATTAACAGACATCACCAAACAAACATTTGTACTGTGGATTAGGAATTCAGGGTAAATGTTCTACTGGTGATTAGGTATGTAATGGGGCATCGATACACACTAAGAATCAAACACAAACAATTCACACAATGAAGTTATGAAACAAGGAATGTGCACATACAAATTACTGCATGCCAAATCCCCCCTTCATGGACAGGGTAGTTGACGAATCCAGCGAGAAGGAGCAGATCGAGGAGAGCAAGAAATGAGCTCATCAGCTCCATTAGTTTATCTACATTATCTTCATCATCTTCATCACACACACAGAGCCTTGGACCTCCACATTCTGGTTGGAAACACGTGAAAGATGGCTTTTTATTCACTAGCCACATTGACTAAGGACGGTCTGAGAGTCGACCAACGAGATGTCTGACCACCTGTTTCTGGACATACAGTAACTGTAGACTAGTGTGATTACTGTTGGAAAATGTGTGGGGTCAATGTATAATCAATATTGGGAACATAAAATCTTGGGGTTTATTTGAGAAATAGTAAACAGATTTCCGGCATCTTTAATGGTGTTTTTATTGTGCTTTAATTGGTGATGAGAAGAGCCTGGACTAGAAGTGTGTATGTTTTTATGTGAGCAGGAGGGTATGAGAGATCCCTTCAACATCCTCCTATTTTACATGTAGTAGCTTTAACTGTACATTCTTAACCTAAATTTATCTATAGTATAGGTGCATACATTTTGTTATCCAAATCCCATGTAAACACATGTAATTGGAACTGTGCAACTTTATGCAAAATGTGAACTCAGCTTAAATATTTTAAAAAGGGCAGCATAACAAGTACATTATTTTACCCACCAAATTAGAGTATTGTTGTAGATCTTAATGCTTTCACCTCTATCACAGTGGTGAAACAAGGCTATTTGGAAACCCTATGATAGAAGAAGCAGGAACTGAAAATAATAGGGAGGCAGAAACCTTGCTTAGACTTCGCTTTGTACACAGGGGCATTGTCATGCAGAAACAGGAAAGGGCGGAAGGTGGAAGCACAGCATCATCTAGAATGTCATTGTATGTTGCAGTTTTAAGATTTTCCCTCAATGGAACGGAGGGGCTTAACCCGAACCATGAAAAAAAATCCCAGGCCATTATTCCTCCTCCACCAAACTTTGTATTCGGGAAGGTAGCATTCTCCTAGCATCCGCCAAACCCAGTTTCGTCCTTCGGACTGGCAGATGGGACGCGTGATTCATCACTCCAGAGAACGCGTTTGCACTGATCCAGAGTGCAATGGTGGTGAGCTTTACACCTCTCCAGCCGCCGTTTAGCATTGAGCATGGTGATTTTAGGCTGTGTGCGGCTCCTCGGCCGCGGAAACCCATTTCAT
Organism: Oncorhynchus keta; assembly: GCF_023373465.1. Lineage (NCBI taxonomy): Eukaryota > Metazoa > Chordata > Actinopteri > Salmoniformes > Salmonidae > Oncorhynchus > Oncorhynchus keta. The sequence goes on along the minus strand of NC_068445.1, from coordinate 11,016,304 downwards.
GAAGCTCCCGACGAACAAATATTGTGCAGACATTGCTTCCAGAGGCAGTTTGGAACACGTAGTGAGTGTTACAACCAAGGACAGAGGATTCTTGCGCGCTACGCGCTTCAGCGACAACGTTCTGTGAGCTTGTGAGGCCTATCACTCCGCGGCTGAGCCGTTGTTGGTTTTAAACGCTTCGACTTCACAATAACAGCATTTACAGTTGACCGGGGCAGCTCTACCAGGCAGAAATGTGACAAATTGACTTGTTGGAAAAATGGCATCCTATGACGGTGCCACGTTGAAAGTCACTGAGCTCTTCAGTAAGGCCATTCTTACTGCGCCATTCGGTGTGCTCGGTTTTTATACACCTGTCAGCAACGGGTGTGACTGAAATAGCCGAATCCACTAATTTGAAGGTGTCCACATACCTTTGTGTATCTACCTTAAGTACACTATGTAACAGTATGCTAATCTCTACCGATAATCCATCAGATTTACAGTATGTATGCTGATGTCATGATAGTAATTTAGAATCTAGTCTATTGACAATATTAAATATGAATTTTCATGTTCTCTATATTGTTGAATGACTCAATGGGCCCCTGACATACATTTTCACAACACAAAGACTATAACATAGTGTCGGTGGTGAACTAGGAGGGCTTCGTGCAGCAGGATAAAGAGAAACTATCGGGGTGCATAGCAGCACCATAAATAGACTCATGTGAGTCATATCCATGTTGGACATAATTTTCTATTCTTTTTTTAAACTGTCAATGTGAGTTAAATGCCAAACAAACGTTTATGAATGGCTTTGTCGTACAGAGTTATACTTTTTTGAGAACAATTGAATGGAAGCTAAAACAATGTCATGGGGGGCTGTGGTTACTCATGGCATTCATTTATGAGGTCACACACGCAAGCATGCGCACTCGCACACTCCGACACACACATACAAACACACACACACGCCCAGGTGTAAACAGACAAAGATACAAACACACACACACACACATACAAACACACACACACGCCCAGGTGTAAACAGACAAAGATAGAAAGACATGCCTACAGTATATTATCAAACAGGTAATAGGCTACATGAAGAGTCGGCAAACTTTCTCATGTGGATTGTAAATGTATCTTACCATTCCTACCCATCTGCATGCCAGTTATGGTTTTCATATGCACATTTTCGGGTTTAATTTAGGAATGACGTCTTCTTATCTCAAAATCATTGATGTGGTTCATCAAAATTCTATTCAAATATAAATACAAATGATACTAAGCATAAATAGTCACTTTTATTGCCGTTGCCAACTAAAAATAGCCCATGAAGCCAACAAATAAAACACATTGCAGTCTGCCGGTGGAAAAGACAGAAAGACACACATACAGTATATTAGCAAACAGGTGCCGTTCAAATGATAACATATATTTCTTCCTAAAAATGTATAAGAAGGCGTAATTACATGAACCTGACTGTCACCAAAACTCAGTTAATTCTGTGCTTTCCTGTCTAACAAGCTTTCTCTACCCTTAACCTTGTTCTGAACACCTCCAAAAACGAAGGTCATGTGGTTTGGTAAGAAGAATGCCCCTCCTCCCACAGGTGTTATTACTTCCTCTGAGGGTTTAGGGCTTAAGGTAGTCACATACAAGTACTTGGGAGTATGGCTAGACAGTGCACTGTCCTTCTCTCAGCACATATCAAAGCTGCAGGTTAAAGTTACATCTAGACTTGGTTTCCTCTATCGTAATCGCTCCTCTGTCACCCCAGTTGCCAAACTATTCCTGATTCAGATGACCATTCTACCAATGCTAGATTATGGAGACATAATTTATAGATCAGCAGGTAAGGGTGCTCTTGAGCGGCTAGATGTTCATTACCATTCGGCCATCAGATTTGCCACCAATGCTCCTTATAGGACACATCACTGCACTCTATACTCCTCTGTAAACTGGTCATCTCTGTATACCCGTCGCAAGACCCACTGGTTGATGCTTATTGGTAGAGCATGGCGCTTGAAACGCCAGGGTAGTGGGTTCGATTCCCGGGACCACCCATACGTAGAATGTATGCACACATGACTGTAAGTCGCTTTGGATAAAAGCGTCTGCTAAATGGCATATATATTATATTATTATAAAAACCTCTTATGCCCCCCCTATCTGAGATATCTACTGCAGCCCTCATCCTACACATACACACCCGTTCTGCCAGTCAGATTCTGTTAAAGGCCCCCAAAGCACACACATGCCTGGGTCGCTCCTCTTTTCAGTTCGCTGCAGCTAGAGACTGGAACGAGCTGCAACAAACACTCAAACGGGACAGTTTTATCTCAATCTCTTCATTCAAAAACTCAATCATGGACACTCTTACTGACAGTTGTGGCTGCTTTGTGTGATGTATTGTTGTCTCTACCTTCTTGCCCTTTGTGCTGTTGGGTGTGCCCAATAATGTTTGTACGATGTTTGTGCCGCTACCATGTTGCGTTGCTACCATATCATGTTGTGATGCTACCATGCTGTGTTGCTGCCTTTATAGGTCTCTCTTTGTGTTGTGTTGTCTCTTTTATTGTGATGTGTGTTTTGTCCTATATTTATTTCCCAGGCCCCGTCCCCGCAGGAGGCCTTTTGCCTTTTGGTAGGCCGTCATTGTAAATAAGAATTTGTTCTTAACTGACTAGCCTAGTTAAATAAAGGTAAAATTAAAATAAAACGTCAAATATGTAGTTACAGTACAAGTATATAACCACATCACAGTCTGCCAAATCCTGGAAACTCTGTGTAAAATCACAAAAGTCGTTTGCACAATGGCACAATGTTAATTGATGCCCACTTCTGCAGTTGCATTTGTCGGTATGGCGTGGGAATAGTGCTTTAGGTAGTGTGTCCTCAACTCATGGAAGCACTATTGTGCAGAATATATCTGGTGAATATTTTCTACAGTAGCCTGTATTATTTTGTATGAGAGGACTGCCACCCTGTGGCAAAGTCTGACCTGTAATATTCTAGACTCGATTCAACCCAAACCTACATTGCTGTATCCCCGAAGTACTGTAGCTCTTTTTCCCATGGTCAAATAAAATCAAAGACTGAACAATGTAAAAACCTCATGCTACCAACTACTACTACCAAGTAGACTCCCTTTCACAGGTAAACACTTTTACTTCTCAGAATAAGAAGTGTGCACAGGCATGCAGTAATTTGTATAAAGACACTGAAAACACTGCTACGGTGTTATGCAAACTGACCGTATTATCCATTAATTATGGCCCATCATACTTACAGTATAACCTGTGACTGTATTCAAATGACATTTATATCAAACTTCATTTGGAGCAGGCTACAAAGAGTACTTAGGAGAATAGCAATTAATGACTAAAACATGTGGACCCAGCCTACTGCATCTTTTAATCTTACAAAGACATCTCTGAGACTTTTTCTTAAATGTACAAGGTACAGTCTTATGTGACATTATGTCATCAGTTCTTAGGTATTACTTTCCCCTAGTACTCTGTTTTCCTACTTTCTTTAGTGAGTGAGCCAGGTTCAATGGTCGCCATTGGATTCTAATCAAATCCAATCAAATGGTGTGCCTTTTAACCAATTGGACATAGGGTCAACCTAAAGCATTATGGGCTGGACTAAACATAAAGCACTGGTGCGGGCACGTTACTGGCACACCGCCTTGGTCTTCCTCTTGTCTTCAATGTCAGATGGACAATCCAGGGTGAGGGTCACTTTGCCATTGCCCCCTCACCTCTCTCATATGTCCCAGTACCAGGAGCAATGTTGACGGACAAAATTACTTTTCAGGAGAGAGTCATAAATGTTCTGTTTTATCTTTACAAAGGTTCAAACTGCATACATCACAGACCCTAACTACATTCCGTTCGTCCATCGATACTTTGGCCCTGATGTTCACTCCATGTCATTGTTCCAGGCAGCAGACATCTGGCTCATGAGGAATGACTTCACCTTTGAGTTTCCTCGTCCCACCATGCCAAACGTGGTCTACGTGGGTGGCTTCCAGGGCAAGCCATCCAAGCCGCTTCCCCCGGACATGGAGGACTTTGTCCAGAGCTCCGGGGACCATGGGGTCATCATGATGTCCCTCGGGACCTTGGTGGGACAACTTCCTGAGGACATCGCTGAGGACATTGCCACTGCTTTTGCCAAACTGCCTCAGAGGGTTGTCTGGAGGCACACTGGGAAGAGACCTGCCTCCCTGGGTAACAACACCTTACTGGTGGACTGGCTCCCCCAGAACGACCTCCTAGGACACCCCAAGACCCAAGCCTTTGCCGCCCACGGCGGCACCAATGGAGTCCAGGAGGCCATCTACCACGGTGTCCCCATCGTCGGCCTCCCATTGATGGTCGACCAGCAGGATAACCTCAACAGGATGAGGGCTAAGGGAGAGGCTAAGATAGTGGACATCGTCACCGTAGACAGAGACATCTTCCTGGAGGCAGTGAAGGCTATTCTCTATGAGCCGCCCTACAGGGAGGCAATGCAAAGGCTCTCCAGGCTGCACAGGGACCAGCTTATGAAGCCACTGGACCACGCCATGTTCTGGATCGAGTTTGTCATGAGGAACAAAGGAGCGGCACATCTGAGGACAGAGTCCTACAAGATGTCCTGGTTCACCTACCACTCTATGGATGTCATAGCCACGCTACTGGCCATTGTGTTGTTCATAATACTGGTTATCACTTTTGCTGTAAGGTTTTTGTGGTGTAAGGTGTTTTGTAGGATGAAAGTGAAACATGAATGATATAGATGTGTTTTTAAATATTTATAAATTAAATTATAAATAAATATATAGTTAATCAAATATTGAAATGATTTTTTTCTGACATTCTTTCTGACCTTCTTTTCAGCAACATCAAGAAGGCCACAATAATCTATGCTGGTATTTGAAACAATACAGTAGGCTACTTTTGGCAATATATCTTTGCATTCCATTTTTTTTATGTCACCCTCACATTAAGTTTCGTGCTCCAAATATAATATTACCTTATGCTGTTAACGTTGTACTACAGCAACAAAGACTGACTTGAGTTGTGTGGTTGAGAGAGAGGGATAGAGGGGTCTCTTGTTGGGTGGTCCTTTGCATGGGGTGATGTAAGTTTCCTTCAACAATCAGTCTTCCAGATAGATGACACAGACACAGGAACCTTGGTATAAAACTCTTTAGTAATAAAATGCAATTGCAGACAGAGATTCGCATACAGAATACCTCCGTAGTCTATAGTAAAGGTGGCGAAACAGGAGACAACACTCTTTATACTAGTTGGTGTGGACAACCTACCATCAATCATACCTTAACATTGTTGCATTGGATTAGATACAAAGTATCTAAGATGTGAAAAACCTGTCTAGACTGTGATTTCTCATTCTACTATAAGCCATCAACCACTCCTGTGTAGTCTCAGGCCCTTTGCTACTTTCGGAACATCTCGGCCTTGAGGCTGTATGACCATCAGCAGGTGCAGGCAGTTCTCAGCCTGAGAACTAAAGCAGTACATCTTCATTACCCGATACCTTTCCATCATTACGCATTGCAAGCATACAAAGGTTATCACATATATAGAGCAATCATGGCATTGGTGTAGCCCCAGGGTAACCTCCAACATTCCCCCCGTTGAAACTACCTAGTCTCATATAACCATGTACAGAGATCGCCGTCAGACATCTGGAACTTTTAACCATTCACATATACATAGGTAGTATAGTAATCATCCTCTGGGTCAGTTGGGCGAGCAAGAGGGTCATAGTTGGGGTCAACACCAGTGGCCTCATAGTATTCATCATAGGAGGCAGGTAAAACCATTATACCATTCTTCACTGCCCATTTACCAAGACACCAAAAAATCAAAACACAGCAAAAGCATATCAACACAGGAACTACAAATGATAAGATGCCCATAACATTTCCAAAGTTCCCAGTGAACCATTTACCCATGCTGGTCAGAACATCATCGTCAGTAGGGTTGGGAGTATTAGAGAGCTCAGACATATCAAGCAGGATTTTGGTCATGTTATTGGAGGAGTCAGGAAGTAACATTATGCATTCGTCATCGAGGTCCAGTCCCAGGGCCTTACACTCGCCTCCCTGTGCTGCCAGCAGGTAATCCAAAGTCAAACTGCCTAGCTGTAACTGCCTTAATATTCTGGACATCCAGGGAGAGCTGGCTAAAACCCTTGTAGGCCAAATTAATATGAGCTTGTAGCGAGTAAGTCAAATTATTAATCCATTTACCTAAAATGGATACACCAATGGTAGGGATAATGGAGATACTGAATATCTCAGCTGGTTTAAGGACATGGCCATACTGTCACACCCTGACCTTTGATATCTCTGTTTTTCCATATATTTTGGTTAGGTCAGGGCGTGACTAGGGTGGGTACTCTAGTTTTTGTATGTCTAGGGTTTTTGTATGTCTAGGGGTTTTTGTATGTCTATGTTGGCCTGACATGGTTCCCAATCAGAGACAGCGGTTTATCGTTGTCTCTGATTGGGGATCATATTTAGGTAGCCATTTTCCTCATTTGTGTTGTTGGATCTCGTCTATGTATAGCCTTAGTGCACATCTGTAGCTTCACGTTTCGTTTGGTTGTTTGTTGTTTTGTTAGGTGAGTTTCAGTTTATTCAAATTATGTGGAACTCTACTCACGCTGCGCCTTGGTCTCATCATTATGACGAAGGAGATCCTGGATGGAAAAGGACCCTGGACGCAGGCCGGGGTAAGGAGGAGATAGAGGCAGCGAAAGCGGAACGGCGATGATACAAGGAGATAGCTCAACGGAACAAGCACGAGAGGCAACCTCAATCTTTTTTTTTTGGGAGGGACATGGAGCCTCACTCAACTCCAGAAGCTGTGGAAAAATAGGGACTATAACTTGTGGGTTCTGGCCACGGCATAATCCCCGGGATGATGATAATTGGAAGATAATTAGGAAAAGGCTTATGTGTACTCACCCAACGATGTGTGGTTGGAGTGAAAACCTGGGGATCACTGTGGCTGAACCAATTTTAGAGATTCCTGATAGTACGAACTGGCCATTACTGACCCAGAAGACTTGGACCAGCTCCGCAACGCCATCTCCTCCAAAGGAGCCCTCATTGGTAGACACGAGGAGATGCTTTGTGGTCTGATGGAAGGGTTCCAGGACGTGGCCAAACTTCATGGCCTAGCATTGGATGCTTTGCGTGAGTAATTCCGTGGGTTGCCTACTAGGCAGCCTACCACCGCGGTAACCTCCCAGCCCCTCAGTAACTCGGCTGGTAGCAGCACTGTCACCCCAGTTTCCCGGGAACCCGCTTACCTCCCCCGGAGTGCTTACAATGGAGATTCCAGAACCTGCCGGACCTTAATATCCCAGTGCTCCCTCGTTTTCGAGCTGCAGCCTTCTTCTTTCCCCTCAGACCACTCGAAGATGGCGTACATTATTACGCTGATGTCCGGGAGGGGACTCACCTGGGCCACGGCATTGTGGGAGCAACAATCTGTCGTCTGCTTCAGTTGTTTTGTAGCGGAGGTGAGAAAGGTTTTTGAGGCTCCGGTGTCCGGAAGTGAGGCTGCCCGGAAGTTACTCCAGCTTCTGCAGGACTCCATCAGTGTGGCAGACTATGAACCCAGAAGTTGCTCGAGCTTCGGCAGGACTCCCTCAGTGTGGCAGACTATGCGCTGGAGTTCCGCACGCTGACAGCGGAGGGTACGTGGAACCCGGAAGTGCTGTTCAACATGTTCCTGCACGGATTAAAGGCGGGGGTAAGGGACGAGCTTGCAGCCCGGGAACTACCGATGGATCTCGACTCACTCATCGCCTTAACCATCCGGCTCCATTGATGGTTTCGGGAACGTAGGAGGGAGAAGAGGTCTGATTGCAGTCACTCAAGGATCCCACTTTGCATCTGATGAACTTCAGAAGTCCTCAAGAGGATTCGAGCTTACCCAAGTTTCTCCAAGAGCCTCCGAAGACTGCCGAGGCCGGGTCACAGTCTCGTTACCCATCGCGCCACAAAAGCCACAGCCCTTGCAGAGCAAGGGGAACAACTACTTCAGGTCTCAGAGCGAGTGACGTCACCGATTTGAAACGCTATTAGCACGCACCACCGCTAACCAGCTAGCCATTTCACATCGGTTACAGATAGTCACTTCACCCCCACCAACAGTAGTGGCCAAAAGTTTTTAGAAAGGTCATGTAATGAGTAGTGTGATTGTTAATGGAAAATAATTAGACAATTTTTTTCGTTACTGCGTCCATGTATATAGGCTACAAGTACATTGAAATTATGCTCTTTGCAAGTCTTTCAAACAAGCCCTAAAAAATATATATTTTAAACTTTCACTTTCAACCGAAACGCCCGTAGAAGGACGTATTTTTATAGGTGTCTTTTCAACGACATGAAACATACGTCTTTTCAACGTTCACTTTCAACCAAAACCGAAGGTATATTAACCGTCGGGCAAAATCGTCTTTTCAACGTTTTTTTTAACGAGTTTGCTGTGTGGGATACCGGAGACGCGTTGGTTGTCCATTTTGGTGAGGAGGTGAGTCAGGCAGTGCGTCCCTTCTCAGAGCCGCGAGGCTATGTCACAATGGGACGTCGGACTATCCGGAATCATCGTATGTGGACTATGATACAACTTTAGGTCCTTGGGACCACTCACTCACCGTTAGTCTGACCACCAGCTGTAATGGCTCTCTACCGCTTTAAAAAGGCATCCCTCTCGACCGCTCTAGTTGAGAGAGTGGCGCCCCTCCCTACTCTTCCGCACTGTTTTTGAAGACGATTCTATATTGAAAAGTAGATCCATCTAAATCGGTTTTACCGGGTGAAAGCCAGATTTCGTGGAGGGATTTTCCTATTGGCAATAGACGATAGGTGAATATTTTCTCTCGCGCTGAAATGTTGTAATGCCGTTGTCTTTACATTCGGCTAACAGTGGTGAAATATGGCCACTGTTTTAGAGCAGCATCCAGATTCTCTTGATGAAAATGAACACCAACTAGACATTTGATTTTGCTAGGCCAAACGACAATGAATGACGTTTTACTGTGTTTGTCAGATTTTACTCCAAAGGGACTAACATTTTTTGTTAATGTTCATCAAACATTAGTTTGTCTTCCAACGAATAGGCAGGCTATCGAAGGGTCGCGCGTTAACCAGGCTATATATCCTCTCCACAGCAGCCTAATAACAATCCTCATATTACCACGCGAGATTGGAGATTTTTATATTGTTTTTGTACCTGCTATGTTGGATTTATAACTTATAATTACAGCATTATTGTTCAATTATCTATTTTGTAATATGTTATGTCATGAGCTCATATTTATTTTGTCAAGTTTGGGACTGCTTTATTGCACCCTCGACAACCACTGTGATTACTATTATTTGACCCTGCTGGTCAACATCTTGGCCATGTTCTGTTATAGTCTCTACCTGGCACAGCCAGAAGAGGACTGGCCACCCCTCATAGCCTGGTTCCTCTCTAGGTTTCTTCCTAGGTTCTGGCCTCTCTAGGGAGTTTTTCCTAGGCACCTTGCTGCTACACCTGCATTGCTTGCTGTTGGGGTTTTAGGCTGGGTTTCTGTACAGCACTTTCAGATATCAACTGATGTAAGAAGGATTTTATAAATACATTTGATTTGACTATGAGTTTTGAGTAATTGTGCACTTCTTCACATGATACTGCATTGCTCAGAAATCCAAATAAAAGTTGTACTCCTCATGCTTTGAGCCTTTATAATGTCTTATGAGCATTTATTACATATTCAACTGTCTCAAACTGGCTGTTATTAAGTCAGGATCATTCAGATGATAATACCATATAAGGGGGTCATATGCTTATGACAAGTCATAAAATGCATTTAAACTGCAGCATCTTCCATATATACCTGTTATCAAATGTATTGCCATTGTATCTGCTCTCTTCCACCAGGCCTGCAGGCAGCTGCAGTAAGCCACCATGTCCATGGCCCAGCAGCAGAACCAGGTGATCCTCCAGTTCCACTTCGGAACCTTCGGAGACTCCATGCTGCAGAAGATGAACCTGCTCCGCCACCAGACCAGATTCTGTGACGTCACTGTGCGCATCAATGACCTGGAGGTGCGTATCTATCAATCAATCAAGTGTTTTTGCACTTTTTAAGCATTCTATGCTGCTTTTACTGTTTACCATGTCTTTAAAAAATCTATTTAATCTATTTTGGTTATTATTGTATTATGCAAATGACCTTGAGTTGCAGTCTCTGTATGAATTGTGCTATACAAATAACGTTTTTCTATCAATATTATAATTAGGTCCCAGGTCACAAGGTGGTGTTGGCAGCCGGATCTCCCTTCCTCCGGGACCAGTTCTTTCTGCAGGACTCATCCACGAGGGAGGTCCAGATCTCCATGATCCAGGAGGCGGAGGTAGGCCATCAGCTGCTCCTGTCCTGCTACACGGGAACCCTGGAGTTGCCTGAGATAGAGCTGGTCAACTACCTAACTGTGGCCAGCTTCCTCCAGATGGGCCACGTAGTGGAGCAGTGCACCCAGGCTCTCAAGAAGTTCATCCAGCCGCGACCCTGCCAGGTAAAACAGCAGCCTCGGGAGGAGGAAGAAGATGGAGAGACTCTCAGAGCCTCTCATGCCCAGAGACTACAGGAGCTGCCCCAAGCACAGGTAGTGCATTGTGAGGTGGAGGAGGATGATGAAGACGATGATGATGATGTGACAATTCAGCTGATGACCCCTCCCCAGAGGCAGAAGCGAGACAGGAGTGAGGGCGAGGAGAGCCCCATCACCATCGTAAAGGTGGAGTCCGTGTGTGAGCGGGTGTCTGAGATGTCTGAACGCCCCTCTACCTCCACCGCAGTGCGCTTCCCGACCAGCCCCCCATTGTCGATACACTCCCCCGAGCCCCAGCACTCCCTCATCAACTCCACAGTGGACACCCGGGCTAGCGAAATGACCATGCCACCCATGCCAGGATACCCACTCAGCCCCCTTCCACTACCCACCTCAGCCACAGGGAGACCCAATCTGGGGGGGCACCTACGAAACTCAGACAAATCCCTTCAGTGGTACCACCAGTGCCCAAAGTGTGCCCGCGTGTTCCGCCAGTTAGAGAACTACGCCAACCACCTCAAGATGCACAAGATGTTCATGTGCCTGCTGTGTGGCAAGATGTTCACCCAGAAGGGTAACCTGCACCGTCACATGCGGGTCCACGCTGGCATCAAGCCCTTTCAATGCAAGATCTGTGGCAAGACCTTCACTCAGAAATGCTCTCTCCTGGACCACCTGAACTTACACAGCGGAGACAAGCCCCATCGCTGTAACTACTGCGACATGGTGTTTGCCCACAAGCCCGTGCTCCGCAAACACCTCAAACAAATCCATGGCAAGAACAGCTTTGACAACGCCAACGAGAGGAGCCAACTACACAACGGGATTCTGGACTTTGAGTATGGGCGTCTGCAGGACTGTAGCATGGACAATAGCATGGACAATAAGCCAGTTCTTGTGGGTGACTCTCTGTAGCACTGTATCACTTCACAAATCAATAGCTTCGTAGTAGTGTTAGCTGAATTGTAAACCACACTGTAAGGTACTTGAAGGTATAACACTTAATACTAGAAGAAGAGTTACTGTAAAATGAGTACCAAAAATATGAACTGAAATTATTTGTCCTCATGAGTATTGTTTTGGCTAAGGAAGCCTACAGTAGAACCAAAGTGATGATAGTGTGTCTGTAGAACATGTGTTTTTATTGTCAATGATGCCTCTTTTGGAAATGGGGTAGACGATATACACTACTGTTCAAAAGTTTGGGGTCACTTAGATATGTCCTTGTTTTTGAAAGAAAAGCAAATTTTTTTTGTCCATTAAAATAACATCGAATTGATCAGAAATACAGTGTAGACATTGTTAATGTTGTAAATGACTATTGTAGCTGGAAACGGCGAATATTTAATGGAATATCTATAGTTGAAGTCGGAAGTTTAAATACACCTTAGCCAAATACATTTCAACTCAGTGTTTCACAATTCCTGATATTTAATCCTAGTATAAGTCCCTGTTTTTATGGTGGATTTGGAGCAGTGGCTTCTTCCTTGCTGAGCGGCCTGTCAAGTTATGTTGATATTGGACTCATTTTACTGTGGACATAGATACTTTTGTACCTGTTTCCTCCAGCATCTTCACAAGGTCCTTTGCTGTTGTTCTGGGATTGGTTTGCACTTCTCACACCAAAGTACGTTCATCTCTAGAAGACAGAACACATTTCCTTTCTGAGCGGTATGATGGCTGCGCGGTCCCAATAGTCATACTATTGTTTGTACAGATGAACGTGGTACCTTCAGGCATTTGGAAATTGCTCCCAAGAATGAACCAGACTTGTTTTGATTTTTCCGTGATGTCAAGCAAAGATGCACTGAGTTTGACAGTAGGCCTTGAAATACATCCACAGGTACACCTCCAATTGACTCAAATGATGTCAATTAGCCTATCAGAAGCTTCTAAAGCCATGACATCATTTTCTGGAATTGTCCAAGCTCTTTAAAGGCACAGTCAACTTAGCGTCTGTAAACGTCTGACCCACTGGAATTGTGATACAGTGACTCATTTAAATAATCTGTATGTAAACAATTGTTGGAAAAAATGACTTGTGTCATGCACAAAGTAGATGTCCTAACTGACTTGCCAAAACTATAGTTTGTTAACAAGAAATTTATGGAGTGGTTGAATAACATTTTTAATGACTCCAACCTAAGTGTATGTAAACTTCTGACTTCAACTGTACATAGGCGTACAGAGGCCCATTATCATCAACCATCACTCCTGTGTTCCAATGGCACGTTGTGTTATCTAATCCAAGTTTATCATTTTAAAAGGCTAATTGATCATAGAAACCCTTTTGCAATTATGTTTGCACAGCCAAAAACTGTTGTCCTGCTTAAGGAAGCAATAAAACTGGCCTTCTTTAGACTTGTTGAGTACCTGGAGCATCAGCATTTGTGGGTTCGATTACAGGCTCAAAATGGCCAGAAACAAAGGACTTTCTTTTTTTTTGATACCGTTGGTCAAGCATGGTGGAAGCAATGTGATGGTCTGGTGGTGCTTTGGTGGTGGTAAAGTGGGGGATTTGTACAGGGTAAAAGCGATCTTGAAGGAGGAAGGCCATCACTCCATTTTGCAACGCCATGCCATACCCTGTGGATGGTGCTTAATTGGAGACAATTTCTTCCTACAACAGGACAATGACCCAAAGCACAGCTCAAAACTATGCAATAACTATTTAGGGAAGAAGCAGTCAGCTGGTATTCTGTCAATAATGGAGTGGCCAGCACAGTCACTGGATTTCAACCCTATTGAGCTTTTGTGGGACCAGCTTGACCGTATAGTACGTAAGAAGTGCCCATCAAGCCAATCCAATTTGTGGGAGGTGTTTCAGGAAGCATGGGGTGAAATCTCTTCAGATTACCTCAACAAATTGACAACTAGATTACCAAAGGTCTGCAAGGCTGTAATTGCTGCAAACGGAGGACTCTTTGACGAAAGCAAAGTTTGAAGGACACTATTATTTCAATTAAAAATCATTATTTATAACCTTGTCAACGTCTTGACTACATTTCCTATTCATTTTGCAATTCATTTCATTACTGTTTTCATGGAAAACAAGGACTTTTCTAAGTGACCCCAAACTTTTGAACGGCAGTGCACGCTTGAATATTGTATAAGGACATGACATGTGGGTGAGGATAATGAGTATGTTGTGGTCCTACTGTGACACACAGTATCAGAGGATCAGATTCCCAACAGGAGAACAATAAGTCCCCACTTTACTTTAAAAGAGAATCAACGGGATCTTAAGCACTTACAAATGTGTAATGTATATTGTACGAATTGGAATTCATCACATATCGTACGAATTGCAGGAGGTAACATATCATACAAGTGGATGACGTTGAACACAATTACTGAACACACTACATTCAAAACTACTGGCTGAAATTATACAAAACCTTTATCATGCATTTTAAGGGACACTAAAAGCTGATCTATTTGCTATGTTTTTACATTGGTAGGTACAGGATAATTACAGTGTGTGCACACATTAGTACTTAGTGTGGCCTGTTTGGGCCAACTGTCAATTTAAGTTTATTTGCTCGTCTAATGATGTACGATGTATCTGTGTGTATCTATACTGTAATAACACTGTACCAGCCAATGTCACCACCATGTAAATACTGGTATATGTTTTTCAGCACAATGGAACAAATCAAGTCAGCCTTAAACCTCAAAAGCATTAGCTCGCTTTCTACAGTAGATGGAGCCATTGTATACCATGTCATCACAGAGCATGACGAGTTGTCATTTAAACCCTCTGAACTCTAGCTGGCCATTGTTGTGGGTGTATCACTGGGGTTACAGTACTGTCATGATTGTCATGATGGAACATGATTTAGACCACTCCCAATGCCACAGCACCAGGGTTATTATAATGTAGTAAATGGGTAGCCTAGTGGTTAGAGCGTTGGACTAGTAACCGAAAGGTTGCAAGTTCAAATCCCCGAGCTGACAAGGTACAAATCTGTCGTTCTGCCCCTGAACAGGCAGTTAACCCACTGTTCCTAGGCTGTCATTGAAAATAAGAATTTGTTCTTAACTGACTTGCCTAGTAATAAAAAATAACATTATTTTTCTCTGCTCCGTTTAGATAGCAATATCCCTATTGTACTTCATACCATCCATTATGAATAGATGTATTCACTGTGTAACACATATCTCTGGTTTTATTTACATAGATCTGAGATTAAGGGGCCTCATCAGTTGATTGATTACTTGACCAGTGATTACAAATAACCTACAGGCTTCCAGCTGCCCATCTTATTATACCATGTTGATGTGATTTCTGAGACATTAAACACACCAGTCATGGCAAAGATGTACAATTCTGAGCATGCCTGCACAGAGTTTTGTATGTGAATCTGGAACCCGTTTGTGCATAGATGCATGCTTTATGGGGCAACTGGCGTATCTTCCCGATCCTAGCCCAATCACTCAGGCAGACAGGTCCTGCTTGGCTGACGCTCTGCAGTGCCAATGTGTAGCCAGTCGCAATCCTTACTCTTCACCTACACTTACTGCACAAGCTCTATGTGCCTGTCATCAATGTCTATTTATATATATATATATACAATATAATTATTGTATAATTTTGTCAGTATATATATATATATATATATATATATATATATATATATATAATATAATTATTGTATCATTTTGCCAGTAAACCCCCAAGAATTCATTCATAAAAAAATCTACTACTAGAAAGCTAAGTATGTGTTTCTTGGGCTTCAAGAATGTGACTGATCAAAGTGCTCCAGGTATTAAAAAATAAGTAATCAAACTGATTGAAAGTAAGGTGATATCGGTGAACAAATGCCGTGGTCAAGGCTACGACTGCGCCAGTGCAGTGAGTGGAGCTTAATCAGGTGATCAAAAGCTCATATCAGACGGAGAGCCTAGTGCTTCGTTCTTAGGTAGTTCATTATGAGTTTGCGTTTAGAAAACGTTCTCTGCGCATTAGCGACTTGCATGGATGGTAAAAACAGCTTGAAAGCCATAGCAACACCAGAGAAACTGAGCAGAAGGGAGTGGTGATTAAAATATCATATTCAGCATTTCTGCAACATCTTTAATTGAGCCTTTCATTCTACAAAATGTCCGGCCTCAACACGTTACTGTATAGATAACTGTATAGGAAGCTCTGGGAACAGGTCGTCTGGATACTCGACAGCCAATAAATTGGCAGATGCAAATAGATGATTATATTTAGCGGACAACAGTTCCTGAGGGCTCAAACAAAAAAAACGCGGTTTACGATGTTATTCGTACTGGTGAACCGGTGTTTGAGTTGTGGTTGCAATATCAACAGTGCTTTATATCTGGCATATATTGGCATGCATCATTCAAGACTAAGTTGAAATTGTGTGCAGCACAATGGACATATAAGGCACAATGTCTCAGGGGGACTTCAGAAGATCAGCAGAGTCTCTCAAGTTGGATTTCATTTCATTGACCTTGATTGCAGTCCATTTGTGTAGGCCAGACACAACCTGATATCAACAATAAATAGTGGCAACATTCATCCTCAAGCTGAAGATTTTTCCTCATTGTTAGGCTATTTGATGTGTAATGTTTATAAAAGGTTCATAAATAACAGCTAAATTGCAGCTAAATACTGCTATAAATAGTAGGCTATACTGCATAATGAAACAATCTATAATAAGCTAGTGTTTTGAGGGTGGACTGACATTATTTGACATTAATAGACTGGTTTTACCTACAACTTTCTATCCAAGCTGGGAGAGAGGTGAGGATGGCTCATGTCATGCAGGTTCGGGTATGCTATACAGGACAGTTGTATTTTGTTTTTTTTTATCAATTGTTTGCTGATTAGTATGCTGTTGTATCGAACATAGAGTTGAAGTCGTAAGTTTACATACACTTCGGTTGGAATCATTAAAACTTGTTTATCAACCACTCCACAAAATTCTCAACTTAAAAAAAAAAAGTTTTGGCAAGTCGGTTTGGACATCTACATTGTGCATGGCAAGTCATTTTTCCAACAATTGTTTACAGACAGATGATTTCACTTATAATTCATTATATCACAATTCCAGTGGATCAGAAGTTTACATACACTAAGTTGACTGTGCCTTCAAACAGCTTGGAAATTCCAGAAAATTATGTCATGAATTTAGAAGCTTCTGATAGGCGAATTGACATCATTTGAGTCAATTGGAGGTGTACCTGTGGATGTATTTCAATCCCTACCTTCAAACTCAGTGCCTCTTTGCTTGACATCATGGAAAAATCCAAAGAAATCATCCAAGACCTCTGAAAAAGAATTGTAGACCTCCACACAAGTCTGGTTCTGTACAAACAATAGTACGCAAGTATAAACACCATGGGACCACGCAGCCGTCATACCGCTCAGGAAGGAGACGCGTTCTGTCTCCTAGAGATGAATGTACTTTGTTGTGAAAAGTGCAAATCAATCCCAGAACAACAGCAAAGGACCTTGTGAAGATGCTGGAGGAAATGGGTAGAAAAGTATCTATAGCCACAGTAAAACTAGTTCTATATCGACATAACCTGAAAGGCCACTTAGCAAGGAAGAAGCCACTGTTCCAAAACCGCCATAAAAAAGCCAGACTACGGTTTTCAGCAGCGCATGGGGACAATGATCGTACTTTTTGGAGAAATGTCCTCTGGTGTGATGAAACAAAAATAGAACTGTTTGGCCATAATGACCATTGTTATGTTTGGAGGAAAAAGAGGGAGGCTTGCAAACCGAAGAACACCATCCCAACTGTGAAGTACGGGGGTGGCAGCGTCATGTTGTGGGGGTGCTTTGCTGCAGGAGGGACTAGTGCACTTCACAAAATAGATGGCATCAAGAGAAAATTATGTGGCTATTTTGAAGCAACATCTCAAGACAGGAAGTTAATGCTTGGACGGAAATGGGTCTTCCAAATGGACAATGGCCCCAAGCATACTTCCAAAGTTGTGGCAAAATGGCTTAAGAACAACAAAATCAAGGTATTGGAGTGGTCATCACAAAGCCGTGACCTCAATCCTATAGAAAATTTGTGGGCAGAATGGAAAAAGCGTGTGCGAGCAAGGAGGCCTACAAACCTGACTCAGTTACACCAGCTCTGTTAGGAGAAATGGGCCAAAATTCACCCAACCTTTTGTGGGAAGCTTGTGGAAGGCTGAAATCCTAGACTTCAGTGAGTTCAAGACAACTGGGAACTCAGACAAAAATGAGCTCTGACTGGGAAAATATGTTTATCCAACTCAAAATAACGGTCATCCAAATTCCAAGTCTGTAACTCGGGCCTCTTTCTTGAGCTCAGACGTGAAGATCACTGACGTCATGATTCAACCTTGTTTTTTCAGAGTTCCCAGTTGTCTTGAAAGCACCATAAATCCAGAAAATGCCAGACTTTGATGACAAAGTTTGATGTTGCGACACCTTCCTGTTCAAGTCAGCACAGCACAACAAGGTGAGTCCAAGAATGTATTGTATGCTGCTGCATAAATTATGTAATATGCCTGGGAGATATGTATCCTGTGTCACGCCCTGACCTTAGAGAGACGTTTTATTTCTCTATTTTGTTAGGTCAGGGTGTGATTTGGGGTGGGCATTCTATGTTGTCTATTTCTTTGTTTTGACCGAGTATGGTTCCCAATCAGAGGCAGCTGTCTATTGTTGTCTCTGATTGGGAATCATACTTAGGCAGCCTTTTCTCAACCTGTGTTTGTGGGTAGTTATTTTCTGTTTAGTCTCTGTTACCTGACAGAACTGTTTGCTTTCGTTTTGTTACTTTGTTCGAGTGTTTTTTGATAATAAAAAAATAATGACAACTTTTCACGCTGCGCTTTGATCCACTCCTTTCGACGACAGGCATTACATCCTGAGCTAAGAAAGTAATAGTAAGTGTTTGTTGTGTAGTAGACTGTTAGTAACCCATGTGCCTCACCCTAATAATGTGGTCCCTTTCCCCCTCATAACATAGCCTACTGTTCTGACTTGGTGGTGCACATGTAGCCTATAGCCTGTTTGAGAGAAACGTAATCATTGAATATTGTAATAGCTTCCATTGTCCGCTTATATGCCCCCTTTATTTATCATACGGTTCTGACTTGGTGTACAGGGAGAATACTGCAAGACCGGCCCATGTTCTGAATTCTGCCGCTGTACATTTCAAAAGTGCTGAAAAAGTAGTTATATCGACTATTTACGTTCTAGCTCGCTCAGTAATGTCTTAATCGAAATTACGGATTGCCTCTTATCCTCTCGTCGTTCCCTTTTGCCATAGTTTGAACATCTCAATTGTCAGTAGAAACCACATTTGTTTAAGCAAGTCAGCCATATCAGCTATGATTTTTAAAAAGGAGGTAAATGAGGCTGAATGAACTGTTTCGCTGCCAGACAAGGCTGCGCTGATAGCCAGGTGTAGCAGTGGTAAGGATTCATTCCATGGTGCTAAAAAGAAAGCTCTGCTGTTGGGACAGCTTTAATTAGGCCCTAACAGTTTGTGGGCACTGTTTGTCACTTTTGTGCAATTAATTTATTGTTTAATGTTGTGTAGTGTAGTGACTTTGCTGGCATGCATCTAAAACAAAATTTGGGAATATGCCTCACCAAGATTTACATGCTAAAATCGGCACTGCAAATGGGACATTTGGGTAGAAATATGGAGCCCTTTGTTAAACAATTTGTGTCTAGATATAGCTCCAAATGTCTTGTTTTAGCACAGAACTTCAACTATTTCCTATCATCCTATCAGTGGAAGGTCTCAGAGCTCCTTTTGTTCTCTCATGGACATTTTAAGACATTTTAAGAGGCTGTTTGTCTAAGAATATGTATGTCTTAAAGGGCTGGATGTCAGGAACAATAATTTGATTATACTACATGCTGGAGAAGAAATACAAGGTTTGTCTTAGGACTGGCCATGTTTCTCTCAGAACGGGCCCTGTTTTTCTCAGAACGGGCCATGTTTTTCTCAGAACGGGCCCTGTTTTTCTCAGAACGGGCCCTGTTTTTCTCAGAACTTGACATGTTTTTCTCAGAGCGGGCCCTGTTTTTCTCAGAACGGGCCCTGTTTTTCTCAGAATGGGCCCTGTTTTTCTCAGAACGGGCCCTGTTTTTCTCAGAACGGGGCCTGTTTTTATTAGAACTGTCCGTGTTTGACTCCGGCCCGGATGTTATTTTTCAGATAATGGAAACATAATTATGTAAATCATAGGTACTGGGGACATTATATTGTAAAGTGGAGTGCATAATACTGTTGTAGTACAATATATTATACACAGTAAACAGTATATACTGTGTGTACAAAATATGAAGAACACCTTCCTAGTATTGATTTGCAGTTGTGTCAAGTTGGCTGGATGTCCTTTGGGTGGTGGACTGTACTTGATACACACGGGAAACTGTTGAGCGTGAGAAACCCAGCAGCGTTGCAGTTCTTGACACAAACCGATGCACCTGGCACCTACTGCCATACCCCGTTCAAAAGGCACTTAAATATTTTCACCCTCTGAATGGCACCCATACACAATCCATGTCTCAATTGTCTCAAGGCTTAAACATCCTTCTTTAACCTGTCTCCTCTCCTTCATCTACACTGATTGAAGTGGATTTAAGAAGTGACATCAATAAGGGATCAAAGCTTTCACCTGGATTCACCTGGTCATTCTTTGTTCTTGTAATATTCTAAAGGGATGTGGCAGTTTCACCAAATAAGGATTCTAGCTTTAAAGTGAAGAGCATTAGACTTATCACAGGATTTTAAAATTCAACATGATCAACAATGCTTTTTCAGCTTCTCCCCAGTACAACCAGTTAGACTTTACTCGACTTTACTTGATTTCTGTACTGTTCAATCACTCCACCTAAATATCTACACTGATGTCATAGATTTATTAATTTGATCCCTCTCACACCAGGCATCTTAATTTGTTTAAAACAGTAATCACCAGAGGAAAGCAGCAGAAATTTGGACAAATTTGACACATGTCAAGAGGCCTGGCACGGTCGCTCCTTTCTCTCAGGTGGGGTGGAGATGCTGAGGATGTGCCGGCGGAAGCTGGTCAGCACAAACGCCTCCCAGATCGGCTGGGGGGGTGTGACCAAGGGCAGGTTGGCCAGTGGCTGTTGGCTACCCCCTTGGAGTGGCAGGCACATCAATACACTAGAGCTCCGAGCTGTACAGTACTGCGGTCTTTCCTTCCACATCTGAAGGGAAGACATGGCCTGGTGAGAATGGACAACACCACAGTGGTGGCTTACATCAACCATCAGGGTGGACTGAGGTCACACCGCCTCCATCTTATGGCACGGGAGCTCCTTCTCTGGGCTCAGGGACGTCTAGCGTCTCTATGCGCAGCGCACGGACCTGGCATCCTGAATGTGGCAGCGGATATGCTCTTGAGGGTGGGCCCGCCACCTTGGGACTGGAGCCTACATCCCCAGGTGGTGCAACACCTGTGGGACAAGTTTGGGAGGGCACAGGTGGACCTGCTTACCACCCTGGACAATGCACACTGCCCCCTGTGGTACTCCATGTCACCAGGGCCTCTGGGCCTGGATACTCTGGCTCACGATTGGCCAGGGCTGGAGCTTTACACATTCCCCCCTTTTCCCCTGATCCAGGCTTTGTTAGACAGGACCAGGATGGCGGAGCATCGTCTGCTGCTGGTGGCCTCATACTGGCCAAGACAACCCTGGTTCAGCTTTCTCCTGACCCTGTTGTCTGGGACACCTTGACAACTGCCCCTGAGACCCAACCTACTGTTTCAGGCCGCGGGAAACACTGTGGTATCCGAGACTGTGGGCTTGGCCGCTGAACGGCACCAATGGTCCATGTTAGGACTACAGGAAGGTGTAATGTACACCATGCAGAGTGCAAGGCCACTGGCTACAACCGCAGTTGCGCTGGAGGTTGCACTGGTTGCGCCAGTTGCGCTGGCGGTTGTTCTGCTCTTGGTGCACTGGTATTGAGGTTGTGCCCGAGTCATGCAGGGTGCAGTATGTCCTCCAATACCTGCAGTCTCGTTTGGATGAGGTCTTGGCAGCCTCTACACTGAGAGAGGATTTGGCCGCTATATCTGCCTGCCATATGGGGGTGGATGGACAGGCCAGTGGGGTGCCATCCCTTGGTCTCCAGGTTTATGAAGGGGGGTTGTTGCCTGCATCCAGCTAGGACCAGCTGGGATCTGGATGTAGTCTTAGCAGCTTTGCCAAAGCCACCTTACGAACCGTTGGAGTTTGCCTTCCTGAAACACCTCTATATGAAGGTGTTTTTTTTGGTAATGATGACTTGCATGAAGAGGGTGGGTGAGCTCCATGCTCTTTCGGTAAGTTCTTAGTGCTACCGTATAGGCCCTGGTGGGAGGAGTATATCTCTCCTCCCCAACCCTTCATTCCTGCCGAAGGTTCTGTCAGACAGGTATGTGAACATCCCTTTTATCCTGTCTGCTTTACGACCCCCCCAGCAGTGGAGGTGGAGTCTGGGCCTCCCTCCGTAATGCTGTGCCCTGTGCGGGCACTGACTGCCTATGTGGAGCGGACATGGTCAGTGAGAACAACAGACCAGCTATTTGTCTGCTATGGTGAGAGAATCTTGGGCCCTGGATTATCAAAGCAGAGGCTCTCTCACTGGCTCGTGGACACGATTACGACAGCATACCGCCTGGCTGACAGGCCAGTGCTGGGATCTGTGGTGTCACATTCAACACGAGGTGTGGCTGTATCCTGGGCTCTACTGAGAGGAGTGCCCCCTGCTGATATCTATGCTGCGGCCAGCTGGGCTTCCTCTTGCACCTTTGCTAGGTACTATCAGGTAAATGTGGTTCAGCGGTCCTGGGCATTACCTCCCCTTCCGGGGACTGTGCCGGGACCCCCCTTCCACATTGACGGCCCTTGTGTCTCGGTTCCTCGGTGGGACTTCAACGCTGGCTGGCCTGGTTCCTCTAGCACTGACTAAATCTGGTACAGGTATACCAATATATTGGAGTGATCCAATATAGTGAAACATAACTAAGGTTACGTATGTAACCACGGTTATGTGAGCTATATGGATCACTCCAATCCTCTAGGGTGCTAGAGGCGCCTCAAAAATTATATGTAGGGGCGGACCACAGCCGTGAAACAGGTGTACACGAGAGTACATCTGTACTCCCAATGTATTACATACAGTTGAAGTCGTAAGTTTACATACTCCTTAGCCAAATACATTTAAACTCAGTTTTTCACAATTCCTGACATTTAATCCTAGTAAATATTCCCTGTTTTAGGTCAGGTGGGATCACCACTTTATTTTAAGGATGTGAAATTTCAGAATAATAGAATAATAGTAGAGAGAGATTTTTTTTCATCTCATTCCCAGTGGGTCAGAAGTTCACATACACTCAATTAGTATTTGGTAGCATTGCCTTTAAATTGTTTAACTTGGGTCAAACGTTTCGGGTAGCCTTCCACAAGCCTCCCACAATAAGGTGGGTGAAGTTTGGTCCATTCCTCCAGACAGGGCTGGTGTAACTGAGTCAGGTTTGTAAGCCTCCTTGCTCGCACACTCTTTTTCCATTCTGCCCACAACATTTCTATAGGATTGAGGTCAGAGCTATGTGATGGCCACTACAATACCTTGACTTTGTTGTCCTTAAGCCATTTTGCCACAACTTTGGAAGTATGCTAGGGGTCATTGTCCATTTGGAAGACACATTTGTGACCAAGATTTAACTTCCTGACTGATGTCTTGAGATGTTGCTTCAATATATCCACATAATTTTCTCTCCTCATGATGCCATCTATTTTGTGAAGTGCACCAGCCCCTCCTGTAGCAAAGTACCCCCACAACATGATGCTGCCACGCCCGTGATTCACGGTTGGGATGTTGTTCTTCGGCTTGCAAGCCTCCCCCGTTTTCCTCCAAACATAACAATGGTCATTATGTCGAAACAGTTCTATTTTTGCTTCATCAGACAAGAGGAGATTTTCCCAAAAAGTACGATCTTTGTCCCCATGTGCAGTTGCAAACCGTAATCTGGTTTTCTTATGGCGGTTTTGGAGCAGTGGCTTCTTCCTTGCTGAGCGGCCTTTCAGGTTATGTCGATATAGAACTCGTTTTACTGTGGATATAGATACTTTTGTACCTGTTTCCTCCAGCATCTTCACAAGGTCCTTTGCTGTTGTTCTGGGATTGATTTGCACTTTTCACACCAAAGTACGTTCATCTCTAGGAGACAGAACATGTCCCCTTCCTGAGTGGTATGACGGCTGCGTGGTCCCATGGTGTTTATACTTGCGTACTATTGTTTGTACAGATGAGCATAGTTTCCCATGATGTCAAGCAAAGAGGCACTGAGTTTGACAGTAGGCCTTGAAATACATCCACAGGTACACCTCCGATTGACTCAAATGATGTCAATTAGCCTATCAGAAGCTTCTTAAGCCATGACATACTTTTCTGGAATTTTCCAATCTGTTTAAAGGTCAACTTAGTGTATGTAAACTTCTGACCCACTGGAATTGTAATACAGTGAATTATAAGTGAAATAATCTGTCTGTAAACAATTGTTGTAAAAAATGACTTGTGTCATGCACAAAGTAGATGTCTTAACCGACTTGCCAAAATGATTGTTTGTTAACAAGCAATTTGTGGAGTGGTTGAAAAACGAGTTTTAATGACTCCAACCTAAAGTGTATGTAAACTTCCGACTTCAACTGTATGTACCCTTGCACATATGTGCCCTTATAGTATCCCTGCACATTGTTAATATGGTATTGCCACTGACCCTGTATATACAGTAGTTTACCTACTTTCTTGTGCTCTTCTTATTTCTTTCTCTCATGTGTTTTGTTCTAACATTTTTTTCTTACTTTATTTTATAGTACTACCTACGGGTATTGAATATTGCATTGTTGGGAAAGAGCTAGCAAGAAAGGCATTTCACTGTACATGACAATAAAACTTGAAACCGACCAGCCTTGGGACATACTCTTCTATACACACAGAATCCCTCAGTCTCTTTATCTCTCTATTTCTTTTCATTCGTTCCATCTCTCTTTGTCTTTCGCCCGTTCACATACATACATTATGCTAATTGAAGAAACCATTCATGGGGAACTTAGAGATATTTCCACTAATCTCTTATCTATCGTCAGGCAAAGCCACGGGTACAGAGGCTGGGAGGGATTGATAAATCCCCACAGCCAGCTCTGCTAAAATACGACTTCCATGTCCCACTCCTATTATTCTCACTCATTGTTCTTAATCAGAACCTTGAGATGAATTAAAAATGCTCTGGAATTTAATTAAAAGGACAAAAAAATAACCCTTGTCTGTCAGCTATGGCATTTAGTGCAGCTTACTGCAGGGTTCCAGTATGTGTGTGTGTGTGTGTGTGTGTGTGTGTGTGTGTGTGTGTGTGTGTGTGTGTGTGTGTGTGTGTGTGTGTGTGTGCGTGCGTGCGTGCGTGCGTGCGTGCGTGCGCGCGTGCGTGCGTGCGTGTGTGTGTGCAGTATATATACAGTATGTTTGTGTCCTGCCTCTGTTTGATGTGGACAGCAGCACAGTAAGACAAGTCACAGACCTTCAGGCTTAGATCTTGGTAAGAAGCTGTTTGGGGAATTCTGAGTTAAAATTCCCTATGCTGAAAGACTGTTTATGTCATAGGGTCATAGTAATCTAATCTAAAGCATACCTTTCTTTCACTCTAGCATAATGGTCATGAATCCTTTTCAAATCAAATTGTATTGGTCACATACACATATTTAGCAAATGTTATTGCGGGTGTAGCGAAATGCTTGTATTCCAAGCTCCAACAGTGCAGTAGATGAGTTATGTTATGCATGATCAAAAAGGATGTCTCCAGTCTCGTCTTTCTTTAGTGTGTGTGTGAGTGTGTGTGTCTGTGTGGAGAGTTTGCCCTTAGAAAAAAAAACACATGAAAAAAAATCCCATATGCTTTTCAGACAGGTGTGAACACTTGTGAACATTTTAAAGTGACATTTTATTTTATATGTTTATGAGTCAAGACACTTATTTTTCGGACACATGAGAAGTTTCACTTTTATTTTTCAACACTTCGAGCTACATCTCTTCTCCCATCCAGGGACTGACCAGAGCCAACGCTGCATAGCTTTAGAGGCAAACCAGCAGTGGATGCAGGGTGCTATGTTGCTGGAAATGAATGTGCCAAAACAGCAACTGGAAAAAAGGCAGCAAAAGCAAAGGCCAGGGTAACATAACCAAAGACAGGGAAAGTTGCAGGAAAATGTTAAATCACAGCAAAATATTTTGGGGCATTCATGTACAGTGGCAAGAAAAAGTAGGTGAACCTTTTGGTATTACCTGGATTTCTGCATAAATTGGTCATAAAATTTGATCTGATCTTCATCTAAGTCACAACAATAGACAAACATAG
Source organism: Oncorhynchus keta (assembly GCF_023373465.1). NCBI lineage: Eukaryota > Metazoa > Chordata > Actinopteri > Salmoniformes > Salmonidae > Oncorhynchus > Oncorhynchus keta. Next base: position 10,990,299 of record NC_068445.1, on the reverse strand, counting down.
TGTGCTTAAACCAATAACACACACATTCTGTATTTTCCTTGTCTATATTGAATACATCATTTAAACATTCACAGTGTAGGTTGGAAAAAGTATGTGGACCCCTAGGCTAATGACACGAGTCAGCTAACCTGGAGTCCAGTCAATGAGACGAGATTGGAGAAGTTGGTTAGAGCTGACTTGCCTTATTAAAAAACTCACAAAATTTGAGTTTGCTATTCAAAAGAGGCATTGCCTGATGTGAACCATGCCACGAACGAACAAGATCTCTGAAGAATTGTTGACTTGCATAAAGCTAGAAAGGGTTACAAAAGTATCTCTAAAAGCCTTGATGTTCATCAGTCCACGGTAAGACAAATTGTCTATAAATGCAGAAAGTTCAGCACTGTTTCTACTCTCCCTAGGAGTGGCCGTCCTGCAAAGATGACTGCAAGAGCACAGCAAAGAATGCCTAGTGAGGTTAAGAAGAATCCTAGAGTGTCAGCTAAAACCTCTGGAATACGCTAACATCTCTGTTGACGAGTCTACGATGCATAAAACACTAAACCAGAATGGTGTTCATGGGAGGAACCATGGAACAAGCCACTGGTGTCCAAAAAAAAACATTGCTGCACATCTGAAGTTTGCAAAAGTGCACCTGGATGTTCCACAGCGCTACTGGCAAAATATTCTGGGGACAGATGAAACTACAGTTCAGTTGTTTGGAAGGAACACACAACACTACGCGTGGGAGGGGGTAAAAAGGCACAGCACACCAACATCAAAACCGCATCCCAACTATAAACTATGGTGGAGGGAGCATCATGGTTTGGGGCTGATTTTCTACCTCACGGCTCTGGACAGCTTGCTATCATCGATGGAAAAATGAATTCCCCACTTGATCAATACATTTTGTAGGAGAATGTTAGACTGTCCGCCAATTGAAGCCCAAGAGAAGTTGGGTGATGCAACAGGACAACGACCCAAAACACAGAAGTAAATCAACAACAGAATTGCTTCAACAGAAGATAATACGCCTTCTGGAGTGGCCCAGGCATGACGTCAAGACCTCTGTTCACACCAGACATCTCAAGAATATTGCTGAACTGAAACAGTTTTGTAAAGAGGAATAGTTCAAAATTCCTCCTGACCGTTGTGCATGTCAGATTCACAACTACAGAAAACATTTGGTTGAGGTTATTGCTGCCAAAGGAGGGTCAACCAGTTATTAAATCCAAGGGTTCACATACATGATCATGATCATGATCCATCAACCTGCCCCGAAAATATGTATTCTGTCCACTGTTACGAGAATGTCCTGGAAATTTGTTCCCTCGTCCCACATTTTGACTTTTTAAATGCGGTCACCCTAATTCCACCAGTGGAAACATTGCTACTCAACATGTTAACACTATATTTTTACATGTGAGGAGAATGAATAGCCTTATATCAACACTACAATTTTGCAATTCCACAACTGAAAGTGTGATTTTCACATGTGACGGCTGTGTGGTCCCATGACCCACCGAGGGTCATTTAGCTATTTGATTTTGATTTTAAGACCCCTTAAGTTGTAAAAAAATAATAATAATGATGTTGGGATGAAACATTGAATTTGACATTTGTCACGCCTTGGTCATTGTATTTTGTGTTTTCGTTCTATATTTGGTCAGGCCAGGGTGTGACATGGGTTTATATATTGTATTTTCGTATTGGGGTTTGTAGTATTTGGGATTGCGGCTGAGTAGGGGTGTTGTATGGGCTTGGCTGCCTGAGGCGGTTCTCAATCAGAGTCAGGTGATTCTCGTTGTCTCTGATTGGGAACCGTATTTAGGTAGCCTGGGTTTCGCTTTGTATTTCGTGGGTGATTGTTCCTGTCTCTGTGTAGTTTCACCAGATAGGCTGTAATTAGGTTTCACGTTCCGTTTGTTGTTTTTATATTTGTATAGTTATTTCATGTGTCACTTTTTTCATTAAAGTCATGAGTAACCACCACGCTGCATTTCGGTCCGACTCTCTTTCTACAAACGAAGAACGACGTTACAACATTACTGTTATTAGCCATTTGAAACGCATTGAATAACAGATGCACTACATGGAACAACAGATACTGTAGTCCAAAAAAACAATAGAAAGGAAGTTTGCTCTGAAGTGTCTGTCCTATTTCTGAGAGATAGAAGAAAGACCAGGAAACTATTTATCCCCTTATTTTAGGCACTGAACGATCTCCCTATATATATATATACTTAACAAAAATATAAATGCAACAATTTAAATTACTTTACAGAGTTACATTCCATATAAGGAAATCAGTCAATTTAAATAAATTCAATAGTCCCTAATCTTTGGATTTGCCCCATGGCAGCCATGGATGGGCATGGGAGGGAGTAGGCCCACCCACTTGGGAGCCAGGCCCACCCACTGCGGAGCCAGGCCCAGTTTTTCTCCACAAAGGCCTTTATTACAGACAGTTTCATCAGCTGTCCAGGTGGCTGGTCTCAGACGATCCCCAGGTGAAGAAGATGTGTGTGGAGGTCCTGGGCTGTCATGGTTACACGTGGTCTGCGGTTGTGAGGCTGGTTGGACGTACTGCCAAATTTTATAAAACAACATTGGAGGCGGTTTATGGTAGAGAAATAGACATTACATTCTCTGGCACCAGCTCCCTCGAAACTTGAGACATCTATGGCTTTGTGTTGTGTGACAAAACTGCACATTTTAGAGTGGCCTTTTATTGTACCCAGCACAAGGTGCACCTGTGTAATGATCATGCTGTTTAATCAGCTTCTTCATATGCCACACCTGTCAGGTGGATGGATTGTCTTGGCAAAGGGAAAATTCTCACTAACAAGGATGTAAACAAATTTGTGCACAAAATTTGTGAGAAACACGCTTTTTGTGTGTGTGGAAAATATCTGTGATATTTTATTTTAGTTCAGGAGACATTGGACCAACACTTTACAAGTTGCATATTTTTGTTCAGAGTACTTCCATAATTTTTTAAAACTGGTACCGGGACCCTTCAGACAGTCTTGTGCAACAAACTGAAGTTGGCAGAAGAGGCTGTACCAACTTCAGACTAGCCTTGTGGGCGTCCTAGAGAAAACGCATCTTTCGATAGAGCTGGACATAATACTGATATAGAACAAATTGTTTGGACGCTACGGAAGACTCATTTTCGGGATAACTCATGGTCTGATGATATCGGCGGATGTGCGATATCGGCAGATGTGGTGCATTTAAAAAAATGTAATACATGTGAAAATATGGTTTCACGTTTAAAATTTAAGATCAACATTCAAAAACAACTATTTCACATTTAAAATGCAAATTTGACATGTGTTTTTTTGCAAGAGTCTACCCGGCTACTCACTGGCTGGGTTCACAGACAGGGAGGAGCTCTTCCTCTCTGGCTGTTGTTGCGGCAGGCATAGTGAAGGAAAAAGACAAAGAGCGAGCACGCGCAAGAGAGAGAGAGAATTAGGGGGAGGAGAGGACAGTACCATTGCTGCATCAGTGCCAAAGCAGAGTGGAGCAGTAAACGACTCTCGACTCTCCCTATTCTTCTACTCTAAACACTCAATGGCTCAGCCTCACAAGAGTTTTGGAATCAGAGACTGGAGCGCCTAGAGACGTATCCATCACAACTGGATGCTCTACTATCCTCCTATCCTCTTACTCTCTTGTCTGTGGATGATGTGGGATTTTGGATATTGAATACGTCTTTCTTTGCATCTCTCCTGCTAGGCTCGGCTGCTGCTGCTGCTACTTTTAGAGGTTTGTGACACTGTTTTGGTTGGAATATTTTTCTGGCTGCTGGCGACAGTTTTTGTCCGTGAAATCTCTCTCTATACTGGTTGTATTTTCACAGAGGAGTTATAGATCTAGACTTTTTGATGGCCTCCGGGACTCCTTGAACTCCACCTGCTGGTATTGTACAGGGCATGTACAGACGTTGCCGTTCAGAGATTGTGTTTGTGTGCAAGCTCAGCTTTTCTCACCTCTGCAGCTTATTGGTAAGGAGAGAAGAATAGAGGTGGAACCGACACAAGTAGTGAGACAGACTCTACTGCAGCCCCTGTGTACTGTACACACCAGAGCCTGCATGTGCTAGGTTAGCCCACCAGAAGGCTGGCCAGTACCAACACAAGACTCAAGCACGTACACACACACACACACACACACACACACACACACACACACACACACACACACACACACACACACACACACACACACACACACACACACACACACACACACACACACACACACACACACACACACACAGAGAGACACTCACTCATAAACAGCAACATCCTCTGCTGTAAGAGGATGACGTTTGCTGTAATACTGCATTGCACTCTGGGGCCAGAAAAGTGAAAGAAGAGACGACTAGAAGAGGATCAGAAGAGAAGAGGAGGGGAAGAAAACTACAATCTGGTAGCAGCTCACCTCCAGGGGGAACCGGAAGTAGAAGAGCACGGATTGATGAACTGACCGAAAGAGATAATGACCAATGTGATAGAGCACAGCTAAACTGACAGTCTGTCTAAAGAGAGATAACTGACGGACTGTTTAAAGAGAGAGATAAAGACCGTAGTGAGATGAGAGCAGAACTGAACATGAACTCTTCCTCGTCCGATGTGAACCAAAGCAGCTCTCCTTTCTGCCTGCTGGGCCTGGGCTACTCCCATACCCTCAACACTTGCGTGCTGGAGGTGGCCGTCATTCTCTTCCTCACTATCCTCATCATCAGCGGCAACCTGATGGTGATCTTCGTGTTCCACTGTGCTCCGCTGCTCCACCACCACACCACCGGCCACTTCATCCAGACCATGGCCTATGCAGACCTCCTGGTGGGGGTGAGCTGCCTGGTGCCCTCCCTGTCCCTGCTCCACTACCTCAAGGGGTTGGACGAGGAGCTCACCTGTCAGGTGTTCGGCTACCTGGTGTCTGTGCTGAAGAGCGTGTCCATGGTGTCTCTTGCTTGTATTAGTATTGACCGCTACATCGCCGTCACACAGCCGTTCTCCTACGCCACACTCGTCACACCATGCCGCCTGCGCGTCTGCATTTGCCTCATCTGGCTCTACTCCGCCCTCATTTTCCTGCCCTCCTTCTTTGGCTGGGGGAAGCCCGGCTACCATGGGGACATATTTCGCTGGTGTGCGACCTCGTGGCAGACCGATCCGGGCTTCAGCTCTTTCATCGCGGCTGTGCTGTATGCGCCGGCCGCCCTGACTGTGTGCTTCACCTATGGGAGTATCTTCCGTATCTGCCGTCAGCACACCAGGGAGATCACCCAGCGCCACGCACGCTTCGGCCCCCAGGGGAACGAGAGGGGCGAGCGTGGCGAAGGGTGCCCGGATAAACGCTATGCCATGGTGCTGTTCCGAATCACCAGTGTGTTCTACGTGCTCTGGATGCCCTACATCCTTTACTTCCTGCTGGAGAGCGCCGGACTCTACCGCCACCTGGTGGCCTCATTCCTCACCACATGGCTAGCCATCAGCAACAGCTTCTGCAACTGCCTCATCTATAGTCTCTCCAACAGCGTGTTCCGGAAGGGCCTGGGCCGCCTGTTCAGGCAACTCTGCTCCCCCTGTCAGGGACTGGGATGCTGCATGGAGAGGAAGAAGGGTCCCGCTCTACCCAGGCCGCGCCCAGCCCCAGCCTGCCATGTGTAACAATCTCCTACAGACACTGTCTAGTTGGTTAGCTACCCACTGGGCACAGATGTCAGTTCAACATCTATTCCATATTGGTTCAAAGTCATTTCATTTAAATGATGTGGAAACAATATTGATTCAACCTGTTGTGCCCAGTGGGTACAGTAAGCTTTGGCTTTGGCTTCAGCCCCTGGTGAGTGCAGTGTATTACTACTACATTGCATGTGACAGGTTGTATTTCTACAGTAGTAGTACATAGAGCTCCCTATGGCCAGGTCAGAGGGGTGGTTTGCAGGCAGGAGCTGGAGGGGTCTTCTTCTGGAATGTTCTCCCAAGCGGGGATGCCGATTTCTGGCTGGGTGGATCACCACCACGTGTGGAGGAGAAGGTTTGGGGTTGTATATATGGATATCAGAATGGAGCTGAGGAGGAAAAAAAGGCACACAGTTCTCTGTGGGTTTTGAAGAGGATCAACTCCAATCTTACAGCTTTGGTGCTGAGTTTAGGTGTGCCTGTGAACCTAATATCTTCCCAATGCAAAAAAAGGACAATATCAGCACAACACGACTTGTACTGCGTAAACCACTGTAGTGCAAAAAGTTATTTCAACATTGAGTCAAGACTGTTTAATCGTCTTTGTTCTTTCAGGGTAGACATTAGTGATGCAAAAAAGTATTTTAGAAACATAAAAGCACTTGAAATATACTGTTTTTCTTCTCTTATATTGCGACAAATAGTTTACATTTTGTAGCAGTCAGATAATGTGATGATGATATTGTGCGCTACAGTAGGCTGTAGCATACAGAGAGGACGAGTGGTGAGAGAAGGACTGGGAACAGTTGGTTTCCTAGAAAAAAATACTTGAGGTTTATTCCGTAGCTTATTTGTATTTCATGCAAGGGATTCTTCTCTTTTGAAGTTGGGTGTTAGAAGTGAGAGCCAAGAATGTTTATGAAGTGTTGAGTTTCATACAGGAATGTTGATGTATGCATTAGCCGATTTTTACAAGATGGCATTCTGGTTTATCATGGACCACCAATTCATTCTGAATTCTCAGCAAGGAGACAAGTTCATTTATTTGAGTATTTTATTCTCTGTCCATTTTTCCTGAGGTCGAACATCGGGTGTTAGTTTACCCTCAATGGCTGATGCATTTAGACTGGTCTTGAGGCTACAAATGCACAATTTACTCATCATAATCTGACAGCAATAACATAAGTAAGATTTTCTTATAGATTGGAATTGCAGCATGTTAAGCATACTACCGAACAAGATGCACAACACACAGAGAGACACAATCATTACTGTGTGTGTGGTCTTACTGTTGAGCTGTTCTCTCACTCTGTGCCCTTTGGCTCCTGTTAGCTGAACAGATGAGCTGAGTGGCAGAGCAGCACGTGTACAGTAGGCTACCAGAGAGCCAGATTGTCTTTCTAGAAGTCAGAGGGGTCATTAAGACAATATGTTTCTAAGGGTTTCATACAAAGTAGGTTTATATGGATCTACCGTGGGTCTCGAAAGCTTTTATGGAAACATACTTGTGAATTGCTGATAGGTTTTTATGTGAACTAGGTTTATGTGCAAATATATGCAAATATATGTAGGATAGGAGACAAAGACCTTGGACAGTGTACACTTCACTGAAACATCAATACAATAAAAGTTTCAGAGGTGATTGTGCTGTATGTACAGGAGTCTTCTTATATGACAAGCTTATATGTACACAGTCACAGACAATCAGTCCCTCACACACTCAGTAGAGCAAGTAAGGAGAATATGAGATGGGTCTGCACTGCAGCACTCTGCATTCTTATTCCCAAGGACAGCATGACGGCATCTTTGTACTATAGTGTGTACACAGGTCTTGTATACAACATTTGTATGTTTTTTTGTTGTTTGAAAGATCTGTTCAATAATATTGGTTAACTGTGGTGACTGTTGATATCCCAGGATAATATAGATATTTTATTTTTTTATTTTCTTTATTCTTTTTCAGAAATTGTCTATGCATGATGGTATTTCAGCCAGTGAGAGTTGGGTGAGATGATCAATACTCATTTTTAGGAGGATGCCACTGAAAGCAGTTATTTTTTCGGCTATAGCCTACACAATTTCCTTAACATTATAACCATTGATGATGGTGTGTAAATAGCATATTATATTTCCTTTAGGTCATATTCTAGTTTTCAGAAATTCCACCTTTCTGGGAAAGACCTTAGTAGTTCAAGAGAACAGATATATTTTTGTATGGGTCTCTATGTCAGAAACTTTTCAAAGAGTGTGAATTTATTCAGATTTAGGAATATTTTGAGAGGTTTTTCTTCACACTGTTTTTCCTCCGAGGGGCTGCTTGTAAAAGGGCTTGTTTCCCTCACCAGTCTCCACATGCTGCTGTCTGTCTGTGCAATAGACGTTTCTGTCCCCTCCCAACTCTTCTCAACACAATGAAAACATACCAGCAGTGCTATTACAAAAGGGCTTTCGTCGTTGGTCAACTGAATTATGTACATGTGGTATTTGATATCTACCGGTATCTGATTGAAGAGTAGTTGTCCTTTATTTGGCCCACATGACTGTTCTAGAATGTGAGAGGGAAGTGTGTGTTCTGTTGCGCTCACATGACTATAAATGAGAGTCTTGGTTTTATTTGGAGATAACATGAAAGCCCTTCAATGGGAGAGTGCAGTACTCAATGTACTTTATCTTTGATGTAGACAGTTTGATGTAGCGGGGGGGTCTGGTCACAGTGTAATCTGCCATGAGAGAAGTATCATGTTTGCAAGTCTCTTTGAATTGCTGACGATACTGTATGTATGAAATCGCAATGGTTAATGTTGAGGATGACCTTGTATATTGATTGATATTGAAATGACTCCTCCTAAATTGTGCATTATGGCATACTATATGTCCTCTTCTCAAATTGTGTTGAGCACATTCCTTAATGCACCACAATCAGCACATGATATAGTTCAGGATCCCACTCACGTGGGGCTCCTTTAGGCTTTGATGTTGTAAAACAAAACATGTTGTGTCAAAGAGCATGTTTTTTCCTGTGGGAAAATGGTTGCTGTTGTCAGAATCGGAGCAGAATCAAAAGCTGCAGCGGTGATCTCAGGGGACGTGGTGTTTCACAGAGACCAGACCCGCAGTGCCAAATCTGGACCAGTATTTGGGAGGAGGGGTCGGGTGGGGGTTGAGGATTGGGGGGGGGTTGTAATGTATTTAGATTAGAACAGCGAGACTCTCCCTTGGCGTCGCTCCCCCCTCAGTCCAACATTGACCAACACCACCATCTCAACTGTCTTTCGCATTCTGACAAGTGATTTATGATTCTGAATCATTCTGAGGAGTACAGAGGCAAGATAACTTCATGAAACATACAATGTTTCCTGGGGTTGTGTTTTTAATGAAGATGTAACTGAACCACTAGTTCATTATACATTCATTGAAAAGAGACTTTCGCTTAGCTGCCCACATTAGAACCACCACAACTGATATTAAATTGTACATTTGAACTAAAATATAAGGTGGGGAAAATACTGGTTTCCGAATGTGAAAAGCAATCTCAGCTCTTCAACAAATATTCTGTACCTCACTGTATGTATTTGCTGACAATTGCTGGTGACCACTCTGATTCTGATTGTATCCTGCAACCAATGATTAAATGTGAAGTTACCTACTGTACTGGAGTGTGTACATTTCTTTTCATAGCATTAGTCAAACGCTTTTCTTAAATCTACACCCTATAACCCTCAAATTCAAATCTTATCCTCAATACCAGTTCCACTGCTTTTTTCCCATGCTTCCTCTCTAATCAGTGACTGATTTATACATGGGAAAACAGGTGGGTGCAATTAATTATCACATAGAACAGAAAACCAGCAGTAGTCCGGACCACCAGGATAGGATTTGAATACCCCTGCCCTATAACATCACTGGATCAAGTTTTACCACATTTTCCTCCATGGTCTTAGTCTCACTGTCACACAGGCACAACATCAGATGGATAATATCTACTCCCTGAAGAGTATTTACTCCAAACAACTCTTTGTTCATTTCTGATTAGGGGAGCATTTCAGTTTGAGTGGTGGAAGCTGCAATTTGTAACTTTTTGAGCGACCTGACCAAATGCATACATACATGTGTGTTATAGATCTGTCATTCTCATTGAAAGCAAGTCTAAGATGCAGTACATCTGTTCTATGTTCGTAATTTCTATGGTTCCCGTTCTTAAGTTGAGTTTTTTTGTCTTTTACATTTGGTTTTGTACACCAGCTTCAAACAGCTGAAAATACAATATTTAGGGTTATGGAAAATATATTTCACGGCGGCTTAGATGATTCTCTACACTACACTTGGTTGTGCTGTCACATACACTGAAATTAAGCAAACTATTAGAATTTTAGCAACCAGGAAATGGCAGATCGATTTCTGCGTAGTGCATCTTTAACCTTAGTGTGTGGAATTATCTTGGCTTGGGTTCTACTGGGGTTGTGTGGCGGTGTAGTACAGGAAGTGAGATAGAGTCACTAAGTATAGCTATCCCTGGAACCAGAGTGATGTGAAGGAGAGGGAAATGCTTTTTTCATGCCGATAGTTATTCTTGGCTATTGCCCGGAAATTAAGCTGGTGCCAGAGCTGGAGCAATCTATATTGATCCTGACCTGACATGGCAGGGCCTCTTTCCTCTCTTTATCAGGCTCACCTGACCACACACACATACACGCACGCACACACACAGCTACCTGGAGTGGTTCTCTCTTACACACACGCAGTGTGTTGATATAGAGGTACAGTGGCACACTAATCATTGTGAGGTAACTATGTTGGAGTGTGTGTCAGCCCCTGATAACCCAGGCTAGAAATAGAGGGAACATAAACATTGATGATTATCCAACCTGATCCATGCCTGAGCCACGACCCATTGAAGGGACGGGCTGTGGTCGGTGGGAACCTCCAATATGGAAAATGTGAATTCCTTCAGCTTCCTTCTGTAGTACAGGCAGTTCTTTGTTTATTACCCTTTCTTCCTGGCATTCTTTTCTTGCTTTCTTTCTTGTTGGTTTTACCCTTTATCTAATCTAAAAGGGAACTGAGGTTCTGGCAGCTGAGAGAGAGGAGAGAGTGAACGAGAGACTATTTGTACATCATTACAACACTGTATATAGACAATGACATTTGAAAAGTCTTTATTATTTCTGGAACTTCTATGACTAATATTTACTGTTCAGTTTTTATTGTTTATTTCAATTTTGTTTATCCATTTCACTTGCTTCGGCAATGTCAACATATGTTTCCCATGCCAATAAAGCCCCTTGAATTGAAGAGAGAGAGAGAGAGAGAGAGAGAGAGAGAGAGAGAGAGAGAGAGAGAGAGAGAGAGAGAGAGAATCTAAGGTAAGTCTGTGCAGTGCAGTGCATTCTTCTGGAGGCTGCATGACTACATGCGAACTACAGTTACAATAGCCCTCCTACTGCAGGCTGACCCATATACACAGTTTTTTATTAATGTGGAATGACAGGGCAAACTCACATGACATTTCTTTTTACAGTTCTGAAGACGCTTGATATGGCAAACAAGCATGTTAGGTGCAACGTAGGGGGTTGATTATTGAGTGAAGGTGTCCTTTTGAGATTAAATGAAAAGGAATAAGAAAGTAGAATAGCATTATTACCACCCGCTGTAGACGTCTGACTGCAGACATTTTTCACGCTGATTCAATATGTAAAAACGGTGCGCACAAATTCTCAAATTACGTTCAGAGGTGCTAAGTACTCTCGGCCAGCAAACACTGTTGGCGTGTGGCTCAGCCCAGTCTGTCAGGGAATCCTGCCAACCAAGACGGTTTTATCTCCCAAATGCAAACAGTCACATATGTAAAAAAAAAAAAAAAATTCAAGTGAAGGAATCCCTCCTTAAGCCGAAAAGTAAATATGATGTGAAGTCTGAGTGTAGGATAAGAAATGAGCTGAGAGGTGTTGAACTTTAGACTTAACACTCTGGATCCTCTCTCCTCTCGCTTTGATCAACCCAGAGTTGCTGTACAAGATGGAGACAGCCCCAATATTATTCAAAAAGGCATTGCTGGTCAGAACATCACAAATGAATAATTGAAAGAGCAGCATAATCTATGTGACACTATCGAAGATGGTAGAATGTGTGGGTGTGGGAGCCAGAAGACAGGCCCTGTAATATACTGTAGTCTTTGCATCAGCTCATCTCCCTCCCACATCACATGTCATGATGGATTCATACTGTGGGAGCCTATAGAAATGGGAAATGGCATCATACTATGGAATGCCATTACGCAAGATATTATCCTTTACTGAAGACCAGACTATAACATTTGGCAGGCAATGTCGTTCTTCTGAAGCCTTGGTGCTGTAACTCAATGGAGTAGAGTGGGATGAGAACAGGGATTTATCATAGTAAACCTGTAGACATCCAGGAAGAGGAACTCACTCTCAGTGAACAGTAACCTGTGTACAAGGGTACAAAACATGAAGGACACCTGCTCTTTCCATGACATATACTAACCTGGTGACTCCAGTTAAAAGCTGTGATCCCTTATTGATGTCACTTGTTAAATCCACATCAAAGCAGTGTAGATGAAGGGGAGGAGACGGGTTAAATCATGATTTAATGTTAAATTAGGATTTTTAAGCCTTGAGACAATTGACACATTGATTGTGCATGTGTCCCATTCAGTGGGTGAATGGGCAAGACAAAATATTTAAGTGCCTTTGAACGGGGTATGGTAGTTGGTGCCAGACACAAGGGTTGTATATCAAGAACTGCCACACTGCTGGGTTTTTCACGCTCAACAGTTTCCCATGTGTATCATGAATGATCCACCACCAAAAGAATGTCGAGTCAACTTGACACAACTGTGGGAAGCGTTGGAGATATCATGGGCCAGCGTCCCTGTGGAACGCCTTTGACACCTTGAAGAGTCTATGCCCTGACGAACTGAGGCTGTTCTGAGGGCAAAAGGGGGGGGATGAAACTCAATATTTGGAAGGTGTTCCTAATGTTTGGTATACTCAGTGTATAGTAGTGAAGTGTTGATTTCCAATGTAGATTGGAACATATTTCATTCATGTGTGCCCGCATATAAATACTTATTCAATACATTCGGAAAGTATTCAGATGCCTGACCTTTTCCCACATTTTGTTACGTTACAGCCTGTTTCTAAAATGTCATTAAGTTACTTCTTCCTCTTGTCAATCTACACACAATACCCCATAATGACAAAGCAAAAAAAATAATAAACGAAATACCTTATTTACATAAGTAGTATTCAGACCCTTTGCTATAAGACTTGAAATTGAGTTCAAGTGCATCCTGTTTCCAATGATCATCCTTGAGATTTTTCTACAACTTGATTGGAGTCCACCTGTTCTTGCTTTATCATGATGGTGTATTGTGTGTAGATTGATGAGGGAAAAAAATATTTAGTACATTTTATAATAAGGCTCTAACTTAACAAAATGTGAAAAAAGTAAAGGGGTCTGAATACTTTCCAACTGCACTGTATACCGGTACATACTAATGATGAGCTGGGTCAGCTGTTTGTTCACCCGCACCGGCCCGCAATTGCTAATAACCCATCCTCAACCGCCCTACAATATGTGGTAAAGTGAAAATCTGATGCCTGCACCCATCTCTAACCTGCAAATATAGACAATGCACTGTACAGTCAGAGAAGGGGTGACAAATTTTTGACAGTGGATGCAGAATCATTATTTTTTAAATTCTACATATCCCGGTTTCTGTTTATAATTTCTGACATCTTGGTAGGCTACTTGTTAGTCAACTTGTCTAGAATTAGTTACAGTGGGGCAAAAAAAGTATTTAGTCAGCCACCAATTGTGCAAAGTTTTCCCACTTAAAAAGATGAGACAGGCCTGTAATTTTCTTCATAGGTACTCTTCAATTATGACAAACAAAATGAGAAGAAAGAAAATCCAGAAAATCACATTGTAGGATTTTTAATGAATTTATTTGCAAATTATGGTGGAAAATAAGTATTTGGTCAATAACAAAATCTCAATACTTTGTTATATACCCTTTGTTGGCAATGACAGAGGTCAAACGTTTTCTGTAAGTCTTCACAAGGTTTTCACACACTGTTGCTGGTATTTTGGCCCATTCCTCCATGCAGATCTCCTCTAGAGCAGTGATGTTTTGGGGCTGTTGCTGGGCAACACGGACTTTCAACTCCCTCCAAAGATTTTCTATGGGGTTGAGATCTGGAGACTGGCTAGGCCACTCCAGGACCTTGAAATGCTTCTTACGAAGCCACTCCTTCGTTGCCCGGGCGGTGTGTTCGGGATCATTGTCATGCTGAAAGACCCAGCCACGTTTAATCTTCAATGCCCTTGCTGAAGGAAGGAGGTTTTCACTCAAAATCTCACGATACATGGCCCCATTCATTCTTTCCTTTACACGGATCAGTCGTCCTGGTCCCTTTGCAGAAAAACAGCCCCAAAGCATGATGTTTCCACCCCCATGCTTCACAGTAGGTATGGTGTTCTTTGGATGCAACTCAGCATTCTTTGTCCTCCAAAAACGACGAGTTGAGTTTTTACCAAAAAGTTATATTTTGGTTTCATCTGATCATATGACATTCTCCCAATCTTCTTCTGAATCATCCAAATGCTCTCTAGCAAACTTCAGACGGGCCTGGACATGTACTGGCTTAAGCAGGGGGACACGTCTGGCACTGCAGGATTTGAGTCCCTGGCAGCGTAGTGTGTTACTTATGGTAGGCTTTGTTACTTTGGTCCCAGCTCTCTGCAGGTCATTCACTAGGTCCCCCCGTGTGGTTCTGGGATTTTTGCTCACCATTCTTGTGATCATTTTGACCCCACGGGGTGAGATCTTGCGTGGAGCCCCAGATCGAGGCAGATTATCAGTGGTCTTGTATGTCTTCCATTTCCTAATAATTGCTCCCACAGTTGATTTCTTCAAACCAAGCTGCTTACCTATTGCAGATTCAGTCTTCCCAGCCTGGTGCAGGTCTACAATTTTGTTTCTGGTGCCCTTTGACAGCTATTTGGTCTTTGCCATAGTGGAGTTTGGAGTGTGACTGTTTGAGGTTGTGGACAGGTGTCTTTTATACTGATAACAAGTTCAAACAGGTCCCATTAATACAGGTAACGCGTGGAGGACAGAGGAGCCTCTTAAAGAAGACGTTACAGGTCTCTGAGAGCCAGAAATCTTGCTTGTTTGTAGGTGACCAAATACTTATTTTCCACCATAATTTGCAAATAAATTAATTAAAAATCCTACAATGTAGTGATTTTCTGGATTTTGTTTTCTCATTTTGTCTGTCATAGTTGAAGTGTACCTATGATGAAAATTACAGGCCTCTCTCATCTTTTAAGTGGGAGAACTTGCACAATTGGTGGCTGACTAAATACTTTTTTGCCCCACTGTACATGCAGTTTCTCTTCTCTCCTGTCATTACTTGTTGCCCTAGAATAGTGTTTCCAACTCCAGTCCTTGAATACTCCCAACAATACACATTTAAATGTATGCCCTGGACAAGCACACCTGATTCAACTCATCAACTAATCAACCCTTCGATGAGTTGAATCAGGTGTGTTTGTCCGGGGCTACAACAAAATGTGTGCTGCTCGGCCATGGAAATTAATTTCATCTAGCTCCGGATGAACAGTTCTTGTGCTGATGTTGTTTCCAGAGGCAGTTTGGAACTCAGTAGTGAGTGTTGTTGCCACCAAGGAGAGAAGTTTTTCTCGCAAGCCGCTTCAGCACTCGGGCGGTCCTGTTCTGTGAGCTTGTGTGGCGTACAGTTGATGCTACTACACTTTTCCACTTCACAATAACAGCATTTACAGTTGACCCGTGGCATCTCTATCAGGGCAGAAATTTGACAAACTGACTTGTTGGAAAAGTGTTTTTTATGCACCAATGGTAACAAGATATTCTGTGACCTGATTTAAATAAATACCGCCTTGTAACCAACATCGTGGAAGGAGTTTGCAGAGGGGAGTGCTTTATATAACTAGACAGCTATTCTACTGGTGCCAACATTTTACTGTAAGGTGTCGGCAAATATCATTCAAAGCTTACACTATTCATCTATGGCAAAGATACTTATATGTTTCCCTTTTCATCTGCGTTTGGTGTTAGCTAGTGACTGGCTAGCTAGGTCTTCGGCCAGCATGGAACAAAAGGGGGGAAGGTTCATTCAAAACTCCAAAGCACTTGTCAAGTCAACACATCCATTAGTGGTGCTGTGAACCACATCATAAGAGACATGCCAAATGGTAGATGCATATAAAAATGTTTTTTAAAAAAAATCACTAACCAGGTCTCCATACAACCTTTTTTATGCGAGTAAAGTGCATGTCGGATAAAACATGTCATAACAGGTCCAATGGAAACAGAACACCCTTAAGTGATCAGAGCAAAAAATCCCCATTATATGTTCCGTCGTATCGTACGTGTGCGTTAATGCTTATATAAGCGCACATGCCAAGGGAAAGAACCAAGTATCCTGGAAGGTTGCAACCAGTTCAGAATGAGTCGGACGTCATCAGATCATTTCCAGGTCAATGAGATCATTTCCAGGTCAGTAAGAATTTATGTCAACCTCAAGACATATGTTCAGGGGACATGGGGTAGTTTTACTACACATCAATGTGTCTTACGCCATTGTAGAGGTGATAGGAATGAAGGAGTCTATTTCATAGCTATGTTATCCACGGAGGAGCTAACCTCACGACGGAAGTACTCTCTAAGCACTGAAACAGTCGTTGTGATCATAGTTTATGACTTCTAATAACTTTCCTCCTGAATGGCGGGTTCTATGTTCTTGTTCTATGGAGGGTTGCGTTTAGTGGACATATTCCCCACAAAGTGGAGTGGGCGTTCACAACGATGACGTGATGTGCCATTTCTGTTCAAGGTGTAGGCAGATGGACTTTTCGGATTTTGAGTGGACTTGGCTTCAACAGAGCTTTTTTTAACCTTTTTCTTTGCAACCTTTGTATCAGAGTCTATAGACAAGGCCTGTGGGCTTGTTTCTTGATTGAGCGGGCCCTCTATAGGGTTTTAAGTGAGAGCAGGAGAAATTCGATTTTTTAATGTCCTTGATCAGGGTCTTAATTCCTGTGGACCTGGTGTCCAGCAATTCCCTGTCTAGTCTTTGTGAATGATCTATTACCCTTTTCTCAAATTATTCTCGCTTTAGTTCTTCACGCAGTGGAACTTCTAGAGAACATTGTTCTACGGTTTGATCGTCCTTTAACCCTTTGTTACCCTTGTGCTCTGACACTGTGTGGGTTGGGTGCAGGAACGTAGCGAACAGGTCGATTGTAGCGGTAGCCGTTTCGATGACGAAGTACTTTACAGTTATTTCGACAGCGGTGGTCATTGGATTCGTGGTTTCATGGTAGAAACCGCTGTTGTGCGTAATCTCGCAACGCTCCAATACCCGATAATGCACCCTCTAACTGGAGTGAGTGCTCCTGGTCAAACTTCAAAACCGAGTTGTCAGGGCGCTTAGCGTTGCAAACTTTTGATGCCTCAAAATCTGTGCTTGCAAGCTCTCTGAGTTGTAAGATAGGCAAGCCAACGTAGGTAATGAAGGTGGGATACATGTTCAACAGTAACATTTGTTTGAATGGTAACAGCTCTTCCATTCCTGTTTCAGTGAGTAGACCAAAGTAAGTTGAACGAAGCCTATGATAGTAAGCTTGTGGGTGTTCATTCTGAGCTTGTTTGACAGTGTTAGCCAGTGAGTTATCGGAGTCGCAGAACCACTAAATTCTCATTTCAAATCTGTGGCAAGTTTAGCATAGTCGTTTAGCACGTGTTGCTGTTGTAGATGAATGAACCACGTCACGTGTCTATTCGACGTTCGCTTCAACAGGTAAACCCTGTCAGAACCCGTAGCGTTCGGGTAGCCATCCAATGCGTCCTCTATGCGAGCTAGGGATGTCTCAGTATCGTTTGGCTGACCTGGAATGGGGTCAAAGGTGGGGACATTTTTGATGAGTTTGTCAAGGAATTCCGCGCCAAGTGGGTGGAGAGGATTGGCTTCATCCTGTGGGGAAATTGGGGCCGAAAGGCCAAGAGCAGAAGCCAAGCTTTGGCTTTGTTGGCGCGGAATTCCTCAGTCCTCAGTGCCGAATGGCCAAGAGGAGAAAACTGAGAGACACATGAGGGAGGCAAAGTCTGAAACCTTCTATCATCTTCACTCCTTTGAGTACTGGCTCCGGTTGCTTGGTTGGGTAGTCGCTCTGCAGCATGTGACCTTTCTGGAATTCCACCAGATTGTACCTATGGGTGGTATTCTGCTGCATTGTAGTTCGTTTGTATAGGTCTCATGAGAATTGTTTAAGTGGTATAACCTTTGTAAGTCGCTCTGGATAAGAGCGTCTGCTAAATGACTTAAATGTAAATGTAAATGTAAATTTCACATGTAGCGTCAGCTGCGTGTTTTCTAGTCTAATGTGCATTTTCATGGAAGTGGGTTTTATACTCAGTGGAAGAAGGGGGCGTTCCATGACGCCGACCAAGTCTATGCTCACGTGGGCGTCGCCACTGACTAGATAAAACTTTACATCTTAACAAGTATCTTATTTAGAAGGCCAACATCACATCTTCTCACAACTAGTTTCATACTTACTCATTAATTTTATTCAACATCTAGATGAAAATCTGATCATTGAAACGTGTACACAAACAGAGATACAGTAATGTGGGTCTCCTGTCATTCATGAGGTCACCATGAGGTCACCAAATGAAGCAGCTTTGACAGGATTGTTCTTTAAATACCCACGGACCATTCCCACATTCTCAAAAATAGAAATATTGTATAATTATTCAAACTTTTGATTGTCCAAGTGTCTCTCTGTGTTCCACAGTTTACATTCCACATTCGTACATTCCAATCTCGAACACTTAGAGGCAGCGTATTTTACGACAGTCATAAAATAGGCCAACTTCCCGCTCTCCCCCTCTACGAGAGAGAGCACGCTGTAGAGTGGACCCGCTGTAGCCTGATCCTTCAGATCATCACAGGAGAGTTATGACACCATAAAGCCACACAATATTTTATGACTGAAACCCCACCCACCCCACAGATATAACCGCGGGGTCTGTGGGTTATGAGTCAACCCACGCATCACTATCACCCACAATGTGGTCTAATCTAAACCTGGCAAATAACCTTTTCTGAGACCAAAACCAGTAAAGGTTAAAACAAGTCTGGATACCTGACATACTACCTCCATACATAATGAGATTCTACAGATCAATAGTTCCATATCTCTTAAATCAAATTAAATCACATTTTATTTGTCACAGTCTAAACCTGTTGTTTACGAAGTAACAGTGATATGCATAGTTAAAGAAAAAATGACAACACAAGGAATACATACACAATGAGTTACGACAACTTGGATATACAGTGGTAAGAAAAAGTGAACCCTTTGGAATTTCCTGTGCTTCTGCATAAATTGGTCATATAATTTGATCTGATTTTCATCTAATTCATCTGATTCACAACAATAGACAAACACAGTCTGCTTAAACTAATAACACACAAAAATTACAAACATCAAATTTTATGAGGCAGGGCAGCTCTAACCAACATCTCTAATCTCGGCTCATTGATCGAAATCCAGGTTAGCTGAATCCTGACTCCAATTAGCTTTTGGAGTCATTAGCCTAGGGGTTCACATACTTTTTCCAACCTACACTGTGAATGTGTAAATTATGTTTTCAATATAGACAAGAACATTTCAATAATTTGTGTTATTAGTTTAAGCAGACTGTGTTTGTCTGTTGTTGTGACTTAGATGAAGAGCAGATCTAATTTTATGACCAATTAATGTAAAAATTCAGATAATTCCAATGGGTTCATCTAATTTTTCTTGCCACTGTATACACGGGGTACCAGTACCAAATCAATGTGTAGGGGTACGAGGTAATTGGGGAAGAAATGTACATATACAGTTGAGGTCGGACGTTTCTATACACTCATCTTTCAACCACTCCACAAAGTTCTTGTTTACAAACTAGTTTTGGCAAGTCAGTTAGTTCATCTACTTTGTGCATGACACAAATCATTTTTCCAACAATTGTTTACAGACAGATTATTTCACTTATAATTCACTGTATCACAATTCCAGTGGGTCAGAAGTTAACATACACAAAGTTGACTGTGCCTTTAAACAGCTTGGAACATTCCAGAAAATGATGTCATGGCTATCAGAAGCTTCTGATAGGCTAATTGACCTCATTTTAGTCAATTGGAGGTGTACCTGTGGACGTATTTCAAGGGCTACATTCAAACTCAGTGCCTCTTTGCTTGATATCATGGGAAAATCAAAAGAAATCAGCCAAGACCTCAGAAAAAAAATTGGAGACCTCCACAAGTCTGGTTCATCCTTGGGAGCAATTTCCAAACACCTGAAGGTACCACGTTCATCTGGACAAAGAATAGCACGCAAGCTCTCCTTCTTTCTTTCTCTCTCTCGGAGGATCTGAGCCCTAGGATCATGCCCCAGGACTACCTGACATGATGACTCCTTGCTGTCCCCAGTCCACCTGGCCATGCTGCTGCTCCAGTTTCAACTGTTCTGCCTTGTTATTATTCGACCATGCTGGTCATTTATGAACATTTGAACATCTTGGCCATGTTCTGTTATAATCTCCACCCGGCACAGCCAGAAGAGGACTGGCCACCCCACATAGCCTGGTTCCTCTCTAGGTTTCTTCCTAGGTTTTGGCCTTTCTAGGGAGTTTTTCCTAGCCACCGTGCTTCTACACCTTCATTGCTTGCTGTTTGGGGTTTTAGGCTGGGTTTCTGTACAGCACTTTGAGATATCAGCTGATGTACGAAGGGCTATATAAATAAATTTGAAGTATAAACATCATGGGACCACGCAGCCGTCATACCGCTCAGGAAGGAGATGCGTCCTGTCTCCTAGAGATGAACATACTTTGGTACGAAAAGTGAAAATCATCATGTTGTGGGGGTGCTTTGCTGCAGGAGGGACTGGTGCACTTCACAAAATAGATGGCATCATGAGGTAGGACAAGGATGTGGATATATTGAAGCAACATCTCAAGTCAGGAAGTTAAAGCTTGGTTGCAGGTCTTCCAAATGGACAATGACCCCAAGCATACTTCCAAAGTTGTGGCGAAATGGCTTAAGGACAACAAAGTCAAGGTATTGGAGTGGCCATCACAAAGCCCTGACCTCAATCCCATAGAACATTTGTGGGCAGAACTGAAAAAGCGTGTGTGAGCAAGAGGCCTACAAACCTCACTCAGTTACACCAGCTCTGTCAGGAGGAATGGGCCAAAATTCACCCAATTTATTGTGGGAAGCTTGTGGAATGCTACCCAAAACGTTTGACCCAAGTTAAACAATTTAAAGGCAATGCTACCAAATACTAATTGAGTGTATGTAAACTTCTGACTTCCAACTTCAACTGTAGGTAAGGGTAAAGTGACTAGGCAACATGATAGATAATAAACAGTAGCAACAGCGTATGTAATGACTCAACATAGTTGCAAATAGGGTCAATGCAGAAATTCCAGATAGCATTTGTGGCTCGGGGATAGAAGCTGTTCAGGGTCCTGTTGGTTCCAGACTTGGTGCACCGGTACCGCTTGCCGTGCAATATCAGAGAGAACAGTCTATGACTTGGGTGGCTGGAGTCTTTGACAATTTTTAGGGCATTCCTCTGACACCACCTGGTACAGAGGTCCTGGATGGCAGAGAGCTTGGCCCCAGTGGTGTACTGGGCCATATGCACTACCCTCTGTAGCGCCCTGTGGTCGGATGCCAAGCAGTTGCCATACCAAGTGGTGATGCAGAAAGTCAAAATACTCTCAATGATGCAGCTGTAGAACCTTTTGAGGATCTGAGAGTCCATGCCAAATCTTTTCAGGCTCCTGAGGGGGAAGTGGCATTGTTGTGCCTTCTTCACGACTGTGTTGGTATGTGTGGACCATGTTAATTCCTTAGTGATGTGGACACTGAGGAACTAGAAGCTTTCGACCGGCTCCACCACAGCACCGTAAATGTGGGTGGGGGCATGCTCGGCCCTCCATTTCCTGTAATCCACGATCAGCTCTTTTGTCTTTCTGACATTGAGAGAGAGGTTGTTGTCCTGGCACCACACTGCCAGGTCACTGACCTCCTCTCTATAGCCAGTCTGTGATCAGGCCTACCACCATTGTGTCGTCAGCAAACCTAATGATGGTTTTGGAGTTGTGCGCAGCCACGCAGTCGTGGGTGAACAGGGAGTGCAGGCATCCCGAGTGGTGCAGTGGTCTAGGGCCCTGCATTGCAGTGCTAGAGGCGTCACTACAGATCAGGGTTTGATCCCGGGCTGTCTCCTCATGGGAGACCCGTGAGGCGGCGCACAATTAGTCCAGCGTTGTCTGGGTCAGGGAAGGGTTTGGCCGGCTGGAGTGTCCTTATCCCATCACGCTCTAGCGACTCCTTCTGGAGGCCGGGCACGCTGATTTCCGGTTGTCAGCTTCCTCCGACACATTGGTGCGGCTGGCATTTGGGTTAAGAGAGCAGTGTGTCTTGGTGGGGTCGTGTTTTGGCAGACGCATGGCTCTCGACCTTCGCTTCTCCCGAGTCCGCATGGGAGTTGCAGCGAAAAGACTGTAACTACCAATTGGATATCACAAAATTGGGAGAAAAAAGGGGTAAAAAGTAACCCCCAAAAATGACTAAAAATAAGAACAGGAAATGCAGGAGGGAACTAAACACACACCCCTAAGGAGCCAAAGTGTTGAGGGTTAGCGTGGCGGATGTATCCATGTGTAACTCTGTGTTGTTGTCTGTGTCACACTGCTTTGCTTTATCTTGGCCAGGTCGCAGTTGCAAATGAGAACTTGTTCTCAACTAGCCTACCTGTTTAAATAAAGGTGAAATAAAAATAAAATTAAAATAATAATTCATGACTACAGATATGAGTGCCACTGGGAGATAGCCATTTAGACAGGTTACCTAGGCATTCTTGGGCACAGGGACTATGGTGGTCTGCTTGAATCATGTAGACACTACAGACTGGGTCAGGGAGAGGTTGAAAATGTCAGTGAAGACACTTGCCAGCTGGTCAGTGAATACTCTGAGTACGCGTCATGGTAATCCGTCTGGACCTCCGACATGTAAATGTGAGTCATCACCTGGATTCGGTCTTGTGTCGAAAAATGTGATATTGTGATACAAAATCGTACATCATACACTGCATTTTTGAGGAACATTGGGAAAGTAATTCTGCCTGTAATCCATGGCTTCAGGTTGGGATATGTACGTACGGAGACTGTGGGGATGATGTTGCCAATGCACTTATTAATGAAGCCGGTGACTGATGTTGTAAACTCCTGAAGGAGATCACTTGAATCCCAAAACATATTCCAGACACTGCTGGAATATGTCCTGTAGTTTAACAGTCCTGTAGTTTAGCATCCGCTTCATTGGACCACTTCACCTCTAGTTTATCCACTCTCCGATGTTGTCTCATCAGGTATCCCGCACGCTGGCCTCTATAACGCCGCCTCTACCCTTTTTGAGTATCGGGGATTTGGGCCTGGTCCGGGATGAGCAGTTTGTTCTTTGCCCACCGACTCGTTGAAATAGAAATCCTTATCCAAATCGAGGTTACTGACCATAGTTCTGATATCCAGGAGCATTATTTGGTAATAGGAAATGATGGCAGAAACATTATGTACAAAAAAAGTCAAGATCAGTGGGAACAAAAACACACAAAATAGCGTAATTGGTCAGGAGCCCTTAAAACGGCTGCTATTCCCTCCAGCACCATTCTATATCATGACTCCAAGTCCCATTATAGCAAATGTAGAATGCCGTCAAGCCTGAGTTATCAAGAGCAAGTGATAACCCAAACAACATGCCCATTCTCATAAAAGTAGATAGCTATCTAACTTGCAAATTCATGTTAGTTATCAATATATTTTGTCTGAGTTTAAATGAATTGGCTAGTTAGCTCAGAGGGATCTAAACATGTATGTGACCAATAAAATTGAATTTGATCTTTTTATCTAGCAAGTTTGAGTTGAAACCACATCGTAACCACATCCTATCAAATCGTATTGTCAGGTGCAACGTTAGCTATAGAAATCTTCCTTTCTAGGACATTACACACTAGGGAGAGGCTATATATTTAGCTAGTTACATCACAGTATCGTAGCTGGCTAGCTAGCTGCTCACCACACACCAGTCACAGCCATCATGTCGTACGTTTGTTGTATGTAATCCATTCCTTGCCATCTTGAGCAATATTATGAAAGCATTAGATGTTTGCACAAGCTTTATGGAAGCCCATTTTCACTCCTATGCCGAGCAAGTGTGCATGCATTCCAGACTTGACAACATGTTCCCAACACATGGCAGCTGGGTGCGGACCACACCTTGTTGTCTTGGGGCTATTGGACATATGTGGCCTGGTAAATAATCCATACCCAACCCATCCATACACGTCGTGACACACTCACTTACAAATCTCGTTTGGGACGAGACTGACATTATGACCAAAGTTATCCAATTACAGTATTTGGTCAATTTTGACACCATAATTAATGTTTCTGACTCAAATTGATGCCTTATAGGCTGTTTATAACCAGAGAAGTTGGTTCTAGGAGGCAGTTCCCCTTGAAAGGTGCAAAATGCAGAAATTGCTCTGCCATTTCCTGGTTGCTAAAATCCTGGTTCGCCTAATTTCAGTTTATGTGAAAAAACAAGCAATACAAGCACAAAGTGTAGAGAATCATTGTACCATCTAATCCATTGTGAAATATATTTTCAATAACCAAACATATTGTATTTTCAGCTGGTGTATAAAACCGAATGAAAATCACGTAAAAACTAAACTTCCGAACGGGAAGCATAGAAATGCACATAGAACAGATCTACCGCTTCTTGGACTTGCTTTCAATGAGAATGACTGACTAATAACACATTTCTATGTGAATGTGGTTGGGTCACCCAAAAAGTTACACATTGCAGCTTTACGTGTTCTTAAATGTGGCCACAAATAAAAGTTTAGGATGAGTCAACATTATTTGGGTGTTAACAGAATATGAAAAGTGAGATTTTCACTGGACAGTTACTTTAAAAGGACTTCTTATAAACTCATTAGAGTGCAAGTGATTTATAGAGCAAAACAAAGCAGCCCATTCACTCCCTGCTGACTCTATGTTACCACAGTAACATTATCAGAGTAAGATTTGAATAGACTTTGTATGCTATCCATTGAAAAGGGGATGATAGGATCATGCATTGTACTGTGTATCGTACAACAATTTTTTTTATCACAGAGGCATAAAAAACTGTTTAAAACTATTTAAATGTTTAACAGTTGATAAGAACTGGAGAAAACCAGAGCCATCTAGTGGATATGATGTATTACTGTGGCATGAACCCACTGTAGCCTACTACATATTTTCAGGATACAATGAGGTGAATCTTATTCTTTTTTTTACTAGATACCATAAGAAAACGGAAAACATTTTATCACACATTTCCAGTATGCACTACTGTACAGTACGTGCCTTGGTATGCAGCCCACCTCCAGTTAAATATGCACATTGTGATTTATTTCATTCATTCTCGCAGCCAACAAGAATGAATTAGGCAGAATGCAAAGTTATATGTAGACAATCCTTAAAAAACACAAGATACTACATCCGCTCACTGCTCTCTGACTGCAACCAATACTAAACCAAATGCTTTGCACTGTTACCCTTACCCTAGCCCAGGGGTGACAAGGGGAGGATACTGGCCTGAAAACTACCTACCTACCATCCTGCCAGAGAAACCTAAACCGATACCTCCACTGACGACCCCGATCATGTATTGAGGGTGAAGGCCAATAGAGGGGCTGCTGCCACACACAACATCTAAACATTATTTTGGGAACAGTGCCTTTCCCAGTTGTGCAGGTTTTGGGTCCAGCACAGCACCATAACATTTTCCTGCCTTACTCGAAACTCCTAGCTCCAGCGAGCAGCTATGCCACACCCATGGACGTTAGTTTAATCTCCGCAATGAGTCTGGATCTGAGTACCTCCCAACGATTTGTAGAACGCAAACACATTCTAATCGTTCTGATTGGTCCCAGAAACCGATGGGGTTGGCCAGAGCCATGAGACACGTGGATAAAGCAGCGTTTTGAAAATGTGTCATTGGCTTTGATACTCTGATTGGTTGGAGATGATCCAATCAATGATGACTTTGTTTAGTACAACTCCACATTTTAAAGTCAATACAAATTACTTCAATTAAGTATGTAGCGAACATAGAGCAGCAGAAGAATTCAGTTTGTCGTCAAGCCCTTGACAAATTTACATTAGTTGAATCGAGTGTGTTGCTGTGCTAATTAATTGAGATTGAATGCACATTTTTAGGTAATCCCTGAGGTCATGTTTGTAATTACAAATCTGCTGATGGAGTCCGGAGAGTTCTCATGAAAGCTGTTACGTGGATTGGAGACCACTGCTGGTCTGGACTGGAATAAAAAATGGACAAGTCTTGTTACTCCCTCTGCCTCTCAATAGTATAAATTAATGTGTGGGCCTGTACAGACTATGGGCTACTTTCTCAGACAGAGATTAATCTATTGAGAACAATTTGATCCAGGACCAGGGTTAATCTGGGTCCAGGATGCATTGGGAATAATTGACTTTGGTCGGCCACTTTGGCAGAAAAAAAAGACCAACCAAAAGGCAGTTGCCTACGTGATCATAGAGTTGTAAGGGGATGGAGATGCTGACTATGCCACAACTCATAAGGATTGGGGCCCTTTCAGTAATCTGTTCTCAGTGGTTTGGAGCAGAGCGTATATTTACAAAACACCGTTAAAGGCTTTGGCTTGGGAGTGCTATGATGCAACTCTTTCACATGCTAAAAACAGAACAGAACCTGGCCCTTCAGGATCCTGTTACACTTAGGGCCACTGGCTAACAGGAGGACAGCGATGAAGCCCCCGAGAAACTGATAGCCGAGCATCTTCTTCATTGACCTGTAACTCCAGAAATAATTATTTAAACTGGTAAACACTCTAAATAGGCCTATTCAATAATGACTTCCATACAGCAACTAATCTCCACTAGAGCCATATACAGTATACAGTTAGGATCACCACTTTATTTTAAGAATGTGAAATGTCAGAATAATAGGAGAGAGAATGATTTATTTCAGCATTTATTTCTGTCATCACATTCCCAGTGGGTCAGAAGTTTATATACACTCAATTAGTATTTGGTAGCATTGCCTTTAAATTGTTTAACTTGGGTCAAACATTTCGGGTAACCTTCCACAAGCTTCCCACAATAACTTGGGTGAATTTTGGCCCAAATCTCCTGACAGAGCTGGTGTAAGTGAGTCAGGTTTGTAGGCCTCCTTGCTCGCACATGCTTTTTCAGTTCGGCCCATACATTTTCTAAAGGTTTGAGTTCAGGGCTTTGTGATGGCCACTCCAATACCTTGACTTTGTTGTCCTTAAGCCATTTTGCCACAACTTTGGAAATTTGCTTGGGGTCATTGTCCATTTGGAAGACCGATTTGCGACCAAGCTTTAACTTCCTGACTGATGTCTTGAGATGTTGCATCAATATATCCACATAATTTTCTCTCCTCATGATGTCATCCAGTGAAGTGAAGTGCACTCGTCTCTCCTGCAGCAAAGCACCCCCACAACATGATGCTGCCACCCCCGCGCTTCACGGTTGGGATGGTGTTCTTCGGCTTGCAAGCCTCCCCCTTTTTCCTCCAAACATAACGATGGTCATTATGGCCAAAAAGTTATATTTTTGTTTCATCAGACCAGAGGATATCTGGTTGCAGTCCAAATAAATGCTTCACAGAGTTCAAGTAACATTTCAGAGGAGACTGCGAGAATCAGGCCTTCATGGTCGAAAGAAACCACTACTAAGGGACACCAATAAGAAAGGGACTTACTTGGGCCAAGAAACACGAGCAATGAACATTAGACCGGTGGAAATCTGTCCTTTGGGGTCTGATGAGTCCATGTTTGAGATTCTTGGTTCAAACCGCTATCTTTGTGAGATGCAGAGCATCTATCTGACTAAGGAAAGTGAAGGAGTACTGCATCAGATGACCTCCACAATCACCCATCCTTAACCCAATTGAGATGGTTTGGGATGAGTTAGACCGCAGAGACAGGGCTCAGCATACATGGGAACATGTTTAAATGCATTCCTCATGAAGCTGGTTGAGAGAATGTCAAGAGAGAATGTCAAGGCAAAGGGTGGCTACTTTCAAGAATCTTAAATATAAAATATATTTGGACTGGTTCGACACTTTTTTGGTTACTCCATGATTCCATATGTGTTATTTCATAGTTTTGATGTCTTCACTATTCTACAACGTAGAAAATAGTACAAATAAAGGAAAACCCTTAAATGAGTAGGTGTGTCCAAACTTTTGACTGGTACTGTATATATATTATACACACACAGTGCCTTTGGAATGTTCAGACCCCTTTACTTTTTCCACCTTGTTACATTACAGCCTTATTCTAAAAGTGTTTAAATAGTTTTTTCCTCCTCATCAATCAACACAGAAATACTCCATAATGACAAAGCATTGTTTGTATTTAAATGTATTAAAAATACAAATCTGAAAGAACTTATTTACATATGTAAATGTATATTTACACTGTATACACATCTAGTTATGGTCAGACTATTTTGAGACCACTGATCTTAAAGGAATGGATATGTACAGCATACCCAACTGGTGCACCAAAATGTACTTTCCTCTATCCAGTCTATATCATCAGTAGTCACAGACCAAAAGGAGATAACTAAAAATGTATATATTTTATTGGTACAGAGTCACAGGGAGAAGGTAGAATGGCAAAGGATCGAGAAGGTAGGATGTGTAGGATCGAATGAGTTTACCATTCCTCCGTGTCAGGCAGTCGCTTGTCAGTCCAGTCATTGCTGATGAAACTAAAGCTTATTTTGTTTCCCATTCGGGGTGAACGTCAGGACAAGCTTTTAAAGTGGGTAAGGCTGGAAGCAACGGGCTCTAGTTGCTACTGTGGAGAGCTCGACTCTAGATGATAAGAGGCCTATAAAAGACATTTGGATGAATGGATTCAAGTCCAAGAGCAGTAATCACTAAATAGCAGGTATAGTCATCCCTTTATTAATTAACAGATTGAGCTGACACTCATAAGACTGTAGACATAGTTGAGTGCAATAAGACACATTCACAAAAAGGTCAGAATGGAGAATGTCCAGAAAATGAGTGGGTATAACAGAAAGCTGCCATTGTGAAGGAATGTTCAGGTTTCGGAAATAGTTGTGTTGTGCTTTACAAAGAGATTCCTACAGAGATAAAGAGAAAACGTAAACAAAAATCAATCTAAGTCCATCTGAATATTGCTCAAAGAAAATAATGGATCGAATGTGTAATACCATAAGCACACTAGATGTGTGTGCATATGTAAAACAAACTTTGGTTATACATTTATACATTCTACCCAGAATTGTATATTCAATACCAGCAGCATTTGATCAAGTTCAGGCATTGCCATAAACCACAACAAAAAGAATCTAAGACTCTCTGGTGAAAGATGCATTACTTGCAGACACTGCCTGCCCTCCAGGACATCTGCAGCACCCTGTGTCACAGGAAGGCCAAGAAGATCATCAAGGACCTCACCTGCCCGAGCCACGGCCTGTTCATTGAAGGTGGAGATGGGGCCTCACCAGTGGCGCAGCAGTCTAAGGCACTGCAGTGCTTGAGGCGTCACCACAGATCTGAGTTCGATCCCAGGCTGTGTCGCAGCCGACAGCAACCTGGAGACCCATGAGGCGATGCACAATTGGCCAAGCGTTGTCCGAGTAAGGGAAGGTTTTGGCTGGCCGGGATGTCCTCGTCCCATGGCGCTCTAGCGACTCCTGTGGCGGGTCAGGCATGCCGACATGGTCTCCGGTTGAATGGTGTTTCCTCTGACACAGTGGTGCGGTTGGCTTCAAGTTAAGCGAGCAGTGTGTCAATAAGCAGTGTGGCTTGGAAGGGTCGTGATTCGGAGGACGCATGGCTCTCGAACTTTGCCTCTCCCGAGTCCGTACAGGGGTTGCAGTGATGACTATAACTACTAATTGAATATCCCAAAATTGGGGAGAAAAGGGGAGAAAAAAAGGTGGAAAAACAGCTTCCATCTCCAGGCCATCAGACTGTTAAACTAGTTGGCCCTGAACCTTAGAGAATATTGCCCCATGTAAATAGAGTCATTGAAAAGTGGTCACTTTAATAATACTGCATTCTAGTCATTTAACACTGGTCACTTTAATAATGTTTACATACTGTTTTTACACTTTATATGTATATACTGTATTCTAGTCATGGCTCATCCATTATAACTACTGCTGTACACACCTTTCCTATTCATATACTGTCCTTACACACCATTATATGTATATATATTTACATACTTCAGTGGAGGCTGCTGAGGGGAGGACAGCTCATAATATTGGCTGGAATGGAGTGAATGGAATGATATCAAACATAAACATAACCATGTTTTTTTTTCATACCATTCACTCTATTCCAGCCATTCTCATGAGCTGTCCTCCCCTCAGCAGCCTCCACTGATATACACTTTAAATATAGTGCATTCGGAAAGTATTCAGACCCCTTGATTTGTTAAACATTGTTACGTTACATCCTTATCCTAAAATTGATTAAATGTTTTATTATCAATCTACACACAATATCCCATAATAACAAAGCAAAAAATATTTGTTTAAAGACATTTGCTAAAGTTTCTAAACAAGGAAATAACACTTTTACGTAAGTATTCAGACCATTTACTCATTTACTCAGTTGAAGCACGTTTGGCAGCGATTACAGCAAGTCTTCCTGGGTATGATGTTACAAGCTTGACACATCTGTGTTTGGAGAGTTTCTCCCATTCTTCTCTGCAGAACCTCTCAAGCTCTGTCAGGTTGGATGGGGAGCGTTGCGGCACAGCTATTTTCAGCTCTTTCCAGAGATGTTCGATAGGGTTCAAGCCGGGCTCTGGCTGGGCCACTCAAGGACTTGTTCGTAGGGATGGTGCCTGGGTTCCTCCAAGCGTGACACTTAGCATACGGGCCAAAAAGTTCCATCTTGGTTTCATCAGAGCAGAGATTCTTGTTTCTCATGGTCTGAGAGTCCTTAAGGTGCCTTTTGGCAAACTCCAAGCTGGCTGTCATATGCCTTTAACTGAGGAGTGGCCTCCGTCTGGCCACTCTACCATAAAGGCCTGATTGGTAGAGGGCTGCAGAGATGGTTGGCCTTCTGGAAGCTTCTCCCATCTCCACAGAGGAACTTTGAAAGGGTGACCATTGGATTGTTGGTCACCTCCCTGACCAAGGCCCTTCTCCCCAAGTGCTCAGTTTGGCCGGGCGGCCAGCTCTAGGAAGTCTCAGTGTTTCAAAACTTCTTCCATTTAAGAATGATGGAGGCCACTGTTTTCTTGGGGACCTTCAATGCTGCAGACATTTTTTGGTATCCTTCTCCAGATCTGTGCCTCGACCCTATCCTGTCTAGGAGCTCTACAGACAATTCCTTCAATCTCATGGCTTGGTTTTTGCTCTGAAATGCACTGTCAACTGTGGGACTTTATATAGACAGGTGTGTGCCTTTCCAAATCATGTCCAATCAATTGAATTTACCACAGGTGGACTCCAATGAAGTTGTATAAACATCAAGGAAGATAAATGGAAAACATATGCACCTGAGCTCAATTTCGAGTCTCATAGCAAAGGGTCTGAATACTTACGTAAATAAGGTATCTGTTTTAAAAAACTGTTTTTGCTTCGTCATTATGGGGTATTGTGTGTAGATTGATGAGGGGGAAAATGATTTAATACATTTTTGATTAAGGCTGTAACGTAACAAAATGTGGAAAAAGTAAAGGGGTCTGAATACTTTCACAAATGCACTGTACGTACATATTTAGATTCCGGTTTCTGACATTTCTTATGTGTGTATTAATATTATTGCTAGGCATTACCGCACTGTTTGAGCAAGAAACACAAGCATTTCGCTGCACCTGCAATAACATCTGCAAATATGTGTACGCGACCAATAAACTTTGATTTGGATATGAGAAAAGTTGAAAGTTACATTCATGTCTTGCACACTGTTACAAGATTATGTGTGTGTGTGTGTTGGAAACAGAGAGAAATTGAGAGCGCTATTAATTTCTGAGTTGTAGACATAATGTCAATGTGCTGCCCTGAATGGAGTACTGCTATTAACTGCTGCTAATAGATTTTGAAAACATTACATTGGACTAGGATGAGTCGACTCTCTGTTTACACCGTTAAATTTGGAATTAAATACAAAAAGACTTGTTTCTACTGTACAGTACGTACAAATGATACATGCAAATTAACTTCTATATATACACTGTTGTGTATATTGTATACAAAGGTGCTTGATATAAATGCATTTACATTGTGGTAAAATACGCATTAATTGACAAGTATTATAAATAAATACAAATAGTATCCTTATTGGGTTAAACATACTCAAACACACACACCCATAATTACACAAATATTGTATATACAGTGGGGAGAACAAGTATTTGATACACTGCCAATTTTGCAGGTTTTCCTACTTACAAAGCATGTAGAGGCTTTTTAAATTTGATCATAGGTACACTTTAACTGTGAGAGAAAATCAGAAAATCACATTGTATGATTTTTAAGTAATAATAATAATAGTAATAATAATTATAAGTAAGTGCCATTCAGAGGTTAATTGGGCAAGACAAAAGATTTAAGTGCCTTTGAACAGGGTATGGTAGTAGGTGCCAGGCACACTGGTTTGTGTCAAGAACTGCAAACCTGCTGAGGTTTTCACGCTAAACAGTTTCTCGTGTGTATCAAGATTAGTCCACCACCCAAAGAACATCCAGCTAATTTGACAACAGTGGGAAGCATTGGAGTCAATATGGGCCAGCATCCATGTGGAATGCTTTATACAACTTGTAGAGTCCATGCCCTGACGAACTGAGGCTGTTCTGAAGGCAAAAGGGGAGGGTGCAACTCAATATTAGGAAGGTGTTCTTAATGTTTGGTATACTCAGTGTATATCACATGAATATTGCAGTGTTGTGCCAATC
The DNA here is from genome assembly GCF_023373465.1 of Oncorhynchus keta. Classification (NCBI taxonomy): domain Eukaryota; kingdom Metazoa; phylum Chordata; class Actinopteri; order Salmoniformes; family Salmonidae; genus Oncorhynchus; species Oncorhynchus keta. The sequence continues at coordinate 10,957,471 of NC_068445.1, read as the reverse complement.
CATTTCCACTATTTCCAAGTAGATTTGAAGCTAAAGTCAAGTATTGCAATATATTGGGAAATAATTCCAACTCTGATGATGTATTGCTTCTTCTTGGATTGATGTCTGCTCAGAGATGGGTCCCGATTTTCCCTTTAATAAGGTAATGAGAGCCTGGTCAGACAGGAAACTGGAAGCTAAGTCAAAACTTAGTCGTCCCCTGATGGCTCTAGAGAGCAGAGGTCAAATGAGATCCCATGCTGGCTGTTGAGATCAGAAGAGATCCTGAGGACCCAGGTGAATTATAATAGGAGTGGCAATAGGCCGTGGCTGGTAAAAGGCACTGTCAATGTACAGGCCGCCTAAAGAGAGAGGGAGAAAGAAGTGGAGGGAGCAGAGAAACTGTGGTTACAGCCGTGGCCTATAGGAGGCAGTGTTACATAAACGAAGAGGCACATTTTGATAATGATGCGGTTTGATTATGGAAAAATCGTGTGTTTGATTAGGTGAAGAGTGGTAGAGGATTGTGGTGGATATGAAAAAGTGGTGACTTGGGTCTAGCTGTGAATTTCAGAATGGTATGCAAGTCAAGTACTGGTACTCAACTGATGAATAATATATGACACATTGTATAATTTCTAAACATATATCTCAAAATAAGTCTCAAACAAATCAAGTAACCAATTAAACTTAAGTATTTAGTTCTTAATCTATAACAAACATTTGTGGACAATCAATATCTGATGAACAAGATTAATGTCACTATGCATTCAACCATTTTTGTACCTATAAATATATACATCATACAAAACTAAAATAAATCATATATATTTCTAAAGGTTCCCTGTCTGAGTTGTACACATGGGGGTGAACACCGATCCTAAAATGGGTAGTAGTGGCAGAAAACAGGAGAGGCTGGGGACAATCTCATGACAGGGAACATTACTGAAGGCATCCTCGAGAGAAAACCTACAAAGACAATAAACAAATTGTAGTCTATCCATTCAAATGCAACTTAGAACATACAGTACCAGTCAAAAGTATACTCATCTACTCATTCAAGGGGTTTTCTTTATTTTCAACATTGTAGAATAATAGAAATAATCAAACCTGACAAATAACACATATGGGATCATGTACAGTTGAAGTCGGAAGTTTACATACACCTTAGCCAAATACATTTAAACTCAGTTTTTCTAAATTCCTGACATTTAATCAGAGTAAATATTCCCTGTTTTCGGTCAGTTAGGATCAACACTTTATTTTAAGAATGTGAAATGTCAGAAAAATAGTAGAGAGAATCATATATTTCAGCTTTTATTTCTTTCATCACATTCCCAGTGGGTCAAAAGTTGACATACACTCACTTAGTATTTGGTAGCATTGCCTTTAAATTGCTTAACTTGGGTCAAAAGTTTTGGGTAGCCTTCCACAAGCTTCCCACAATAAGTTGGGTGAATTCTGGCCCATTCCTCCTGACAGAGCTGGTGTAACTGAGTTAGGATTGTCGGCCTCCTTGCTCGCACACGCTTTTTCAGTTCTGCCCACAAATTGTCTATAGGTTTGAGGTCAGGGCTTTGTGATGGCCACTCCAATACCTTGACTTTGTTGTCCTTAAGGTCATTGTCCATTTGGAAGATCCATTTGTGACCAAGCATTTCACTTCCTGACTGATGTCTTGAGATGTTGGTTCAATATATCCACATAATTTTCCCCTCTCATGATGCCATCTATTTTGTGAAGTCATCAGTCCCTCCTGCAGCAAAGTACCCCCACAACATGGTGCTGCCACCCCCGTGCTTCATGGTTGGGATGGTGTCCCCCCCCTTTTTCCTCCAAACATAACGATGGTCATTATGGCCAAAAAGTTATATTTTTGCTTCATCAGACCAGAGGACATTTCTCCAAAACGTACGATCTTTGTCCCCATGTGCAGTTGCAAACCGTAATCCATTTTTTCTTATGGCGGTTTTGGAACAGTGGCTTCTTCCTTGCTGAGCGGCCTTTCAGGTTATGTCGATATAGGACTCGTTTTACTGTGGATATAGATACTTTTATACCGGTTTCCTCCAGCATCTTCACAAGGTCCTTTGTTGATGTTCTGGGATTGATATGCAATTTACGCACCAAAGTATGTTCATCTCTAAGAGACAGAAGGCATCTCCTTCCTGATCGGTATGACAGCTGGGTTGTCCCTTGGTGTTTATACTTGCGTACTGTTGTTTGTACAGATGAACGTGGTACCTTCAGGCGTTTGGAAATTGCACCCAAGGATGAACCAGACTTGTGGAGGTCTACAAATCAGATTTCTTTTGATTTTCCCATGATGTCAAGCAAGGAGGCACTGAGTTTGAAGGTAGGCCTTGAAATACATCCACAGGTACACCTCCAATTGACTCAAATGATGTCAATTAGCCTATCAGAAGCTTCTAAAGCCATGACATTTTATGGAATTTCCCAAGCTGTTTAAAGGCACAGTCAATTTAGTGTATGTACACTTCTGACCCACTGGAATTGTGATACAGTGAATTATAAGTGAAATAATCTGTCTATAAACAACTGTTGGAAAAATGACTTGTGTCATGCACAAAGTAGATGTCCTATCAGACTTGCCAAAACTATAGGTTTGTTAACAAGAAATTTGTGGAGTGCATGCAAGAACCCTAAGTGTATGTAAACTTCTGACTTCAACTGTAGTAACCAGAAAGGTTGCATGAACTAACTGTGTACAATAATGGTGCTTAATATGATTTTTGAATGACTACCCCATTGCTGTACCCCACATGCACAATTCTCTGTAAAGTCCCTCATTTGGGGCGGCAGGTAGCCAAGTGGTTAGAGCGTTGGGCCAGTAACCGAAAGGTTGCTAGATCGAATCGCCGAGTTGACAGAGAGGAAGGAAACTGCTGAGGGATTTCAACATGATACCAATGGTGATTTTAAAACAGTTATTACAGAGTTAAATGGGTGTGATAGGATAAAACTAAGGATGGATCAACAATACTAACCCAAATGACAGAGTAAAAAGGAAGCCTGTACAGAACAATACTGCAAAGAATGGGGCAAACAAATGAACTTTTTGTCCTTTTTATTTATTTATTTTATTTAACCTTTATTTAACCAGGTAGGGTAGTTGAGAACAAGTTCTCATTTACAACTGTGACCTGGCCAAGATAAAGCAAAGCAGTGTGACACAGACAACAACACAGGGCCTGGGTTTACTTCCACATCACCCGAGGAACAGAGGAGGAGTAGGATGGTGGTACGGCTAAAGGCTATCAAAACTGGTCGTCTCGAGCGTTGGGGACAAAGAATAAAAAGGAGCAGATTTCTGGGCGTGGTAGAATAGATTCAGGGCATAATATGCAGACAGGGTTATGGTGGGGTGCGGGTACAGGGGAGGTAAGCCCAGGCACTGAGTGATGATAAGAGAGGTTGCATCTCTGGACATGCTGGTTATAATGGGTGAGGTCACCGCATGTGTGGGAGGTGGGACAAAGGAGGTATCAGAGGTATGAGTGGAACTAGGGGCTCCATTGTAAACGAAAACAATGATAACTAACCTAAACAACAGTATACAAGGCATATTGACATTTGAGAGAGACATAAAGCGATGCACAAAGCAATCACAGGTGTTGATTGGGAGAGCTAGCCAAGACAACAACGGGTAAGACAACAACAGCTAATCAGCTAAAACAACAACAGGTAAAATGGCAATGAATGGGGATAGAGGGTCGGTTAACTACACACAGAGCCTGAGTTCGCGGCTGGGGTCGGCAGATAATGGATGATGGAGTATTCGTCGGGCAGACCAGTCATGGTGGTGCGGCGGGGCACTGTATCGACAAAGGATCCAAGCCAGATGGCGAAAGAGGTATTCTAGTTGTAGTTTGCTAGCAGGGAGATGCGCCTGGCTCACAGATAACTGGAGCTAGCTTCGGGGCAGGGGCGTTAGCCACTATAGCCACTTGGTAGCAGCGGTGATCCGGTGCCAAGGTCCAGAGCTTATGGCGAGGATCCGGTGGAGTAGTGGATTCTAGCCGTGTTTGGGTGGAGTCCGGGTGAACAACTGAGTAGGCCGGGAGGTGGGGCATGGCCTGGCTCAGGGCTAGCTTCGGTAGTGGGTCACTCAGTGGCAGGTATCTAGCTGTGAAGATCAGGATAAATGGTCCAGGGATTACGGCAGGAATCTGGCGTTGTAGTGGAGAAACAGTCCGATACTGGTAGGCTGGCAAGTATTATCCAGGCTAAAAAAAAGGGCTGGTCTCTGTGCAGAAGGTAAAGGCTGCTAGCCGTTGCTGACAATGACTAAATAGCTTGTAGCTAATTAGCTGGTTAGCCAATGTTCCGTATCACATTGGGTGAGGAAGGTTACCGGTAGGTATAATTGATTTAAAATGGAAAAGAGATTGAAAATAAAATTGAAATATATACAAAAAGGACAAAAATACAGAAGTACACGAGAGGGCGAAAAAGACACGTCTGCACTGCTACGCCATCTTGGAGAGAATCCTGAATAAAAAGCATTATGTTTAGGGCAAATCCAACTAAACACATCAATGAGTACCACTCTTCATATTTTCAAGCATGGTGGTGGCTGCATCCTCTTATGGGTATGCTTGTCATTGGCAAGGACTAGGGAGTTTGAACACTGAATGTTCCTGAGAAGCCTAGTTACAGTTGACTTAAAATGGGCTTGAAAATCTATGGCACGGCTTGAAAATGGCTGTCTAGCAATGATAAATGACCAACTTGACAGAGCTTGAAGAATCCAGGTTTGCAAAGCTCAGACTTAGAGACCCCAGGGGGTCGAATACACATTTTACCTCCACTTTGACAGAGTATTTTGTATAGATTGTTGATTAAAAAAATGCCAATTACATACATTTAATCCCACTTTGTATTGTAACAAAATGTGAAAAAAAGTCAAGGGGTGTGAATACTTTCTGAAGGCACTCACATTTGACTGTTCGGCATCTGAGCACCCTCGCTAAGAATCAGGAAAGCAGAAAATAGCAAGGTGAGTTGGAAAAGTTAGCGCATGCGGGGCCTCCCGAGAGGCACAGCGGTCCAAGGCACTACAACGCAGTGCTTGAGGCATCACTACAGACCCAGGTTCGATCCCAGGCTGTCTCACAACTGGCTGTGACTGGGAGTTCCATAGGGCGGCCCACAATTGGCCCAGCGTCGTCCGGGTTAGGGGAGAGTTTGGCCGGGGGGGAATACTTTGCTCATCGCGCTCTAGTGACTCCTGGTGGTAGGCCAGGTGCCTGCAGGCTGACTGGTCGTCAGTTAAACGGTGTTTCCTCCAATACATTGGTGCAACTGGCTTCCGGGTTAAGCGGACGGGTGGCTGGGGGCAGTATTGAGTAGCTTGGATGAATAAGGTGCCCAGAGTAAACTGCCTGCTCCTCAGTTCCAGTTGCTAATATATGCATATTATTAGTATATTTGGATAGAAAACACTCTGAAGTTTCTAAAACTGTTTGAATGATGTCTGAGTAATAACAGAACTCATATGGAAGGCAAAAACCTGAGACAAAATCCAACCAGGAAGTGGGAAATCTGGGGTTGGTCGATTTTCAACTCATTCCCTATTGAAGATAGTGGGACATTGGTCATGTTGCACTTCCTAAGGCTTCCATTAGATGTCAACCGTCTTTAGAAACTTGTTTGAGGCTTCTACTGTAAAGGAGGGGCTCATAAGGGCTCTTTGAGTCTGTGGCCTGGCAGATTGCCACAAACTCGTGATGCTCGTTCACGTGAGAGGTAGCTCCCGTTCCATTGCTTTTCTGAAGACAAAGGAATTCTCCGGTTGGAACATTATTGAAGATTTATGTTAAAAGAAATCCTAAAGATTGACTCTATACATTGTTTGACATGTTTCTACGGACTGTAATGGAACTTTTTGACATTTCGTCTGCAATTAGTGGACACGCTTCGTGACTTTGGATTTCTTTTCAAAATGCGCTAACAAAAGTAGCTATTTTGACATAAATGATGGACATTCTCGAACAAAACAAACATTTATTATGGAAATGGAATTCCTAGAAGTGCATTCTGATGAAGATCATAAAATGTAAGTGAATATTTATAATGACTTCTATTGACTGCACAATATGGCGGATCTCTTTTTTGGTTGTTTGGGCTCTGAGAGCTGTACTCAGATTATAGCATGGTTTGCTTTTTCCGTAAAGCTTTTTTGAAATCTGACACAGCGGTTGCATTAAGGAGAAGTGTATCTAAAGTTCCATGCATAAGACTTGTATTTTCATCAACATTTATAATGAGTATTTCTGTAAATTGATGTGGCTCTCTGCAAAATCACCGGATGTTTTGGAAGTACTAAACATAACACGCCAATGTATACTGAGATTTTTTTATATAAATATGAACTTTATCGAACAAAACATATATGTATTGTGTAACATGAAGTCCTATGAGTGTTATCTGATGAAGATCATCAAAGGTTAGTGATTCATTTTATCTCTATTTCTGAATTTTGTGACTCCTCTCTTTGGCTGGAAAAATGGCTGTGTTTTTCTGTGACTTGGCTCTGACCTAACATAATTGTTTGTGGTGCTTTCGCCGTAAAGCCTAATTGAAATCGGACACTGTGGTGGGATTAACAAGTGTATCTTTAAAATGGTGTGAAATACTTCTATGTTTGAGGAATTTTATTTTTGGGATTTCTGTTGTTTTGAATTTGGCGCCCTGCACTTTCACTGGCTGTTATCATATAGATCCCGTTAGCTGGATCTCAGCCCCAAGGAGTTATTTAGAATCGTGGTTTGGCGGGCATATTTCGGAGGAAGGATGACTCGGCCTTCGCCTCTCCCGAGCCCATTGGGGAGTTGCAGCGATAAGACAAGATTGCGATTGGAGATCACGAGAATTGGGGAGAAAGATTAGGATAAAATACAAAAAATATATTTTAAGAAACGCATGCATGTGTGACACTGTCTAGTAGCTGCTGGCCCTGGCTCTGGTATGAACAATGTGCTTACCATAGGCAGGGAGGGAAGCTGCAGTACCATAACCATATGGAGCTCCATAGCCTGGAAAGAAAGGTCAGGGAACTTTAGCTACAGGAGCAGTGCTTACATAGCGACAACCTAACGAACACACACATTTACAAACACCAAGCCCCAGGTCTTACCTATTGGGAGGTAGCCATGGGTGGGGGGAGCGCTGATGTAGGGTGCTCTATGCATCACTGGCCTTGTTCTAGGCCTGGAATGGGCATGGGCTGGGATAGTCACAGTTGATGACACAGTTCTCTTCACCTGCAAACAAACATACACATTCTTTACGGTTACAGCGTCACCTTTGCATACATTTCCATACTTTTGGACATATGCTGCACAACTAATAATGATAGGCTCATTTGAATTCTATGCATGGGCTGAAAGTGATCTTTGTCCACCCACCAGTGTGGTTGGTCTCCTCTTCTTGTTGCGGGGGTCTTTGGAGTCAGAGAATAGTCTCTTCAGAGCAGCCAGGGCAGCGCAAGCCTTCGCCGCTTTCTTATTGGGCCCCGAGCCTCGGAACTTCTGTTTATCAACCTCCACCTACAGTACAGTACAGACACTCAATCATTCAAAACTACACTAGAGCCACTTGCCCTGACCTACTGGGCTCAAGTTTAGTTTCTCTTGGTCAGGTCAAAAGATTTAAATAAAAGTCAAGCAGGTGCTAGGCTGCTGGGTGTGTGTGCAAGTCTGTGTGTGTGTGTATGTGTGTATGTGTGTGTGTGTGTGTGTGAAGCACCGCCACAGAGTTATATTTTACAACGAATGCTGCAGAAGAAGCTAAATCCTTCGTAGGCGACTCTTTTGTCCACACCCACACGGCTGGCGCGCCCCAAAAATCTGGTGCACCGCGCCCGCACACACACGGCTGGCTGTCTTTGTCTATAATACATCTGTGCTGCATGCGATTGAACAAGTCCCAGGAAGCATGCACTTTTGTTGCCTTCCTTGTTAGAATAAAAGCAATTACTTTAAAAACGTAACACCTAATCCATTAGCCTACTAATTCCTGTATTGATAAATTAAAAATGTGCACATGTTCAATAGCCCAGAAGAAACCAATAAACCGGAGGAAAAATTATTTTAACCTGGTAATAATAAATGTTTTTTCAATTTTCTCCAGAATCTAATTACATTAATAATAAAACTAGGTCTAAAATATTTCCTTGAAATTTTAATTCAAACAGCATATGAAATTGCCTTTATTAGAGACTGCACAGCGACTTGTTCTGGCCGATCCCCTCAAACTTATCAGCAGCACACAGAATCTCTCCATCGATTGGAGGAGTATTAGGCTATTGGCACCAATATGTCAAGTCTGACTGAAGCCTATTCATTTTTCTTTTATTTAACCTTTATTTAACTAGGCAAGTCCGATAAGAACAAATTCTTATTTACAATGACGGTCTAGCCCAGCTAAACCCTCCCCTAACCCGGAGGACGCTGGGCCAATAGGCTAACAGCTAAAAAATGTGACTGACTTGACCTAGGAAAGTGTCCAGACGATCATGTGCTGGATGACTAGAAGGCTAGATGTGAATGTTCTGAAGGATTCATTCTAATCAATCACCGCCAACAGCAGGACAATAATTCTTGCTTTGTCTGAGATCAAATCAAATCTTATTAGTCAAATGCGTTGAATACTTACAGTGAAATGCTTACTTACATCTTGCTTGTTTGTAGGTCACCAAATACTTATTTTCCACCATAATTTGCAAATAAATTCATTAAAAATCCTACAATATGATTTTCTGGATTTTTTTCCTTCATTTTGTCTGTCATAGTTGAAGTGTACCTATAATGAAAATTACAGGCCTCTCTCATCTTTTTAAGTCAGAGAACTTGCACAATTGGTGGCTGACTAAATACTTTTTTGCCCCACTGTATATCAATGATGTTGCTCTTGCTGCGGGCGATTCCCTGATCCACCTCTACGCAGACAACCCCATTCTGTATACTTCTGGCCCTTCCTTGGACACTGTGCTATCTAACCTCCAAACGAGCTTCAATGCCATAGAACACTCCTTCCGTGGCCTCCAACTGCTCTTTAACGCTAGTAAAACCAAATGCGTGCTTTTCAACCGTTTGCTGCCTGCACCCGCATGCCCGACTAGCATCACCACCCTGGATGGTTCCGACCTAGAATATGTGGACATCTAAGTACCTAGGTGTCTGGCTAGACTGTAAACTCTCCTTCCAGACTCATATCAAACAGCTAAATCTAATCTAAAATAAAATCTATAGTCGGCTTTCTATTCCGCAACAAAGCCTCCTTCACTCACGACGCCAAACTTACCCTAGTAAAACGGACTAGCCTACCAATCCTCGACTTCGGCGATGTCATCTACAAAATAGCTTCCAATACGCTACTAAGCAAACTGGATGCAGTTTATCACAGTGCCATCCGTTTTGTTACTAAAGCACCTTATACCACCCACCACTGCGACCTGTATGCTCTAGTCGGCTGGCCCTCGCTACATATTTGTCGCCAGACCCACTGGCTCCAGGTCATCTACAAGTCCATGTTAGGTAAAGCTCCGCCTTATCTCAGTTCACTGGTCACGATGGCAACACCCACCCGTAGCACACGCTCCAGCAGGTGTATTTCACTGATCATCCCTAAAGCCAACACCTCATTTGGCTGCCTTTCCTTCCAGTTCCCTGCTGCCTGTGACTGGAACGAATTGCAAAAATCGCTGTTGGAGACTTTTATCTCCCTCACCAACTTTAATTAAACATCTGCTATCTGAGCAGCTAACCGATCGCTGCAGCTGTACATAGTCCATCGGTAAATAGCCCACCCAATTTACCTACCTCATCCCCATACTGTTTTTATTTATGTACTTTTCTGCTCTTTTGCACACCAGTATCTCTACCTGCACATGACCATCTGATCATTTATCACTCCAGTGTTAATCTGCAAAATTGTAATTATTTGCCAACCTCCTCATTCCTTTTGCACACAATGTATATAGACTTTTTTTTCCCCTACTGTGTTATTGACTTGTTTATTGTTTACTCCATGTGTAACTCTGTGTTGTTGTCTGTTCACACTGCTATGCTTTATCTTGGCCAGGTTGCAGTTGTAAATGAGAACTTGTTCTCAACTAGCCTACCTGGTTAGATACAGGTGAAAAAATAAATAAATAAATGCTTTTCTGCAAAGGGGACAGGACCACTGTACCGTATTGAGGGGAGGATGGATGGGGCCATATATCGCGAGATCTTGGCCAACAACCTCCTTCCCTCAGTAAGAGCATTGAAGATGGGTCGTGGCTGGGTCTTCCAGCATGACAACGACCCGAAACACACAGCCAGGGCAACTAAGGAGTGGCTCCGTAAGAAGCTTCTCAAGGTCCTGGAGTGGCCTAGCCAGTCTCCAGACCTGAACCCAATAGAACATCTTTGGAGGGAGCTGAAAGTCCGTATTGCCCAGCGACAGCCCTGAATCCTGAAGGATCTGGAGAAGGTCTGTATGGAGGAGTGGGCCAAAATCCCTGCTGCAGTGTGTGCAAACCTGGTCAAGAACTTCAGGAAACGTATGATCTCTGTAATTGCAAAAAAAGGTTTCTGTACCAAATATTAAGTTCTGCTTTTCTGATGTATCAAATACTTATGTCCTGCAATAAAATGCAAATTAATTACTTAAATCATACAATGTAATTTTCTGGATTTTTGTTTTAGATTCAGTCTCTCACAGTTTAAGTGTACCTATGATAACAATTACAGACCTCTACATGCTTTGTAAGTAGGAAAACCTGCAAAATCGGCAGTATTTCAAATACTTGTTCTCCCCAAGGTACATATACATATACATATATATACATATATATAACATACACAAAGATATTCGGCCCATATGAACTTGTTTAATTTATGCCAAAAAACAACCATACATGATTTAAAGAAAATCAGCAAACATTTTTTTTTCACATTCTTTAATAAGACTCAAACACAAACACGCAATAGGCTACAGCTCGCTTCACAGCTGCTTCCCAACGAAATACAGGGAAACTCAAGGATTTGTAGCCTATAGTGAGAGTGCACTGAGGGCTCTGTATGCAGAGTTGGGCCCTCCCTGAAGCATTTTGCGCAACAAAAAGCAGCTTAAGCGTGTAAGTGTGCATAAAGACTTGCCTCCATGATGAAGCGTTTGTCGCAGCTGCCGCCGGTCTCTGATAGGAGTTCGTACTTCAGGCCTCTGCGTTTCTCATTCAGCTCCATCACTGGGTTCTTGCCCCCTGCCGTAAGGAGAGGGCCTGGGGTGTGGGACTAGAGATAATAATAGAATGAAATCACTACCTCTCTAGAATTGTAAGAGATGGGATTCAGTCGGTGAATCACACAAAACATATCCATTATGGATGTACACCAGTTTAACAACTAGCGCATATACTGTAGGCAATCACAATGAAAGATTTATAATAGGTTTCCATGTTAGTGTGACAGTTGTGTGGTAACATCATGTGGTCAGTGTGATGGTTGTGTGGTTAGCTAGTGTTCGTGTGACGGTCATGTTGTGTTGGGAGTGTGACTGTTGTGTAGTTACCTCGTGTGCGTCTGTGGAGGAGGTGACAGAGTTTCTGCTGGAGCTGGTGGACATCCTGTCATTTCTATCACTTATATGGTTGCGTCCCTCGCCGTCAGACCTCTCGTCAGCACTCAGGGAGTCCAGGTCCACATCGAAGTCAGCTGGGTAACCTAGTGCCTGTAGGACCTGGAGAACAGGAGCAAGAGGAACAAAGATAGTAAAATAATATATAAGATCAAGAGGAGGAGCACTTCCTTGGACACTGTGTGTTGTCATGGTAGAGTGCACCCAATAGTTGTGTCATATCTACAATGTATCAATGTAATAATAGTGTCTGTGTCACAGTTCTACAATACATGTACAGATTATTCTACATCATCTTTCTTAAAAATCCACTCTACTCCATCAATCCAATACAATGCTTCTCTCATGTTACTGGCCTCTGCCTCTCCTAACTGCTAGTCTTCATCATCTTGTAACATGCATCCCTCCATGTATTCTTCCCATGCCATTTACTGAAATAGGTTTGTTGGGTACCTTAAGTGCTACTTGTAGTTTGGCCGTCTTCTTGGAGGCGCCGGAAGCCTCGTAGACAGTGCCGTGGATGTCCACAGACATGGTGAAGACTGGAGCGTGGACTGGGCCGGAGTGGGACAATAGCTTGTACTGCAGCCCCGGGTGGAACTGGTTCAGTCTTATCACGGCGTTCATGGAGTGGTTGGGGTCCATCCCGTTACTGTCCAGAACTAGGAGGAAACATGGAGACCATACAGGGTTTCAATTACATTAATTAAAAGTATAGTAGATAGATTGTGATTTTGAACAGTACTTTATAAACTCTGCAACAACAACAAAAAAGTCCCTCTTTTCAGGACCGTCATTCAAAGAGAATTTGTAAAAATCCAAATAACTTCACAGATCTTCATTGTAAAGGGTTTAAAACACTGTTTCCCATGCTTGTTCAATGAACCATAAACAATTAATGAACATGCACCTGTGGAACGGTCGATAAGACACTTGGACGGTAGGCAATTAAGGTCACAGTTATGAAAACTTAGGACACTGAAGAAGCCTTTCTACTGACTCTGAAAAACACCAAACGTGAACGTGTCTTAGACATGCTGCTAGGAGGCATGATGACTACTGATGTGGCCAGGGCAATAAATTGCAATGTCCGTACTGTGAGACACCAATTTCGGCGCTACAGGGAGACAGAACGGACAGCTGATCGTCCTCTCAGTGGCAGACCAAATGTAACAACACCTGCACAGGATGGGTACATCCGAACATCACACCTGCGGGACAGGTACAGGATGGCAACAACTGTCTGAGTTACACCAGGTACGCACAATCCCTCCATCAGTGCTCAGACTGTCCGCAATAGGCTGAGGGAGGCTGGACTGAGGGCTGTTGTAAGGCAGGTCCTCACCAGACATCACCAGACATTTCTGTTAGTCACGTCTGTGGAACTTGTTCAGTTTATGTCTCAGTTGTTGAGTCTTGTTATGTTCATACAAATATTTACACATGTTAAGTTTGCTGAAAATAAAACGCAGTTGACAGTGAGAGGACATTTCTTTTTTTGCTGAGTTTAAGTCTAGTTCTATACAGTGGATTCTGAACTAGGTTAGCATGGCAGGTGTCAAGGCATGTCTAATCTAAATGCCCAGGCAGACAAGGAGTGAGATTGAGGAAGGGAGCAGGTGTGTCAGATAGTGGGAGAACGTGGTGGTGCTAATACAAGGACAGCGTCCTATAGTGTAGGTAAGTGTCCTGTGAGAGGTGGCGAGATGTAGAAAGAGAATTGTGTGAGAGACTGCCTGGAGGGGGATTAATCCCTAGTCCATTTCAACCCGCTATCTGTCAGTCACCTGCTTTGAACTGTGGAAGATCAAAGTCCTGTGGGATTGGAGTCACAGTGAGGGGAAATTTAATTACTGTGACACAGACAGCCTTTACTAGCCATGAGGGGTAGATGAGAGATGGTATGGGATGAATACCCCACTCAGAATGCTATTTTTGAGTATTGACATTCTGGAATGTACCTGCATTCTATTATAGAGTTCTCATAAGGGCAATTGGCATCTACAATACATAGTAGTTTTCTAGGCTGAACGGAGAGGAAAGGGATTTCCCTACACTCAGGAAGGATTTAGCCGGAGCAGCAGTGAATCTGACCTCTCATCAGGTTGTGTTTCATCCTCTTGAAGAGCTGTCTGTCGTAAGTGCGTCTGTCTTCATGCTGCCTTTTACGACAGGTTCCTGTGTAATACAAATGATGGTTTCACCTTCAGGAGAGCAGAGACAACCTGAGATCTCGAGCACACACACACACACACACACCTTTGTCCAACCCCGAGAGTCTGTGTGACGGTTTGGTTGGAGTGAGAGGATTCATATTCAGGACCTTATAAAGCTGTCCAAAGGCTAGGAGGCGTAGCGCATGCTGAAACAGACAGACACAGTATGAAACCAGACAGAATGAGGGCACAAAACAAGAGTCAAAAACAACCATAAGCCCTATAGAAATGAGTGATGCTAGAAATGCCTACTAGAACGTAATCAATGGGTGAATTAAATATGGAACTATCGATCAATAGCATGTATTTAATATTCTGCTATTTAAGTCTATATGAAGGAAGTTAGCAGTACTTTCACAAGCCAATGCCAGCATGCGGAATTGAGTTACACATGGTCGCAGTTGGAATTGTACAGGCATTGCTATGCCAAAGTCTAGCAGTACCCCATTAATTTATTTGATTAGTATTTTACTAGGATCCCCAATTAGCTCTTCCTAGTGTCCAAATAGGAAACAAAACAAACAAAATACATAACACTACAATTAATAATGTTATACAAAAAAAAATATTAAAATGTCTCTTTAATACTGTGCATTTCCCAGCCTCTGTTCTGGACCTGGGGAATGTGAAGAGACCTCTGGCTGCATGTCTTGTGAGGTACCGATGAGTATCTGAACTGTGTGTAAACTGCTTCAGTACCAGTTCAGTAGATTTGGCATGGGTCCCCAGATCCCCAAAAAGTTCTACAGCGGCACCATCAAGAGCATCCTGACCGATTGCATCACTGCCTGGTATGGTAACTGCTCGGTATCTGACTACAGAGGAGTGTGTATGGCCCAGTACATCACTGGAGCCAAGCTTTCTGCCATCCAGGACCCATATACTAAGCGGTGTCAGAGGAAGGCCCAAAAAACTGTCAAAGACTCCAGTCACCCAAGTCATATACTGTTCCTCTGCTACCGTACGGCAAGCGATACCGCAGCGCCAAGTCTAGGACTAAAAGGCTCCTTAAAAGCTTCTACCCCCAAACCATAAGACTGATGAACAATTCATAAAATGGCCAACCGGACTATTTACATTGACGACCCCCGCTTTGCTTTTACACTGCTGCTACTCCCCGTTTATTATCTATGCATCGTCACTTTACCCCTACCTACATGTACAAATTACCTCGACTAATCTGTACCACAGCACATTGACTCGGTACCGCTACCCCATCTATAGCCTCTTTATTGTGTTACTTTAAATAAATAAAAATTTACTTCAGTTTTTTTTTGTAAATATTTTCTTAACTCTATTTCTTGAACTGCATTGTTGGTTAAGGGCTTGTAACTAAGCCTTTCACGGTAAGGTCTACACTTGTATTTAGCGCATGTTACAAATCGAATTTGATTTGACCTCTTCCCATTTTAACAACCATAGAGTCTACATGTTTTGACCATAACAGCTTGCTATCTAGGCTTTTACCCCCAGCAGTTTTAACTTTCTCAATCACCACATTATTCAGTAAGAGATTTTGGAAAGAGTTGTTACATTGGGAACATATACACAATTGCAACAACCATGACTTACTGTACAGTGCATATGAACAGAACAGATTTCCTCCTACCTGGAGCGAGAAACCGAGAGATCCTCCTCACCTTCCTCTACCCTCCCAATAGTATTACATTGCATTCTGCTCAGGGACAGGGGCAGTCTAGAAGTGTTTTATGTAAGCAGCATTAAGCAGTGCTGGTGCGCTGGGAATGCTTTCCCACGCTCGTTGGTGGGCTAATTAGGCCTCCATCATGAGTGTCCTCAGCTCCAAGGGGCTGTAGAGGTCGAGTCTGGGGTGCTGTAGCAGCACTGATCTAACTATAGACCTTGACTGGGCCTCTGGAGTGGCCTTGTGCCACTTTAAATAAAC
This sequence comes from Oncorhynchus keta, assembly GCF_023373465.1. Taxonomy (NCBI): domain Eukaryota; kingdom Metazoa; phylum Chordata; class Actinopteri; order Salmoniformes; family Salmonidae; genus Oncorhynchus; species Oncorhynchus keta. Next base: position 10,941,724 of record NC_068445.1, on the reverse strand, counting down.
CTCATCATCGAATCAAAGTGAGGGAGAAGGTACTATAACGAGGAGAGCAGTGTCATTTCTTTCCCGATGTCTGACTTTACAGCATTGTAGGCATGTAATATACAGTTGAAGTTGGAAGTGTACATACACCTTAGCCAAATACATTTTAACTCAGTTTTTCACAATTCCTGACATTTAATCCTAGTAAAAATTCCCTGTCTAAGGTCAGCTATATCACCAGTTTATTTTAAGAATGTGAAATGTCAGAATAAGCGTAGAGAGAATAATTTATTTCAGCTTTTATTTCATTCCCAGTGGGTCAGAAGTTTACATACACTCAATTAGTATTTGGTAGCATTGCCTTTAAATTGTTTATCTTTGGTCAAACGTTTCAGGTAGCCTTCTACAAGCATCCCACAATAAATTGGGTGAATTTTGGCCCATTCCTCCTGACAGAGCAGTTGTAACAGAGTCAGGTTTGTAGGCCTCCTTGCTCGCACACGCCTTTTCAGTTCTGCCCACAAATTTCTATGGGATTGAGGTCAGGGCTTTGTGATGGCCACTCCAATACCTTGACTTTGTTGTCCTTAAGCCATTTTGACACAACTTTGGAAGTATGCTTGGGGTCATTGTCCATTTGGAGGACCCATCTGTGACCAAGCTTTAACTACCTGACTGATGTCTTGAGATGTTGCTTCAATATATCCACATAATTTTCCATCCTTATGATGCCAACTATTTTGGGAAGTGCACCAGACCCTCCTGCAGCAAAGCACCCCCACAACATGATGCTGCCACCCCCGTGCTTCACGGTTGGGATGGTGTTCTTCGGCTTGCAAGCCTCCCCTTTTTTCCTCCAAATATAACAATGGTCATTATGACCAAAACGTTCTATTTTTGTTTCATCAGACCAGAGAACATTTCTCCAAAAAGTACAATCTTTGTCCCCATGTGCAGTTGCAAACTGTAGTCTGGCTTTTTTATGGCGGTTTTGGAGCAGTCGCTTCTTGCTGAGCGGCCTTCCAGATTATGTAGATATAGGACTCGTTTTACTGTGGATATAGATACTTTTCTACCTGTTTCCTCCAGCATCTTCACAAGGTCCTTAGCTGTTGTTCTGGGATTGATTGGCACTTTTCGCACCAAAGTACATTCATCTCTAGGAGACAAAACGCATCTCCTTCCTGAGCGGTATGACAGCTGTGGGGTCCCTTGGTGTTTATACTTTGTTTGTACAGATGAACGTGGTACCTTCAGGCATTTGGAAATTGCTCCCAAGGATGAACCAGACTTGTGGTCTACAATTATTTTTCTGAGGTCTTGGTTGATTTCTTTGGATTTTCCCATGATGTCAAGCAAAGAGGCACTTAGTTTGAAGGTAGGCCTTGAAATACATCCACAGGTACACCTCCAAGTGACTCAAATGATGTCAATTAGCCTATCAGAAGCTTCTAAAGCCATGACATTTTCTGGAATTTTCCAGGGCTGTTTAAAGGCACAGTCAACTTAGTGTATGTAAACTTCTGACCCACTGGAATTGTGATACAGTGAATTCTAAATTAAATCATCTGTCTGTAAACAATTGTTGGAAAAATTACTTGTGTCATGCACAAAGTAGATATCCTAACTGACTTGCCAAAACTATAGTTTATTAAAAAGAAGACATTTGTGGAGTGGTTGAAAAACTAGTTTTAATGACTTCTACCTAAGTGTATGTAAACTTCCGACTTCAACTGTATGTATTGTAGGTATGTAACTGATGTATTTAAGTGTCTCACCTGTGCATTGTGAGTGATAGCCTGAGCTTGTTGGCCTGTGATCACTGACAAGGTGTCTGTTGGCTCCTTCTCACAGGGGTCGTGAACTCCCGGCCCATCTGGAACCGCAGTAAAAATCCACATACATTATATGGGCTTACTGGGCTAACTCAGCCCATCCACCCCCAGTGAATGGGCACAGTAAGCCCCATTGAGGTCAGCAGACCACTTTCCCAGGGGATACCTGGATAGAAAACCTCATAGTCCCTGTGACTGACCTGGGAGGAGGATCCCTGAGGCGATGCACTCCATGACCCTGCGCAGGGCCTCTCCGGGCCCCAGAGGTCGGTTACAGGTTGCTATGGCCTTCTCACAGATCAGCTCTAGGGGCTAGGGGGAAGAGAATATTAGGTATTTTATTAGGATCCCCATTTGCTACTTCTAAAGCTGTATCCACTCTTCCCGGGGCCCACACAAAGCATTAAATAACCTTAATAGGCAAGTAAATCACAAAAAGGACAGAACTACATACATTTACAATACAAATACACGCTTTCGTACATGTATGCCTTAGCATCCCATGCATTATGTACTCATTACAACAACAATACTGCATTTTCCAATATTTTATAACCCATTGCTCCCTTTTGTTCTACTTTACTGCTTAGACAATTGCTTTGTCTAAGCAGGTCCTGATATCTGAATCTCACAGCACCAGTTCTGTGAACACCAGGAGAGAATCTCACAACATCAAGAACAATCTGTGATTTTTCCATTTTGACGTCAACACTATGCACAATCATGTTATTCAAAGACACTAGTGAACGCAAGCACAACACACAAAAGAGAAACTGCAATAATCACGAGGAGTTTCACGGAAGTCATTAACTCCTATTCAGTTACACCGTGAACAGAGCCACTTTTCACGCAGCAACCTTGAATCGTATGGAGTTGCACCAAAGTATCACTCCTGCTACGTTCCCCTAAAGCAAACGCAGCAACAATGAACAGAATAGCGTCTCACGCACTCAGGTAAATTCCTGACGTGAATAAAGCTACCTTGAGAGGGACAACACCACACACAGAAGATATCTTAACTCAACAGCACCAAATATACAGTGCATTCCTAAAGTAATCAAACCCCTTGAATTTCTTCCACATTTTGTTACGCAAGACTTATTCTAAAATGGATCGTTTTTTTCCTCAATCTACACACAATACCCGATTATGACAAAGCTTTGCAAATGTATTAAGTATTCAAACATCTGCTATCTGAGCAGCTAACCGATGGCTGCAGCTGTACATAGTCTATCGGTAAATAGCCCACCCAATTTACCTACCTACCTCATTTATTTATATTTATATTATACTGTTTATATTTATTTACTTTTCTGCTCTTTCGCACACCAGTATCTCTACCTGTACATAACCATCTGATCATTTATCACTCCAGTGTTAATCTGCAAAATTGTAATTATTCGCCTACCTCCTTATGCACACAATGTATATAGTCTCTTTTATTTTTTTATACTGTGTTATTGACTTGTTAATTGTTTACTCCATGTGTAACTCTGTGTTGTCTGTTCACACTGCTATGCTTTATCTTGGCCAGGTCGCAGTTGTAAATGAGAACTTGTTCTCAACTAGCCTACCTGGTTAAATGTGAAATAAAAAAAAGATGAAAAAAAATTCAGACCCTTCACTCAGTACTTTGTTGAAGCACCTTTGGCAGCAATTACAGCCTAGCATCAATGACGCTACAAGCTTGGCACATCTGTATTTGGGGAGTTACTGTTATTCTTCTCTGTGGATCCTCTCAAGCTCTGTCAGGTTGGATGGGGAGCGTTGCTGCAAATCTATTTTCAGGTTTCTCCAGAGATGTTAGATCGGGTTCAAGTCCGGGCTCTGGTTGGGCCACTCAAGGACATTCAGAGACTTGTCCCGAAGCCACTCCTGCGTGTCTTGGCTGTGTTTTTAGGGTCGCTGTCCTATTGGAAGGCGAATCTTCACCCCAGTCTGATGTCTTGAGCACTGGACCAGGTTTTCATCAAGGATCTCTCTGTACTTTACTCTGTTCATCTTTCTCTTGATCCGGAATAGTTTACCATCCCTGCCACTGAAAAATATCCCCACAGCATGATGCTGCCACCATGCTTCACCGTAGGGAGAGTCCTTTAGGTGTCTTTTAGCAAACTCCAAGCAGGCCGTCGTGTTCTTGGTCACCTCGGTCAGGCTCTTCTCCACCGATTGCTCAGTTTGGCCGGGGGGACAGTTCTAGGAAACGTCTTGGTGGTTCCAAACTTCTTCCATTTAAGAATGTGGCAGTGTGTTTTTGGGGAACCTTCAATGAGTCAGACGTCTTTTGGTACCCTTTCCGAGATATGTGCCTCTCCACAATCCTGTTTTGGAGCCCTACAGGAAATTCCGTCGACCTCGTGGCTTGGTTTTTACTCTGCCCTGCACTGTCAACAGTGGGACTTGATATAGACAGGTGTGTGCCTTTCCAAATCATGTCCAATCAATTGAATTTCATCACAGGTGGCCTATCACAAAATGTTGAAACATCTCAAGGACATCAAGGATGATCAATGGAAACAGGATGCACCTGAGCTCAATTTCGAGTCTCATAGCAAATCGTCTGAATACAAATGTAAATAAGGTATTTGTTTTTTATATAAAATGTAAAATATATATAAAATGTTTTTATTTAATCCATTTTAAAATCAGGCTGTAACATAACAAAATGTGGAAAAGGGGAAGGGGTCTGAATACCTTACGAATGCACTGTACATGATGTGCATACACAAACATACACCTCTTCCTCCTCTCCCTGGACCACTTACCCATCCTTTGAGAGGCTCCCACACAGTTAGTCTGTTGCACATGTCTCTGAAAATACGCATGACGATGACACACGACTTCAGATCGGTCACTCTGGCCTACAATGTGAACAGACAATGTGAACAGACTCACAATTAGAGTCCAGTGATGATAAAACACATGTACAGTCCACCATCAGGATTGCTCAATTCTTCAGTCATACAAAGGATATTAAGCCATTTAATGTTCCCCAAATAACCCTCTAGGGAGCAAACAGTTCTGAATGAGGCATGTGAAATCAGAACAGATGTCCCACCTGGAACCATTTGGTGTGTCTGAGCGTTGCCAGGGCAGCCTGGCACCACCGCCCGTCCAGCACCTCATCAAGCCCCTCCACCTCCACGCCTTCCTCTGGAAAGAGGGACGGGATGAGGACACAGATTGCATTGCCCAGGGGGCCTTCAGACAGACTGCAGCACAAACACAGGCTGCATCTGAAATGGTACCCTATTCCCTATGCAGGTGGTGGTCAAAAGGAGTGCACTTTAGGGAATAGGGTGCCTATTTAGGACGTAACCATAGGCACACAGGCAAGTAGGGTGGCTGGCTATAATTAGCTTCCTACTGGTCAGATAATATTTTTAAAATGGGGAGAATGGAAGGTGATAATATCTGGAGATTAGTTCTGTGACTACTGTCTTGAGGATCTCAAGGACGTTTAGAGAAGTAGTGGGAAAGCATTGGTATTGTGAAGTTGAAAAAATGTAATTGAGTCATAATTCAATTCGTTTGTCAGGCATCGTAGTAGGACCCCATGCTGGTATTTTCTGTCTTGCAGGTCAATCAGATGTTTATGGTTACTAAATCACACAGGCTTACTATGGGATCAAACCTACCCTGTCATGGCTGGAACTGAGCCATGGGAGAAAATAAAAAACAACAGTAGAACAAACAGAGTGAGGACGCCACCATGGAAAGAAAGTGAAGACTCAGTTTCCCGGGAGCAGCTACGGGGTGAATGTTTTCTCATCCCAGAGCAGACCACACTAAAGAACTCTGGGCTTAGTAAAAGAGATATCCTCTTCATCCCCTACAAATAATTAAATGTGGAAAATTGGCAATGGAACCAACATTAAATTACAACATCTACTGTATATAGGCTTACAGCTAGAACCACAACCAATTATGGCTATTTCAAAGTTACAAAAAGATAACCCCGCTCCGCACAATCGAATGCCTTTTTTTGGCATGAATTATAATCGCGAGTACCGCTTATTTTAGAATAGGTAATTGTATTATGTGATGAATAAATGACTCCAAATGTTGGGACAGGTTTTTCACTCAAATATTTATATTACCATCGACTAACCAAATTGGATAGTCATAGCCACTTATTTTTAGGTTTTAAATGTTAATTCCTGGCTTGGTTTATTGAGCGAGTTTGGAAATAAAATTGATTTTATGATTTCTTCAATTGCAAATTCTTGGTCTAAGATTATTCGCTTTTGAATTTAGTGGTCACACTGGCCATTTCAAATGTAAGGATAGTAGCCATGTGCAGCAGCATACTGTATTTACGGAGGGGATAGTAAGAGCAGTCGATGTGTGGTTTTGCAGATCTTTGCCATAGAGACCATTGTGAAAGCTGGACATTATGGAAGAGTTGGAACACAAACAAGGTGAGAAAATGATGCAAATGGGTTAACCCATGTCACACTTCCTAATGCTAGACTGAGGGCCTTCATGGTCTGCCCCAGGGGAGACCTGGGAAAAATAAAGTACAGTCATCTGCTAAGGATCTTGGCCCATGCAAAGACTTAAACAGGACCATAGTGGCACAGAATATACACTACAGTGGCACGAAATAGTATGTGAACCCTTTGGAATTACCTGGACTTCTGCATGAATTTGACATCAAATTTGATCTGATCTTCATCTAAGTCACAACAATAGACAGTGTGCTTAAACTAATAACTCAAATTATTGAATTGTTCTTAATGCAATAAACATTCAAAGTGTAGGTTGGGGAAAAGTATGTGAACCACTACGCTAATGACTTCTCCAAAAGCTAATTGGACTCAGGAGTCAACTAGCCTGGAGTCGAATCAATGAGATTTGGTTAGAGCTGCCCTGCCCCATAAAAAGAAACTCACAAAATTTGAGTTTGCTATTCACAAGAAGCATTGCCTGATGAGAACCATGCTTCGAACAAACAAGATCTCAGAAGACCTAAGATTAAGAATTGTTGCCTTGCATAAAGATGGAAAGGGTTATAAAAGTATCTCTAAAAGTCAGTCCACGATAAGACAAATTGTCTATAAATGGTGAAATTCCAGCACCGTTGCTACTCTCCCTTGGAGTGACCATCCTGCAAAGACGACTGCAAGAGCTCAGCGCAGAATGCTCAGAAGGGTTAAGAAGAATCCTACACTGTCAGCAAAAGACTTACAGAAATCTCTGGAAGATGCTAACATCTCTGTTGATGAGTCTACAATATGTAAAACACTAAACAAGAATAGTGTTCATGGAGGACACCATGGAAGAAGCCACTGCAGGTCTGAAGTTCGCAAAAGAGCATCTGGATGTTCCACAACGCTACTGGCAAAATATTCTGTGGACAGATGAAAGTTGTGTTGTTTGGAAAGAACACACAACACTATGTCTGGTGAAAAAAAGGCACAGCACAGCACACCAACATCGAAACCTCATAACTGTAAAGAGGAAGCAACATGGTTTGGGGCCGCTTTGCTGCCTCGCCTCCGGACAGCTTGCTATCAGACGGAAAAATGAATTCAAGACATTTCGCAGGAGAATGTAAGGCTGTCTCTGTCTGCCAATTGAAGCTCAACAGAAGAAAGTACGCCTTCTGGAGTGGCCCAGTCAGTCCTGACCTCAAACCGATTGAGATGCTGTGGCATGACCTCAAGAGAGCCATTCACACCAGACATCCCAAGAATAATGTGGAACTGAAACAGTTTTGTAAAGAGAAATAGTCCAAAATTCCTCCTGCCTGTTGTGCAGGTCTGATCCGCAACTACAGAAAACATTTGGTTGAGGTTACTGCTGCCAAAAGAGGGTCAACCTGTTATTAAATCCAAGGGTTCACATACTTTCTCCAACCTGCACAGTGAATGACACAGTGTTCGATAAAGACATGAAAAATGATAATATTTTGTGTGTTATTAGTTGAAACAGACTGTCTTTTGTCATGACCAATTTATGCAGAAATTCAGGTAATTCTAAAGGGTTCATACTTTTTCTTTCCACTATATATCTCAGTCCCTCCAGGATTTCGCAGGGATTTTTTGTGATATTTACAGGTAAAAAATATTGATTTTGCTGTGGCAATTCCAGCAATTTGAGAGGCAACATGCAATGATCTTGTCCAATTTGTGGTGAAAATGCACTGACGAGGGAAAATGTTTGTTGGCATGTGGTTTGGTTGAACCATATTATGTGGCGATTGGTTAAAATTGCGAGCACTCTTTTAGTACTGCAGTGATGGGTCTCAGTTTAATGCGATAATATTGCAATGATTTGACTGTTTTCTGCATAAATAGTTCAGTGATTGTTCAAATTTTCAAGCCCTCGCATAAAAAAAAAATGATGAAAAAAAACAGGCGAATGGAGCCTCAAGAGTCTTTCCTACGCAGAATTGTCTCCCCAGTTTCCACCAGCTGCAGGTCATGACGAAGCCATCAATCACAAGGAACACATTCTAAAATGACAACCCCAATTAGAGCTCTCTGCGTCATCAGCTTAGACTTTGATTAGTGACCACAAAACGAAGACAATTAATAACACGTATTAATATCTAGGCAGCAGCTAATGGGGATCCATAATAAATACAAATACAACTGGTTTTACAACATGAAATTATGGTATGTCATTCTGAGCAAATCAACAGTAAAGTTAGAGTCGTCAAATATCAATGGGCAAAGAAGTCTTCAACAAAATATCAAATATGTTGAATATCGGCAATCAAGAAGGCAGTTGGATACCAGTTGCCTGTCTTCTGTCGGCTCTCTCAATTGGACATTGACCAGAACTTCATGGTGTACAGCGACCAGAATTTCATGGTGTACAGCAGGGCTGTTCAATGTTGGCCCTGGCAGGTGAAAATACTTCTGGTTTTCATCCTCTCCTACTAATTCAGACCTGGGACAGCTGGTGAGTGCAATTAACCTACGAAGTAGAAACAAAAAACAGAAAGGTTTCGGCCCTCTAGGAACGGAATTGAACAGCCCTGGTGTAGAGTAACCCAGAGAAGAAAAGTACATTGAACAGAGTGGGGAAGAGGAGCGACGTCTAGGGCTAGGCAGAGAGTGGTTTTATAATGGGAGCCCCTTGTACCCGGGCGTCCTGCGCTGGGTCTCGTCCCTATGCTGGCTGGTTGATAATCCAAACACTGGGCTGGGGTGCTGTGGTAAAATAAAGACATTTGCACACTATATAATACTCCCAAACATTCTATGGAGAGAACCGTTTCCGGGCAATGTGTCTTCCTCAGGGTTGAGGATGCTGTGGTAAGAAATAGATTATATGGATAGAACAAACTTCAGTATAGTCAGTGTTCTACTCATGTTGTTCCCCAGAACTAGAGGTTGCTTGAGAGCTTGTGCTGAAGTGACATTGTGTTGATTACACAATTAAAATGAAACCGTGTAGAATATTTAGAGGCTGAGGGCTAAATCTTTCTCTCCTAGCATTCATCTGCTCATTTTGCCCCAATTTCGTGATATCAAATTTTTAGTTACAGTCTTGTCCCATCGCTGCAACTCCCCTATGGACTTGGGAGAGGCAAAGGCCGAGAGCAATGCGTCCTCCGATGCTTCTTGACACACTGCACGCTTATCCCCAAATGTGTCGGAGGAAACACCGCCCAGCTGGCAACCGGAGTCAGCTTGCAGGGATCCGGCCCGCCACAAGGAGTCGCTAGAGCGCGATGGGACAAGGAAATCCAGGCCGGCCAAACCCTCCCCTAAACCAGACGACGCTGGGCCAGTTGTGCGCCGCCTCATGGGTCTCCCGGTCACGGCCGGCTGTGACACAACCTGGGATTAAAACCCGGGTCACTGCAATGCAGTGCTTTAGACCGCTGCGCCACTCGGGAAGCCCGAGTGTTTCACAACTAACACTCAATGCAACATTTATGCTGCGAGGACCTTTTGTACAGAATGCTTAAAATATTTTATTTCAGGTCTCCCCTAGAAGGGTTGACACACTACAATAGGTTTTACATAATTGCTGCTCTTCCCATCCTTGAAGTCATTTTATTTTCATTCTCTTTTTAAAAAGCACAGCATAAGCACTCCTCTCAGTCTCCAACGCTGCATTTTGCAGTTTCCCACTAACTGGATGTTGGGCAACGATAGGATAAGCACCCTGACACTCTGTTAGACAAAAATAATGAGAGAGCGCTGTACGGAGAAATCGGAGACAGATGATTATTTTCACAACAGACCACCTCCGGTCAGCTTTCAACCCTCCTTTATCACCCTTCTCCATTACCTCTTTTCTCCACACCCCATTCTTGTCATCTTTAACCCCTGCTTTGTACATCACTCATTCCCTCAACCTCTCCTAAATTGTCATTTTCTCAATAAAAATAACAGTTCAGGTTTTACATGTTGATACATTTTAAAAGTTATATTGGCTCCAGCTGGAACAGCTTTATGTTTATTTCAATTTTTCAGATAAAATCATACATTCAAATAATTACATTAACAAATAATCTTATTAGAGGACAGACAGAGGGGTAAATACCTTGGTCTTTGGCAGTGTGTTCATCTCTCATGGCCAGTGAGGACAGGGTGACCTTCAGGGAGAATTTGGGGTCGTTGATGTTGACCACCCAGATGGCGGACTGCGACACGCTGGACCGCACCTCGTACTTGTCCTCCGTCAGTGTCTGTAAGGGCAACCAACGAGGGTTGAGGCAGCTCTGGCATGTACACAATATGTTCAACATATTCCCATTACACACTATTATATTATTACAACTTAAAATTATCAGAACATGTTTGAACGTCATAGGCATAACAAAACTTCCAATTCCATTTCCAATACATCATTTTGTAGTGATTATGTTCACAAGGAGAAATGTGTATTATCTCGTCGAGTAGCTAGTTCCTTCGAAGAATGCATAATGTCTCTCCTTGTGTCAACCTCACTCCACTTCCTTTGCTGAAAAGCCGAGAGGTGCAAATGGAATCGTCCCTTGATGATAGTCTGCATAGCAGACTGGATCGGTAATTAACTGGGTGATAAGGAGGGAGCGAGGAAGCACAGGGAGACCATGTACAGTAGTCAGCTCTGCACTGCACTACAGAAAGCAATGGTAGATGTAGTCATGTCTGCACTGCACTACAGAAAGCAGTGGTGGATGTAGTCACGTCTGCACTGCACTACAGAAAGGAGTGGTGGATGTAGTCATGTCCGCACTGCACTACAGAAAGGAGTGGTGGATGTAGTCATGTCCGCACTGCACTACAGAAAGGAGTGGTGGATGTAGTCATGTCCGCACTGCACTACAGAAAGCAGTGGTGGATGTAGTCACGTCCGCACTGCACTACAGAAAGCAGTGGTGGATGTAGTCACGTCTGCACTGCACTACAGAAAGCAGTGGTGGATGTAGTCACGTCTGCACTGCACTACAGAAAGCAGTGGTGGATGTAGTCACGTCCGCACTACACTACAGAAAGCAGTGGTGGATGTAGTCACGTCCGCACTACACTACAGAAAGCAGTGGAGGATGTAGTCACGTCCGCACTACACTACAGAAAGCAGTGGTGGATGTAGTCACGTCCGCACTACACTACAGAAAGCAGTGGTGGATGTAGTCACGTCCGCACTACACTACAGAAAGCAGTGGTGGATGTAGTCACGTCCGCACTACACTACAGAAAATAGTGGTGGTATGCTCAGGTCTGCACTAGAGGTTGACACGGGAACAGGACTCCCACGGGATTCTGGCAAGAATGGGATTCAAGTTCTAAAGTCAAGTTCAGGAAAGGATCAACAGTCCACAGGAACAGGCAGTACAATAATAGTTATAAACTGAGGTTTGGGGAAGGGAAGGGATAGAAATATGTAACGTGCGGAGCATTTAATAAAAATAACTATTTCATCCTCTCCCCTTCCGTCGACTCGCACTAGCGTGCCTCACTCCAGTCGTAGCTGATCCCTACTTTACCTCAGAAGCTGTTTGTGCACTGCGCAGGCAACTGTCTCGTGAGCATGGAGCAGCAGCCAAACGGAGCATTTGCTATTGGCAACGCATTAGTGGATACTCAGACTGGTCTCAGGGCAGGTTTTGACTAGCAGTGACTTTTTCTAGCATGTTAGGAGAACACCCAGCATGTTAGGATAATTAGGTTAAGGTTAAGAAAAGGGTTAGAGTTAGCTAAAATTGGCCCTCGACACACCTAGCTACAACCAGGCCTGCCCTAAGAACAGTCTCGGTTTTCACTAATGCAATTCTGCATGCAGAGTGGGGGACAGACAGACAAGCAGCTAACGGGGGAAGTTATTTCTGATTTCGGCGCCTAAAAATTAGCACAGGACAGGAGTGATTTTTATCAGGACAGGACAGTTCAGGGGTTATAGAAGAACTGTTGCGGGATCAGGACAGGACAGGAATTCATTTTCTCTCTCGTGTCAACCTCTAGTCTGCATTACGTTACAGAAAGGAGTGGTATTCGAAACTCACAGTTGAATAATGTGACATCCCATTCATTTTAAAATGTTATGGTTAGTTTGCTAATGTAAAATGTTTGAGTACAAACGGACCTGTAGTTGCAAGGGCAGGTTGGCACTAACAGTGTACAGAAGTAATTTGGTGGGTTTGTCTCTGCACATCAGGACCAGCTCCAAATCCATGTCTCCTTTAACCAGGAGGCCCTTAGCCACAAGACCCACCCGCATCACCCCACACAGGATCGACACACTCTGGGTCCTGGTGAAGACAGAGCAGTGCAGTAATCAGCCACATTACACCATAGTTTCTAAGGACGTCATTAAGAAAGGACTGAAGAGTTATAAACTAAAATGTTTTTGTTTTCAGACACTTGTCATATGTCAAAGTTACATTTATGTAGTCTACACATTTTCACCAAAACAGAGGAAGAAATAACTACATAACTGCTTTATTAAAACCTACTACGTAGAGCAACGGAATCAGGTGGATAGTGCTAGGCTAAAAACGAAAATGTGCACCCTTTTGGGTCCCCAGGACCAGGATTAAGAAACACTCAAATGTAAAAGTACCTCAAGCCTGAAATTGTACAAGAGAACTCACTTTGTGCTGCCGTGGGTGCCTGTAGAGTCTCCAGCAGCCTTGATGTCGACGGTGGTGGTGATGGTTGGGGCCTTGCTTAGGGAGGCGTTGAGGTTGTCCATCCAGTCCGACACCTGTTTGAGGGCACATTCCACAGTGGACACCAGCTTCTGGACAGCCTCCAGCTCCTCTGGCGAAGGGTAGATGTCGACATGCTTGGCCATGACGTGGCAGTCGTCGTTGGCGAACGATCGGATGGACCTCTGAGAGGAAGGAAAAACAAATAAAAAACGAGTCATTCAGAACATGTGATCCTTTATCAATATTCTGAAGACAAATGAGTTGGCCAGTTACAGTAAGGTGTTTTCTGGGTGCCCAGACATGCCATCTTACGCCGCATACAGTGCCTTGCGAAAGTATTCGGCCCCCTTGAACTTTGCGACCTTCTGCCACATTTCAGGCTTCAAACATAAAGATATAAAACTGTATTTTTTTGTGAAGAATCAACAACAAGTGGGACAACAATCATGAAGTGGAACAACATTTATCGGATATTTCAAACTTTTTTAACAAATCAAAAACTGAAAAGTTGGGCGTGCAAAATTATTCATCCCCTTTACTTTCAGTGCAGCAAACTCTCTCCAGAAGTTCAGTGAGGATCTCTGAATGATCCAATGTTGACCTAAATGACTAATGATGATAAATACAATCCACCTGTGTGTAATCAAGTCTCCATATAAATGCACCTGCACTGTGATAGTCTCAGAGGTCTGTTAAAAGCGCAGAGAGCATCATGAAGAACAAGGAACACACCAGGCAGGTCCGAGATACTGTTGTGAAGAAGTTTAAAGCCGGATTTGGATACAAAAAGATTTCCCAAGCTTTAAACATCCCAAGGAGCACTGTGCAAGCGATAATATTGAAATGGAAGGAGTGTCAGACCACTGCAAATCTACCAAGACCTGGCCGTCCCTCTAAACTTTCAGCTCATACAAGGAGAAGACTGATCAGAGATGCAGCCAAGAGGCCCATGATCACTCTGGATGAACTGCAGAGATCTACAGCTGAGGTGGGACACTCTGTCCATAGGACAACAATCAGTCATATATTGCACAAATCTGGCCTTTATGGAAGAGTGGCAAGAAGAAAGCCATTTCTTAAAGATATCCATAAAAAGTGTTGTTTAAAGTTTGCCACAAGCCACCTGGGAGACACACCAAACATGTGGAAGAAGGTGCTCTGGTCAGATGAAACCAAAATTGAACTTTTTGGCAACAATGCAAAATGTTATGTTTGGCATAAAAGCAACACAGCTCATCACCCTGAACACATCATCCCCACTGTCAAACATGGTGGTGGCAGCATCATGGTTTGGGCCTGCTTTTCTTCAGCAGGGACAGGGAAGATGGTTAAAATTGATGGGAAGATGGATGGAGCCAAATACAGGACCATTCTGGAAGAAAACCTGATGGAGTCTGCAAAAGACCTGAGACTGGGACGGAGATTTTGTCTTCCATCAAGACAATGATCCAAAACATAAAGCAAAATCTACAATGGAATGGTTCAAAAATAAACATATCCAGGTGTTAGAATGGCCAAGTCAAAGTCCAGACCTGAATCCAATCGAGAATCTGTGGAAAGAACTGAAAACTGCTGTTCACAAATGCTCTCCATCCAACCTCACTGAGCTCGAGCTGAATTGCAAGGAGGAATGGGAAAAAATTTCAGTCTCTCGATGTGCAAAACTGATAGAGACATACCCCAAGCGACTTACAGCTGTAATTGCAGCAAAAGGTGGCGCTACAAAGTATTAACTTAAGGGGGCTGAATAATTTTGCACGCCCAAATTTTCAGTTTTTGATTTGTTAAAAAGTTTGAAATATCCAATAAATGTCGTTCCACTTCATGATTGTGTCCCACTTGTTGTTGATTCTTCACAAAAAATACAGTTTTATATCTTTATGTTTGAAGGCTAAATGTGGCAAAAGGTCGCAAAGTTCAAGGGGGCCGAATACTTGAAGGCACTGAATTTGACAGTGACACCTCCTAGCAACTGGTGCTGCTGTAACGGATGTGAAACGGCTAGCTTAGTTAGCGGTGTGCGCTAAATAGTTTCAATCGGTTACGTCACTTGCTCTGAGACCTTGAAGTAGTAATTCCCCTTGCTCTGCAAGGCCGCGGCTTTTGTGGAGCGATGGGTAACGATGCTTCGAGGGTGACTGTTGTCAGTGACAGAAGGTCCTGGTTCCGCCCGGGTAGGGCAACGGTTTAAAATTATACTGTTACATTGATGCTGTTGACCCGGAACTGGTTGCTGCAAAAGGAGGAAGGTTTGTCCTACTTAGTTAGCAGTGTGCGCTAAGCCAGTGGTTACGTGCTTGCTCTGAGACCTTGAAGTAAATCAGCTGTAGCGATGGGTAAATGTGTGCTGTTGTCGTTTGCAAAGGTCCCATGGGCGACAGCACTGCTGCCAATTTCCATTTGTCCTACTTAGGCCAGTGTTTGCTTTCCTAGAAATCAGCTGTACAGCAAATGTGTTTTGGCCCAACAGCACACAGTACAGGAGACACATGTTCCATGTTCCACTTTCCATCCCTCTCTTTCTCCATCTCTCTCCCGTCGCTCCATCCCTCTCTGTCTGCAGTGTGTAGGCACCACTCATTACAGTGGGTTATTTATGAGAGGGTTGAATAATTCATAGGCTATAGTGTGGAGACTGGGGAGGGGAGGCTCAAGTCCTCAGAGGTGGAGGTGGCGAGGTGGGTAATTTACCACGACCTAGCTAATCTCTTTCAGTACCACCAGGGCATTCACACCTCTATATCAAAAGAGAGCGGAGCACATCAACAACACATACAGTACATCTCCTATATTTCTCTTCCTCCTCTCAAACAACCTGTCTTTATTCAAGATGTGACATACAGACGCATAAAAACAGACAGTCAGACCTGAACATACATTATAGCCACAGAAACATAGCCTACTCAGACAGATCTGGCGTAGCAGTCGGACGTGTGTTTTGTCTTGTCCCGTCCTGTCTAGTGTAAATATAGTTTTCTTCGTTTTTTTTTCTGTATATATTTCGTACATATTTTAATCTCACTTTCAAACTAGAGCTGAATATACTCTCCTGCAACCCGCATCACCCAATGTGGTACGGATCTGCTTTTTCTATACTTTACTTTAGAACCGGAACCACCATCAGAAGCTAGCCAGCTAACTAGCTACTAGCTCGTACTCAGTTAGCCATTGCTAGCGGTCTTCTAAGCTAACTAGGACACCAGCGACATCAACCCAGAGCATATCAGACTGCTCTTTCTCTACCACATCTCCGGATTCCTACCGCAAGCTCTGAACCTTTACACCGGATCATCGCAACTAGCTAGCTGCAATCCGAGTGGCTACTCCTGGCTAACGTCTCTGTCCCAAAACAAGCTACAGTTAGCCTTGAGCTAAGCCCATCTCCTGACTAGCCGAAGAGGCCCAACAATACCTCTTTTGCCAATTGGCCTGGACCCTTTACTGCCGACACGGGCCCCGCCGATCCATCACGACTGGTCCGCCGACATAATCGTCCGAGGTGGTTTCAACAGGCTTTTTGTTGCGACATCGCCAAAGATCCATCTGCTGGCCAAGGCCCGCGAGCTTTCTGAAACGCTGTGTCTCCAGCTCACCCAGCGTACTAGAGCTCCTGTAGCATACTCCTGGGCTACAATTACCCGGGCCCACGACCGGTCTGTCGATATCACCGCAAGAAGAGGAATAAACAGACTCACCCCATCGCGACGTCCCCCAAAGGTTAGCTCTCTAGCCCTCGCTATCTCCCTGCTTGCTAATTCGGCCTGCTAACGGCTAGCTTGTCTAGCCCGGGCCTACGAACTGTTAGCTTGTTAGCACAGGCCTGCTAACCATCTGACTCACTGCATCCCAAACACTCTGAACCCATTTACTTTCTATCTCTCTTTGATTTTTATTTTGTTTATACCTTCTGGAAACCTGCCTCACCCACTGTGATACGGAATCGCTATCACTTTTATCATTTTTATTTTATTTTTATGACACACTCAAGAACCTCCAGACGCTAACCAGCTAACTAGCTACAAGCTATTTAGTCATTGTTAGTTTAAAAAATAAAAATTAAAAAAAAAAACCTGGATAACACTCGCCAGCCCAGCTTCCCTGCCCATCCACCGCTGCCCCCTGGACACTGATCTCTTGGCTACATAGCTGACGCACGCTGGACTGTCCATTAATCACGGTACTCCATTCTGCTTGTTTGTTTTATCTGTCGGCCCAGTTGCCTAGTCAACGCCATTTTACCTGCTGTTTGTTGTGCTAGCTGATTAGCCTCGCCTACTGTTTTTAGCTAGCTTTCCCAATTCAACACCTGTGATTACTGTATGCCTCGCTGTATGTCTCTCCCAAATGTCAATATGCCTTGTATACTGTTGTTCAGGTTAGTTATCATTGTTTTAGTTCACAATGGAGCCCCTAGATCCACTCTGCATACCCCTGTTACCTCCTTTGTCCCACCCCCACACATGCAGTGACCTCACCCATTACAACCAGCATGTCCAGAGATACAACCTCTCTCATCATCACCCAGTGCCTGGGCTTACCTCCGCTGTACCCGCACCCCACCATACCCCTGTCTGCGCATTATGCCCTGAATATATTCTACCATGCCCAGAAACCTGCTCCTCTTATCCTCTGCCCCCAACGCTCTAGGCGACCAGTTTTGATAGCCTTTAGCCGCACCCTCATACTACTCCTTCTCTGTTCCGCGGGTGATGTGGAGGTAAACCCCGGCCCTGCATGTCCCCAGGTACCCTCATTTGTTGACTTCTGTGATCGAAAAAGTCTTGGTTTTATGCATGTCAACATCAGAAGCCTCCTCCCTAAGTTTGTTTTACTCACTGCTTTAGCACACTCTGCTAACCCTGATGTCCTTGCCGTGTCTGAATCCTGGCTCAGGAAGGCCACCAAAATTCAGAGATTTCCATACCCAACTATAACATCTTCCGTCAAGATAGAACTGCCAAAGGGGCGGAGTCGCAGTCTACTGCAGAGATAGCCTGCAAAGTAATGTCATACTTTCCAGGTCCATACCCAAACAGTTTGAACTACTAATTTTGAAAATTACTCTCTCCAGAAACAAGTCTCTCACTGTTGCCGCCTGCTACCGACCCCGCCAGCTCCCAGCTGTGCCCTGGACACCATTTGTGAATTGATCGCCCCCATCTAGCTTCAGAGTTTGTTCTGTTAGGTGACCTAAACTGGGATATGCTTAACACCCCGGCAGTCCTACAATCTAAGCTAGATGCCCTCAATCTCACGCAAATCATCAAGGAACCCACCAGGTACAACCTAACTCTGTAAACAAGGGCACCCTCATAGACGTCATCCTGACCAACTGGCCCTCCAAATATACCTCCGCTGTCTTCAACCAGGATCTCAGCGATCACTGCCTCATCGCCTGTATCCGCCACGGAGCCGCAGTCAAACGACCACCCCTCATCACTGTCAAACGCTCCCTAAAACACTTCTGTGAGCAGGCCTTTCTAATCGACCTGGCCCGTGTATCCTGGAAGGACATTGACCTCATCCCGTCAGTTGAGGATGCCTGGTCATTCTTTAAAAGTAACTTCCTCACCATTTTGGATAAGCATGCTCCGTTCAAAAAATGCAGAACCAAGAACAGATACAGCCCTTGGTTCACTCCAGACCTTGCCCTCGACCAGCACAAAAACATCCTGTGGCGGACTGCAATAGCATCGAATAGCCCCGTGATATGCAACTGTTCAGGGAAGTCAGGAACCAATACACGCAGTCAGTCAGGAAAGCTAAGGCCAGCTTCTTCAGGCAGAAGTTTGCATCCTGTAGCTCCAACTCCAAAAGTTCTGGGACACTGTGAAGTCCATGGAGAACAAGAGCACCTCCTCCCAGCTGCCCACTGCACTGAGGCTAGGAAACACGGTCTCCACCGATAAATCCATGATTATCGAAAAATTCAATAAGCACTTCTCAACGGCTGGCCATGCCTTCCGCCTGGCTACTCAACCTCGGCCAACAGCTCCGCCCCCCGTAGTTCCTCACCCAAGCCTCTCCAGGTTCTCCTTTACTCCAGATAGCAGATGTTCTGAAAGAGCTGCAAAACCTGGACCCGTACAAATCAGCTGGGCTTGACAATCTGGACCCTTATTTCTGAAACTATCTGCCGCCATTGTCGCAACCCCTATTACCAGCCTGTTCAACCTCTCTTTCATATCGTCTGAGATCCCCAAGGATTGGAAAGCTGCCGCAGTCATCCCCCTCTTCAAAGGGGGAGACACCCTGGACCCAAACTGCTATAGACCTATATCCATCCTGCCCTGCCTATCTAAGGTCTTCGAAAGCCAAGTCAACAAACAGGTCACTGACCATCTCGAATCCCACCGTACCTTCTCCGCTGTGCAATCTGGTTTCCGAGCCGGTCACGGGTGCACCTCAGCCACACTCAAGGTACTAAATGATATCATAACCGCCATCGATAAAAGACAGTACTGTGCAGCCGTCTTCATCGACCTCGCCAAGGCTTTCGACTCTGTCAATCACCAAATTCTTATCGGCAGACTCAACAACCTCGGTTTTTCGGATTGACTGCCTTGCCTGGTTCACAAATTACTTTGCAGACAGAGTTCAGTGTGTCAAATCAGAGGGCATGCTGTCCGGTCCTCTGGCAGTCTCTATGGGGGTGCCACAGGGTTCAATTCTCGGGCCGACTCTTTTCTCCGTATATATCAATGATGTTGCTCTTGCTGCGGGCGATTCCCTGATCCACCTCTACGCAGACGACACCATTCTATATACTTTCGGCCCGTCATTGGACACTGTGCTATCAAACCTCCAAACGAGCTTCAATGCCATACAGCACTCATTCCGTGGCCTCCAACTGCTCTTAAACGCGAGTAAAACCAAATGCATGCTTTTCAACCGTCGCTGCCTGCACCCGCATACTAGCATCACCACCCTGGATGGTTCCAACCTTGAATATGTGGACATCTATAAGTACCTAGGTGTCTGGCTAGACTGCAAACTCTCCTTCAGACTCACATCAAACATCTCCAATCAAAAATCAAATCCAGAGTCGGCTTTCTATTCCGCAACAAAGCCTCCTTCACTCACGCTGCCAAGCTTACCCTAGTAAAACTGACTATCCTACATCCTCGACTTATTGTCATCTACAAAATGGCTTCCAACACTCTACTCAGCAAACTGGATGCAGTCTATCACAGTGCCATCCGTTTTGTCACTAAAGCACCTTATACCACCCACCACTGCGACTTGTATGCTCTAGTCGGCTGGCCCTCACTACATATTCGTCACCAGACCCACTGGCTCCAGGTCATCTACAAGTCCATGCTAGGTAAAGCTCCGCCTTATCTCAGTTCACTGGTCACGATGGCAACACCCATCCGTAGCACGAGCAGGTGTATCTCACTGATCATCCTAAAGCCAACACCTCATTTGGCCGCCTTTCGTTCCAGTACTCTGCTGCCTGTGACTGGAACGAATTGCAAAAATCAAGTTGGAGACTTTTATCTCCCTCACCAACTTCAAACATCAGCTATCCGAGCAGCTAACCGATCGCTGCAGCTGTACATAGTCTATAGGTAAATAGCTCACCCTTTTTCACCTACCTCATTCCCATACTGTTTTTATACTGTTTTTATTTATTTACTTTTCTGCTCTTTTGCACACCAATATCTCTACCTGTATATGCCCATCTGATCATTTATCACTCAGTGTTAATCTGCAAAATTGTATTATTCGCCTACCTCCTCATGCCTTTTGCACACATTGTATATAGACTGCCCATTTTTTTCTACTGTGTTATTGACTTGCTAATTGTTTACTCCATGTGTAACTCTGTGTTGTCTGTTCACACTGCTATGCTTTATCTTGGCCAGGTCGCAGTTGCAAATGAGAACTTGTTCTCAACTAGCCTACCTGGTTAAATAAAGGTGAAATAAAATAAAAATAAAAAAGACATCCTCGCACTCAGCCAGGCAGATTCTCTCTCTCACAGACACACACATCTCACCATCTCTAGAGGAGAGGCAAGGTCAACAGACCTCTCTGGTCTAGGAGTGTGACTGGGTTTGGTCTAAGTTCAGACCAGGGTCCCCTAATACCGCCTCCTCATGCAGTCACCTCTGACTCATCAGCTAGCCCTTCTGTCCCACGTGGCAGAGATACAGGTAAATCAGCACAGCTGTGGGAGGAAAAAAGGAGGTGGGATACAAATAATGAGCACTTAGCACACTGGTATATGCCATAACTACAAACAACCCACATCAAACCAAACAAGCAGATGTATGCAATCATTGGCAACCAAGTGTACAGTGCATTCGGCAAGTATTCAGACCCCTTGACTTTTACTAAATGTTGTTACATTACAGCCTTATTCTAAAATGGATTAAATTGTTTTTTTCCCCCTCAATCTACACACAATACCCATACTAACAAACAAAAACAGGTTTAGACATTTCTGCAAATTTATTAAAAATGTTAAAAACTGATATTAAATTAAATGTTGAAAAAAAGGAAGGGGCCTGGATACTTTCCGAATATACTGTATAGCCTTGGTATTACTCCAAAAAGAAAGATAGTGAGTTATTTATTTGTTATTATGGGTAACAAAGATGTCATCATAGATATCTGATATTCTGACCTTGACCCAATATCTAGAATACAAGCTATGCACCTCTATTCATCAGAACATTCCTGTTGAACATTTTCAATTTAGATCCGCTATCACATTATGAGTGTCATTATCTCAACCTGAATTGAGAAGCTAGGTGATTTTATTAGGGATAATTAAAAGTAAGCCACACTGATGACTTTTTAAGCACTTTGAAAACCTCTGCACCAGCAGATGGTTAGCACAGCATGAGACAAAGGGGAAGAGAGACAGAGGCTGACACAACCCTCTTTTAAAAAATGTAAGGTTATGTTCTGACTGAAGTTACGAATGTAAAAACTCACATAGTAAATAGGCAGGCCGGCTGTTTTTACATCCATTGAGAATGACTATAGTTCCTCAATGTAGTCTATTTGAAGAATCTTTCCAGCTCTCTCCCTTCCCATTACCACTCAGCTGAAAGGGGAAGAAAAATATATATAATGCTCTGATCCGGTGGAAACATCATAAAAAAAGGCCTACCTGATATGCGCAAGTAGCCTACAGCTGTGTTGATCTGTCCAGAGTTCACTGGCAAGGAAAACTGAGGGCACAGAATATTTTAGACAATGTTGCAAGTTTGCTAGCAAGAGCATCACACCGGACCAAATTAATAGTTGATACAATGTTAAGTTATTTGCAGACAGGCCATGCATAGCCAATGTGATTTATAGGATATTTATTTTTAAATCAGGATATTTTCTACCTGAAGGCTGCATTGTTTTTATTTGTTGGCTTTATGTAGGCTAGACTTACATATTGGCTATGGCAACAGAAGTTACTTTTAGGTTTCTATCATTTAGATATCAATTTTGATTAACCACATGACATTGATTTTGAGGTAAAGACTTTATTATAAATGAAATGAAACTGTGCATATGAAAATCATAAACTTGCACACAGATCAGCTGAAATGGTAGGATAACTTGGCACTCCAAAAGGAAAGAAAAGGTTGCCGACAGCTGGTGTAGCCTATTACTGGTAACTTCAGAAGCATAATGGCATTAGGTCAGCAGCAGGAGGGTTGGGAACAGGTATTTTATCCTTCTAGTTAGGCTATAATCTCTGGCTCCCTCTTCAGTAATGTGTCTTAATTTTTTTATTTGAGTGTTTAAAAAGAACCAGACAAGCTCAGTAGCCTACATACAGTACAGTTGATTTTATTCAAACATAGGGTGTGTATATGTATATACATGTAAAAACTTTTCAAATTAGTGGATTCAGTCATTTAGGCCACAAAAGCTCACAGAACAGGACCATCGAGTGCTGAAGGGCATAAAAATAGTCTGTCCTCAGTTGCAACACACACTGCAGAGTTCCAAACTGCCTCTGGAAGCAACATTAGCACAAGACGGGTTCGTCGGGAGGGTCATGAAATGGGTTTCCATGTCCGAGCGGCCGCACACAAGCCTAAGATCACCATGCACAATGCCAAGCGTTGGTTGGAGTGGTGTAAAGCTTGCCGTCATTGGAAATTCTACTCCAAAATGAATGAAAATCAAATGATGCCGACACCATCCACCTATAAAGTTAAGAACTGGGACGAGTTGCATAAAACATCTTAATGCCTCAAGTAAGAGTTTCCCTAAAACTGATGTTTCATTACAAATCCAGATGCGTTTGTAATCCCCATCAGGGACTCAATGCCCAGCTTGCCTGACACAGCAGGACACCACAAACACTTGAGGGAACCACAATATTTGAGGGAACCACAATATCCTGTAGGCCAGTTGTTGCATTCAAATCAACACACAAATTGCTGTTAAATTGCTGTAAAACTGTCCTCAAATTGCCTGTAACTGAGCGGACTGGAGATTCCTTGGAAAGATGGTTTAGCCCGTGGAGCCTGAGGCCTCCTGTATCACTCCATCAAGACACTTTACACTGCTTTATCAATCTTGTAGAATAAAAGCAGTTGTTGGCTAACCAAAACAGAGAGCCCTATCCCTTTGCTCGATGCTCAAATTGTGTGTACCATTTAGCCTAATCTTTTGTTTTTAAGCAGCCAATTTCTGACAGCTGTGTCTTTGTTACATAAATTAGGACCAATTTCACAGACCTAGATTAAAGCTTCTCCCTGTACTAAAATTTCACAGACCTAGATTAAAGCTTCTCCCTGTACTAAAATTGCAATGAGTTAGGCTAGGCTACATCAAGAGACGTAAAAAAAAAAAATGGTTTCATGAACATGCATTAGGACCTTAGCTGCAATCTCAAGTCCCGGAATTTGACTAGTCCACTAGTCCAGATGATTTGACAGTTGGATTTCAATAAATATTTTTAGAACAGGGCCCGGTTGCATAAAACAACTTAAGTTAATTTCCCCTCATCTTTAAGTGGGTTGCACAAAACTAATTTCCCTCTTTTATATTAAGTGAAAAAGTTAAGAGCACCCATGGTCCCTTAAGTGCTTCATTCAGTAGGGATATCAATGTAAACAGCATTTGTGGAAATGAATGTTGCTTTTCTCTGCACTGGTTTCAAAAGGAAAACATCCACCGGCTTGCTAGGTAGCTAGCAAGCTCCTTTGCTAAACAATGGAAGGTTCACAATCCATGGATACAAAAGCTCTATGCAACACCTTTAAACAATTAAGATAAGGGGAAATGATTCCTTAACCTGTCTAGGAACCCCTCGCCAACAGCCAATGAAATTGCAGGGTGCCAAATTCAATCAACAGAAATCTCATGATTCAAATTTCTCACACATACAAGTATTAGACACCATTTTAAAGATAACATTCTCGTTAATCCGACCAGTGTCCAGTTTCAAAAAAGCTTTTTGGAGAAACATATCATGTTAGGTCAGCAACTAGTCACAGAAAGCATACAGTGATTTTCCAAGCACAGAGAGGAGTCACAAAAAGCAGAAATAGAGATAAAATTAATCACTAACCTTTGATATTCTTCATCAGATGACACTCCCGGGACAAAATGTTACACAATACATGTATGTTTTGTTCGATCAAGTTCATATTTACAGTGCCTTGCGAAAGTATTCGGCCCCCTTGAACTTTGCGACCTTTTGCCACATTTCAGGCTTCAAACATAAAGATATAAAACTGTATATTTTTGTGAAGAATCAACAACAAGTGGGACACAATCATGAAGTGGAACGACATTTATTGGATATTTCAAACTTTTTTAACAAATCAAAAACTGAAAAATTGGGCGTGCAAAATTATTCAGCCCCTTTACTTTCAGTGCAGCAAACTCTCTCCAGAAGTTCAGTGAGGATCTCTGAATGATCCAATGTTGACCTAAATGACAAATGATGATAAATACAATCCACCTGTGTGTAATCAAGTCTCCGTATAAATGCACCTGCACTGTGATAGTCTCAGAGGTCCGTTAAAAGCGCAGAGAGCATAATGAAGAACAAGGAACACTGTGGAATGCGGCAAAAGGTCGCAAAGTTCAAGGGGGCCGAATACTTTCGGAAGGCACTGTATATCCAAAAACCTCAGTTTATATTTGGCTTTGCCTCAAAAACATCCCGTGAATTTGCAGAGCCACCTCAATTTACAGAAACATTCATAATAAACATTGATAAAAGATACAAGTGTTATTCACAGAATTAAAGATACACTTCTCCTCAATGCAACCGCTGTGTCAGATTTTTAAAAAACTTTAAGGAAAAAGCAACACATGCAATAATCTGAGCAGCGCTCAGAGACCAACACAACCCAAAAAGATATCCATCATGTTGGAGTCAACAGAAGTCAGAAATAGCATTATAAATATTCACTTACCTTTGATGATCTTCATCAGAATACACTCCCAGGAATCCCAGTTCCACAATAAATGTTTGATTTGTTCCATAAAGTCCATAATTTATGTCCAAATAACTCCTTTCAGTTCGCGCGTTCAGTTCACAATCTAAACTCACGATGCGCGGGCAGGTCCAGGCAAAAGTTCAGACGAAAAGTAATTTAACAGTTCATAGAAACATGTCAAACGAAGTATAGAATCAATCTTTAGGATGTTTTTATCATAAATCTTCAATAATGTTCCAACTGGAGAATTCCTTTGTCTTCAGAAATGCAAAGGAACTCTCATGTGAACAAGCGTGACCAGCTCGTGGCACTGCCAGACCATTGACTCATTCAGCTCCCATTCCCGCCTCCTTTACAGTAGAAGCATCAAACAAGATTCTAAAGACTGTTGACATCTAGTGGAAGCCTTAGGAAGTGTAATTTGACCCCATAGACACTGTATATTCAATAGGCAAAGAGTTGAAAAACTACAAACCTCAGATTTCCCACTTCCTGGTTGGATTTTGTCTCAGGTTTTTGCCTGCCATATGAGTTCTGTTATACTCACAGACATCATTCAAACAGTTTTATAAACTTCGGAGTGTTGTTTTCTATCCACATATACTAATAATATGCATATATTAGCAACTGGGCCTGAGTAGCAGGCAGTTTACTCTGGGCACCTTATTCATCCAAGCTACTCAATACTGCCCCCAATACTGCCCCCACACAAGGACAAATACTTTTTTAGGCGTAGGAGGGTTAGGTATAGGGTTAGGATTAAGGTTAGGGGGTAGGTTTAGGAGATCGGGTTAGGGAAAATAGGATTTTGAATGGGAATCAATTGTTTGGTCCCCACAAGGATGGTAAAACAAATGTGTGTGAGAAAGAGCGACCCCGACCAATATGGGATTTTTGGGTCCGATACCAATTTTATGAAGTCAAAAGTCACCGATATTTTTATTTTTAGGAGGTGGAATGAAAAACATACCTTTCTTTTATACAACTTGTGCTACAGATACTCTATATGATGATTTCTTAAAAGATACTCTAAATGGTGATTTAACAAAATATTAAAATTAACATTAAGAACATTTTATTTGTAGGTTACAGGATATCCACCAAAATGCAACTATATTCTCTAAATAAGACAGTAAATACAAAACTTGTTTAGTTTACCTTCTTAGGTACACCTTATAGATGCGTCTATGGCAGTGGATAAGAAGTATGCAACATTGTTTGTGCTAAACCACCCCATTGGGGAGTGTGCTGGCCGAATTAATTAAACTTTGTCTCAAAGTAAATCTGAAACTGCACTGTTCGCAAGTTCACAAATAAGCATTGAAATGCTGTAACATGCCGTTCCTAATGTCACCACCATGTGTCGTCAGCATTTTGTCGTGTAGATTTACTAGTGTTTGCAACAGTCAAAGGTAAACAAACACTTTATGGCAACCTCATGTGATGGAAATGGTTATGTTTGTACTTTTCTAATAACCAATTTCTGTGTTCATGTAAGTGACTGAACGAATCCTCACTATCAGTATCTTCAATTTGGCAGTAAGCCCAGAATCTTGTTTTGAGAATGAAAGGATCTCTCAGTTTCAAGGTCTCAGCTTGGAGGGAAGAAGCTTTGTGAGGTATTGGTCAGTCACATGCATGAACCAAACGTTAATGATGAATTAACTATGAATAAGCTAAATCATGCAAATATAACTTGTCTGTCTGTGTAAGCAGAATATAAGACAACTAACGGAACAGTCCCAGTGGAGCTCACTTCAGACCGGTACCGGTAGTTTGACTGTGACCTCTCCAGCATGCTAATAATAAACATTTATTCATTTAAGATCGACTTTGAGTGTCCCTGTGTAGAATTACCACGACACACAAAAGCCATATTACAGTTATTCAATACAAAATGTATTGGCTATAGATTTCAATTGAAAATGGCATGCGCTGATGACTTTAAACGTTTATGCAGGCAAATGGTTGCCGCACTGGTTTGAGTCACACGTTCTAATTTAACTAGCGAGCTAACATTAGCTACTTAGCTCATCATGAATGCAAGCACATGGCCTGAATGATAGCTCTGCACCAATTGTCTTGCTTTTTTGCAGATTCCGCATTTCAGAAAACTAACTAAGCACACTAGCTACAATAATAGGCCCAGACAGTAACAGTATTGTTTTTGTATCAAGGACGAGTGTTCACTTTGGCGCTAGTCCAGTGTTCACACATAAGTATCACAGATTGCTAGCTAAGCTAACTACCTAGCTGGCTACTCACATTATCTAAGTGAGAATGTGAGGACAGGGCTGCTTGCTTGAAGTGTACTTTTTAATATTTACTTAATAAAATTAGGGTTGAATGGTGGGAACCCAATTACAGAGATTTACCGCCCAAAACCACTCCATTTTCCCAGCATAAATAACTGAGAAACTATTAAGAAACAAATAAATGATTTATACCAACAGCATGACGTGAAATGTAACTGTTAAAATTGTATGCAATGTCTAAATCTGGATTCTCTATGGCCTTCTTTCTGGTCACTGCATGATGAATCATCAACGCTCAGCCCATCTCAGTATGTAGACCTATCATCTCATGGTAATCATTTTTTATTGTGACAGGTAGACCTACATTTAATGCAGCATAGCCTATGCTACAGTAATATAAAAGACTGAATGTGTGTCTAATTTACACATCTCTATCTGGCTTTCGGAGGTCACCTAATTTTTTAATTGTAACGTTTATTGTTTTGTAGCTGCAGAGTTTAAAAACACCAAGGCACTCTTCATTTAATTCATTAAAATGCCTTTATTTGTATGGCATGTTCAATGGTAACAAAGTTTAAAAACCGACGCGTTTCAGCTGAATGGCCTTCGTCAGGGAGTACAAAGATATGATAATATAACGTCCTCTTTTGAACAGCTTTTTCGAATCAACCCTGAGTTGAAGAGGGAGTGGTTACAGAATTCATTGGACCACACAGAGTAAGCAACACTAAACACATTAAAAAATTAAATAATGTAGCTATGTTATTAAAAATGCATCTCAAGGCTAGAAGCATCAGAACCCTTAAAGAGGTAGTTCTAACATTGAATATGACTGGGCAAAGTGTTAAGAATAGGAGAGCCATCTATTTTATAGTACACTAGAGCAAAGCAAACATAAACCACAACAGTCAAAACATAGCTGAGGGCAATAGAGCAAAATGTCCACTAGATAACAGCAACGGGACTTCGTGACCCTACAGGAAAGGTGAGAAATCTTTTTTTTCTGCCCTGTAAGATACCACAGCTGTGATGAACAAAATTAAGCAACTGAACAATATAGGTACTGCTTCCTTTTTGGTCACCGTGGATGTGGAGTCTCTACACACCACCATTGAACATGAACAAGGATTGGCAGCTAAGCACCATTTCTTGAGTACCCGGCCTGAGACTGAGACGCCTCCCACAGAATGATTGGACTCCTAATAATAACAACATCTTTGTCTTTCATGAACTTTCAATAAATTCCCTGCTTTGCCCAAAATCCCGGTTGGAGGATTCCCGGAATCAGGAGGGAGTAAAGCAGTGAATCTGGATCCTCTAAGCAGGATTTCTGGAAAACTAAGGAATTTATTGAAAGTTGCGGCAATTCTGCAACCCAATTTAGGACCAACAGGTAAAAGGATGTTCCATGGGAGCTTGCTATAGCCCTTCCAACCCTGGTTTGGATGTAGGTAAATGGGAAAATTCCTTCAATTTGGATCATTCTAAAACCCAATTATTTGACTGGATTATATGGCGGGAGATGCTATATTGATGATGTTTGCCTGTTCTGGTCTGGCTCAGAATTTGAACTTATTTCCTTCCACCAATACATTAAGAGCATTAACCCTAACATCAAACTAACTATGGAGTACAACAAGAATAACATTCATTTTCTGGACCTTGACATCAGTAAAAATGACAATGGTTGTTTGCACACAATCTTTAGGAAGCCTACAGATGGGAATACCATTCTGAGGGCAGATAGCGTCCACCCAAAAAGGCTAAGAGAGAACATTCTATATGGACAATTCCAAAGAGTCAGAAGAATTTGTGATCAGGAAACAGACTACAGTGTCACATCTGTTGAATTAGAGAATCGCTTCTTGAAAATCAGGGCAACAGCGCACAGGTCCTGAAAGATGCAGGTAGAAGAGCCGGATGACTTGACAGAGAGAACTTGTTGTGAAGGCTAGCGCCTCCTGATGTATCAGAGAGAGGGTACTTTGTTACAAAATATAGCACTGAAGCAGAGGACATTAAAATAATTATTTAAAAGAATTGGGAAATCATCCAAAGTGACACGCTACTACGCAAAGTCTTCCCAGAGCCGTCATAAGCTTTACAAGATGTTCTACCCTAAATGACAAATTTGTCCACAGCCATCTTCCTAGCGACTCAAAAAAAACTTTGCTGGACCACAAACCCAGGGGCAATCAGTGCAACCATTGCAGAAATATTGCATAGGAAAAGTATTTTGTTGACACAGCTTCTAAAAGTATCAAGTCAAGCATTTCATTAACTGCAAAACCACTCATGTCATCTACAGATTGGAATGTCCACAGTGCAAGGTGTTCTACATTGGATGGACAAAGACGTCTACAAGCTTCCCACAATAAGTTGGTTAAATCTTGGCCCATTCCTCCTGACAGAGCTGGTGTAACTGAGTGAGGTTTGTAGGCCTCCTTGCTCGCAAACACGTGTTTGGTTCTGCCCACAAATTTTCTATAGGATTGAGGTCAGGGCTTTGTGATGACCACTCCAATATCTTGACTTGGTTGTCCTTAAGCCATTTTGCCACAACTTTGGAAGTATGCTTGGTGTCATTGTCCATTTGGAAGACCGAAATGCAACCTTGAGATGTTGCTTCAATATATCCTCATGATGCCATCTATTTTGTGAAGTGCACCAGTCCCTCCTGCTGCAAAGCATTCCCACAACATGATGCTGTCACCCCCGTACATCAGTTGGGATGGTGTTCTTGAGCTTCCAAGCCTGCCCCTTTTTCCTCCAAACATAATGATGGTCATTATGTCCAAGAAGTTCTATTTTTGTTTCATCAGACCAGAGAACATTTCTCCAAAAATATGACATTTGTTCCCATGTGCAGTTGCAAACCGTAGTCTGGCATTTTAATAGGGGTTTTGGAGCAGTGGCTTCTTCCTTGCTGAGCAGCCTTTCGGGTTATGTCGATATAGGACTAATCTTACTGTGGATATAGATACTTTTGTACTGGTTTCCTCCAGCATCTTCCCAAAGTCCTTTGCTGTTGTTCTGGGATTGATTTACACTTTTCGCACCAATTCCTGAGCGGTATGACAGCTGTGTGGGCCCATGGTGTTTATACTTGCGTGCTATTGTTTGTACAGATGAACGTGGTACCTTCAGGCGTTTGGAAATTGCTCCCAAGGATGAACCAGACTTGTGGAGGTCTACAATGTATTTTCTGAGGTCTTGGCTGATATATTTAGATTAGTGTTACTCCTGCGCAGCTATTTTCAGGTCTCTCCAGAGATGTTTGATCAGGTTCAAGTCCGGGCTCTGGCTGGGCCACTCAAGGACATTCCCGAGACTTGTACCGAAGCCAGTCCTGCGTGTCTTGGCTGTGTGCTTAGGGTCATTGTCCCGTTGGAAGGTGAACCTTCCTCTTTCCCCTTGATCCAGACTAGTCTCCCAGTCCCTGCCTCTTAAAACATCCCCACCACATGATGCTGCCACCACCATGCTTCACCATAGGGATGGTGCCAGGTGTCCTCCAGATTTGAAACATCATGGATGATCTATGAAAACAGGATGCACCTGAGATCAATTTAAAAAGTCTCATAGCAAAGGGTCTGAATACTTATGTAAATAAGGCATTTCTGTTTTTAATTTAATACATTTGCAACGATTTCTAAAAACATGTTTTCACTTCGTCATTATGGGGTATTAAATATATATATATATACATACATACACATTTTAGAATAAGGCTGTAACTTAAAGTGTGGAAAATGTCAAGGTGGTCTGAATACTTTCCAAAGGCACTGTATGTATTGGATAACTGCACAATCATTTGGGCTGGGGCTCATTAAATGTCTTTAATGTAGTATTCATAAAATGTATTTAAATCAGGCTCAGGTTGCATCAGTTTTGAATTTTCAATCAAAGCTCTAATGAAATCCAGACATAGGCCTATTTACATGCTTTATAACACTTTTGAATGACACTTCCATTTTTTGCAGGAAATACTGGGTTACCCGGGAGAAAAGTGATCAATTCTCGGGATGGAAAATTTGTAAAATACTGGGAAAATAAGCAACTACAGTTAAAATACGCTGCCTGTGGCAAGGTACTCCTCGTCAAACCACCATTAGTACTCTCTCACGTTGTGACCTCGAGCTGAATGACGTTCAACGAGCAGCTCGTAAAGTGCCTTTTTCAGGCAAAATTACCACAGACGTATGTTTATATTATTGGCGCTTTATCTGTGGAATAAAGACCAATAAATATTTCGAAAGGCTAATATCGGCCCATCATTTTTTCAACTGGGCTCGTGTGTGTGCAGGCCTAGCTGATTTCCTATACACACACAAAACACAGTAAGAAATAAGGATGTCCTCACTGAAACCAGGTTGGATTTGGGTCTGTGAGTGTATAACAGCTGCAGTAGAGTGCCTCTGCCCGGAGAGGTAAAGGACGCATCATGTTCCCATGCATGAGTGAGCACTGAGCAGCTGCAATCACAGTCCCATCCTCTACACCCATCAGACAGAGCCACAGGGGCTCTGATGACAGTAATGGGGAGGCCAGAGAGTAAATGGCAGCACTCTTTGCAAGTAGGACAACCTGGACAAGGCAGATAGACTAACGTAGCTGAATCTGTGCTTATAAACACACAACTTTCATGCAGATAAAGTGGACACAATCTGCACAGCTTCCAAAAAAACAAACTAGTGGGGCTCTAGCCATATAGGCTAGTAGACCTCCAGATAGCAGCCAATTCAGATCCACAATCAGTGATACTATCGTACACCCCAGGTCCATTGGACTAGCAGCAGGCCAGCCTTGGGGGATATCGCAACAACAAAACCTCTGGATTTTGTGCATGCGTCTCTAAACCACTGATCACATAGGCCTTACCACTGAACTGAACTGGTGCTGAGGTAAAAGACTCAACCACGGTCACCATTACCACCATATTTTCAACTAACTAGCCTGCAGCAACCAGCGACTACCCCAAGGGACCTAGCAAGTCCTTCTTGGGGGAGCCGAAGAATAGCTAAATGTGTCAGAAATAAGAGAGCCTCTTGATGCTTGCTCAAAACACAGCGAAATAAGAGAATGTGGTGCCTAGGGTTGGAAACTTTCTGGTAAATTTCCAACATTTTTCAGAAATGTTCCATGGGAAGATAAGCCCTGGAATTTGGGGGATTTTTATTAAATGTATCAACAAAAAGTTAGCTTATAACAGTGAACCTTTTGTGGGATACACATAAGGCAATTCTAGGTCTTGTTATTTTGGTTAAACTATCCACAATTCAATGGAATTGCAACCCTGTGCATGCAGTGCATTCTTGCATCCCATGTACAGTGCACTCTTCCAGCTGATTCTCAAGATCTTGCACACTAATGAGATGCTATTGAGCCCACACTACTACACTGTCTGAGCCAAGGACTACATGCTTTCTGGTAAGATTTGATTACAATACTGGGTGGGGTAAATATATTTTACATGACATGCATGATTTTTTGTTAACTAATAAATAGTAGCCTACAGCAAAGTGTTTAAATTATTTCTAACTTGTTAACAATTTCTGCTTGTTAGTTTTTGCTATCATTTGGGTTTTAGCTCGCTTGAGCCAGCTAACGGAGGAGTGTTAATTCACCAGTTTCATTTCAAAACATTTATCTTACAAAGGAGTTGTTTAATCTAACTGCTTAACTATTTGCCTGTACATGGAATTGTATTTGGGTTTTTTTTAACTCATTTTTTTCTAATCTTTACAGGAAAATGCAATGGGCACTATCTGAAGTGTTGAGACATTTCACTGCAGCTAATGTAAAGAGCACAACAAAGATGCAGAATCATCTGGCCAAGTGCATAAAGTTCCCTCAGCTCTCACAACATCTGACAAAAGTCCCTCTACTTCTATTTGACGTGAAAATTATGAATCTGACACCTTATCGATAGCAACAGCTCATGGTCCTCCTGGAATCAGAAGTTGTTTTTTGGCTCAATGGAGGAACGTAGTCAGAGATATGCTGATGAATGTCTTGCTCGAGCCGTGTATGCAACTGGTTCACCTCTGATGTTCGCGGGCAATGTGTATTGGAAAACATTCCTGAATGTTCTTTGCCCAGCATACACCCCTCCAACCAGACATGCTTTATCTACTAATTTGCTGGATGCAGAGTTCAACAGAGTTCAAGTGAAGGTCAAGCAAATTATAGAGAAAGCAGACTGTATTGCAATCGTCTCTGATGGGAGGTTGAATGTTCGTGGGCAAGGAATAATTAACTACATCATCTCCACCCCTCAACCAGTTTTCTACAAGTGCACAGACACACCGGTCTCTACATTACAGATGAGCTGAAGGCAGTCATCAATGACCTTGGACCACAGAAGGTATTTGCACTGGTGACAGACAATGCTGCGAACATGAAGGCTGCTTGGTCTAAAGTGGAGGAGTCCTACCCTCACATCACACCCATTGGCTGTGCTGCTAATGCATTGAATTCTCTCCTCAAGGACAGCATGGCACTGAAAACAATGGATACACTCTACAAGGGAGCCAAGGAAATGGTTAGGTATGCGAAGGGTCATCAAGTTATAGCAGCAATCTACTTCACCAAGCAAAGTGAGAAGAATAAGAGCACCACATTGAAGCTGCCCAGCAACACCCGTTGGGGTGGTGTTGTCATCATATTTGACAGTCTCCTGGAGGGGAAGGAGTCTCTCCAAGAAATGGCCATATTACAGTCTGCCAATATGGACAGCCCCATCAAGAGGATCCTCCTGGATGATTTATTTTGGGAGAGAGAGTGGTGAGCAGCCTGAAACTCCTGAAACCTATAGCAGTAGCCATTGCACGGATTGAGGGGGACAATGACATCCTGTCTGATGTTCAGACTTTGCTTGAAGACGTAAGAGAAGAAATCCGTACTGCCCTGCCCACTTAACTGTTGCTCCAAGCAGAGGAAACTGCAGTTCTGAAATATATCAAAGTGTGAAGGCTACTGCCTGAAGCTCATACACGCCGTAGTGTACATGTTGGACGCCAAGTATGCTGGCAAGAGCATCCTGTCTGGTGCAGAGATCAACAAGGCCTATGGTGTCATCACTACCATGTCTTGCCACCTTGGACTAAATGAGGGCAAGGTTCTTGCCAGTCTAGCAAAGGACACTTCCAGCCAAAGGACACTTCCAAGCAAGGGCTTTGGGATGGAGATGCAATATGGCAGTCGTGCCAACGTATCTCATCAGCCACCTGGTGGAAGGGACTTTGTGGATCTGAAGCTCTTTCCACTTTTGCCTCCATCATCCTCCAAATCCCACCAACATCAGTTTCCTCAGAGTGCAACTGGTCATCTTTTAGGTACACACACACACACACACACACACACACACACACACACACACACACACACACACACACACACACACACACAGACCAACACGAGGGTTGAAACATTGGTGGCCATCCGGGCAAATTTGAGGCTTTTTGTGCCTGACAATGAGCCATCCTCAACAAGGTCAGAAAGTGACAGTGAAGATGAGGCCTCAGAGCCTGATGTTCAAGAGGTGGACATTGAGGAGGTCCAGGGAGAAGACATGGAAGCCTGAGAGGAAGACCACCAAAGCTTTAGTTTCTAGACTATCGTTTTACAGAGATGTTGAAAACGTTTTTGGGAGACGCAATGGATATTCCCTTTATTTTGTTGTTCAGTGAAATCATCCCATGTGAAGAATCAACTCATTTAATTAAAGTTAAATTCATAACTACATTTTATATATCTATTGGAAGGATTTAATCATTTGCAATTATGTATACTTATGATAAGGTAGAGATACTCTTAATGATCGGGTATGAAAAGCCAACTGACATTTACTCCTGAGGTGCTGACTTGCTGCACCCTCGACAACTACTGTGATTATTTTTATTTGACCATGCTGATCATTTATGAACATTTGAACATCGTGGCCATGTTCTGTTATAATCTCTACCTGGCACAGCCAGAAGAGGACTGGCCACCCCTCACAGCCTGGTTCCTCTCTAGATTTCTTCATTTTTCCTAGCCACCGTGCTTCTTCTGCATTGCTTGCTGTCTGGGGTTTTAGGCTGGGTTTCTGTACAGTACTTTGAGATATCAGCTGGTGTATGAAGGGCTATATAAATACATTTGATTTGATAAGGTAAAAGGTTTATGTTTCTTTATGTCTCTATATGATATAGTAAATATATCCCATGCAAAAAAAACATCTACATTTAAATGGTATTAATTGCATACATTTCTGTTCATTCCCACTTATTCCCGTTAATTTCCACGGAATGTTTCCACCTCTGAATATTCCCCATAATGTGCAACCCTAGTGGTGCCTGTTCAAAAACATGGGCATGAATATTTCAGTCCCGGTAAAACAGTCAATACAAAAAAGCCTCTCTGGCTCTGATGGTCTACAGTTTTCAGCCTTACTGAAATAGACCATCAGAGCCAGAGAGGCTTTTTTGTATTGACTGTTTTACCGGGACTGAAATATTCATGCCCATGTTTTTGAACAGGCACCACTAGGGTTGCACATTATTATTGTTATTTAAGTGCCGTAAGTGAAGTGGATTTACACCTGGTAATGAAATTGAAGTAACAGAATTTCCTCATGGGTCCCTGATCTGTACTACACAGAAATGCAGAATTATGGATATGAATGTCATTCTCTTCATAGCAATGTATCCTAAATAGGTACACAAAAGGCATAAATACGCAATATCCTCCTTTGCATATTTTTCTACACACTGGCTATTACTTTAATGAGCTCTGACCCCAAACAAGACCAAATTTGGTTGGTTCGGACCAAATCTGAACGAATCATAGACGTCTGTGTTTCACACGTTTGGACATCAAAGTACAGCATAGTAGAGCTCAGTATAGTACAGCACACTACAGTACAGTTCTGTACAGTAAAGGTCAGAAGAACAGTACTCAACTTTAGTGTGCTCTACTGTGTACTGTACTAACCTCTACAACTGCACTTTTCATTTTTTTTACCATAGAGAATCAGACAAAATGTTGCCTACACTGCCTAGTGGCTTCTTTGCATATTCAAGCCTGTCTCAAAATACAACACTACCCTTTAAGGCTCTCCTGTTGGATGGTTGGCCACTCTTGGTAGTCTATAAAACATTACAATTACAACCAAATACCTATGTCATAAAAAAAATGACATTTACGGTGTCCAGTCAACCCTGGGGGAAAAAAAAAAATGTGTATGGTTCAAAATAGACTCTTGGACAGTTTTGGGACGACAGATCCAAAATTCATGAAGCCTTATTAAAAAAGCAATAAGGCTGATGCATCAGATCAGACCGTTTATCTTAAATTAAAATGTTGATAGTTGTTTTTCTTCATAATTTAAGCTCAACAATGTGCACATGGCTGTAGGCTATGCGCAAATGTTCCAAAATGCAATTAGCGGGAAAACATTGCTCTCAAAAGTGCTTTTGAGAGCATGTGACCGAGATGAAAATATCCATTAAAATTGTAAAAGGGAGATCTAAAGATGCATCAACTAGCATGGGTTATTAATATGATATCAGTAAAAACATTAACTAATTGATAGGTCTAACTTTACTTATTACTTCATTATCCTCATGCGGGAGAGAAATGTTAAATATCTTAAAGATATGTAACAGGCACAAGGCAATGTTTCTTAAACTTAGAGAAGACAAATAATTTATCCAAAACTAAATATAAGTGTTAATATTAGTTGGCAAGGGTCTTTACTTCAGAGTTTTGATGTGTTCCTAATACCTTAAGACTTTTTCGTGGTAGATGTTTTCTAAGACCTCTTTTCCATCTGTTTGAGCAGAAATTAAAGCCTTTGCTTATTCCTCATTTTTAGTACGGAAAATGGTTGGAAAATGTACATATAGACTCTTAGCTTTCATTTGATATGCTCCTATGAGCTTCAGGTTGGTGCTCATGGGTCCTTTAATATGGAAATGACCAGAGGCAAATTGATTTATGGCCTTTATATGAAACTCATTTGGGAATTTGGTAAACAATGTGGCTACTGGCTATTAGCTTACTGTACAACCTAAGCATGAGAAAAGCACTGTAAACCTCTTACGGGGCAGCAAAAATCTGCCCACCCACGCTCAAATTATTTTCATAGCACATCAAATGGTTGAGGAAGAAAGAAGCCCAGAGGACATTCAATTCTGCACTCTCTCTGGGTAAAGCACTTATTTCAGACATGGCTAAATGTAGAAGCCTCTGGATTTGTTTCTTTCATCATCAGTGTTCTAAATTAACCTTCTCTATTCCACAGGACTGCGACACAATATGCACTTGATTCAGACAGTCCTCCTCCCTGGTGTGGCATAGAAAAGAGGGGGGTGAAATTGAGTTGAAATGAGAGAAGAGAGATGGATATGTGGGCTGATGGAAACGGGCAGGTTAATACTCAGCTGCTCATGTTTCACATCTTTACTTCGGCATCTGTTCTCAGTTGCTGCTGTCATTGGTGTTTTGCAGTTTCTTCAAATCACTGACGAGACAATCCATTGACTGCACCGTCTTCAGCACATGGCCTAAATAATATGGTGACGTGACGGTCATATTTCTATAAGATCACATCTATA
Source organism: Oncorhynchus keta (assembly GCF_023373465.1). Lineage (NCBI taxonomy): Eukaryota > Metazoa > Chordata > Actinopteri > Salmoniformes > Salmonidae > Oncorhynchus > Oncorhynchus keta. Next base: position 10,903,537 of record NC_068445.1, on the reverse strand, counting down.
CCGGTTGACTAACATTTTATGGGATACTGTATTAGATTTGACAGATTCAGACACCCAAGAATAAGCTAATAAGACTCTTCAAAGATTGTGTGTGTGTGTGTGTGTGCAGTGTGTGGGTGCGTGTAAGACATTATACAAAACAGCAATAATATCCTCAGACATCTTACCGATCAAGTCTGAGAGGGAGAGAACATCTCAACTATTATAGCTTGATTGGATTTACTCAGTGCCAAAAACCTGAGCTACGGTAGACATGGTTTCAGCTATGACACTTATGAAGTGACTGAATTTCAAAACAACCCTCTCTGAGCAGAGGAGTCTTGGTCATGGAAAACCGGAACATGTTGATGGGGAATGAATGCTTTCAAAATTCAAAATACTTTTGACCATTTCCACAGAATATTTTACAAAAACACATTTACTTGAAGAACAGTGCCGATTTCTGTGTGAAATTGTTAAAAGTAGTCATTGTGCATAGAGTGGTATGGTTTTTTAAACTTTGCAATAATTGTTTTTTGTTTGAGATAAATTGTTAAGGGAAAAATCTGAGCATCAATTGCCCTGAAACAAGAGGCATTTGTAACACTAATTACATAACAAAATGTCATACACACTTGATCATCATTTAAAATCTTTGTTGCCCATGCCCATCAACGCAATATCTAGTCCTGGCTGGGGCCATGGAGCCTTGGGAAATTAGGCTCCTGTTAACGTTTCCAATAACATTCCATAGGCAGGGACCAGTACCTGCTAGTCTTTGCACTCTGCTGCTTACTCTGCTGTATTGAGTACTGCACACCAAACCAGTCAACCCGAAACAGCAACACCATGAGGATGTTTTTCAGCTGTTGAGTGTTGAACCAGGAGAGAGCTGATGCAAAGCACCTAAAAGAGCCTTTATTTTGCGTTGTCTGCCTTATTTTATGACATTCACACCTGTTAAATTAGCTAGTTAGAGAAAGAAGATTCCCAATTTAAATTGATGTCATCATTATATGTATTTTGATATTAAATTGTAAGGGGACGTAATTGAATATCAAAATACTTGCGTTGACAATGTAAATTGTAACTCTTCTTTCACAAGAGTACAGATACATTAAACAAGCTAAAGTGAATATTAACTATGCAAAAGCTCGAACCAACGTCAAAGTACATGTCGTCCTCTGTTTTTCCACTTGTTTTGTGACAATCTGGGACAACATTGTGACAACATTAACTAGCTGGGTAGCTATAACGTTAACTAGTTATAGTAGCTAACTCAATGGCATGTCTTCCCAGACATTAGATAGATTGATATAACTAAATAGCTAGCTAGCGAAATGTCACTAGAAAATAAAACAATGTATATTTTTAAGACTGTGCGTAGTAGGTATAATACGTTGGGGGAAGCATTATACTTGATCATTTCCCTCAACGTGTTATCAGAAAATGTTCAGAGATGTGCAGCTGTGAGAAGTTTCTAGCCCCACCGCTGACCAACAGTGCAGCAGGCTAGTGTGTATATGCATCCTTTCTTGCGCTATCTTGAGAAATTGTTATTGAGGAAATACTTACAGAGTTGCAGTACTTGAATCAAGGTATCCCAAATCTGTCAATGGTATAATTTCACTGGTAGGACTTCGTGTTTGCACAAACAACTCCGTTTTCCTCTCGGTTTGGGACAACGTAGTCTCAGCACCCACCAGCACTCGCTTATGTTTTGATCACAACTGTTAAACGCACAGTGGTAGCAATGAGGGGACTCGGTTAATCTCGCCCAGACGCCCGTGTAGACATGTTTGCGCCGGCTGAAAATGATTGCATTCGATTTGGAACAGGGCTGCCTCCAGAGTGTGAAACAGGTGCCGCGCTCTGTCTGACGGCGAAGTCGGCTCAAACAAAGCGGTTCTATGCTGATATATGTTATTGTTTTAAGATGGTCATACTATGGATCATTTAGATATCTGGTTTTGAATGTAGGACCCCTTTAGGTATAATATATATATATTTGATAAAATATTGAATTTGTCCTTTACTCCTGTGGCTCAGAGAAACGGACTGAATAAAACATTAATAAATGGCAAAAAAGACAGGCAAAACATAAGTGATAAGAAACAAGGTTTTGAAGTGTTTGTCCTATATCTAGAAGATATAAGAAAGCTGCTCAGGAAATATATATATATATATTTTATACATAGGCCCTACTGTATTTAACCCCTTTTTTAGGGTAGGCACTAAACGACCTTCATACTTCCATTCATTTTTCATACTTCCATTCATTTTTTTTAAACCGGTACTGGTTACCTTCAAACAAGTTCCGTAACACATGTGGGAAAAACGGAGAACACCATTGTATTCATGATAATCTCCCCTTTCCACAATGGGGTCACTCACATTCAGTGTTGCCAACTCCTCAGTAAGGAAAGTAGCTATTGGCTGTCACAAAAGTCGCCAGAAATCGCTAAATGATGTCATTGCCTAATTTGCATAACTTGCCATGTGCATATAATTGTGATGGACGCTGTAGGAGAGAGGAATAACGTCGTGGGAGAGACAAAAAGTGAGTAAAAAAACACCCAAAATATGTTTAGAACTACAAACAAACTTTCTTCTGTCAATTCTGGGGGGGGTTTATGTCACAATTCCAACATACATTTAGTATTACTTTCTCAGCTACAAGTCGTTCTCAAATTTGGTCATCAAAGTCATTCTCTGGATTTATGGTGCTTTCAAAACAACTGGAGGCCGGATATACAATTCCGAGTTGGATCACCGTTCAAAACCTATTTTCCCAGTCGGAGCTCATTTATTCCTGACTTCCCAGTTATCTTGAACTCACTGAAGTCAAGTTTTCGCAGTTCGGAGTTAACAGTTGTTTTGAGCGCGGAACAAATCACGCTTCATTGACAGCATGGCCAATGTTGAATGTTTATCATTTTAAACTTGGAAAATAGCCCCCTGATTCCTTTCAAACCACTCGTTGAATTTGCGATTTCCAACTTGTTGTGTAATGTTTATGTCCAATGGCCGATGAGCATTGATACGTTTTATCTATAAATTCTCTTCAATATTTCTCTTCATAGGACGACAAATATTGAAAAGAATCTGCCAGTAGATTGTTGACTTGATTCACAATGATGACTGCTAGCTAAGATTATGAAAGTATGATGTTGACAACTGTTAACTCCGGGTTTGCGCCCCCCTTTGGGTTGTGCCATGGGGGAGATCTTTGTGGGCTATACTCTGCCTAGTCTCAGGATGGTAAGTTGGTGGTTGAAGATATTCCTCTAGTGGTGTGGGGGCTGTGCTTTGGCAAAGTGGGTGGAGTTATATCCTGCCTGTTTGGCCCTGTCCAGGGGTATCGTCGGATGGGGCCACAGTGTCTCCCGACCCCTCCTGTCTCAGCCTCCAGTATTTATGCTGCAATAGTTTGTGTCGGGGGGCTAGGGTCAGTCTGTTACATCTGGAGTATTTCTCCTGTCTTATCCGGTGTCCTGTGTGAACTTAAGTATGCTCTCTAATTATCTCTCTTTTTCTCTCCTTTCTTTCTCTCTTGGAGGACCTGAGCCCTAGGACCATGCCTCAGGACTACCTTGCCTGATGAGTCCTTGCTGTCCCCAGTCCACCTGGTCGTGCTGCTGCTCCAGTTTCAACTATTCTGCCTGCAGCTATGGAACCCTGACCTGTTCCACCATAATTTGCAAATAAATTGTGACAATGTGATTTTCTGGATTTTTTTTCTCATTTTGTCTATCATAGTTGAAGTGTACCTATGATGAAAATTACAGGCCTCTCATCTTTAAGTGGGAGAACTTGCACAATTGGTGGCTGACACATTGTTACAAATACATTGTTTACAAACTGATATTTGACACATTAATACCAAAATAACATGCAAAACAGGCAAGCCCTCAGAATTCCAACTCGGGAACTCTGGTCTCTTTTTAGAGCTCCGACTTTCCGACCTGAAGATCACCGGTGTCATGATTTTACCTTTGTATTTTTCAGATTTCACAGTTGTTTTGAAAGTGGCATAATAGAGCTCCACAGTGGAGGTGTCATAATACCCATAACACCTAGCATTCAAACAGGGAAATGGTGCCAATCTTTTTTCCATTAATTTTCCCATAGGGGATTTTAGAAACACTTAATATAAGGGGTGTGTTTCGTGCAGGGGAGAGATTTACACGGTTATCAAAACACCATGCCAGGGTAAGCCTACACAAAAAACACCCTTGTTAAGTGTTTCTGAAATCCCCTATATGTTAGCCCATGAAGATCTCCACCACACAAGCCAGAGGAAGTGTAAAACCGGACAGGAACATCATGTCAGTGACTCAGCACACTCAAGTAGAGTATAGCAGAAAAGCCTGGCACGCATGATGCACCCCTCCTAGGGACTGCAGGGGAGAGCACTACAAAGCCTGTGACTCAGCCCCGTAATAGGGTCAGAGGCAGAGAATCCCAGTGGAGAGAGGGGAGCCGGCCACCTTCACAACCCTGGGCCAGACTACACTCAATCATAGGACCTACTGGAGAGATGAGTCTTCAGTAAAGACTTAAAGGTCGATACCCAGTCTGCGTCTCACATGGATAGGCAGACCATTCCTGAAAAATGGAGCTCTGTTAGAGAACGCCATGCCTCCAGCTGTTTACTTAGTTATTATAGGAACAATAAGGAGACCTGTGTCTTGTGGCCGTAGCGTACATGTAGGTATGTGCGGCAAGACCAAATCATAGAGATAGGTAGGAGCAAGCCCAAGAAATGCTTTGTAGGTTAGCAGTAAAACCTTGAAATCTGCCTTCACCTTGACAGGAAGCCAGTGTAGAGGCTAGCACTGGAGAAATGTGAAACAAATGTTGGGTTCTAGTCATATTTAGTACTAACTGAAGTTTATTTAGTGCTTTGTCCGGGTAGCCGGAGAGTAGAACATTGCATTAGTCTAATCTTGAAGTGACAAAATCATGGATTAGGGACAAAAGTATTGCTAGCTAGCTAAATAGCTAACAAGACTACCTCGCTAACTAGCTAGCTAACAAGACTAGCCAAGTTAGCTGCGTTGTTCCTTGCATGTGATTGGCTGTGATCTTGGAGGCGTCACCAGTGGTGGAAAAAGTACCCAATTGTCATACTTGAGTAAAAGTAAAGATATGTTAATAGAAAATGACTTAAGTAAAAGTGAAAGTCACCCAATACAATACTACTTGATTAAATTTCTAAAAGTATTTGGTTTTAAATATACTTCTGTATCAAAAGTAAATGTAATTGCATAAATATACTTAAGTATATAAAGTAAAAGTATGAATAATTTCACATTCCTTATATTAAGCAAACCAGATGACATGATTTTCTTGTTTTTTAAATTCACAGATAGCCAGGGGCACAGTCCAACACTTAGACATCAATTACAAATGAAGCATTTGTGTTTAGTGAGTCCGCCAGATCAGAGGCAGTAGGGATGACCAGGAATGTTCTCTTGATAAAGTGTGTGAATTAGACAAAATGTAATGAGTACTTTTGGGTGTCAGGGAAAATGTGTGGAGTAAAAAGTACATTATTTTCCTTAGGGACATAGTGGAGTAAAAGTAAAAGTTGTCAAAAATATAAATAGTAAAGTACAGATAAAAAACGATTTAAGTAGTACTTTAAAGTATTTTTAACTTAAATACTTTCCACCACTGGGCGGCATGCAGCCTAGCCACAGGGCTCCTTGATGAGGTGGTTATCGTGCATCTGAACAAATTAATGGATGATGCGTGGTACTTTTGATTATCTTGTGATCTTGACAAAACAACTTTTGTTATCTATTGATCATGCGATAAATAAGATGGATCTCACATAAGGTGGGAATTATTTTGTTTATTTGGTGTCCTCTCTAGACTTCCATAGGATTCTGTTTTCACATGCAAAGGTGAGTGCTTTTGATAAAAATGCTTTATGTGCCTTCCCAATGAAAACTAGTGTATTTAATGGAAAATAGATGTTGTATGTTTCTGGACAATGCATTATATGCGGCTTTGTTGACAACATAAGCCGCATATAGTGCATTGTTTGTCTACGTCTGAATACTGTAATGTTACATTTGTTGAGTAGCCTTGATAATATTTAATTTATAAACAAAATACATGTATCATAACCATTGCACCTTTTCTGTTCTGAGTCCATATTCCCGAAGTAGCCATACAACAAATTACCATGAGCTAGAGGTCGACCAATTAATTTTACACCTTTATTTAACTAGGCAAGTCAGTTAAGAACACATTCTTATTGTCAATGACGGCCTAGGAACGGTGGTTTAACTGCCTTGTTCAGGGGCAGATGGAGTGTCAGCTCAGGGATGCAATCTTGCAAACTTACAGTTAACTCGTCCAACGCTCTAACCACCTGCCTTACATTGCTCTCCACGAGGAGCCTGCCCGTAACACGAATGCAGTAAGAAGCCAAGGTAAGTTGCTAGCATAAAACTTATCTTATGAAAAACAATCAATCAATCATAATCACTAGTTAACTACACATGGTTGATGATATTACTAGTTTATCTAGCGTGTCCTGCGTTGCATATAATTGATACGGTGCGTATTCGCGAAAAAGGACTGTCGTTGCTCCAACGTGTACCTAACCATAAACATCAATGTCTTTCTTAAAATCAATACACAAGTATATATTTTTAAACCTGCATATTTAGTGAATATTGCCTGCTAAAATGAATCTATTTTTACTAGGGAAATTGTGTCACTTCTCTTGCTACAGAGTCAGGGTATATGCAGCAGTTTGGGCCGCCTGGCTGGTTGCGAACTGTGTGAAGACTATTTCTTCCTAAAAAAGCGCATTTGCGAAAAAAGCACAATCGTTGCACGACTGCACCTAACCATAAACATCAATGCCTTTCTTAAAATCAATACACAGAAGTATATATTTTTAAACCTGCACATTTAGCTAAAAGAAATCCAGGTTAGCAAGCATTTTACATTTACAAGCAATGTTAACCAGGTGAAATTGTGTCACTTCTCTTGCGTTCATTGCATGCAGAGTCAGGGTATATGCAACAGTTTGGGCCGCCTGACTCGTTGCGAACTAATTTGGCAGAATTTTACATAATTATGACATAACATTGAAGGTTGTGCAATGTAACAGGAATATTTAGACTTATGGATGCCACTCTTTAAATAAAATATGGAACAGTTCCGTATTTCACTGAAAGAATAAACGTTTTGTTTGCGAAATGATAGTTTCCGGATTCAACCATATTAATGACCAATGGCTTGTATTTCTATGTGTTATTATGTTCTAATTAACTCTGATTTGATATTTGATAGAGCAGTCTAACTGAGCGATGGTAGGCAGCAGCAGGCTCGTACGCATTCATTCAAACTGCACTTTCGTGCGTTTTGCCAGCAGCTCTTTGCAATGCTTCAAGCATTGAGTTGTTTATGACTTCAAGCTTATCAACTCCCGAGATTAGGCTGGTGTAACCGATGGGAAATGGCTAGCTAGTTAGCGGGGTGCGCGCTAATAGTGTTTCAATCGGTGATGTCACTCGCTCTGAGACTTGGAGTAGTTGTTCCTCTTGCTCTGCAAGGGCCACGGCTTTTGTGGAGCGAAGGGTAATGATGCTTTGAGGGTGGCTGTTGTCGATGTGTTCCTGGTTTGAGCCCAGGTAGGGGCGAGGAGAGGGACGGAAGCTATAATGTTACACTGGCAATACTAAAGTGCCTATAAGAACATCCAATAGTCAAAGGTATATGAAATACAAATGGTATAGAGAGAAATAGTCCTATAAATCCTATAATAACTACAACTTCTTACCTGGGAATATTGAAGACTCATGTTAAAAGGAACCACCAGTTTTCATATGTTCTCATGTTCTGAGAAAGGAACTTAAGCGTTAGTTTTTTTACATGACACATATTGCACTTGTACTTTTTTCTCCAACACTTTGTTTTTGTATTATTTAAATCAAATTGAACATGTTTCATTATTTATTTGAGGCAGATTTATTTTATTGATGTATTATATTAAGTTAAAATAAGTGTTCATTCAGTATTGTTGTAATTGTCATTATTACAAATAAAAGTTTAAAAAATTGTCCGATTAATCTGTATCATCTTTTTTTGGTCCTCCAATAATCGGTATCGGCGTTGAAAAATCATAATCAGTCGAACTCTACCATGAGCATCTCTCATTTAATTGGGCCTATTACTTATTTTAATAGCCTATGTATCTAAAAGGGAGCGTGGTTTATAACATACGACAAGGCTACTTTGGGCATCTTGCTATGTTAGCTGGCGAACTAACAAGCTAGCAAGGTTTTTGTTCAATAATATATTTTTTTTATCTGGCCAACTAACATGCTATAATTGAATCTAAATAGAATAAGATAGCTAGAAGTAGCATGTTATGATGGAAACAGTAAGTGACAGGGACACATTGCAAGGCTGTAATGAAGTTAACTGTTTGGCTAGCTAGTTCTGTGAACATGTTTCTAAACAAATTGTTATTTTTAGCAGCTAGATAGTGAAAAACTAAACAAGTTCTATATCACAGACCATTGCACAAAATATTATAAGATAGCTAACTAGCAAGCTAGCTACTTTTATACTGACCGCTTTGCTGGAGCAGCTATTCTGCCTCACATCAGTAGATGTTACTGTTGCTTGCAACACAATTCATCCTATAAAGTTTATACTACCTGCCTGTGCATTTCAAGTAACTGACATTCTGACTGTTCCGATGTTTTGGGAACCTAACAAAATGTTTTGGACAAATGCAATAATTTGTGTTGCTCCTCAGCTCATTTACACATGGTCTTTTTTTTGTAGTTCACCATCCCGATGTCTGCTGGTATGACAAGAAGTAATAATTGTATATGCTTAAATGGTGAGTGGGAGGTTTTATGTGTGATTTGAAAGGGGATTTGAAAAATGTGCTGTGCCCAGTGAGCCAGTAAGCCATTGAAATTGTTGGCCAATATACATGAATCACTAGCACAAACTTAAAGCATAAGAAAACTGCTGCCTACTATAGACAGAGAGCGATTTGCCGTGGTGGGGATTTCTGTCAATTATACCAGCAGATAAAGCTTCCAATAATTTCTTACAGTTGTATAACCTACCGCATAGAGGCTATTAATTGACCCCCCGTACAGTATCTTTCACAAATCCCATACTGATTTTAGCCTGTTACTGTAGCCTATCCGTTATCACATGCATTATAATATTTAGCAATTGCACTCAATGTAAAATTGCAGACAAATACTAATTGAGTAGTGTAGAATGACAATTATTCTTCTGTATTCATTATGTATTTGTCCATTACCAAAAAAAAACAGGTTATGGATTGTTCTGCATAATAAATACAACCAATTTTATTCCTGAAATTATGCTGGATCTAAGGAACAGGCAAATCCGAGATTGTGCCGTTGTCGATCCATGTGGCGGTGGTGGTTGCCTACAAAGGTGATGATGGAATTGGAGGACAGGGGGGACAATGTGCAGACTTTTTTAATCATTAGCCATTAGAAAGACCTATTTGTTTCTCATGGTTAAAGATGGTATTCTGTTTGGCGTGGTAATATTAATACTAATTTGATGCATGCTTATATTTGTCCAATTTCAGACATGTACAAGTGTGTATTATGCATTTTCAACACGTATGAATTGGAAATGTATTTTGCATATCCCATTCTCGTTAAATCCCCCTTGGAGCAATTAGGGTTAAATGCATTGCTCAAGGGTACAGATTTTTCACCCTGTTGGCCCTACGCTTTAACTGCTAGATTATCTGCTGCCCTAAATAGGTGTAACAGGTGAGTAGTATGTGAGCACTGGACAAACAGTTCAAATGGGGCAGAGATTATGTTATTTCCCTTTTTTCATGTCCGCTCTTATTGAATGAAAATGCCTCTAATAATGTGTTCATCAGGTACTGTAGAGAGACAAATCATAATCTAATAATGATGTTCTGCTGTGGGAAATAACTAACTACTGTATACCCTTTTCAAACAGAATTCCCGTAGTTCCTGGGGGTGTCTGTGCCTGGCAGCCTCGTCGGGAAATTCGGGGCACACAATCTCTATTTTAACAGCTTTCAGGCCCTTAATGGGACCAAACAAATACCGGATGAGGTAATGTTCTCTTTACAGATGACTTGTGGTAAACTATTGAGCAGACCTGCGCAAAAATGCTATTGATGTTTCAAAATACTACAGGTCTGCTGTAACCTTATATCAAATATATTAACACAATTATATTTGACTTTATAGGTCATGGATGCCTTCTTTGCCCTAGAGAGTTCAGTATGTATGCAAAATGTATGTTTACGCATTTCCTACTTAAATGGCTTTGCTCTCAAATGTCATTCACATCTCTTAATTAAGCGTCATTAACGACTAGGCTACCTGCTTCCCCACATCACCAGAACAATATTTTTGCATCCCAGACAACTCACATAACTTAATTAAATGTTCTTGTAACCTTTAAAGAACTTAGACCAGGTGTTTTTCCAACAGTCTTACAGCATTATAGGAACGTCCTGTGCAATCTAACTTAAACATTGTATGAATGTCATCACAATTGAGTATGTTTTGGGAACCTCTCTTTTCTAATGTATCCACACTGTTCCCACAATCGAATTAAATGTTCTGGGAACCTTTAAAGAACTGATACAAACAATATCTGAATGTCAGCACAACTGGATAGTTCTAGTGTTTTGGGAACCTATCTCTTGTCATATCCCCACAATGTTCCCACTACGTATGAAACATTCTGGGAACCTTTAAAGAGAAGATTAAAATATGTTCTGGGAACGTTCTTGTAACATCAGGTGAATGGTTTTGCACCCTAAAAGAAATTGTATAATCATCCGCACAACTGAACAGTTTTTGTGTTTTAGGAACATATCTTTTGCAATATCCTCGCAAGGTTCTCATCGGACTGTTCCCACAACCAAATGAAACATTCTGGGAACCTTTAAAGAACAGATTCAATATTTTCTAGGAACACAGACCATTGGCCCCAAAGCCAAGGAAAATCACATGAAGTCCTGAATTAGATCTGGGTATAAATGTTTGATGAGTTTCTGCATGTTCACAATGTCTCTGCTGCTTCATGGGCATTCAAGGTCAAGATTAAGAGGAACTACCTGCTGCTACTGTAGGGGGGGAGAGAAGATGGATGCATCACTGCTGTTCAGCTGACAACAATATCGTAATCCTATCATTATGGGCACTTTTATCAAAAGCAAAATACCGTAATGGAAACATTGACAGTAGCTAGGTTATCATCCAATTGGCAACGGATTTTTGTGCAAATATTCTCAAATCTGCATAAAAATAATATGCACATTTTACATCAGAAATGTGTTTGAATCAAATTGACTTGTTACAGAAATAAAGGCTGTGCGTGATGATGTAGTTCACATAAAAATAGCTTTTGCAGTTAAATTCCCATGTACCGAATAGAAAATGCAAGTTAAATGGGTTTCCATCACATTTTCAACTCCACTGGTGGTTTTCTTACATTTTTTTATATTTTTTATATAGTAGCCAACAGCACGCAGCTGCGCATTGTTGGCTAGAGTGCACATACAGGTTGCTTTCCAAACACTTCAAAGATAAACCCTATCCCCTCAGTCCTCAAATTAAGTGGACACTTCTGATGACGTATCGTGACGTCTGACGAGTACACATTTCTGAAGATTTTACACTATTGTGGAGAGATGTACTGTTTGGATTCTTTACAAACAATAGAAATAAGCTGAAACATTTTTATGTAATTAATTTCATTATTCTTTTGGCCAAATTTCATATACACAAACGTAAATTTACAAACAGGATCCAAGATGGCGTAGCAGTAAGTCGTCCTGTCGTATCGTCTCTCTGTAAATAGTCTCTTTTTCGTTTTAGATATTTTTCTTCGCATATCTTTAAAAACATTTTGCTAAACCTAAGCTTCCAAATACTCTCCTGCAATCCGCCTCACCCAATGTAGCTACTTTTCCTAAAGTATTTATTTTTACTTCGGAACCGGAACACCTCAACTGAAGCTAGCCAGCTAACCACCAGCTATGCTAGCGGTCTTCAGCTAACCGGTCATCAGCTAACCTTTAGCTCGGAAAGCTCTCGCCAGTTCGAACAACGCGACGCTAACCAGAGCATAACGGACCTTATTTTTTATCCCCGGATTCCCTCCGCAAACGGAACATTTTTTTTTTCAGCTGGAACTTCACAACTAGCTATCGAGCTAAACCGCAACCCTGGTTGATTACTCCTGGCTAGCGTTTCCACCCACGTAGCTTGAAGCTAGCCCGGCCAGAGCTCCTGTGTTCCTAGCATACTCCTGGGCTTCTATACCCGGACCCACGACCGGTCTATCGATGTCACTGCATGAAGAGGAATAAACAGACTCACCCCATCGCGACGTCCTCCAAAGGCTAACTCTCTAGCCCTCGCTATCTCCTTGCTTGCTAATTCGGCAAGCTAACTGCTAGCTTGTTTAGCCCAGGTCCGCTAACTACTACCTTGTTTACCCCGGCCTGCTAATCTGTTAGCTTGTTAGCACAGGCCTGCTAACCGTCTGCATCGCAGTGGCCCATATGTACTTTCTATCTCTTCCCGATTTTTAAAATTTGTTTATACCTTCCGAAAACCTGCCTCACCCAATGTGATACGGAATCGCTATTATTTTTAAAACACACTCAAGAACCTCCAGAAGCTAACCAGCTAACTAACTACAAGCTATTTAGTCATTGTTCGTTTTTTTTAACCTGGATAACACTCGCCAGTCCAGCCCCCCTGCCCCATCCACCGCTGCCCCTGGACTCTGATCACTTGGCTACATAGCTGATGCACGCTGGACTGTCCATTAATCACGGTACTCCATTCTGCTTGTTTGTTTTATCTGTCGGCCCTGTTGCCTAGTCAATGCCATTTTACCTGCTGTTGTTATGCTAGCTGATTAGCTGTTGTCTCACCCACTGTTTTAGCTAGCTTTCCCAATTCAACACCTGTGACTACTGTATGCCTCGCTGTATGTCTCTCTCAAATGTCAATATGCCTTGTATACTGTTGCTCAGGTTAGTTATCATTGTTTTAGTTCACAATGGAGCCCCTAGTCCCACTCCTCATACCCCTGATACCTCCTTTGTCCCACCTCCCACATATGCGGCGACCTCACCCATTACAACCAGCATGTCCAGAGATAAAACCTCTCTCATCATCACCCAGTGCCTGGGCTTACCTCCGCCGTACCTGCACCCCACCATACCCCTGTCTGCGCATTATGCCCTGAATATATTCTACCATGCCCAGAAACCTGCTCCTCTTATTCTCTGTCCCCAGCGCTCTAGGCGACCAGTTTTGATAGCCTTTAGCCGCACCCTCATACTACTCCTTCTCTGTTCCGCAGGTGATGTGGAGGTAAACCCAGGCCCTGCATGTCCCCAGGCACCCTCATTTGTTGATTTCTTCTGCCTCCTCCCTAAGTTTGTTTTACTCACTGCTTTAGCACACTCTGCTAACCCTGATGTCCTTGCCGTGTCTGAAACCTGGCTCAGGAAGGCCACCAAAAATTCAGAGATTTCCATACCCAACTATAACATCTTCCGTCAAGATAGAACTGCCAAAGGGGGAGGAGTTGCAGTCTACTGCAGAGATAGCCTGCAAAGTAATGTCATACTTTCCAGGTCCATACCCAAATAGTTCGAACTACTGATTCTGAAAATTACTCTCTCCAGAAATAAGTCTCTCACTGTTGCCGCCTGCTACCGACCCCCCTCAGCTCCCAGCTGTGCCCTGGACACCATTTGTGAATTGATTGCCCCCCATCTAGCTTCAGAGTTTGTTCTGTTAGGTGACCTAAACTGGGATATGCTTAACACCCCGGCAGTCCTACAATCTAAGCTAGATGCCCTCAATCTCACACAAATCATCAAGGAACCCACCAGGTACAACCCTAACTCTGTAAGCAAGGGCACCCTCATAGACGTCATCCTGACCAACTGGCCCTCCAAATACACCTCCGCTGTCTTCAACCAGGATCTCAGCGACCACTGACTCATTGCCTGTATCCGCTACGGTGCCGCAGTCAAACGACCACCCCTCATCACTGTCAAACGCTCCCTAAAACACTTCTGTGAGCAGGCCTTTCTAATCGACCTGGCCCGGGTATCCTGGAAGGACATTGACCTCATCCCGTCAGTTGAGGATGCCTATTCATTCTTTAAGAGTAACTTCCTCACCATTTTAGATAAGCATGCTCCGTTCAAAAAATGCAGAACTAAGAACAGATACAGCTCTTGGTTCACTCCAGACCTGACTGCCCTCGACCAGCACAAAAACATCCTGTGGCGGACTGCAATAGCATCGAACAGTCCCCGCGATATGCAACTGTTCAGGGAAGTCAGGAACCAATACACGCAGTCAGTCAGGAAAGCTGAGGCCAGCTTCTTCAGGCAGAAGTTTGCATCCTGTAGCTCCAACTCCAAAAAGTTCTGGGACACTGTGAAGTCCATGGAGAACATGAGCACCTCCTCCCAGCTGCCCACTGCACTGAGGCTAGGGAACACGGTCACCACCGACAAATCCATGATTATCGAAAACTTCAACAAGCATTTCTCAACGGCTGGCCATGCCTTCCGCCTGGCTACTCCTACCTCGGCCAACAGCTCCGGCCCCCCCGCAGCTCCTCGCCCAAGCCTCTCCAGGTTCTCCTTTACCCAAATCCAGACAACAGTTCTGAAAGAGCTGCAAAACCTGGACCCGTATAAATCAGCTGGGCTTGACAATCTGGACCCTCTATTTCTGAAACTATCCGCCGCCATTGTCGCAACCCCTATTACCAGCCTGTTCAACCTCTCTTTCATATCGTCTGAGATCCCCAAGGATTGGAAAGCTGCTGCAGTCATCCCCCTCTTCAAAAACTGTTACAGACCTATATCCATTCTGCCCTGCCTATCTAAGGTCTTCGAAAGCCAAGTCAACAAACACAGGTCACTGACCATCTCGAATCCCACCGTACCTTCTCCGCTATGCAATCTGGTTTCGGAGCCGGTCACAGGTGCACCTCAGCCACACTCAAGGTACTAAACGACATCATAACCGCCATCGATAAAAGACAGTACTGTGCAGCCATCTTCATCGACCTTGCCAAGGCTTTCGACTCTGTCAATCACCAGATTCTTATCGGCAGACTCAGTAGCCTCGGTTTTTCGGATGACTGCCTTGCCTGGTTCACCAATTACTTTGCAGACAGAGTTCGGAGGGCATGCTGTCCGGTCCTCTGGTAGTCTCTATGGGGGTGCCACAGGGTTCAATTCTCGGGCCGACTCTTTTCTCTGTGTATATCAATGATGTTGGTCTTGCTGCGGGCGATTCCCTGATCCACCTCTACGCAGACGACACCATTCTATATACTTTCGGCTCGTCATTGGACACTGTGCTATCTAACCTCCAAACGAGCTTCAATGCCATACAACACTCCTTCCGTGGCCTCCAACTGCTCTTAAACGCTAGTAAAACCAAATGCATGCTTTTCAACCGATCGCTGCCTGCACCCGCATGCCCGACTAGCATCACCACACTGGATGGTTCCGACCTTGAATATGTGGACACCTATAAGTACCTAGGTGTCTGGCTAGACTGCAAACTCTCCTTCCAGACCCATATCAAACATCTCCAATCGAAAATCAAATCAAGAGTCGGCTTTCTATTCCGCAACAAAGCCTCCTTCACTCACGCTGCCAAGCTTACCCTAGTAAAACTGACTATCCTACCGATCCTTCGACTTTGGCGATGTCATCTACAAAATCGCTTCCAACACTCTACTCAGCAAACTGGATGCAGTTTATCACAGTGCCATCCGTTTTGTCACTAAAGCACCTTATACTACCCACCACTGCGACTTGTATGCTCTAGTCGGCTGGCCCTCGCTACATATTCGTCGCCAGACCCACTGGCTCCAGGTCATCTACAAGGCAATGCTAGGTAAAGCTCCGCCTTATCTCAGTTCACTGGTCACGATGGCAACACCTATCCGTAGCACGCGCTCCAGCAGGTGTATCTCACTGATCATCCCTAAAGCCAACACCTCATTCGGCCGCCTTTCGTTCCAGTACTCTGCTGCCTGTGACTGGAACAAATTGCAAAAATCGCTGAAGTTGGAGACTTTTGTCTCCCTCACCAACTTCAAACATCAGCTATCTGAGCAGCTAACCGATCGCTGCAGCTGTACATAATCTATTGGTAAATAGCCCACCCATTTTCACCTACCTCATCCCCACAGTTTTTATTTATTTACTTTTCTGCTCTTTTGCACACCAATATCTCTACCTGTACATGATCATCTGATCATTTATCACTCCAGTGTTAATCTGCAATATTGTAATTATTCGCCTACCTCCTCATGCCTTTTGCACACATTGTATATAGACTCCCCTTTTTTCTACTGTGTTATTGACTTGTTAATTGTTTACTCCATGTGTAACTCTGTGTTGTCTGTTCACACTGCTATGCTTTATCTTGGCCAGGTCGCAGTTGCAAATGAGAACTTGTTCTCAACTAGCCTACCTGGTTAAATAAAGGTGAAATAAAAAATAAAAAATAAAACAGAAAGCCACATTTTCTTACCCTACAAAAATAAATTGAACTGTATTTTAAGACGGTTAAATGCTCTACTAACAAACAAAAAAAGCTGTTAGAATTGTAAGTATATACATGTCCCTTAAGATCCTTGTGTAATTGTAATGTGATATTGTACCCCCTAGCCCGATTGTCCATTGTTTGTAATCTATGTAGGTGCCAAGATGGCGGCTTGAACAGACATTTTTTTTATCAAGCTCCGTACCAAACTTCAGAAAGATTATGAAAAAAACAAAACAAGTTTACAGTCATTACTATTTTATTTGTTCAAGATATAAGACCTTTCCTGTGACTGGAATGATAATTGGATCATTTATTTCAGCATGTCCATGCAAAGTCGTGACAAAAAAATAAAGGAAGAAGTTTGCCGTTCTATTGCTAATCAACAAGAGAGAAACGTGCTTATAGACAACTGCCATAACTACACTTGGTCTATGGATAATATAATGCTTTCGAATGCTGTTGAAGATAACGAATTCCCCTCTTTACCGGTTACTCCGTGCAAACCTCCACCCTCCAAAAAACCCAACATGAACTCTGACATCGTGGCTACCCTCTCCTTACTCATCAACTCCAGCAACAGCTAAACGATTCAAGACCCAGGGGTATCATCATCCTATTCACTACCAGATTCTACAGGGATGCTGTCTGGAAATCTGCTAGGAAGAACGCCTTCCTTCAGAGCCATGGTATGCGTTTCGCCGAGCATCTCAGCCCGGAAGACATAGAAAGAAGGAACAAGTTGTGGCCAACGATCAAGATAGCACGAAGTGAGGGGAAGGCTGCTTACTTCGTCGGAGGACGAGGTTTCATCAACGGTTCAGAAATCCATATTCCTCCCTAAAATCTCACAGAAGGAACAGGTTGATGCTTTCAGCCATGGTATTCTAATTTTCCTTATGTTGTTTACCTAACAAGCATCGGGTGACTATTTTTCTGGAATACTCATGTATTTCAATTTATTAGTTTGTTCTTGTATGACCAGAAAACCTATTTTGTTTACAAACTTCCGAAGAAGATTGAAAGCTGTATTTATGTTTATGTATACAGTAACTAAGGTACTGTTTTAAAGGGCATACAGGTCTGCTCTGACTTTACACGGTTATTGTTCTATTTAGTTATTAACACCTATTTCCAAAAAAGGTCTTAGGAACGTTTATATGTCAAACATTTTGTTATTCAATTATTTTATGATCTATGTACTTAAAATAGTAGGTACCCTTTTATTTAAATGATTATTTGTTGTTTTATTTCTCAGAATAGTTCCTGATTACACTAAAGAGGGTTTTTAGTCTCTCTTACTACAAGAACCCTTGGTTTGGTCTTGAACATAATTTCCAGTTGAGTTGAATTTCAAAGCCAGATAACATCTAGCTCAAAGGTTATGGAATAATCTATTTTCACTTTAAATTGACTTAAATGGTGCAGATCTCGGTTCCTTATCGTTTTCGTTCACTGCTCCTACGTCTTTGACTCATCCTACTACAGTTTATACTTTTATATAATCTTTGTGGCTTTGTCTTTGTCTATATTATCTCTTAATGCTAGGGGGTTACGAAACAATGTGAAGCGCAAGGCCTTATTTTTATTTGCTAATCAATTTCGAAAATTTTTTTGCTTTTTTCAAGCGTCTCACTCAATTTTGGCTGATGCCAACTTCTGGAGGTCACAATGGGGCAACGATATTTGGCTTTCCCATGGATCTGAACGCTCCGCCGGTGTCACTACAATGAAAAATACCTTTGGTGGTAATATTCTACACTTGGAATGTGACCCCTTTGGTCACTTTATTTGTCTTGTGGTCAGTTACAATGACATTACGCTCATTACTGTAAATCCTTCCTCCCTCGTCCTGCAAGTGTGTACTCGTCAAACGTCATGATGTGTCATCAGAAGTGTCCACTTAATTTGAGGGCAGAGGGGATAGGGTTTATCTATTAAGTGTTTGGACTGCTACCTTTATGAGATTATGATTGACAATTATTTTTATTTGTCATGTCACCAGAATAAAACCCTCGACAGTTATTGGAAATGTGCATCAAGTTCATTGTGAACTTTTACCAGCCTGTGAAGTTCATTATAATTTATTTGTAGGCTAATAATCTGCACGCTTTCTCGATTTGTAGTGGGTGGACCACCCAACATGTCATCGCGTGACTCCACGTTTACTTCCATATGATGGTTATTATAACAATATTTGCGCATAAAAGCATTTCCACTGACATTTCTTGCATAATTCATTTTACTGACACAAAAAGATCCCACCTTGTCTAGCGTATTTTGTTTTGTCGACATTTGGAAAGTTTACCGAAAACCACATCAATCATCATGTCACCAGAATAAAACCTTCGATATTTATTGGAAAAGAGTATCAAACTCATGACATTCACCACCCTGTGAAGTTCATCATTTATTTCACCCATACCTTAATAAACTGCATGGTTTCCCCAAGTCGTACACAACATATCATTGAGTTACTCCAAGTTTACTTCATTATGATGGTTATTATATCAATATCAATATATTGTCATGCGTCAGGTAATTAATCTTCATGAAATGGTTGGATGAAAAGCTGGTTAATGAGATTTGAACTCGCAACCCTAAGGCTACAAGCACCATGCTTACCCTAACGCATTGATCATTGGAACATTTTCAATTGAGAACATTTTCATTCCATTCAATCAATATCTGCACTGAACTCATGCATCATACAAGTATCATCAATACTGAACACGTACAGAATTGAAGCATAACAGACCTGGTGCAGGTCTACAATTTTGTTTCTGGTGTCCTTTGACAGCTCTTTGGTCTTGGCCATAATGGAGTTTGGAGTGTGACTATTTGAGGTTGTGGACAGATGTCTTTTATACTGATAAGTTCAAACAGGTGCCATTAATACAGGTAACGAGTGGAGGATAGAGGAGCCTCTTAAAGAAGAAGTTACAGGTCTGTGAGAGCCAGAAATCTTGCTTGTTTGTAGGTCACCAAATACTTATTTTCCACCATAATTTGTAAACAAATTCATTAAAAATCCTACAATGTGATTTTCTGGATTTTTTTCCTCATTTTTGTCTGTCATCGTTGAAGTGTACCTATGATGAAAATTACAGGCCTCTCATCTTTTTAAAATATATATATATAAAAATATATATATATATATATATCTTATATATATATCTTTTTAAGTGGGAGAACTTGCACAATTGGTGGCTGACTAAATACTTTTTTGCCCCACTGTATTGGATTTAGTATGTGGACAATGGATGTGCTACAGTATGCCTTAATCTTTTGAGTATACATTTCTGATGTTTATTTTTTGGATACAGTCTTTAAAAAACTAATATCACAAAATAACAGAGCTTTTGATTGCTTTCTCTAGAAAACTTTCTCGTGGCTGATCTTTGTCGGACTCAGTAGGACATATTCTAAGTATAGTTGCTGCCACCTAGTGGCTGAAAAATAAAATGTATAAGTGACAATATTTTTTGCATAACCAAGTAGCACCATTTATTTTCTGTTGGAAATGTCCCATTAAAGGAGTTTGAAGCCCAGTCCTGCCTCTATGAGGATGGGTTCAATGGGGCTACCCCTGATTGGGGTGGGTCTGTGGGGGGTAAACAGGCTCCCTCTGGAAGGGTCACCCAGCAGAGGAGCCAGGCACTCTGGACCAGAGGGTTTGGACGGACTAGTCCTCTTCTAGGGCGGTGGGGGTTTCCAGATGAACAAAGAGGCTATGGTTAACAAGACATTGACACAAATTTGATATATTAAACCCCCCAAAAAAACTACATTTAAAAAAGGAAATATATATTATCTTTGAATTAATACAACAAAAAGCACCTACTCAGTATCTACTGTAACTAAGCTACAACATACACTGAGTACATTTATTGCATTTACTAATAAATAAATAGTATTTTTGACAAGCATAAAAAACAGCAGCATAAAAGGCAGCTCAATCACCTATGAAGTTGAAGGCAGGTGCTCTTGGACAGGGGTCCCATCTTGGACAGGATGTGGTTGTAGTTGGGTGTACAACACGGTATAAGGCCCAGGACTCCTGTCTTGAAGTGACACAGGTGGGTGGTGGCCTTAAGAGGAGGAACAAAGAGGCCCTGATGTTCTGGAGCATGTAGATTGCATTCAAGAAGTATTCAGACCCCTTGACTTTACCACATTTTGATACGTTACAGCCTTATTCTAAAATTAATTTTAAAAAATAAACAATCTCAGCAATCTACACACAATGCCCCATACTGACAAAGCAAGCAGAGTTTTAAAAAATTTTTTTAGCAAATTTATAAAAGCTAAAGAACAGAAATACCTTATTTATATAAGTATCCAAACCCTTTTCCTATGAGACTTGAAATTGAGGTAAGGTGCATCCTGTTCCTATTGATCATCCTTGAGATGTTTCTACAACTTGGAGTCCACCTGTGGTCAAATCAATTGATTGGACATGATTTTGAAAGACCCACATCTGTCTATATAAAGTTCCACAGTTGACAGTGCATGTCAGAGCAAAAACCAAGCCCTGGGGTCGAAGGAATTGACCGGAGAGCTCTGAGACAGCATTTTGTCGAGGCACAGATCTCGGGAAGGGTACCAAAACATGTCTGCAGCACTGAAGGTCCCCAAGAACCCTGTGGGCTCCATCATAAAATAGAAGATGTTTGGAACCACCCAAAACTCTTCCTAGAGCTGGCTAACCGGCAAAACTGAGCAATCGGGGGAGAAGGGCAGCGGTGAACAAGAACCCGATGTCCACTCGGACAGAGCTCCAGAGTCCCTCTGTGGAGATGGGAGAACCTTCCAGAAGGACAACCATCTCTGCAGCACTCTACCAAATCAGGCCTTTATGGTAGAGTGGCCAGACAGAAACCACTCTTCAGTAAAAAGGCACATGACAGCCCGCTTGGAGTTTGCCAAAAGGCACCTAAAGGACTCTGACCATGAGAAACAAGATTCTCTGGTCTGATGAAACCAAGATTGAACTCTTTGGCCTGAATGCAAAGTGTAATTTCTGGAGGAAACCTGTCACCATCCCTACAGTGAAGCATGGTGGTGCCAGCATCATGCTGTATGGGATGTTTTTCAGAGGCAGGGAGACTAGTCAGGACTGAGGGAAAGATTAACGGAGCAAAATACAGAGATCCTTGATGAAAACCTGCTCCAGAGTTCTCAAGACCTCAGACTGGGGAGAAGGTTCACCATCCAAAAGGACAATGATCCTAAGCACACAGCCAAGACACGCAGGAGTGGCTTCGAGACAAGTCTCTGAATGTCCTTGAGTGGCCCAGCCATAGACCCAACTTCAACCCGATCAAACATCTCTGGAGAGACGTAAAAATAGCTGTGCAGCGACAATCCCCATCCAACCTGACAGAGCTTGAGAGGATCTGCAGAGAAGAATGGCAGAAACTCCCCAAATACAGGTGTGCCAAGGTTGTAATCACTGCTTCAACAAAGCACTAAGGGTCTGAATACTTATGTAAATGTGCTATTTAAGTGTTTTTATTTTTATACATTTGCTAAAATGTCTAAACCTGTTTTTGCTTTGTCATTGTGGAGTATTGTGACCTAGGGCAAAAAAACTAAACATGCCCATGGGGGGGCAGGACCGAATTTGGGAAACTCTTGGCTAGAGGGCACAGGGAGGGAGAGTATGAGCAGGAGTCAGTGTTCCTGATTGGAACATACATGTTTTATATTGCTGTTGTTGTTTTTAAAGGCTGCAGTTACAGTTGTAGTTGTGCGGGACCCCCTCCCTTTCTGTCATTGAATGACTTTATGGCAAAAATGTTTTTGGAGTGAAAATCTGTTGAGTGCTGAGTGAAGAAAATCTGTTAGATGCTGAGTGAAGGAATGTTTTGAGCAGCAGTGACCAAATACTACAGGGTATATACAAGTATACCAATTATTAAGAAATACCTTGCACCCCCCCCAATACCCTATTCAAAGGCACTTACATTTTTTGTCTTGCCCATCCACCCTCTGAATAGCACACATACACAATCCATGTCTGAATTGTCTCAAGGCTTAGCAATCCTTCTTTAACCTGTCTCCTCCCCTTCATCTACACTGATTGAAGTGGATATAACAAATTACATCAATAAGGGATCATGTCTTTCACCTGGATTCACCCGGTCAGTCTGTCATGGAAAGAGCAAGTGTTCTTAATGTTTTGTACACTCAGTGTACATATGGCACTGACCTGTCGCTGTCCAGCACGGTCTTCCTCTTTAGGCTGTAGTTGACTGTGTGATGCTCCTGTCTCTACTTCCTGAGCTGCTCCTCCAGGCGAGTCATCAGCTCCTCCTTCTGCACAAGGGACTCCTCCGGAGCTTCCTGCTTACCCACTGCATGGGGATGGAGAGAGGAGTAATACAATTGAACGATCAACATTTATTAATCTTGAATTCAAACCACAGGAACAGGTATGTTGGAGCTAGTTGATAAAAATAGAAATAAAAGCCTGGTGGTGGATCATGTTAATGGGAAGATGTGGTATCGAGGTTCTTTATCTCACCAAGAACCATGTTCTCAAAAGGTGAGCTTGTCCTTGTTCTCCTGCAACTCTTGGCGGAGTTGACTGAGCTGCAGTTGCTCTGACAGGTCTGTAAGCTCATCCTCCTTCTGGGCCAGTGAGGACTTCACGTAGAGCCCCATGTCCTTCTCAACAGTAAAGTACTAAGATGGGAAGTCATTGTGTTGCACCTCCAAATCATCACATTTGTGCTGATATCTGCAAAGGCAGTGAGAAAATAGGATGACATTTAAATAGGGGGAATTCAATCATGGAAACTTGATTGGTAGTTGAAAAACTTAATTGATTTAGTTTTATTATATATTTGTATGGTTGATTTCGTACTAATGGGCAGTATTTTATAAATAACAGCTATTTTGATGATTTGCATTAATGAGTGATTCGTGTTTGATTGCCTATTTTTACCGTAATGGCTATGATGGGTTGTCTTTACCCTACCGTACGTGGTTACATTAGGGACACCCTTCACACCACTTCGATAGTCATTTTCGTAGCAAGTTTGGAGAGAATTTTCGCTAACCCTCTGCATAACCTTAACCTCAGTATTCTAACCTGCTTCGTTAATTATCCTAACCTGCTGCGAAAAAGGCTTTCGCGGTTACGTTAGGATATAGCCGTCTACTAGACGTTTCAACAATAATCTGAGTGTGTCCAGGCGCAACATTATTTCTCACGCAAACCATCAGCCTGTACTAGCCTAAAATATATGCAGCCAATGAAAACTCTCACTTTTCCAGTCTCGTTCCTGAGACCTGTAGAAATATATTCAACCTTGACAACGCGTCGTCAAAACACTTTGTCTCCAAATCACATGTCCTCTTTCTCGGTTGATTTATCTCTGCTTTTCTCCAGCGATTAGAACAACTTCTTCTATGGTATAATGGCGTTCTCAACCATTAAATATGCATACCGCCACCTAGTGTAAGGGTGATAATAATTATCCCAAAATATTTTTTGGGGGGTGGGGGTATAAATAAAATATCATACTAACTACCCCCAAAATTATTAACCAAACAAAATCAACCTGCTTTTCTGTAAAAACCTCAGTTGCAACATTTTCCATTCCCAGATTATTCGAAATTGTACTTCTTCTATGGAATAACGGTGTTCGCAACAATTGAATGTGCATTCTCCCACATACTGTGAGGATGGATAATAAGGATCCCAAAAAAGGAAAAACATTTGGGTAAAAAATAAATATCATACTAACTACCCCAAAAGAATTAACAAAATAAACCTGCTTTTCTGTAAAAACGTCATTCTAATCAGGTCCTAACACAGGCTCAGAAGCCTTCTGTGAGGGCAGGACATTTCCCTGCGACAAAAGCACTTGTAGTGCTTCTGCTGTGAAGTCTTGGAGCCCCAAAAACGTCTCGGCTGCAGATATCATTTCCAGCAACTTCGACCTCTCAGACACTTGTGCTGTACAATTAATCACTGCGGCTATAAATGCCACAAAATCCACCTTCTTCACAATGAGTGTATCCAGATCACCCAATTTACTTAAAACACTAGCAACTGATTGCAATTCATACACTGCCATATCTTCAACACTGTTGCCTCTTCCCCCGCGACTCTCTTCACCTCCTCCACATAGGAGATCTCTGGCAGCCCTGATCCATGACCCCTCGACCTCCTTCACCCTAACAGGGCACTCAAGGAAGTCCGGAGTATGATCCACACCACAGTTGCAACATTTTCCATTCCCAGATTCTTCAACATCATACTTCTCCCGTCTGCAAACATTTGACACGTGACCATATCCTTTACGATTTCCATACTGTAATGGTTTTGACACAAATGCTCTCGCCGGATACCTCACATATCCAAGTAGAGTCTCCTCAAACAACAACAATATCGACAGGCTTTTCTCCTTCCTTCCATTTACCATACCGGTCAGGCGACGTGCACTGACCACTCCTGGGATTTTCTGACTAAGATACTCATCAACTATATCCAACGAAACTCCAGCTATAACTCTTTTGGCAGGCGCTCTATTCCAAAGATCAATACATGTTACTTCTGACGGCGACATTTTAGCCAGATCCAGTGCACGCTTCTGTTCTTCATCAACGCAATTAACCAAAACAAGGCCGCTTCTGGTCACTTTGATTGAATCCACCTTTCTCACTGGTTTCTTCACAGTCCTCGATATTACAAAAGGATTTCCCAAATTAATCTCCTTGTCCAAAAAACACAGCCCAATACCAAAATGGATTATTGGACCAGTCCTGGTCTTCTACTACAACTTTTGCTTGTTTTGTTCCATTCTTTGATTTGACTATTTTCCACTCATTATCACACAATTCACTTGCCGCACATTCGGATACAGCCACACAGTCTTTTATATATTTGATTTTTATTGTATAAAATTTTTTATTGCAGAAACACCAGTATACATATAATAAGTATACAAACAGACAATGATAACATGCTTGGAGGTAAAACAAATTGCAGATTGGGCTCCTGAGTGGCGCAGCGTTCTAAGGCACTGCGTCTCAGCATCTCAGATCTCCTACCCCAGCCAAACCCCAACCCGGAAGATGCTGGGCCAATTGTGCGCCGCCCTATGGGATTCCCAATCACAGCCGGTTGTGATACTACTGGAGGCTATTTTGTAGATGACATCGCCGAAGTCGAGGATCGGTAAGATAGTCAGTTTTACTAGGTTAAGTTTGGCGGCGTGAGTGAAGGAGGCTTTGTTGCGGAATAGAAAGCCAACTCTAGATTGGAGATGTTTGATATGAGTCTGGAAGGAGAGTTTACAGTCTAGCCAGACACCTAGGTACTTATAGATGTCCACATATTCTAGGTCGGACCCATCCAGGGTGGTGATGCTAGTCGGGCGTGCGGGTGCAGGCAACGAACAGTTGAAAGGCATGCATTTGGTTTTACTAGCGTTTAAGAGCAGTTGGAGGCCACAGAAGGAGTGTTATGGCATTGAAGCTCGTATAGAGGTTAGATAGCACAGTGTCCAAGGAAGGGCCAGAAGTATAGAGAATGTTGTCGTCTGCGTAGAGGTGGATCAGGGAATCGCACGCAGCAAGAGCAACATCATTGATATATAGAGAGAAAAGAGTCGGCCTGAGAATTGAACCCTGTGGCACCCCCATAGAGACTGCCAGAGGACCGGACAACAAGCCCTCCGATTTGACACACTGAACTCTGCCTGCAAAGTAGTTGGTGAACCAGGCAAGGCAGTCATTAGAAAAACCGAGGCTACTGAGTCTGCCGATAAGAATATGGTGAGTCGAAAGCCTTGGCAAGGTCGATGAAGACGGCTGCACAGTACTGTCTTTTATTGATGGCGGTTATGATATCGTTTAGTACCTTGAGCGGGGCTGAGGTGCACCCGTGACCGGCTCGGAAACCAGATTGCACAGCGGAGAAGGTATGGTGGGATTCGAGATGGTCAGTGATCTGTTTGTTGACTTGGCTTTCGAAGACCTTAGATAGGCAGGGCAGGATGAATATAGGTCTGTAACAGTTTGGGTCCAGGGTGTCTCCCCCTTTGAAGAGGGGAGTGACTGCGGCAGCTTTCCAAACTTTGGGGACCTCAGACAATATGAAAGAGAGGTTGAACAGGCTGGTAATAGGGGTTGCGACAATGGCGGCGGATAGTTTCAGAAATAGAGGGTCCAGATTGTCAAGCCCAGCTGATTTGTACGGGTCCAGGTTTTGCAGCTCTTTCAGAACATCTGCTATCTGGATTTGGGTAAAGGAGAAGCTGGGGAGGCTTGGGCAGGTAGTTGCGGGGGGCATGACCAGCCGTTGAGAAATGCTTGTTGAAGTTTTCGATTATCTGTAGTCTGTAGTGAAGCCTCTAGAACTGAGATGCAGTGCCTTACACCACTTACACCACCCCCTAGCATGTTATCATTGTCTGTTTGTTAGGGGGTACAACAAATTACAGATCGGACTCCTGAGTGGCGCAGCAGTTTAAGGAGTCATAGCTGTAGTTCCGTCATTGTAAATAAGAATTTGTTCTTAACTGACATGCTTAGTTAAATAAAGGTTAAATAAAAAATAAAAATAAGACCTGTATTGATTGTTTTAACAGCTTTCTTATTGGAAGAATGTAGCAAGGTCTTCATGTGACTGTTCGAATTCCTTATAGAAAACATGGAGGTGTGTTGTCTTATTAGTGAATTTACATTTATGAATATGAAATTCTTCCATTAGCACAATTAGATTTGCAAGGTAAAATTGTTTTTCTTTATCCTTATTATAGTTAAGGAAACCGAGCAGCAGATTCTCCCATAAAAAACTAAAGTCATTAAGAACATTAACAATTATAAAACTATAAATATCTTGCCATTTATTTACATGTAGACAATGCCAAAATAAATGCAAAACTGTTTCTGGTTGCTCAACAACAAAAAAGTACAGTTAAAGTTAATGTCTTGAGTTTCTTCAGGTAATACATGGATAATTCTGAAAGAGACCTCTTTGACCTTGTTAACAAGCAGGTATTTGTGTGGTAATAACTATACTTTTTTTCCCCAACAGATACTGACAAATGTATTCCAGTAAGTTGAGACATAAGGAATAGATAAAATATCTCTTCGAAATAAAGCATGTATAGAGTTGTTGTTCTGAGGGAGCAAGGAGAAACACATTTTCCCTATTGGAGAGTCAACTGGATTAAGCGGAGGTAGCTCAAGAAGGTAAGGTCTGGTTACACCTCTAAAAAACGTTCCGGATGGAATATCAGAGACTATGGTGAACTCTCTAGGTGTAACAGGGATATTGTAACAAGATAAAAATTGAGTAACAATCCTTCTGCATGTAACAAATCTCCTCTTCGTCTGATGAGGAATAGGAATCATTGGACCAACACGCAGCGTGGTAAGTGTTCAATGAGAAAAACCAACAAAGAGAGTGAAGACACGAAACAGTCCTGTAAGGTGAAAAAAAACACAACAGAAAACTACCCACAAACACAGGTGGGAACAGGCTATCTAAGCATGGTTCTCAATCAGAGACAACGATTGACAGCTACCTCTGATTGGGAACCATACCAGGCCAAACACATAGAAGTACAAAACCTAGAACAAAATATAGAATGCCCACCCCAACTCACGCCCTGACTGTTACGCACGCCTCTATGAAGAAGGAACGCAACACCCTGCTACAACTAAAATCTCCGTGAAGTGAAAAAGGTATGGACTGTAGGCGTGAGTAAGGATGACAACAGGCAGAATGTGGTACCGTTTACAAGGACTTTATTCCTTTACACGGTAATATGGGGAAAAGGGGCTTGATGGAACCAAAGCAAAGAAAGTAAATCTCAAAGCCCCCCCTCTCCTATCTTACCTGCCTAACCACTACTTACCTAATTTAGAACCACCTGGTGCACTAACCAAAATACAGGGGGTGGTCCGCCCAGGTCTTACCTATTGTGCCTAGACAATGAATATACTACGGGTATATGTATGCCCGCAGGCCTCTTAACTAAACACTACCTAGGTGCCTTCCCCTTCCCCCCTGGGAAGAAATTAAACAGGAGAACAAGTAATTTCTCAAACAAACTAAGAAACAAAGGACATCAAATAAGCTCTAACTGCTACCAACAACTAACATAGTAAATTATCCACAGCCATCAGCCTCCTCTCTCTGCAATGATCTCTCTGCAATGAACCTCTCTGCAATGAACCTCTCTGCAATGAACCTCTCTGCAATGAACCTCTCTGCAATGAACCTCTCTGCAATGAACCTCTCTGCAATGAACCTCTCTGCAATGAACCTCTCTCCTGAACAGAACACTGGCTTTTATATGGCTTCAGAAGGAATAGGTAATTGGAGACAGATGCGTCTTGACGAGGGGGCGGGGTCAGCTCTTCAATTAGCCATGGAGTCGACCAATCAGCTGCTTGAGGGATTTCAGGAAGCCATTTCCTGAAATAAACACATGCAAATACACAAACTACAACACATAATCTGGGGAACGTAACACTGACCAAACCAAAATAGAAACATAAAAAAGGAACTAAGGTCAGGATGTGACACTGCATTAATAAGTTGACTCACCAGCAGGAAATTATTATTAAACCAGTTCTTAAAAAATTAAGATCTGTTTCCATTTCAAAATATCCTTATTGTTCCAAATGAAATACCTATGTTGGGAAAAATTATATTTATATATTAATGACCACACTAAGAATACTTGTCTATGAAAAGCAGATCATTTTGAAGGAATCTTATCAATGTTATAGTTACACAGTAACATGAAATTGAAGCCACCAAAATGGCAGAAGATATGAAGGATGAAATTCCATATTGAACTTTGATTCATTCAATGTTTAGCCCAATTTATCTTAAAAGTATTATTCAAAGTAGGAAAATCTAAACAATTGAGACCACCATATTCATGTGTTCATTGCGATAGATTTCCTAATGTAATGTGTACGATTTTTCCAGATGAAGTTGAAAAGCATCTGGACAACTTCTTTACCTATTTTGTGGTCAAGATGTAGAAACTGGGCTGAGTAAGTAAGACTAGATGCTTAGGAAAAAATATTGACCACATCAACTGCTCTCGGAATCTGGTCAGCATCTTTCAAAAAGAGGGCGGTGTCATCTACAAGCTGATTTCTGATAACATCTCCGTCAGCAAGAGGTAAGGTCGAAATTAAGAAACCAACCTCTTTTCAAATCAAATCTAGGAGAAGTACTATGCTTCAATTTAAATTAACTGTTCCCATTCATATAAAGAATTTTGATTTTAATTTTACAAACAAAGGTTTAATAATCAGGTAGGCCAGTTGAGAACAAGTTCTCATTTACAACTGCAACCTGGCGAAGATAAAGCAAACAGTGCGACAAAAACAACACAGTTACACATGGGGTAAACAAACATACAGTCAATAACACAATAGAAAGATCTGTATACAGTGTGTGCAAATGAAGTAAGGAGGTAAGGCAATAAATAGGCCGATGGTGGTGAAGTAATTACAATTTAGACATTTACACTGGAGTGATATATGTGCAGATGAGGATGTGCAAGTATAAATACTGATGTGCAAAAGAGCAGAAAAACAAATATGGAGATGAGGTAGGTAGTTGGTTGGATGGGCTATTTACAGATGGGCTGTGTACAGCTGCAGCGATTGGTAAGCTGCTCTGACAGCTGACGCTTAAAGTTAGTGAGGGAGATAAGTCTTCAACTTCAGTGATTTTTGCAATTCGTTCCAATCATAGGCAGCCAAGAACTGGAAGGAAAGGCGGCCAAAGGAGATGTTGGCTTTGGGGATGACCAGTGAAATATACCTGCTGGAGTGCGTGCTACGGGTGGGTGTTGCTATGGTGACCAGTGAGCTGATATAACGGTTTTCTTGATTTGAGGGAGAGGCGGACCAAAACGCAGCGTGGTTTCTATTCATGGTTCTTTAATAAAGAACTATACATGAACAGACTAACAAAACAAGAAACGTGAAAACCTAAAACAGCCCTGTCTGGTGCAAACACAGAGACAGGAACAATCACCCACGGACACACAGTGAAACCCAGGCTACCTAAGTATGATTCTCAATCAGAGACAACTAATGACACCTGCCTCTGATTGAGAACCATACTAGGCCGAAACATAGAAATACCCAAATCATAGAAAAACAAACATAGACTGCCCACCCCTGACCATACTAAATAATGACAAAACAAAGGAAATAAAGGTCAGAACGTGACAGCTGAGATAATGTGGAGCTTTACCTAGCAAAGAGGCTACCCTGGAGGGGGTTGTTTGGCAGCAGGGAGCCTTTGAGGCGGCAGGGAGAGTTTACAAGGAGAGTTTACAGTCTAGCCAGACACCTAGGTATTTATAGTTGTCCACATATTCTAAGTCAGAACCGTCCAGAGTAGTGATGCTAGTCAGGCGGGCGGGTGTGGGCAGCAATCGGATGAAGAGCATGCATTTAGTTTTACGAGCATTTAGGAGCAGTTGGAGGCCACAGAAGGAGTGTTGTATGGCGTTGAAGCTCATTTGTAGGCATGTTAACACAGTGTCCAAAGAAGGGCCAGAGGTAAAACAGAATCGTGTCATCTGTGTAGAGGTGGATCAAAGAATCACCAGCAGCAAGAGCGACATCATTGATATTTATACAGAGAAAAGAGTCGGCCTGAGAATTGATCCCTTTGGCACCCCCATAGAGACTGCCAGAGGTCCGGACAACAGGCCCTCCGATTTGACACACTGAACTCTATCTGAGAAGTAGTTAGTGAACCAGGCGAGGCAGTCATTAGAGAAACCAAGGCTGTTGAGTCTGCCGATAAGAATACAGTGATTGACAGAGTCGAAAGCCTTGGCCAGGTCGATGAAGACGGCTGCACAGTACTGTCTTTTATTGATAGCGGTTATGATATCGTTTAGGACCTTGAGCGTGGCTGTGGTGCGCCCGAGACCAGCTCGGAAACCAGATTGCATAGCGGAGAAAGTATGGTGGGAATTGAAATGGTCGGGGATCTGTTTGTTTACTTGCCATTCGAAGAATTTAGAGAGGCATGGCAGGATGGATATAGGTCTGTAACAGTTTGGGTCTAGAGTGTCTCCCCTTTGAAGAGGGGGGATGACCCCGGCCGCTTTCAAATCTTTAGGAATCTCAGACGATACAAAAGAGAGGTTGATCAGACTAGTACTACAAAATAATTCCAAAACCAAATTTCCAAGGGAAAGAAATAGAAACTAATTTTCCACTGTATCGATGTCACGCTGGTATAAAGGATTTGGAGACAGGCGCATCAATACATCATCTGGGTTTTTAATACACCCAAAACAAACACATATACAAAACATTGCGATGTATCCAAACAAAAGAGCAAGGGTAAACATCGGAGAACGACACGGGATGAGACCCGTAAAACCCGCAGCACAGGCTGAGACAACGCATAGGTACTCAAACGACCAACGGACCTGGGAAGAATAATCGACAGCCCAAAGAGCTGGTTTGTAGGCCTTGCTCACACACACACTTTTTTCTATAGGATTCAGGTCAGGGCTGTGTGATGGCCACTCCAATGCCTTGACTTTGTTGTCCTTAAGGCATTTTGCCACAACTTTGGAAGTATGCTTGGGGTCATTGTCCATCTGGAAGACCCATTTGCGACCAAGCTTTAACTTCCTGACTGATGTGTTGAGATGTTGCTTCAATATAGCCACATCATTTTTTCTTTCTCATGATGCCATCTATTTTGTGAAGTGCACCAGTCCCTCCTGCAGCAAAACATGATGCTGCCACCCCTGTGCTTCATGGTAGGGATGGTGTTATTTGGCTTGCAGGCATCCCTCTTTTTCCTCCAAACATAACAATGGTCTTTATGGCTATTATGGCCATTTTTCTTTTCATCAGACCAGAGGACATTTCTCCAAAAAGTACAATCTTTGTCCCCATGTGCAGTTGCAAAGCGTAGTCTGGCTGTTTTATGGCGGCTTTGAAGCAGTGGCTTCTTCCTTGCTGAGCGGCCTTTCAGATTATGTCGATATAGGACACAATTTACTGTGGATATAGATACCTTTGTACCTGTTTCCTCCAGCATCTTCACAACATCACTTGCTGTTGTTCTGGGATTGATTTGCACTGTTCGCTCCAAAGTACGTTCATCTCTAGGAGACAGAACTACTACCTGAGCAGTATGATGGCTGCATGGTCCCATGGTGTTTATACTTGCATACTATTGTTTGTACAGATGAACATGGTACCTTCAGGCATTTGGAAATTGCTCCCAAGGATGAACCAGACTTGTGGAGGTCTACATTTTTTTCTCCTGAGGTCTTGGCTGATTTCTTTTGATTTTCCCATGATGTCAAGCAAAGAGGCACTGAGTTTGAAGGTAGGCCTTGAAATACATCCACAGATACACCTCCAATTGACTCAAATGATGTCAATTAGCCTATCAGAAGCTTCTAAAGCCACCATCCCGTCTGAATGTCAACTCTGCCTAGAAGGCCAACACCACTCTCAACGTCAACAGTGAACCACTTTCTAGGCAGAGTTCCTTTGTCCATTGTCTGTGTACTTTTTCCCATCTTAATCTTTTCTTTTTATTGGCCAGTCTGAGATGTCTTTTTCTTTGCAACTCTGCCTAGAAGGCCAGCATCCCAGAGTCGCCTCTTCACTGTTGACGTTGAGACTGGTGTTTTGCGGGTACTATTTAATGAAGCTGCCAGTTGAGGACTTGTGAGGAATCTGTTTCTAAAACTATGCACCTCTTTCTATTCTGTTTAGAGCCAGTTTGCACTGTTCTGTGAATGGAGTAGTACACAGCATTGTACAATTTTTATCAGTTTCTGGGCAATTTCTCCCATGGAATCATTTTGATGTTATTTTGATGGACAAAGAATTCACTTTTCTTTCAAAAACAAGGACATTTCTAAGTGAACCCAAACTTCTGAACGGTAGTGTACATCCATGTAAGCTCCGTGTGTCCAGACTGTAGTTCTACCAATCTGTCTTACCACCTCTGACTGATTCTATATCTCTGAACCTCTCTAGCCTCTCTCTCTGCACCTGGCATCTACCAAATGCTGCACTGTTTTCTCCCCTACAATTACAGCACTGAACCTCCACATTGCTCCGACATTCACCCTAATCATGGGGCGGCAGGTAACCCGGTGAGTAGGAGCATTGGGCCAGTAACCCAGTGGGTTAACTGAGCAAAGGCTGTTAACCCACTGTTCCCCGGGCGCCGATGACGTGGATGTTGATTAAGGCAGCCCCCCGCACCTCTCTGATTTAGAGGTAAATGTGGGAGACACCATTCAGTTGTACAACTGATTAGGTGTTCCCCTCCACACTTGACACATCTTTTCTTTCCTTTACACTGAGCAGCACATGTCCCATTCTTTGGCATTTAAAACACTGCAGTGCATATGGGAGAAATTCTCAAACATAAGGAATCCTATCTGTACTTTTCCCGGCAAAACTTTCTCAAACCTCAGCATCACTGATAAGCTTTCACTTCATTGTCCCTCTTTCTTACTGATCAACCTTTTGACCTCCACTACTCTGTTTCCCTTCACATTTTCGTTAATATCATCTGTGGACATATATATTGGGACTCCAGTGATGACTCCTCACAACCTAGAATAAGCACCAGGTGGCTTTCAATATTCTTCCCATTAAGCTTTACCATTTGCAGAATCTTCGCTTGCTGAGCCTGGCTACCACAAAATATTAGCAATCTACCATTTTTAATTAACCGGGCTAGTTTAACTTCTCTTTGGTTAGTCGAATAGGGTGTAAATGAGGCCCTGTGGGCTCATCAACCATCTTTCCACTCTGACACATTATTACTCTTGCTTCCTATCTTGACGCTCTTTTTGCTTTCTATACTAGATGCTCCACTGTTTCAGTATAAGGATCTGTCTTCTTCCTATGTCTTTCCACTATAGACCATTCAGATCCTTGACCCTCATCCTCCTGCTCCATAGGATCAGCACTGACACCCATGTTGATTGCATTCCAGCACAGCTGTTGCTTCACCAACTTTCTCTCCATTTCTTCCATTTTGTTACACACTACTCGCCGCCATTTTCCTGGCCCTTCTCCCACTCCTGGCATCCACAACACACGTTGTTACCAGGGAATGACGTCAGGTGCCATTGAATTGGAATGTCAGTCTGCCCAATGAAATGGAACATAAGACAGTTCAGCACCTGTATTACCATACTATCAGTTTAACAAACAGATATTTACAATAGATCATGTTTACCTAGTTAATCTATAGAACCTACTCTGATTACAGTATTGTAGTACATGGTGTTCTCTTGTTCTTTCATATAAGCACATCGATGACATGGGCAAGGTCCAAGGCTTTGGCATTCAAGCACAAATATTTGGGAATGTATTACTGCAAGTATGCACACAAAACAGAAACTGCATATAAAATGGTATATATTTGTCAATTAAATTAACATTCCACAAGCCAACAATTGTTGTCCCCTCTCTCCCTTTTCACAGATCTACTAAACTTCTATTGGAATACTGTTTCATTAATACATCTCTGTTGCGTGTAACAAAGGATTTGCAACCGTATGAATAGGCCTGCACGGTACTTGCCAGGCCCTGGCCGATTCATAGACAAGTCAGCTGTCATTAACAATGTCATCCTTGTGTTGGCTGTATAGGCCTAATTGTGTCAGATACCAAGTCTTACTAAATGCTAGTGAAAATGTCAAAGCTTGTTTCGAGCTAGCATGGTGCTCTTTGTGCCTAGACAAACTGCTTACTGCCTACTATTGCTTATTTCTTTACATATGACAGGAAGTCTCAATAGGAAATTTAGCAACCTAGAGAAAATGATGCAAGTCTTGTGCTGAGTGACTACTCACTATCTGAGTCAAAAACCCCCATCCTACCCCACCCCTCAAAAAGGAGAAGCTCAAATTCCCTCCTGATGCCCTCCTGATGTTTTGGTTTACTTATTTTTTTCGGTGGGACTATTTTGTTGTTTTGCTTTATCAATATTTTTTCATCTATAGATTGTCAATCATTTATAAGCACATTAATAGATCACATCATATACAGCCTTGCTGAAAGCTCCTTAAAATAACATAACAACTGTAGAAATAACACAACAACTGTATGTGACACTGACATGTTTTAACTTATTAGGGTAAAGGTCATGTTAATTGGAAACTTTGGTTTGATAGATTCACTAGAATGTCTGTATTTCAAATGCAGAAATGACTGCTGACGTAAAAATGGATTTGCCAATTCCGCTCTCTCAAGACGACAGGAAGAACATTTCTCTGTTGGGCAAAAAAAATATGTATACTGTTCATCACACTGTGGGCACTGCATGCTGTTCAAAGTTGTGTATCAAAGTTGTCCTCATATAGTCTGTCTAAGAACAAGGATGATAATAGGACCTGTATCCTTACACGTCTGAACCTACCCCCAAACCATGAGCAAACGAAAACTGAGTAAGTTTTGTTTTTCTTAGTAAATGTCTCATTCGTAATCAGTACAGTATATAATAAGAAGGATCACAGAATGCAACAATCCTAGAGCTCTGGCTATTTTGTGAGTCAGAGTTAGGGAAAGGGAGGAG
This sequence comes from Oncorhynchus keta, assembly GCF_023373465.1. Taxonomy (NCBI): domain Eukaryota; kingdom Metazoa; phylum Chordata; class Actinopteri; order Salmoniformes; family Salmonidae; genus Oncorhynchus; species Oncorhynchus keta. The sequence continues at coordinate 10,867,333 of NC_068445.1, read as the reverse complement.
GCTCCTCATCTCTTAATGTGACTATTTGCAATGAATGAGTTCTATTGACTCTTGTTTCTCTGTCAGTTCACTCATTGTCTGCTGTTGCTCCACTTATAAAAACACTATTCAGGTTTATATGCTATTGTAAACAAAAACATAGATGGCTCATTGTTTTGTTTCAAATAGCATCTCAACTGAGCACTAAATGGAGACTGACCATGGCATACAATACAAAAACAGCTCTTACTAATACAAGCCAGCCTGCTATAGACAACAAAGTTATGTTTGTTGGTATTAGGTCATGTATTTGTGTGTGTGTGTGTGTGTGTGTGGTTTGAAGTGTATAATGACAGTAGGTCATTATGTCATTTAAACTTGACCATCAGGATCAAAAACATAATTTGAAAATAATTTGAGTAAAGGAAATCCCTCTAATATTGTGCTGAAGATTAAAATCCTGATCAGATAGTAGCCTACATCTGTTACAGAATAACATGTTTATAGTTCTGCTTCCTCAAGTCTCCCTAGATAACACTCTCAGTGACAAAGATAGCCGTTCAGGTTCAGAGTACACCCCTCCTCTTGCCTAATGTGTCTCTGAAAAGTAAATAAAGGACTAAGCGTAAGGAAAATTATAGTATTCCTCCATTGTCTCCCCCAATTTCTCCCTCTCCCACTCCTTTTAACAGCCCCTGAGGAATCATATTTAGCTGGAAGCAGGCTAGAGGCATTCAATATGTCTGCATCAAGTTTTCATGCTCTAATGGGTCCGCAGGGAAGAAACATAATTAAACAACCACAGAGTTCAGCTCTCAGTTCAGAAATTAATCCGGTGAGGGATTCAGCATGTTCGGCTTGCATGTGAAAACATTCCAGGCATGACTGAGCAGAGAGTACACAAATAACATTTTTCACATGATGAAAAATTAAGAGCAAAATCTCAACTCAAAGCACATAGTCTACCATAGAACACCAATGTATCAGGATATCAAATGAGCCATAGCAACAGTGGATACAGTAAGGAAATCCTGCGCTCTCTCCCCAGGTCTCAAGTGGTTTGGAAGTCTCTCCAATCTCTCCATCCGCCGTTCGTCAGACAAGACAGACCCCAAGATAACCTCGAAGCCTGATGGGAGCCACAGTGACAAAACTTTGGGGGCCAGCTCAGTTGATGACATGGATACCTGCTTACACAGCCCGGGCTATGCTCGCTCCAGTGACATGTACACACACGTAGGTACCGTGGCTCGAAAGGAGAGGCAGAAAAGCAGCAAGGGGTCAAAGAAAAAAAGTAGTAGCAAAGGTCAGATCAGTGGAGGGCAGAGCCAGTGTCAGGATGGGGACTATGTACGAGATTCTCCTCTTCTGAGTGTCCTGTCTAGTACCCATCTTTCAGCTTTAGAGAAGTCATTGCCTGGTGGCCTTACAGGGAAAACACTGACAGTGGTTCAGGCCCCCACTCACTCTCCCTCACCCAGCTGTGACACAGATACACTGCCATCCCGTAAAGGCTCACATGAAGTACCCAAGTCCTCAGCACTTAATAAACCCTCAGGAAATCAAGATCCACCATTGACATGTGAGGACCACTCAAGGGTCAATGCAGCCAGGACCAATGCTTGTGTGCCTGACCCTGCCACTATGCCTTCCTCCCAGAGCACTCAGTACTACTCTGACCCAGTGTCACCCACAGCGCTTACCAAGGACTTGTATGAGGTGATGGACCCTATAACACAGGCGGTCCGCAGAGATACAGAGGAGAAGACACAAGATGATGGAAGCAGGACTCTGGGAGATTCACAGAGGACGGGGACATTTGACTGGTGAGAAACTGATTTATCATAACACAAGGGATGATATGTGTGTGAGATGAATTGATCCATTATGTAACCTTTTATATATTTTTTTTTCAAACGAAATATCAAAAATTGTATCTGTATCTCTGAATTCAAGAATTTGTAACTGACAGATAGATATATGTTTTAAAGTCCGGAATGAACTCTAGTGCCATATATTATCCTGCAAAAGTGCTCTGAAGTGAAGTTGCATTAGCCAACCTACACTGTAAAACCATGAAACGTGTGACATGCTTATAACCTAAACGTTAGTGTTTAAAACTTAAACATCAGGCATTTCGATTTTTCAATAAGTGTTCTCACCTTAAACACAGGCGTTTAGAATGACTAAACATGACAGTCCGCTTTTTCCAGTCAGGTTCCAACCAAGAAAACACCTATTTTAAACACGAGTGTTACATTTCCCATCGTTCTGTTTAGAGTGCATTTAGTCATTAGAAATTCCATGCCTTTTATTCAGATCAGTGTTAGGAATGTCTGTCACCTTACCTACATTCAGCACAACGGAACAGGACATTTGATTCAAGAAATATTTTCCATCGCGTGGTGTGTTGAGTTCATTTCAGTTAACTCTGAGTGAAAAAGAGGGGCCTGATTATCATATTTCCCAGCATGCTTTGTTGCAGGTTGATGTTTAGAATAGTTTTAATATCTGTGTTTCCTCATGCACATTGATCGATTGATTAATTGATCTTATACTATACAAAGATAAATAACTTAGATTTTTCTAAGCTAATCCAATCTGCAAGGGGTTTTACTTATTGCACCTGTTACTGAGATGGTTGTTCCAGTTTAGATTTTTTCTAGGTTAGCTAGTTTTGATTTTGAAATACTGCACAATAGCAGTCATTCTGTGTGCAGGTTGTGGATGGTAAAATATTAAAATTCTTAGTAATCCTCCCTCTGGCTAGATTCCAATAGAAATTACGTGTTTGATGTGGCCCATGAACCAGGATTTTCTGACCACAATGTGGAGTATAACTAGACCATATGAAATGTGTTTGTGGTCATTAAGGACGCTTAATTACTCGTCTTTAAAATGGGATGTTCTCATAAACCTGAATTTGAAAGGTCTTGTAGAATAGCGAAACGATCATTCGACTCCGACAATAACATGCATGGGCCGAAGGTCCCTCCCCTGCACGGTTTTTGCGCGTGGACGAGAGCACCCTTTGCTCCGCTTGTAGTTCAGCTCAGCGCTATGACTTGAGATCGTTACACTGCTAGAGATGTGCGAAAGTCATGATATAGGCTACCGTTCGATTCCGTCTCGAGTATTCACTACCATGGGAATAAGGTGAGATTTCTATATTTCTTATGATATTACTTCATGGTGGATGTACGTTTGAAGGATAAGTTCAGGTTCTAGTTCATAGGTTGTTTATTGCCTGGACTGCCTAGTCATGTTCTCTCTGAGCACTTTCGTTTGAAAACTGTTTTTATGTTTTGGACATTGTAACATTCACATAGTTCACATTGCAGGTGTCATTGTGTTACATGGTAACATCTTGCAGTTGCAGCCTGCACAAACAACTAGTCCATCCTAGTTAATTATATTCATTGTCTGCATGATGTCCTGAAGTGACATACTTCCACACAGTATATCTTGATATACATGAATACATCTATTTTCTTATGAAACATTAATAAACCCTATTCGCATGAACTGTTCAGCTTCGGACAGTGAGCTCTGGGTTTAATGTCCTACAATAGCCTCGCCTATAGTGTCTGTCTGTCATTTGGGGAGCCTGGGATAAGGGTTATGTAATGTGTATTGCTTAAGGAATTTGGACGTTTTCTTTCATTTCAGCGAAAGGATGACATTATTACGGCTCTTTGTCCAGTGAATGGCGACCATACAGTCTATGGCCGAGACTGACTTCTGATTGTCCTAACAGCTAGTGGAAGTAATTGATCTCTCAGCCAGTTGAACTTGACCTTATGTTCACTGACATTCCCCTAGGCCAGGGGTCCCCAATTACATTTAGCGGATGGTCGGGTCTGGAATATAGTTCTAAAACATTTTTACACTGCAAATTGACCACAAGCATCCCAAACATATATAGTATTTGACAATAATAATTTAAAACCTTGACCACATTGGGATACGATCACATATGCCTCTCTATTTATGCGTGGGAATACTTTGGAACAGATTTCCTCAATTAAAATCACTTTGAGCTAATTTCCTGGTGATTTTGCAGCAATGTCCAAAAACAACAATCACTCCTGGGGGGGGGGGGGGGTCACCCGCATATTTGGGAACCCTGTCCTAGACATTATGTGCAGACCGGGATTATACTACATATTAGTCTATAGAAGAGAGGAAACAATATTGAGCGAAATGCCGCTGGTATAGATGAAAGTGAAAATGTGAAGGTTGGAAGTTCAGATCAAGGGTCATTTTACTCTATGCTGAGGTCAATAGACAGCTTGTCAGTAGTGATTCATTTTGCCTGATCAGCGGAAAAAAATCTCATATACATTTCCAACAATTCTACACATTTTGCCATGAGTAGAGAAACTTTTGCATTTTTTGAAGCACATTTTCAGCAATTCCACACATTTTGCCTTGACTTATGCGATGTTCATACGATATCTGGGTGACTTACAAAATCAATGGGGACCCACTGTAGGCCAGGAACCCTGGGCCCCTGCCCTTTGTGCCCGGTCGGTAATTCAGCCATGATTACTACAAGGTTTAGATAGCTGGCCAGACTAAGTTACCTAGCAATCTACAGTGTATAAAACATTAGCTGACATGGGCTAATTGAGTGACTGTCAGTGAGTGACATAACAAGAGGAAAACTGCTGATGCACTACCAAATTTAATAATTACTACCTTGTATATTCTACTATTCATACTCTCAACAGTAAGTTGAGACCCTGACTGAGTTCCCCCCCAGAAAACAGTGGTGACGGGGTCCCCTAGTGGCCACGGGGCCTTGCGCTCAGTGCGTAGTCTGCGTATAGGCAGAGGTGGCACTGGTCAAGGGTCTTTAGTGTAAAGCTCTAAACTCTAGGACTCACTGAGGATGTAGCTTTCAGAGTCATGAGTGTGATCTGTGAAACCTCGCTCTTTCCTCGGTTTTGCTGACAATGACACTGCTCCATTATAAACCGTGTCATAAACTACTTACTGTGTCCTCCTTATGTAGATGGGCAGTGTACAATGTTCAGTGTTTGCAGGTCATACTGTATGTGATTCTTCTTATTGTTTTGAGCCACAACCCACTTCAAGGGGTTGTGTGTTTGTGTGTGTCTCCCCCCATACACAGCTGCCTCATGGCTGTTTGATGACGGTAGTTTATGTTGTGAATATGGATCTTCATCTAGGGAAACTCATCCGGCCAAGTACTGAATAGGGAGGCTCCTTAGCTCAAACTGAAATGGCGGTCAGAGGAGCTTGGCTTTATTAGGCATCATAGAAACATGGGAGATGAGTCTGGAGATTCTTCTTCTTGTCAGATAATGAAAGCTAGTTCTACTGCTGGTTTTTGTCATCATTATCTCAGTCTGTGTTATTGTAGTTTGGGACCCCTGTGGGCCATTTATGTGTGTTTGTTAGTGAATGTGTCTTTAGCTGGAAGGAAGGACTGGGGGGAAGAATGGTATGTTGGGGAGGACGAGGAGCAGCTGTGAGAGTGCTTGCGTGCATGTGTGTGTGTGTGTGTGTGTGTGTGTGTGTGTGTGTGTGTGTGTGTGTGTGTGTGTGTGTGTGTGTGTGTGTGTGTGTGTGTGTGTGTGTGTGTGTGTGTGTGTGTGTGTGTGTGTGTGTGTGTGTGAGAGAGAGAGAGAGATTGAGTTCATGGGAACAAGAGGTCATGTCTCTTGACAGTACTCTTGTGGAAACGTTCTGGCTGAGGAACAACAGAAAGTCCAAAGTAACACTTTTCAAAAGCTCCTGACATGCCTCACGTCACCCACGATAGTTTTTGTTTAATGTCACCGGCTGTTGCTTGGAGTTGTCATATTAGTACATATCTTGGAGGTATTGCAGATTTGAACTCCTACTAGACTGTTATGCAATAGGCCTATTTCCCCCGAGCCGAAGAACATAGAGAAGTACATACACAGAGGACAAGGCCCTGAATGTTGAGCCATCACAATGAAGAACATACATTTCCATTCTAACATGATGTTTTCCCCCTCTCTCTTCCAGCCAATTGGATCCCATTGAAAGCAAAGGCGAATATGTGAAGGTAAGATCTTTTACCTCCTCCTCACTACTACTATGGATCGATTCATAATAAGTGGTCCTTTTGAGACGTTCTCTCGAACAACTCTGAGGTGCCTGTTTAGCATTGCAAAACAACAAAAAGGAGACTTGTTTACTTCTTCCTATAGAGTGTGTTGTTTTTAGAAGCCTCTCTCTTGCTGTGTTTGTGTGGAACCAGGAGAACTGTGATGGGGATCACAGTGTGCGCAGCGGTCAAGCTCTAATTGAATTAGGTTCGGTGACATAAAAGAGTTGGGAAGCCTGCCCATTCCAGAGGAATAGTCTAGAGATGACTGTGTAACTGTGGGCAACTGAGCCTGATCTGGATATGACTGGTTATGCCTAGTGCAGATGGAAAGACTGAAGGAATTCAGATACATTCATTCATTGGATCCTCTCTAACTTTACAACCATACAATTGATTCTACATTTTAAATCAACTTTATTTGATTCTTTATTTTATCAATATATATTACATGATATACCTAAGCCCCCCAAAAAAAAAAGTGACTTTCCAAAAAGCAAGACCACCCTGCATCCCACTGCTGACCTACCTGTGAAGCTAAGTGGGGTTGGTCATAGTCAGTCCCTGGATGGGAGACCAGATGCTGCTGGAAGTGGTGTTGGAAGGCCAGTAGGAGGCACTCTTTCCTCTGGTCTAAAAACAAATCATAGGACAGTGATTGGGGACATTGTCCTATGTAAGGTGTTGTCTTTCAGATGGGATGTTAAACATGTGTCTTGACTGTCTGTGGTCACTGAAGATCCCATGGCATTATTGTAGGAGTTGGGTATTAAGCCTGGTGTCCTGGCTAAATTCCCAATCTGACTGTCAATCATTCAATTTGTATTTAAAATTAACACTTCCCTCCTTGAAATGCTAAATTATCTTGATGCAACAAACCAGTATGTTATTAATTCAATCCAAAGTATTCATGAGATCTGTAGGTCTCCTCTTCATTTTGTAAGTGTTTTTGGAGCTATGTCAATCAGTCCATGGGACAAACCATTAAACAGAGGGAAACGTTGTTTGAGAAAACAACATGTCACCTACTGTAGTTGAAGGCTTGGGAAGGGAACAGTCGTTAGGACCAGCAGATCCGCCCATTTAAAATTAATTCCAAGAAACATTTATACAAGTGGTGATTGGAGGGTCAGGGTGCTTGATCTACTTTGTCTGGGAGACTGTGTGTAAATAGGTGACAGCTTGGCTGACTAATGGCTAAGCTACACAATAACGTTACCGCAACAACCTGCCCAAGACTGTGCTCTGGTGACATGCCAGTGTGGGAATGCCTGACTTCTGTTCTCTAACCTTCCCTGCTTCACTCCATCTACTGAATTTCACAACAGACTAACCGGGGGAAAGGCAACAAAGTGACTTGTTTCCACTGTCTGGTGCTGAATCTACGCAGATGCTGTAACTGTTGTTTCACAGGGTTTATGAAGTTGAAATGTTTTTTTTTTTTTCAACTCTTCTCTACGTCTTACCTTTGCTTCCTATGTCTTTTAAGTTCTCCAAGGAGAGGTTCTGGTTGGACGTCCCGTCTGAGAAGCTGCGCAGGGAGCTGGAGGAAGAGCTGAAACTAAGCAGCAGCAACCTGTTGAGCCATGGCTGGTACCATGGACACATCCCCTGGGAGGTGAGGCTCCCCTGCTCCCTCAAACATCTAGACATACTTATGCGCACGTACACACGCATGACATTCGTAGTAATCTCGAGCTCTACTTAACTGATGTGTCCTTTGACTGGCAGGTGTCAGAGACTCTGGTGTTGCACCATGGGGACTTCCTCATCCGAGACTCTCTCTCCAGCCTGGAAGACTATGTGCTGACCAACCGCTGGAACCACCATACCCTGCACTTCCTAATAAGCAAGGTCCTGCTTCAGACCAGTGAGACCTACACCCGGGTCCAGTACACCCTGGAGGGAGAGGCCTTCGACTCCGTGCCTGCTTTGGTTCACTTCTACGTGGGGAACAGGATGGTTTTGACTCAGCAGAGTGGGGCTCAGATCCACAGTCCCGTTAATCGTACTTTACCACTACACTACTTGGAGGCAGCCTTCCCTCTGGCCAACCACAAGGGCTATCTGAACTCTCCCACCTGTCAGAAAGGGGCTCTGGTCAAGACCCAGAGTGGGAATGGGATGGACAAGATCTGCCCGCTTAGGTGAGACTGGTTCTCATCTGCACTGTCCTCTGCTCTTTTGACTACAACACCAGTTTGTCTGTGAGCAGTGCTTTTTTGCTGTGCTTCAAATATAGCTTGTTGATTTTGACTAAAGGTGTGTGTGTGTGTGTGTGTGTGCGTGTGTGCGCGCAGCCCTTCTACTGTTCACCACAGGGAGGCGGTCAGGAGCTGTAGCTTCAATATGGATCAGATTGAGAAAATCCATCAACCCTCTTCACCTATTGGAGAGAACTTTCTCTCTTCACCATTTAGTGAGTATGGGGTTCTTTTTGTACAGCAAAGCATCACAAGCACATGATCAAATATCTGCACTGTGAGAGTGCCACACAAAAACTCTTCAATTGCTTCCCAGTGACTTAAGTTTCAAATGAAACACGTCCATAGGAAAGGACTGACAATATGAATTTGATTTTCAACCCTTATTTTCTGAAGTGTGACAGAGTGTGACATTGTAACTCATTATTGTGAATTTCCTCTGCTTGTATCTGAAGTCACCCAGCAGCCCAGGAGTCCACGTGTCATCCGAGTGCCAGAGGTGGCTCCCTCCCCATCTGTCTCCAGATGCTACAGCAGCAGCACCCAACCCTCACCCTCACCCAACAACAACACACAACAGACCACCAGAGCCCAGGCCTCACCAACCCACATATATCTGACTCCAGACACAGACAGCAGCTACAGTCAGCTCTGTCCTGCCACCCCACCAGCTCAGAGTTATGTGAAGCGGCTGTGTACGGAGGAGGAGGAGGATGAGGGACAGAGTGTTGTAGACCCTGTGAAGGAGGAGAATGTGTATGAGGTCCCTATAGTGGAAACAGCCTCTGCCTTCATGCCTAGTAGGTACCAGTCCCCACTGATGCCCAAGGAGAACAGGCCCCTGGAGGTGGGGGTGCTGAGGAGGGTCAAGGAGCTGCTAGCTCAGGTGGATGCCAAGACAGTGGCTAAACACATCACCAAGGCTGACTGCATGGTACTGACACACACACACACACACTCCCTCCCTCATTGCACAACCCAAACCTATCCTTTTCTTACCATGTCTCTGGTCCTCAGGTGGCCAGAATATTGAACGTGACTCCGGAGATGCAGAGGAAGATGGGTGTAAGTTCTGGGATGGAGCTACTGACGCTCCCACACGGTCACCAACTCCGTCTGGACCTGCTGGAAAGGTGAGGAGTGGCATTACTTTTCACAATACTTCACACACTTTTTGGTTCTTCAGATTTTTGGGTATTTCTGTGTCAGCTTCCTTGTATTTCTAAGTTCACCAGTGTAATTAATGTCTTTGTAAAGTCTCTGTTTTCTCTGTGCCTCGACTATCCCTCTATCATCCAGGTTCCAGACCATGTCCATCATGCTAGCTGTGGAGGTGCTGGGCTGTACAGGCAGCACTGAGGAGAGAGCTTCCCTGCTGCACAAAACCATCCAAATGGCTGCTGAGCTCAAGAGCAACCTGGGAAACATGTTTGGCTTCGCCGCCATTATGAGAACCTTAGAGCTGCCACAGGTACAGCACATACGTATGGGCATTGAAACTGCAAAGTTACTCATACATAACTACTGTAACTAGTATGTGGAGCAGGTTACATTTAGGGGAGGTAAAGCATGAGTTATACTGATCAGTGCATTTATGAGAAATTATCTTCTTTGCCTCTTAGATCTGCCGTCTGGAGCAGACGTGGATGGTGTTACGCCAGCGACACACAGAGGGCGCTATCCTCTATGAGAAAACCTTGAAGCCTTTCATGAAGCGCATGAACGATGGGAAAGGTACTTCATCCTAATTTATCCCCAAAGACATTCAGCCTACATTCCCTAAATAGTCTCCTTTGAACTAGAGCCTAGCAAATAGGGTGCCATTTTTGACACACGCATTGTTTCACCCCCTAAAAGCAGTGAATGCAAATATTGACCTTAGTGAGAGTATACAGTGTGTCAAATGCAATGCCTAATAGACCTCTTCCTCTCCTCTCTTTCCAAGAGAGCTGTGCATTCTCTAACACATCTTTCCCGCACGTGGTGCCCCTCCTATCCCTCCTGGAGAAAACTGTGGCGGTGGTGGACGGGGCGGAGCCTTGGGAGACGGTGGAAGCGGGGATGGATGTGGTGATGAGTCATCTGGCGGCGGCACGTACCATGGCACAGCTGGGGGGCAACTACTGCGCCAACGCAGAGAAAAAGCTACAGGGTGGGAGGAAGTCTTTGTACTATGTTCACCAAAACTATATTGAGATACAGACCAAAACCATATTGAGTTACAGACCAAAACCATGTTGAGATACAGACCAAAACCATGTTGAGATACAGACCAAAACCATATTGAGTTACAGACCAAAACCATATTGAGTTACAGACCAAAACCATGTTGAGATACAGACCAAAACCATATTGAGATGCAGACCACAACCATGTTGAGATACAGACCAAAACCATATTGAGATACAGACCAAAACTATATTGAGATACAGACCAAAACTACATTGAGATACAGACCACAACCATATTGAGTTACAGACCAAAACCATATTGAGTTACAGACCAAAACCATGTTAAGATACAGACCACAACCATGTTGAGTTACAGACCAAAACCATGTTGAGTTACAGACCAAAACCATATTGAGTTACAGACCAAAACCATGTTGAGATACAGACCAAAACCATATTGAGATGCAGACCAAAACCATGTTGAGATACAGACCAAAACCATGTTGAGATACAGACCAAAACCATATTGAGATACAGACCAAAACCATGTTGAGATACAGACCAAAACCATATTGAGATGCAGACCAAAACCATGTTGAGATACAGACCAAAACTACATTGAGATACAGACCACAACCATGTTGAGATACAGACCACAACCATGTTGAGATACAGACCACAGCCATGTTGAGATGCAGACCACAACCATGTTGAGATGCAGACCACAACCATGTTGAGATGCAGACCACAACCATGTTGAGATGCAGACCAAAACCATGTTGAGATACAGACCAAAACCATATTGAGATGCAGACCAAAACCATGTTGAGATACAGACCAAAACCATATTGAGATGCAGACCACAACCATGTTGAGATACAGACCAAAACCATATTGAGATACAGACCACAACCATGTTGAGATACAGACCAAAACTACATTGAGATACAGACCACAACCATGTTGAGATACAGACCACAACCATGTTGAGATACAGACCACAACCATGTTGAGATGCAGACCACAGCCATGTTGAGATGCAGACCACAGCCATGTTGAGATCCAGACCACAACCATGATGAGATGTAGACCACAACCATGTTGAGATGCAGACCACAACCATGTTGATACAGACCACAGCCATGTTGATGCAGACCACAACCATGTTGAGATGCAGACCACAACCATGTTGATACAGACCACAACCATGTTGAGATGCAGACCACAACCATGTTGAGATGCAGACCACAACCATGTTGAGATGCAGACCACAACCATGTTGAGATACAGACCAAAACCATGTTGAGATGCAGACCACAACCATGTTGAGATACAGACTAAATCCATGATGATACAGACTAAATCCATGTTGAGATACAAACTAAATCCATGTTGAGATACAGACCACAACCATGTTGAGATACAGACCACGACCATGTTGAGATATAGACCAACACCGTGTTGATACAGACTAAATTCTTGAGATAGACTAAATCCATGTTGAGATACAGACTAAATCCATGTTGAGATACAGACTAAATCCATGTTGAGATACAGACTAAATCCATGTTGAGATACAGACCACAATCATGTTGATACAGACCAAAAACATGTTGAGATACAGACTAAAACCATGTTGAGATACAGACTAAAACCATGTTGTGAAATTAAGTATTTCGTAAAGGTTTGCCACCACGACACCAACACAATTTACCACATATGAACAAATTCGATATGTATTAGTGAGGCTTCAATGGTGATCTCTTTATGTTGTTGTGTGTTGTATTCATACAGGTTTCCAGGAGCAAGCTGAGGTTCTAGAACTCTTCCTCACAGAGTTCCAGATGAGGTTGCTGTGGGGGAGTCGGGGGGCGGGGGAGAACCAGGCAGAGCGATACACCAAGTTTGACCAGGTGTTGACCGCCCTGTCCAACAAACTGGAGCCCCCCCATTCGGCACAGTGACCTTTAACCCCAACCCACATTGGACTTTAATGGTTCTTTGTCTTGCCTTTGTCTCTTGAAATGAGAAGCAACTCCAGTCAAATACTCCGTGTTAACTGACATGGCTGTACCAGCAAGACTGAGTCAGGATATATTGTTTTGCCTTTATGGTTCTCTTGAGAGATGCTATGATATGGCTTAAATTCATGGTTCTGGGCAATAAGGTAGGCTACTAATGCTGCTTCATCATTTCACATAAAAATGTGCTTCACTACACAGACTTGTGCTGTGAAATAGTAAACAGAGAATCATGCTCTGTTAGCATATGGCCAGTTCAGGGTTGTTGCTGCTCCTTTCAATATCAAATACCACTGTTATAAAAGTGAAGACCAGCCTTGCACAGAGTGCAAAGGTCTCACTGCCCTTCCCTTAATGCCTATGAGGCTGTGCCTTATGTGTGAGAATAATCTGAAGGAGATTTGGTCAATCCTTTGTCAGGATCAATAAATGTTGCTCTTGTATGTTATAATAAGCCTGCTTATGAAGGCTGTGCCTTACGAGACTAACTAGCTGATAACAAGAAGGGAATTTTGTTCTTTGCTCAGTAGCATTGTATCTGTTACATTAACCATGGTACACAGAGGATGAAGAGTGCACTTCAGACAGGTAATATTCATGGTCAATCAACACATGCATTCCAAAACCTATTTAGCACATCATAGTCATCTCTGTGTGTACATTAACTTATACGCTAACATTACTTACATTAAGCAGAACATTTACTTGCTTATAACTTATTATAAGGCAATAAGTTTGTAATATATGTAGCAAAAGTGTTCAAATGAATAATGCCACTCGTATTTGTTGTTGTCCTAGTTCTGTGATCAGTGACGAGAGACAAGAAAACCAACCACTCAATCATGTATGATACTGTATACGTCACTATGCAATACATATTTACTGTTGGTGCTATTCACAAAAATGGGTCTTTAACGTGTGTTTAGCATTAGTGTATTTTATCACAAATTTGATCAAGCTGGTACTACATCAGAACATGCTTTGATAGGGTCAGTTATCAAACAATGCACTGATCTTAGTTCCAAAAGGTGCAAGTTATTTAATTATATGTTTGGAATCTAAGCCTATTGGTCAACGTAAATGCAATGGATATATTGACTGACCTGACTATATGACATATGTAATATAATTTAATAAAAATCATTTATTGGTGTTGGAACACGTCTTTGTCACACAAAGTCAACATTAGGAAGTTATCACACCAACAGTCACATTTTATTGTCATCATAATGTGCTTCCCTTGCAGTGGCGGTCGGTGCCGATTAAGATGAGGGAGACTATTTTTCTTATGAGCATGGTCTTTATTACAGCATATCATTCATATTCCATTCACCCAACTCAATGTAACATTGATAGGTTTAGGTTAATACATATATCCATCATGAGGTTGCTACAACCTAGCCTATGAATTAAAGTTTACAACGTAGGTGCACAGGTTGAGAGAAGATTGAGTAATCAAGGTGACACAGTGACACATTCAATACCGCCTTAAACTCTTGCCTGCATTCAGTTGATTTAGGGTGTAATCATTAGTCCAACAGTTGCAAATGAGAGTTTCTATTGGACAAATTCAGGTATGTTTCTCCCCATTTTGTTCTGTTTGCTTCCGTTTAAGAAACGGTTTTCAACAGAATGGGCAGGATGAATACACCCCATGATCACTTTGCTTGTTCTGTGACCAGACGCCTCACAAGTCCTCAACTGGCAGCTTCAGTACCCGCAAAACACCAGTCTCAACGTCAACAGTGAAGGTGCGACTCCGGGATGCTGGCCTTCTAGGCAGAGTTGCAAAGAAAAAGCCATATCTCAGACTGGCCAATAAAAAAAGATTAAGATGGGCAAAAGAACAGACACTTGACATAGGAACTCACTGTTGACGTTGAGACTGGTGTTTTGACGAGGTTTGCACACACTGCAGCAGGGATTTTGGCCCACTCCTCCATACAGACCTTCTCCAGATCCTTCAGGTTTCGTGGCTGTTGCTGGGCAATACGGACTTTCAGCTCCCTCCAAAGATGTTCTATTGGGTTCAGGTCTGGAGACTGGCTAGGCCACTACAGGACCTTGAGATGCTTCTTACGGAGCCACTCCTTAGTTGCCCTGGCTGTGTGTTTCGGGTCGTTGTCATGCTAGAAGACCCAGCCACGACCCATCTTCAATGCTCTTACTGAGGGAAGGAGATTGTTGGCCAAGATCTCACGATACAAGGCCCCATCCATCCTCCCCTCAATACGGTGCAGTCGTCCTGTCCCCTTTGCAGAAAAGCATCCCTAAAGAATGATGTTTCCACCTCCATGCTTCACGGTTGGGATGGTGTTCTTGGGGTTGTACTCATCCTTCTTCCTCCAAACACGGCGAGTGGAGTTTAGACCAAAAAGCTCTATTTTTGTCTCATCAGACCACATGACCTTCTCCCATTCCTCCTCTGGAACATCCAGATGGTCATTGGCAAACTTCAGACGGGCCTGGACATGCGCTGGCTTGAGCAGGGGGACCATGCGTGCGCTGCATGGTTTTAATCCGTAGTGTTAATAATGGTTTTCTTTGAGACTGTGGTCCCAGCTCTCTTCAGGTCATTGACCAGGTCCTGCCATGTAGTTCTGGGCTGATCCCTCACCTTCCTCATTGATGGCCCACGAGGTGAGATCTTGCATGGAGCCCCAAACCGAGGGTGATTGTCCGTCATCTTGAACTTCTTCCATTTTCTAATAATTGTGCCAACAGTTGTTGCCTTCTCACCAAGCTGCTTGCCTATTGTCCTGTATCCCATAACAGCCTTGTGCAAGTCTACAATTTTATGTCCTTACACAGAGTCTGTTTGATTGAATGTGTGGAGAGGTGTCTTTTATATAGGTAACGAGTTCAAACAGGTGCAGTTAATACAGGTAATGAGTGGAGAGCAGGAGGGCTTCTTAAAGAAAAACGAAGAGGTCTGTGAGAAATGGAATTCTTTCTGGTTGGTCGGTGATCAAATACTTATGTCATGCAATAAAATGCAAATTAATTACTTAAAAAATCATACAATGTGATTTTCTGGATTTTTGAAGTGTACCTATGATAAAAATTACAGACCTCTACATGCTTTGTAAGTAGGAAAACCTGCCAAATCGGCAGTGTATCAAATACTTGTTCTCCCCACTGTGTATAACACAGGGCTGTAATCCAAACAAAGAGCGAGGTGTAAACCTCTAATAAATACACTGGACGAGACCCGTAATAACAATACACTGGACGAGACCCGTAATAACAATACACTGGACGAGACCCGTAATAACAATACACTGGACGAGACCCGTAATAACAATACACTGGACGAGACCCGTAATAACAATACACTGGACGAGACCCGTAATAACAATACACTGGACGAGACAACAGTGCACAGGTACTCACAAGACCAACGGACATGGAACAATAATCAACAAGGACAATGGGGAACAGAGGGCACATATATACACATACTAATCAGGGGAAATGGGAACCAGGTGTGCGTAATGAGACAAGACAGTCCGGGGTTGGTGGTAATTAATCCAATTCAGTGACACCTTGAAGGCTGGTGACGTAGACCTCCAGAGCTGGTGAACGGAATGAGCAGCAGTACCAGGGGAATACATGACACACTAACAGAGATGTTAACAAATTTGTGGCCAAAATATTAGAGAAATAAACTGTTTGTGCGTATGGAACATTTCTGGGATAATTTATTTCAGCTCATGAAACATGGGACCAATACCTTACATGTATACTGAACAAAAATATAAACTCAACATCAGGTAGTGGGCTGGCTGATGAAGATAAAGCTGTTTTCTGAATATTTATCTCACTGTTACTGTAACATTTGAAGGCTTGGACGTTGAACTATCATTGTGCTTTTCAGTAGATCCCATGTAGTGTTCCTGTGACTATAGTCCTAGTTCATGTCTGGTCGGGTAGCTAATGCAGATGGCCTGCCAATAATTTGTTCTTCATCATCTTCTGGCTGACCTGTGACACTGTCTTACTTGTACTAGATATCATTTTTTTCAAGGCTTGGATGTTGAAATATCAATGTGATTTTTAGTAGATCCCCTGTACGGTATTCCTTGTTATTGTCCAGTGAAATACTACTGCCGCTCAGTCTAGTAGAGCTCATTTTGTGCCTTGAGAGGGTGATTCTGTGTGATGGCTTCTGGTTGTTTTTTTTAAACTACAAGGGCATATCATGGACTATTTGTAAAAATGATTTGTATCACAAAGCCCCTGCTATGAGGTTATGAGTTAGCATTCACTGTGGTTCTGAAATGGAAGTGCTTATAGTGTGTGTATTTGTATTGCATTTTGAGTCTAATTTTACTGTTTGCATGAGTTACTTGATGTGGAATAGAGCTCCATGTTGTACTGTGTGCCTCCCATAGTCTGTTCTGGACTTGGGGACTGTGAAGAGACCTCTACTCACATGTCTTGTGGGGTATGCATGGGTGTCTGAGCTGTGTGCCAGTAGTTCAAACAGACAGCTTGGTGCATTCAACATGTACCTCTCATAAATACAAGTAGTGATGAAGTCAATCTCTACTCCACTTTGAGCCAGGAGAGAATGACATGCATATTATTCATGTTAGCTCTCTGTGTATAACTAAGGGACAGCCGTGCTGCCCTGTTCTGAGACAATTGCAATTTTCCTAAGTCCTTCTGTGGCACCTGACTACACGACTGAACAGTAGTCCAGGTGCGATAGAACTAGGGCCTGTGGGACATGCCTTGTTGAAAGTGCTGTTAAGGAAGAAAAACGCTTTATTCTCCCCATCTTGGCAACTGTTGTATAAATATATTAGACCTTGACAGTGTACAATCCAGGGTTACTCCAAGCAGTTTAGTCACCTCAACTTGCTCAATTTCCACATTATTCATTACAAGATTTAGTTGAGGTTTATGGTTTAGTGAAAGATTTGTCCCAAATACAATGCTTTTAGTTTTTGAAATATTTAAGACTAACTCATTCCTTGCCACCCATTCTGAAATTAACTGCAGCTCTTTAAGTTTTGCAGTAATTTCAGTCGCTGTAGTAGTTGATGTGTATAGTGTTGAGTCATCCGCATACATAGACACACTGGCTTTACTCAAAGCCAACAGCTTTGACTCTGGCTATATTTTGTGGTTGAAGCACCATTGGGTAGGAGATGATTAACCACGAGGCCCTGGAGACTCGGCAGGCTGGCAGGGAGTGCAAGGAGATCAGACTGGTGGATCTGGAGGACACCATCTCACAGGCCATGTTCAACAACAGCAGAAGTAAGAACCTAATTCACTTAGCAATCAACAGCCCCTTCACTTAGAATCCAACCGTTCTAATGTTTAACAGTTCTAACCAGTCCTGCCCTTCTCCCAGAGATTGATTATTCCATTCCAGTATAATCCAGGAGAAGTTGTTCCTGAGCCGGCGCCACGTGGCGCGCTGTGCCCACAGGGAGCTCTGCCAGTGGAGTGAGTGCCAGCGCACTGACGTTGTGGAGGCAGTAGGGGGAGCCATTGTCTACATGCCCGAGCAGGGACAACACTTTTGTTGCACCGGCTTCAAGTCTGCCAGCCAAAGTCAACCTATTCCTATGAGATAAGCTGAAAGCCATTTTAATTGCTCAAATTAGAATTGTGGCCAACTAGAAGAAGGGGAAGGATGGAATTGAACCTCAAAGACTGATTGATTGGGTTGGATTTGATTTGATCAGATGGTAAACTGTGCTTCTGACTGATGATCATCTCTATATCCACACTACAAAGAGAGGAGAAGATTCAAACAGGACCTTTAAGGTGATCTGCACTGAGCACTTAATTAAGGTCAGAGTTAACAGTGCATCTCTAGTGAGGTATCCCCTTGAACAATGTACATAAACTTGGCCAGGATTCCGTTAAAAAACAGTGGGAAAGATTTCCTGGAGTGTCCATCCCCTCATTGTGCTCAGGAACCGAGAGCCCGCCTCTATCTCCAACCCAAAACAACCTTTGCTTTTAACAGCAAATTGCATTATTGAGTTCAGAGTGTGGCCGTTGGGTAACGCAACATGGTTTCAGAATGTTGATTATTGCTATTAGCTAAACCCAGGTTGAAAGGAGACTGGTCACTACATCTTGTTAAAATGGAACAGTGATCTAAGACCATTCAATGTGGTGCTCTTCCTTCAATAGGGAAGTGTAATACTGACCAAAAGTCAGGCCATCTTTTAAGGGGAAAGTCAGAGGTAATGTTAATGTAAGCATTGCAGAGGATGTATCATTTCATTAACGACCAGGTTTTGTTAAATTGAAACAAAATCTGTTATTGCTTGAAAGTCAAATGATCAAGCCTTATCGTGATGAGAGGACCACAACCAGTAGAAGCAGAGCGACAGTCTGCTTCTCTTGCCAGAATGTAGCAGTAAAGGGTCTTTGAATTGCCAAGAGGAGGAATGCATCTCAAAAGTTGGTGCTTTTAAATTATTTAAGATTCATTGTTATTATTTAAATCACTATGTTTTTTAAGAATTTGTTTGATTATTTGATGATGAAAAGAGAAACAAAGATGAACGAGAAGTTGGTTTATAAATGATGATATCCATACATGTATTGTATATCTAGCAATGTGTTATTTATTTACAAGACTACTATTGGATAGAGGGAATCTGTCCTTTCATAGTAATCTCTGAACAGCAGGCTGTGTAGTGTGTAGGTCATCAATAATTGTTTGCTAGTTGAAGTGGGATAGTCAAAGCATTGCCATTTTTATACTTGAACTATTGATTATATTATTTTTAGTGTCTTGTGTCAACCAGCCTCAACGTTTGTCTCTTAAATATTTGATTAGATTATGGATGGGATTCTAAATTGTTCTCCTCCAATTTTCGCAGGCTAGCGTTTTTCGTCATGAATCTTGTTCTGAAGGCAGCTGTGCAGAGTGGTCACTAGCTGGCCCAGCCACAAAGTCATAAAATCTGATTTTTAACATAACCTTAACCACACTGCTACCCTAATGCCTAACTGTAAGCTTAAATTAATACCGAAAAGCTAATTTCTGTTTTCATGAATTTTTACAATAAAGCCACGTTTGACTTTGCAGCTGGCCCATCTAACAGGAATTGCTCAGCTCTGCCTCCAGGACAAAACTCATCCCAATAAATGTAAACTTGCTAAACGTTCATTCATTCCATTAACCATGACTCTGGCTTTATCAACTAAGTAAGGTGCGTTTCTGGACACGGTTCCATGATGTTATGACGAGACCAGGTCCATTATTCACAGTGAGTTTCAGAGCAGGAGTGCTTATCTAGGATCAGTTTTGCCTTTTGGTTCATAATGAATAAGATTATATGTACGGGGGCAACCTGAACCTAGATCTGAAGACGCTTTATGAATACTACCCCATAGTGATAGGAATGACTTGATCTGGCTAGCATAGCAAATATAAACTGACTTGCTGACATGTAATGTCGCGTTCTAAAGGCTTGCACACATTGCACGGTGTGTGGATCTAGCATTCGTCTGCCGATCGTTCAACACTACATGTAAAATCGATGCGCACTCCGTTCGCAAATGATGGCCGGTGTTGTGCCCAAAATCTCCCCCTGCCAGAATCCCCCCTCCCTTCATTCATTCTTTCTTCATTGCTGCGACTTGCTTTCTAGTTGAGATTTCTGCTCTTCACTCCGTTGTTAGTTTAGCCTACATTTCACCGATTTTAGTAGCAGAAAGCATTATTATTTGTGTCCTTCAAGGCAGCTGTCAATTATCACGTTAGGCTGCGTTTCATATTTTTTTTATATCGGTTTGATCGCGGGGGAAGTAGTAGTAATGTCTGCAGTTTTCGGGTTGGATATTTGTTTCAAGTGTATTAGTCTATAAATAAATCTATTTGCCAAAATTCGTCATCTCTCCCATGTCTTATTCGACTAGTAGTTGTTCTGAAATGTTTATTACTTGCCTACATTTTACTCCCTCTGTTTAAAAATGTCGGTTGCAATATCCTGACGTGAAGTTGGTTCTATATAAAGTATTTGACTCTGATGTGTGCCACAGAAAGTATTGACTCTAGAGTCAAAAGTATTTGAAAGTATTGACTCTAGAGTCAAATACTTTCTGTGGCAAGCGAAATTAATCATCAATGCATGTGTTTTATATTAATCATAGAGGGGGGAGTAAAATGTAGGCAAGCCATAATAATTTCAGAGCAACTATTAGTCTAATAGGACATGGGAGAGATGACACATTTTGTCAAAGATATTTATTTATAGACGAATACACTTTAAACAAATAGCCAAACTGCAGACATTACTGCAGACATTACTAGGCCTCCCCAGCGATAAAAAAAAAATGAAACACAGCTTAACATGATCATTGACAGCTGCCTTGAAGGACAAATAATAATGCTTTCCGCTACTAAGATCAGTGAAATGTGGCAGGGGGGAGATTTTCGGCACAACACCGGCACAGTTCAGAGGTGCTAAGTTCTCTCGGTCAGCAAACACTATTGGTGTGTCTGAACCCTAACACTGTTTGCTCAGAATGCATTGGGGTTATTTGACATGTTTCCCAATATCCCCCCTCTTTACACCACATTAGACTGGGACCCACATTGGATGCCTTATTACAGTATCCCCACACTAGAATGCCAAGCTAGCGCTTGTGGTCTTCATCTCTGTTGTATGAACATCTCGTTGCTTTAAAAAACATAAATGTTTTCGAAAAGATTCTCTCCATGTAATCAAAAGGGTTCTGACTGATTCAGGTCCCCGGTTTGTAGATCACTTCTTGAGGATAATGTAGCACTGAGTATATTTGAGTTAAAGGCTGTTATACAGAAATACATGTTCTTGGAAACTGATATCAAGAAATTATAGTCTTTAAAAAACGACCCTTACATTCATGGTTCTGTCTTTGTCTCCAGTGGGACTATTCCATTTCATTGTCCATTTGTCCACACACTGAGTGGCACGGTCCTTATTCCCCCCACTGTGTAGAGAATGAATGAGAGTGAGAGCACATAGCCTGAGAGCCAGTCTGTTTCAACTCTCATACCAACTCCTTATGTCATGCCAAACATGACATGATAATTCCATAAGGAGCTGGCAAAAGAGCAGAAATAGACTGGTCCTCAGGCAAGAGAGAGCACAGTGCTGCTGGTCACCTTTATCTAATGAAACAAAAAGAACAGGAAATGAATGGGTTGTCTACAGGAAATTAACAGGTGTCAAAGGTTCTGTTGGGGTTTGTGTTTATGTGTGTGTGTGTGTGTGTGTGTGTGTGTGTGTGTGTGTGTGTGTGTGTGTGTGTGTGTGTGTGTGTGTGTGTGTGTGTGTGTGTGTGTGTGTGTGTGTGTGTGTGTGTGTGTGTGTGTGTGTGTGTGTGTGTGTGTGTGTGTGTGTGTGTGTGTGTGTGTGTGCGTGCGTACATGGTGTGAATGAGAAAAACCAGAGAAGAATACAAGCACTGCCGCTAGACTCGACTAGAGTTTCTCTTGTCGAGCTCAACTCTTCGCCACTAAAACCAGCAACTTGTTTCTACTTACAACATTTGGAGACCCTTGTCTTAAGACTATTCAGACTCCCTCACACATATATGCCACTTCTCTCCACCCAGCCCTACTGTGATGACTTCATTACCCTCTCCACCCCTAGCCCCCTGTCAGTGATGAAGATGAGGGGCCTAAAGGGTGACTGCTCTGAGTGGCCTCTTCACCCCAGCCGGACTAAAGGAAAGGCTTTTCTGTATCACCATCCCTGGACAAAAAGACGCACAGATAATTCCAGGATGACCCCCCCATCCCCCATCCCTCTCCAACACTCCTGGCCTGACCTCTGGGCATGTTAGGGCCTGCGTTCACACGCTCCCCCTAGGACAGCTGGACCAGCCTGGGTCCCAGCCTTTATCCAGACCCTCTGTATGGCTATCTCTCCCTTCCGCTCCTCCATCACAAATCGGGTTTAAAAAGGCACTGTACCACCTCCCTCACCCCCCTTCCTTCCTTGGGCAACAATGGGCCGCCCCAACCCCTCTTCTCCCCCTCCTCCTCCACCACATCTGTGAGTGCCCCTCTGTCTCCTTATTCTTCCCCTAACCGCTCCATTATAGTCCCTCTTTCACTTGTAAATGTGGCCAGCGATACTTCTGATGGGTCTTTTATCCACACGGCCGGGGTCAGAGGAAAGGTAGGGGTTGGGGAAGGGAGGAGAGGGATGCAGTGGGTAGGAGGGTGGGCCAGAGTGGAGGGACAATTGCGGCAAAGAGTTAAATCCTTTTTTTGTGTGCAATCATTTGGGACGATTGGCCAACCAAACTCTTGCCTGCATTCCTGTAAGCTTCCGAGCAAGACATTGCAGAGGCAGCAGAGACAAGACACAGGACAAGCATTTGGTTTGGTTTTCATGGACACTTGCTATATCACTACCATTGAAACCAATGGAGTGTGAGTGTAACATGATCCCGAGTGGTTCAGTGGTCTAAGGCACTGCATCTCAGCGCTAGAGGCGTCACTGCAGACACCCTGGTTTGAATCCAGTCTGTATCACAATCGGCTGGGGTTGGGAGTCCCATAGGTGGAGCAAAATTAGCCCAGAATCATCTGGGTTTGGCAGGTGTAGGCCATCATTGTAAATAAGAATTTGTTCTTTTACTGACTTGCCTAGTTAAATAAATAAAAACATGTCATTTAAAAAATCCCATTGGCCTTATTTGAAACTATTGGGATGATACTGTTGTGACTTCCTACCAATTACTAATTTAGCTATTCAATCATGATACAGTGACTGTTTTTTCTGTTGATAGACTTAATTTGGGAGTAAAAGTTAGTGTCGAAATATCCTGCTCACCTTGTTGATAGAACATGTCTCACAGATTTTTCCTGTGTGGGTGCATGTTGCAAGTGAGTGCAAGGGAGGAGGAGAAGGAGGGTGGTGGAACGACCACCATGGTGTCATGTCTTGGTCAGTGTAGAGTGGGTTTATTTGTTATTTTAGCTTCTGTTCTGACCTCAACAAAAACCCTCGCACACAACAAAGGCGTGGTCTCTTTTGTTATAGTCTCCACGACAACAGGTGGACAAAGAGGGAGCGGTGGGGGGAATGTGGGGCGCAGGGTAAAAGGGGGTGACGGGGGGGCAGGGGGGCTGACCTTGGCCTCTATGTGGTCAGATGGGGTGTGAGGGCCTCAGGCCTGGTGGGTTTAGGGATGAGGAGGAGTGAAGAGGAATAATATCACGATGCCTCTCATTCTCTTCAAACCTGGAATGATTAATAACAACACAAACCCCTCACCCCCTCTTTCTCCACACAAACCAACCTTCCCAAACCCCTCACCGCACCACACACCATCCCATCTGATCTCTATAGGCCTGCTGCTGCTCAAACACTACCCTGTCCTTTGACATGGTCTCTTTCCCAACACTGTTGATTGATGAATGACTCCATTCCCACCGACACATCATGGTAATGCTGCAAGGAACGTGCAACTGTGGACCTGCCATGTCTGTGGACTAATGCCACCCAAAGTAGAAACATCTGCATCACACTTTAGGGTTTAAATCCTCTCTGCTAAAGTGTTAAAGGTTTTATGCATGTTGACTAAAGTTCATTGTAGTATTTACAATGTCCTTTAGTAATAATATTGAAACAATTCTGAAGATTAGATGAGATATTGATGATGACACAGGCAATAAAAACGGATTGCTTCACTTTCTGTCCCTCAATATAAAATCTCTCCCTCTGGTTGGGAAAATGGTTTCGCTCAACAACAAAAAAAAGAGCATCATGGCTGTTATTGTCTCTAATCAATGATGTCATCCCTCTCCTATACAGTCAGAGCTGTACTATAAACAGAGTATGTCTGTAACTGTGACTCCATGGACAGGTGGAACAATGGTGGAGTGTGAAGAGAGAGAAAGCGACAGGGAGAGTAGAGAGTCACTGTTCTCAGAGACAACAAAGCAGGGTTCCTCTTTGGTACCAAAGGGTGGTGATGGAGGTGGTGAGGACAAAGGGGATGTAGGGGACACTGAGAGTGCTCTGGCTCTGTGAGTGGTCAGTCAGCCTCAGTGATGGCTCCAGACATCTCAGACATCTCTCACTCAGACTCACACGCCTGCCTGCTGCCACGGATGGAAGACCAAGAAAGGTCTAGTGGCGCTTGCCTGCACAGCTGCACCGCACAATGACACATGTATATGGATGGACACAACCACACATGCATACAATAGGTGCATATTAACAAACCACATGCAAGGCAAGCTTACTAAAGACTTCTTTATAATTTCTCTGTTTGAGAACAACAGCGTACCACCACAGAGAAAACTGGCTGGATCCGGCATAGGCGGCTAGTGATGACATATCCGGGGTGGGGGGGATGGTGAGGCGGAAGGGGGTGGTACATCATCATATGGATATCTGCAGTCCCTGTCTCCCTCAGCTCTGCCATCACTAGGTAGCTGTGGTGGTATGCAACTCAGACTACGTTAGGATGTAAGGGGATATATGAAGACAACAGGCGGGGGGGAATGTACACACACATAGTGTTATTACCTGGTGGTCTCTCTCAAGATATGTTACTGTGTCACTATGAAGTATAATGGAGGATCTAAGAACAGCCTGGAGGGGTTTCAGGTTATCCCTGGTGTGCTGTACCATACCCAGCACAGGAGTTAGTCTATGTGACCAGACAGTGGATAATGCTATTCGGCTGTAACGTCAGCTCAGCAGCTCTGTGATGCTCCTCCGCCTCTCCGCCATCCCCTGCTCTTACACAGTGGTGTTGTGTCACCCATCGCAAAGACACAGAAGCCTGGTCACGTGACTGGGGTGTCCAAGGGACATGAGGAAGGAAGGAAAGAAGCGACTGACCCTGATCACAATGAAGGCTGCTATAGTATCAGCTGTGTGTGTTGAATGTATATGGAACATGGTGATCCAGCAATGGAGGTCATGGTTTAAAGCAGTAAAACTGTGATAAAGATAAATAACACATCCAACCTTATCTTTTATCATCTTATTTTCATTCACAATAATACACTTCCTGTCCATGTACGTCGTCCTCTAAATGTACTACCAGCTTACGGAATACAAAGTCAAATTAGAGCTGTTTTCTGGCATATAAACCCTAGTTGGATATTGATAAAGGTGTTGAAAGACTTGTTTAATGAGTGCAGTTTGCAGCTGTTTCATGTTGAAGTGTATTTCTATCATTACAAGAACGTGTTCAACAGAGAGGGCAGGGCTCAGACATCCGAAACACACTGCTGTTGAACTGTAGATAAAATAAATCACATCAAAAGACATGCTAATAGTGTACAGTATATCAGATAATAATCCCAGTCATTACATGATCTCATAAAGACTAATTGACTATTATCAATCCATTTCTTATCAATACACACTGATCACTAAGAATGCCTGTGCAATATAATTAACTGGGCTCCCAAGTGCGCAGCGGTCTAAGGCACTGCATCTCAGTGCTTGAGGTGTCACTACAGACACCCTGGTTCGAATCCAGGCTGCATCACTACCGGCCGTGATTAGGAGTCCCATAGGGAGGCGCACAATTGGCCCAGCGTCGTCTGGGATTGGCCATGTAGGCCGTCATTGTAAATATGAATTTCTTCTTAACTGACTTTCCTAGTTAAATACAGGTAAATAATAATAATAATAATAATGTGTCAAAATATGTACTTTAATGTTTCTATATCATCCTCTCTGTTGTAAAAGATTCAGATTTGAGGCTGCTGGTGGAAGGTGTTTAGGCTTGCGTGTTGGGTGGGAGTGAGAGGACCACACACATGTCTGTCTCAAGCAATAATCCACTTTTTATTATTATTTCATGTATAAACTGAACAACGAAATATCCTTGCTGAATCACACCCATTTACCTGAGACACATTTCCAATAGATCCTCATATTTGCGTTCCATGCTTACAAGAGAAACAAGAGACGAGTTTGATGAATGAATTACTGAGAGCAGTAGTTACCAAAACTGTGTTGATATTGTGATGTAAAAAAAACAAAATATATCACCAAGGCAAAAGCGTGTCTGTTTATCCCACACTGGAGACTTGGGACGAATTCCATACTGGCATCTCTGATTAGAGCAACAATATTACATTTTCATGGTTTTAGTTCATATTTAGTACTTTACTTCTGTTCATACTAATAATGCAGTTATTCATAACGTCCTATATGACCTTATCATGAGATGGTATAGAGATGAGTGGTTGAAAGGGAAATGTCCAAAGAAGAATGGCAAAGAATAGGCAAGAATGTTTTTCAAAGCATTGACCAGTCTGCCCCATTACCAACACTTATATCAATGATGGGCTGATACATTTTTGAGTTGATGAGTTGAAATGGCATAAACACAGGAGTTTACACATATCCATAAAAACATACTGGAATAATTGAATTAAGAAATTATTTGAAAGGTCTATGTGACAAAAACATTTGCACGCTAAGTTAAAACCAATGACTGGTCAAAGCAAGAAATAATGAAATGATGTTTAAGTTGTAATTTTATTATTATATATATTTTTTTTAAAGCATCGTATTTCAATATCACACATGTGCAACTCAAGCTTACAGTAGTATGAAATCAACAACACATAAACAGTGATATTTCCAAAAAGTTCAACAAAATCAAACAAAAAATGAATAAACCTAGATGAATAATTGAATTATTAATGATGTAAAACTAGCTATACCTTGAAATATAAGTACAAACGAATTCCCTCTTAATTGGCTTGTAATGGTGTTTTAAAATGATAAAGAGCTTGCAAAGGTCACGGTTTGTTAAGCAAAATTCAAATGATACATTCCTTAAGAATTATGCAAATTGTAATCCTAAAACAGCACTAGGAGCCACAACAAAAGCTCACCAGTAGAGCAGCAATAAACCCATCCTTGCCTAGGGGCAATCGAAAGTAGGAAGAGGGAAATGGAAAACATTGAAAGCTTCTCTTCGGGGGATTGGACCGAACTCTTCTCAAAATAACTGTAGGCCTACTTAGTCCTAAATAAAGCATTGTTGATTTATAATGTTATAATGCAATGAATGTACACGTGTAGGCTATACTGCAGGCTATACAATGACTTTTAGTTGACATAATCGTCTAAAGCTTAAGACCAATAATGACTCCGTTTTGGATAATTGGTGGTATTATGAATACATCGAATAATCAACACTTTAAGGCAGATTTCCAAAAAAGAAATATCACGACTATGGTTACAAGACTAAGGACTTGTATTTACGACACTGATGTGAAAGGAACCCCCAGCAACAGATGTCCAGATACAATTCTCGGGTTGTGTTTTAAATTTCACAAGAATTGCGTTTGGACAATCAACTGCAAGGGCTCAAAGTGTGTCTCAAAACGAATTGCTCTCATCATTCAAAACAGTTCTTAATTAATCCATTTCAATTCATCATATAAATTATCTTTGAATCTGTAGAATATATAGACCTATAGAAAATAGGGAGGCACTATCAGTAATTGTCATTCCAATCATGTACCTGACCAAGGATCCTCATCTTATATGGTAAAATGAAATATCATCAATTGCAGGATACAGAAACATAATGTAATCTGGATATGTGCAAATTAAACTAATACCGTTTAAAAAGCAGTGGACTATTGTTTTCTTATATAGCAAAACTTTTGTTTTCTCCTTTAAACATTTTATAAGTCAGCAGGTCTAGTAACAAACATGCACATTTCAAATTCACGATATCTACGATTTTCGATACTCTGATCTTTGATAGCCTATACCAATGGCATGATTTTACCAGAAGATGTTTAAGTCGACGAAGGCCTCAACGATTATACAATTTCCCCTTGGAAAACGTCAAAAGACTGTAAAAACTTCTTAAATTCAATACCATAATATGACAACATGAAAATGGTTTGCTCTAATCACCAGCATAGGAATCAGAAGAAACGAGTCGTTCAAACTGCGTTTCGACATATCTGCACCTGTAAGACGCATCTCCTTGCACATATAGTTTCCACACCATTATTTAGCAGAACACAAGCATTTTTAACTCGACTTCAAATTCTTCCAATCATACAAAAAAAACTCAATGTTTATATTAATGTTAAAACGGTATAAGGCGACAAAGCAGAACATTGCTGATGCGAGAAAGCCGAGGGGAAATTGTTAAAACGCGAATGCACCTGCTCCTCCGCCGTCCCCAAGCAGCATTTCTTGTATACTCCAGCTTGTAGAAAAATTATAAGACGCGAAAAAAGGGTTATATGAGTCAACTCGTGGCGCTCCTTTAACTGGCTATTACTTAATATGACGACTGCACTGGAATGGCACTGCGTGCTCGCTATTCTGTTATCCAAAGGCTTTTCTTGAGCTTCACTAACAATAACGGTGTTACCGAGATGGACGGCGAGAGGGAGTGGGGATGGTCTTCGCTTGGTACTGAATTTGAATAACACCACGGGGTGATAAATGTCCATTGTGCTGAAGAAGTAATGCATCTGCACTAGCTCTGATAGCACACACAAGCCAGCAGCTGCGAATGAAGGACCAGTAAACATTTTAAAGACACAACAGACCTATTTTGGCTCTCCAGGGCAATTACAATCAAAACACTGTTATCCTTGTAAACGTATTGTCAATACGAAATGAACTTTCCTCTCTGTTGTTTCACAATAATAAACCAGGGGTATTCGTACAATGCAGCCAGGCACTAACAAATATCAACTTGTTTATTCATTAGTTTATAAAAAAAATATTAATGAATGACCTATTGGCAGATGATTTGCCTGTTAATAACATGTTAATTACATATTAATTAGTAGAACCTATAAGACTTTGAGGTCAATTTGATTACCATAAATTGAATAAATGCTCGTGTAGTTTAGGTCTATGCCTCATCTATCTGATAAGGACATTGTAGTCGTTTTCAGGAAAATCTTCAAGACACATACTAAAGATTTCTTTAGAGCTGTATGACACAGGTGATTGACAGGTGAACCACAAAGTGCGAGAAGGTAATGTTGTGCTTATGGGTCTAAAATTGTGACCTCATTCTGAAACAAACTTACCAGTAAGTGTCCAGATCCCCAGAAGACCTGCAACTATTCTGACTAGCCTACTATTCTTCAAATTTTTGGACCCAAACATCTCTTTCAAAAGGCAATTAGATCGACTGGATCAAATGATTTGCTAGGTTCAATTGCTATATCGAATCACTTCCCTTATCGAATATGCATCGCATGGTGTGGAGGAAGGTAAACCTTGCCCAAAAAGGCATGCTACTTGCGCTTCCCACACTCCAGATGCTTTAGGCCCATGATAGCTCGGGTTAAAAGCCTACTTCTTTCTCCCTGATACATTATTAAACAGTGATCGCATTCGGGGTTGGACTCTTCTCCCCTTTTCCTTTAAAGACATCTCAGTTGGTTTCATCCATCGCATCGCACTCCTACAGGGGAGTGAGTTAACATTTCCTTTGCTGGGAACATCTTCTCACTGTCGATGCTCATTTGCCTCTTAAAGGGCCTGCCCGCTGCTGCCTTTTCACGGCCATGTCAGAATAATTTATTGCGGGAGGCGCGAGATCACTGGAGATTATGGCTGAAGGGAGGGAAAAGACGCGTTATTAATGCTTACTTATCGGGAATGCAGGCAGGGACTTCACTGATTCACTAAACTAAACCCATTCAGTTCATTCGAGAGAAAAAACTATATTAGGCCTACATTATGAACCCACTTTATGAAAGTCATTGAATAGATATCTGTATTGGGAAGAAAGATTATATTTCTCAGATAAACCTGTACATTTTCTTCTGTAGTTTACTACATCATGGAAATAGCTTGAGAGTTTAACTAGTTTTTTTCTTTTTTTCCAGAGATTGATACTCCTTTCATACATGTTTTGTTATTGTATGTAGTCAACTTCGACATTTCAAAAGTTTCAGTGCTAGCTGATGCTTCCTAGTTCGTCACCAGTCACCACTAAATGAAAAAACACATAGGCCTCTTAATTTGATCATTGTTTTCCCTGAGAATTTTCCTGCGCAGCAGAAAATGCTAAATGTAATTTATTCAAGGTTTAAAAAGGCTTCTAAAGTGTGAATTCCCCCTTTAACATATCAGACTTGATTTGCCCTAACGAAAAATGTATCAACCCTAAAAAAAATCTCCATTAACTTTAATCCACAAAGTAATTCACATTTCCTGTTGCTGCATGATTATTTTCCTGCTGTGATTAACATGGTCAAATTAAGATAGCAGGTCTGTAAGGACACTCTTTCCCCAGTGCAGTGTGGATTTGAGTAGGCCTAGCCAATTTTTCAAGGTCTGAATATATAATAACATTTATTGTAACAATTTTTGTAAATCTGAGAGGTATATTCTAGGCCCAAAGCTTTGCCTCTTTCATTGGAAATACATTCTCTTTAGTTTTCCTTACTTTGATATAAGTTAATCCCATTTTGTAGGCTTATAACAGATGCAACAATACAAACCAGGGCCATAGCCCATGTGTAAATCTTAATGTAGGGCATCAAGTTATCATATATATTTTCTGAGACCGACTGTGTTCATTTTTGGATATAGGGAAAAAAATCTTCGCAGTCTTTAAGTGAATGGGGGAATACATTTCACTCTCCAAGCCTCAATGTGAACCAGTAGAACTGGAGAATCCTCTTGTTTTCACTTCTCGTCATATTCACCTTTTTCTTGACTTAAAACAGCATGCCAATACTGCACGGTTCCTAGGTAAGGAGAGTATAATGGCCCCAATAAGCTAGGTGAAGGTGGCTGGCTGTGACATATGGCATCACTAAACCAGAGCCTCAAAATAAGATCCTACACTAAACCATTAGGATTAGTTTGACGGTCTTATCCCAAAGAGAGGGAAGGAAGACAGTATCTTGCTTGATATTTACAAAGGACTACTTTGAGAAAGTTCACCTTCACAACCAGTGAAATCGATCCACATTCCTATACTGATAATGTCCATATTATCGTTCCCAGGTCATCTGTTGGGGATCATGGTGAATAACAAATCCACTTTAAACTCAAAGCTTAAAAAGCCTCAACCTCAAGAAATCTCTGAGGTTCTGCAATTTGAGTGACAATAATGCAGTTTTTTTGTGTGTATCCATCCCCCATCCCTGTCTTTTTGTGTATCCCTGGTCTTAGCACATCTGTGAGCTTAGGGGAAGACCCCCCACTGGGCTTTGGGCTAGTGCAGCTCAGCCTATAACTGCTGAGGGGAAGCCATTCCTGAATAAATTAGCCCAGTGTCCAGCCTTATTAGTGACCTCTGACCTTTCAGAGAAAAGTTAGAGGCCACCACTGCACTCTCCCAGGCTGACCACTCAGAGGGGCTGGGAAAGTGCCCTGGTAGGTGAGATGGCTGGCTCAAGAGGGTCACATGAGAGAAAGCGAAAGGGGTAGAGAGGTGGGGGTCTGTCATGAGTGGAGATTCCCTTTGAGTCCCATTCCCCACATCCACAAGTGTGGCCCTGATGCTTTGTTGTGACTCTGAGCTAAGGCCAAACAGAAGGCTTCAAACAGCCCTATCCTACAATGTTTGGCCCCCATTGTTTTCTCCCCCGCCCTTTCTTTCGACCTGCATTGCAATCTATTTGGCCCATTCTATCAGTTTCTCTCTCATTCTGCCTCTTTCTGTACTTTTTATATGGTCCTTGCTCAGTTTTTGTGGGCTGGTATTCACTTTGGTGAGAATCCTACACTTATTGACTGTTTGCTATTGCTCATTAAGAACGCTCGTTGATTAAGAGTGTGGTTATAGGCTGACAATTAAAGGATGGAATCAATATGTTGTATCAGTAAATACACCAAAGACAATGAGTTTAGAAGATGTGAGAGTTTGGGTGGCTGAAACATGTTCTTTTATCAGGAAAACCCATTTATTCACTATTAGTTCCAATTCTTCTCAATGCCTTTGGTAAGATGGTTGTTTAATAATTTTAAAATCAAGTATTGGTCTCTCCTTCGACCTTGCACATAATTAGACCACCAAAAGCCATACACATGGTAGTTTGGGAAACTTAAAAATAAATGCATACTGCATACCAATCTAGATCTATGCGATGATTATCTTATACACATCTAAATTCTTCGTCCTTGAAACGAAGTGTGCTTACTTGGCATTCATTTCACATACATCCTAAACCAGAGCATAAACAAAGTCATAATAAATAAAAACATGTACACACTTTCATATTTCTGCAAGAGGCAGCTTTAATTCAGCAGCAGCAAAGCTACTATCCCAGAGTAGTCATAGTTTCACTGGCTCTGTCAAAGTCTCTTGTTAGTCTCAGGTCTGGCCAGTGGTCGTGTCCTTTCGTGGAGCGCTTAAACGCTCCCTTTGTTTCCCAGTCTGTGATGCTAGTCTGCCTCCAGGTGGCGACACTGGGGACTGCACATTCTCCTTGTCAGTGAGCTGGGAGAGGAGAATGTCCACACTCTCTTCTAAAACCCCACTCAGAACCTCCTGTTCCTCCTGAGAGAAGCGGCCCAGAACATGCCTGTCCACTGATGTTTTACCTGATGGTCTGCCAATCCCAATACGCAGTCTGGGCATCACCTGGGGGGCACAAGAATAGAATAGTAATTTATTGTCTGTCTTTTTGCTCTGCCCCCCCCCCTTTGACAGACATGATATTTCTCTAGATTCTCTAGCACTTTCCACAAATTTGTCAAAGGGAACAGTCACCTCTCAATTCCTCCCAATGTGGGAAGGGAGAGTATTTGTCTATGTGGAAAGTTACTTACATCAGTCTGCAGACACTCGACACAGGACCGCACACCATTGTGACCCCTGTCAATCAACAACATATAGAATGAGCACAAAGTTGGGAAGATCACATTGTTGTCAGATAGCGTCAATAATCATGCTGCTATCTGTCTGGGAATCAACTCACCTGGCGCTCCCTCCTTGTTTCATAGCAAGCTTTCCAAGAGGCTTATCCAACTCATCATGAACCAGCAGTATGTGCTCAGGCTTGATGCTGTATTTACCCGCTTGATTCAAGGTAATTAAAAACAAAATATCATTAACAATGATATCATTCATATGATCAACTATCATTAACAAACAGGAAAGCAAAGGCTAGCTTTTTCAAACAGAAATTTGTATCCTGTAGCACAAACTCCAAAAAGTTCTGGGACGCTAAAGTCCACGGAGAATAAGAGCACCTCCTCCCAGCTGCACACTGCACTGAGGCTAGGAAACACTGTGACCACCGATAAATCTGCAATAATTGAGAATTTCAATAAGCATTTTTCTACAGCTGGCCATGCTTTCCACCTGGCTACCCCTACCCCGGTCAACAGCCCTGCGCACCCCACAGCAACTTGCCCAAGCCTCCCCATTTCTCCTTCACCCAAATCCAGATAACTGATGTTCTGAAAGAGCTGCAAAATCTGGACCCCTACAAATCAGCCAAGATAAACAACCTGGACGCTCTCTTTCTAAAATTATCCACCGAAATTGTTGCAATCCCTATTACTAGCCAGTTCAATCTCTCTTTCGTATCGTCTGAGATCCTCAAAGATTGGAAAGCTGCCGGGGTCATCCCCCTCTTCAAAGGGGGAGACACTCTAGACCCAAACTGCTACAGACCTATATCTATCCTACCCTGTCTTTCTAAATTCTTTGAAAGCCAGTTAAACAGATCACCAACCATTTTGAATCCCACTGTCCCTTCTCTGCTATGCAATCTGGTTTCCGAGCTGGTCATGGGTGCACCTCAGCCACGCTCAAGGTCCTAAACGATATCATAACCGCCATCGATAAGAGACAATACTGTGCAGCTGTCTTCATCGACCTGGCCAAGGCTTTCAACTCTGTCAATCACCACATTCTTATCGGCAGACTCAACAGACTTGGTTTCTCAAATGACTGTCTCACCTGGTTCACTAACTACTTCTCAAACAGAGTTCAGTGTGTCAAATCGGAAGGCCTGTTGTCCAGACCTCTGGCAGTCTCTATGGGGGTGCCACAGGGTACAATCTTCGGGCCGACTCTTTTCTCTGTATACATCAATGATGACGCTCTTGCTGCTGGTGATTCTCTGATCCACCTCAGACGACACCATTCTGTATACTTCTGGCAGTTCTTTGGACACTGTGTTAACTAACCTCCAGACGAGCTTCAATACCATACAACTATCCTTCCGTGGCCTCCAACTGCTCTTAAATGCAAGTAAAACTAAATGCATCCTCTTTTCAACTGATCGCTGCCCACACCTGACTTAGAATATGTGGACAACTACAAATACCTAGGTGTCTGGTTAGACTGTAAACTCTCCTTCCAGACTCACATTAAGCATCTCCAACCCAAAGTCAAATCTATAATCGGCTTCCTATTTTGCAACAAAGCATCCTTCACTCATGCTGCCAAACATACCCTCATAAAACTGACTATCCTACTGATCCTTGACTTCAGGGATGTCATTTACAAAATATCCTCTAACACTACTCAGCAAATTAGATACAGTCTATCACAGTGTCCCCCGTTCTGTCTCCAAAGCCCCATATACTACCCACCACTGCGACCTGTATGCTTTCGTTGGCTGGCCCTCGCTTCATATTCGTCGCCAAACCCAATGGCTCCAGGTCATCTACAAATCTCTGCTAGGTAAAGCCCCACCTTATCTCAGCTCACTGGTCACCATAGCAGCACCCACCCATAGCACGCGCTCCAGCAGGTATATTTCACTGGTCACCCCCAAAGCCAATTCCACTTTCGGACCCCTTTTCTTCCAGTTCTCTACTGCCAATGACTGGAACGAACTGCAAAAATCACTAAAGCTAGAGACTCATAACTCCCTCACTAGCTTTAAGCACCAGCTTTCAGAGCAGCTCACAGATCACTGCACCTGTACATAGCCCATCCAACTACCTCATCCCCACACTGTTATTTGTATTTTTTATTTTGCTCCTTTGCACTCCAGTATCTCTACTTGCACACTCATCTTCTGCACATTTATCACTCCAGTGTTTAATTGCTATATTGTAATTATTTTGCCACTATGGCCTATTCATTGCCTTACCTCCCTTACCCTACTTCATTTGCACACACTGTATATAGACTTTTTCTATTGTATTTTTGACTGTATGTTTATTATTCCATGTGTAACTGTGTTGTTGTTTGTGTCGCACTGCTTTGCTTTATCTTGGCCAGGTCGCAGTTGTAAATGAGTACATGTTTACAACTAGCCTTTTGAACTAATTCCTCAGTCAAAACTCAAAATGCATAAAATGTAAAAAGGCATCAAGAAGACAAGATTCCTCACCTGCTTTGGCCACGGATACACCATTTATGTTCATCAGTAGTCGTGGTCGGAGAAGCACGATTTGGGTGTCCTGGATGTCAGATACGATGACCTCACCGGACACATGCCTATCACCACGCCAGTTATCAGCTACCCCAAGCCGGGAAGCAAGTGCTTCCAGCACTGCCATGCCTATGCTGTGGCGTGAACTGTTCATTCCAGGGTTTCCCAGTCCCACAACCTGCACAACGACAATAAATACATATTTTCCATATTTGCATATTATATTTCTCTAAACGCCATTGGTGAGCACAGTGGTTCTCCTACCACAAGAACATACTGATTTGTGTCATGTTCGCCACACATTTTTAACTAACAATAACACAAAGTCTTGTTTCAAATATATGATCAAAATCCGTTTTTGGCTCATAATTGTGACAGGGAGCCTTGTTTTTGGAGCTCTTCATGTCTAACTTATAATTATGAAGAATAAAAATGTAGAAGCCCCAGGTAGCCTACATTGCTGCTACCCCACATAGCAAACTTTAAAGACATATAACCCGCCTGCGAGAATCCCTTGATGTGTCCTAATACAAGTGCATAAAAATCAGCAAAATGGACAGCGTGAACTAAATCAAAGGACTGATCGCAGGCGAAGCGAGCCCTTCATCACGGCTTATTGTGAAATAGACACGTAGGCCTTAGCGGACTGAACTCCACTCAATGGTGTAGGAAGTTTCTGATGACTCCACCAACGCAGTGGAGCGGAGACCAGGCTTTGAGGAATCTAGCTCTGATTACATAAATTCGCCCAAGGTCAGTACTTCAAAAACTGTAAATAATGAAACCCCCTGTCTTGTACTTGTTTGTCCTATGTAGTTGCGTGCTTTACTTTGCTGAAATCCATACTTTTTCAATAAACATGAATCAAATACAACCAACGACTGTTTCCCTGCTGAGATTCAATTGGCACATTCGAATTAGAGATGATTTTCCATCTTTGTGCAACAGCAATGAACAAAGAGTTGGTGGTTGCATTTGGTTAACGTTTATTGAAAAATTATGGATTTCAGCAAACAAAAAAAGGCACCCAACTACAGAGGACAAATATAGGTACACAGTAGGCGTTTCATAATAAAAAAATAATTGAAGTATTGACCTTAGGTGAATCGATGTAGTCGGAGCCAGATTCCAGATTCCACAAAGCCTGGTATCTGCTCCACTCCGTTGGTGGAGTCATCAGAAACTTTCTTCATCAAATCAAATTTTATTTGTCACATACACATGGTTAGCAGATGTTAATGCAAGTGTAGCAAAATGCTTGTGCTTCTAGTTCCGACCATGCAGTAATATCTAACAATTTCACAACAACTACCTTATACACACAAGCGTAGAGGAATGAATAAGAATATGTACATACAAATATATGAATGAGCGATGGCCGAACGTCATAGGCAAGATGCAGTAGACGTTATAGAGTACAGTATATACATATGAGATGAGTAATGTAGGGTATGTAAACATTATATAAAGTGGAATTGTTTAAAGTGGCTAGTGATACATTTATTACATCAAATGTTTCATTATTAAAGTGGCTAGAGATGAGTGAGTATGTTGGCAGCAGCCACTCAATGTTAGTGATGGCTGTTTATCAGTCTGATGGCCTTGAGATAGAAGCTGTTTTTCAGTCTCTCGGTCCCAGCTTTGATGCACCTGTACTGACCTCGCCTTCTGGATGATAGCGGGGTGAACAGGCAGTGGCTCGGGTGGTTGTTGTCCTTGATGATCTTTTTGGCCTTCCTGTGACATCGGGTGGTGTAGGTGTCCTGGCGGGCAGGTAGTTTGCCCCCGGTGATCCATTGTGCAGACCTCACTACCCTCTGGAGAGCCTTATGGCT
Organism: Oncorhynchus keta; assembly: GCF_023373465.1. Classification (NCBI taxonomy): domain Eukaryota; kingdom Metazoa; phylum Chordata; class Actinopteri; order Salmoniformes; family Salmonidae; genus Oncorhynchus; species Oncorhynchus keta. Next base: position 10,829,712 of record NC_068445.1, on the reverse strand, counting down.
GTGGGCGGAACAGTTGCCGTACCAGGCGGTGATACACCCCGACAGGATGCTTTCGATTGTGCATCTGCAAAAGTTTGTGAGTGTTTTCAGTGACAAGCTGAATTTCTTCAGTCTCCTGAGGTTGAAGAGGCACCGCTGCGCCTTCTTCACCACGCTGTCAGTGTGGGTGGACCATTTCAGTTTGTCCGTGATGTGTAAGCCGAGGAACTTAAAACGTTCCACTTTCTCCACTACTGTCCCGTCGATGTGGATAGGGGTGCTCCCTCTGCTGTTTCCTGAAGTCCACGATCATCTCCTTTGTTTCGTTGACGTTGAGTGTGAGGTTATTTTCCTGACACCACACTCCGAGGGCCCTCACCTCCTCCCTGTAGGCCGTCTCGTTGTTGTTGGTAATCAAGCCTACCACTGTAGTGTTGACTGCAAACTTGATGATTGAGCTGGAGGCGTGCATGGCCACGCAGTCATGGTGAACAGGGAGTACAGGAGAGGGCTGAGAACGAACCCTTGTGGGGCCCCAGTGTTGAGGATCAGCGGGGTGGAGATGTTGTTATCTACCCTCACCACCTGAGGGCGGCCCGTCAGGAAGTCCAGGACCCAGTGGCACAGGGCGGGGTCGAGACCCAGGGTCTCGAGCTTAATGACGAGTTTGGAGGGTACTATGGTGTTAAATGCTGAGCTGTAATCGATGAACAGCATTCTTACATAGGTATTCCTCTTGTCCAGGGTTAGGGCAGTTGGCAGCGTGATTGCGTCGTCTGTGGCCCTCTTGAAGCATGTGGGAACAGCAGACTGGAATATGTCCGTAAACACACCAGCAAGCTGGTCTGCGCATGCTCTGAGGACGCAGATGGGGATGCAGTCTGGGACGGCAGCCTTGTGAGGGTTAACACGTTCAAATGTTTTACTCACGTTGGCTGCAGTGAAGGAGAGCCCACAGTTTTTGGTAGCGAGCCGTGTCAGTGGCACTGTATTGTCCTCAAAGCGAGCAAAGAAGTTATTTAGTTTGTCGGGGAGCAAGACATCGTGGTCCGGGACGGGGCAGGTTTTCCTTTTGTAGTCCGTGATTGACTGTAGACCCTGCCACATACCTCTCGTGTCTGAGCCGTTGAATTTTGACTCTACTTTGTCTCTATACTGACACTTAGCTTGTTTGATTGCCTTGCAGAGGGAATAGCTACACTGTTTGTATTCGGTCATGTTTCAAGTCACCTTGCCCTGATTAAAGCAGTGGAGTGGAGTTTAGTCCGCTACATAAGCCTATGGCTCATTCTAAATTCGTGACAGGTCACATAAAAGTCTACTTTTTCTCAAAGCACAATGGCCACAAAAAAAGGTTGTAGAGTTGTGGCTGCAGAAAGGCCTGTTGAAAGACTCTGCCATGCTTTTGCCATTGTTCCCATTCTCCTTCCCATAATTAGAACTATGAACTTATAGAAAATAAATAGAAGATTTATTTTCTGTATTGCAATAGCCTGCTTTCAAACTGATTGGTATACCGCTACACGCCTAGTCGTTATCAATAACTAACATAACTTGTATGCCTAAAACAATGTAATTATCCATCTAATAATAAAAACAGAAATTTGTCAAGTTAGTTAAAAGCCATCGTTTATTTTAAATACTTTTTGCCTAGTGAGCTTTGCAGCCCAAAAGACACTCATACCTAGGAAGGTGACGCTACAGTAGTAGGCTAAGGGACCTAACGTCTCCTCCTGCCAAGTCTCCTCCTGCCAAATCTCCTCATGAGCCAGGTGTCCTATTCAAATCCCACGGTGAAATCGGCTCAAAACAAGTGAGTTAGCCTAGGCTAGATTAAGCACGTGGGGTGATCAGTATGATACTGTTTTCACATGCAAAACTTTTGATTTAAAACATGCTTTATCTGCCTTCCCAATGAAAACTAATTTGTAATTCTAACATCTATTTTATGAAAAAGAGATGTGTGTTTCTGGACGATGCACCATACTACATTGTTGACAACATGACTCCCTCACCAATTTTGTCCGTTCACGTCACAGGTCATAGGCCGGTGCACCGTAGCTCAGGTTAATACTGACAATCATTGACAATAACACACAGGAGCAAAAAAACTTTTATAACGTAAAAACACAAGATAAAGTTTGTCAAATGTATGTCAAACATTTAAAGTGTTTGCATTTTAGCAAACCTTAACCTAATTGCTATATTAATTATCCTAACCTGCTTGAAAAGTCAACACTGACCAACTGTATCCAATCTAGTCAAAACAGTGTATGCAATGTACTGACTACAACATATTTGGGTTGCAATAGTTTTTCTTTAATAATTCACTTACCAGTCTCCGGCGAGAATTTGTGTGGACTCCAGCTTCACTGCCCATCATAGGTCCAACGGGTCCAGTCAGCATCGCTCGATTTATCAGTTTTAATAAAAGTCGTCTCATTGTGACAAAGTTCAGCAGAGTCTTGAAAAACGGTGACACACAAAGCCAAAGTTTAGACCTACCAACAACAGTGACGTTTCCCAGGCTTTAATGTCTATTGACGTTTCTCATAAGCACAGAAAAGGCAACGTTACAAACACTTTTACGTTCATAACTTCATGTTCTCTTGGAGCCTAGCGTCAAAAGCCTACTGTCTGTGACCACCATCAATAGCTTAGATCCAATAACGTACTCCTGACGTTTCAGTTCAGTAATAAACTAATATATTTGAAATGTCTATAGTTTAAAAATCTCGGTCCTCGCTATAAAATTGAGAACACAAAAGAAGAAACATTGGAAAATGATATCTATATAGTTATTTTGGTAAAAACAAACCTGCCGTACCATGCAACTTTGACATGAATCAAAGAGACCGGTGGACAGAAAACTGAGAGGGTTCATTGTGACCAACTTCTGATCTTTTCAACCATACCGCCACCTAGCTTGGAGGTTTATAAATTCACTTACGGTGTCTTCAGAAACTACTCACACCCCTTGACTTTTGCCACAGTTTGTGGTGTTACAGCCTGAATTTAAAATGGATGAAATTTAGATTTTTTTTAACGATCTCCACACAACACCCCATTAGTCAAAGTGGAAAATGTGTTTAGAAATGTTTACAAATTAATAAAAATGAAAAGCTGAAATGCCTTGTGTCAATAAGTATTCAAGTCTAGATGAGTTCAGGAGTAAACATGTGCTTAACAAGTCACGTAATAACTTGCAAGGACTCACTCTGTAAGCAATAATAGTGTTTAACAGGATTTGTAAATTACTACCCCATCTCTGTACTCTACACATACAATTATCTGTAAGGTCCCTCAGTCGAGCAGAGAACTTATAGCAAAGTTTCAACCACAAAGACCAATGGTTCGCAAAGAAGGGCACCTATTGGTAGATTAGCATGCTGCAGTTATTAATTACATTTTGGATGGTGTATCAACACCAACTCAGTTGCAGGATGAGAAGGAAGCCGTACAGGCATATCACCATGAGGCCAATGGTGATTTTAAAAAAGTTAGAGTTTAATGGCTCTGATAGGATAGGAAATAACTGAGAATGGATCAACAGCACTGTAGTTACTCCACAATGCTAATCTAAATAACAGAGTGAAAAGAAGGAAGCCTGTACACAATAAAAATATTCCAAAACATGCATCCTGTTTGCAATAAGGCACTGAAGTAATACTGCAAGAAAAGTGGCAAAGAATGGATATTTTTGTCTTGAATACAAAGCATTATGTTTGGGCCAAATACAACACAAACATCACTGAGCACCACTCCTCATATTTTCAAGCATGGCGGTGGCTGCATCATGTTCTGGGTATGCTTGTCATCGGCAAGGACTAGGCAGTTTTTTAGGATAAAAATAAACGGAATAGTCTTCTTTCCAACAGACACTGGGAGACAAATCCACGTTTCAGCAGGACAATTACCTAAAACACAAGGCCAAATATACTCTGGAGTTGCTTACCAAGATAACATTGAATGTTCCTAACTGGCATAGCTACAGTTTGACTTAAATTGACTTGGAAATCTATAGCAAGACTTGAAAATGGCTGTCTAGCAATGATCAACAACCAATTTGACACATTTTTTAAAGAATAATTGCCAAATATTGTATAATCCAGGTGTGCAAAGCTCTTAGAGACTTACCCAGAAAGACTCACAGCTGTAATCGCTGCCAAAGGTGATTCTAACATGTATCAATTCAGGGGGTTGAAAATTATTCTATTGAAGATATATTCATGTTTTTTTGCCTCTATTAATTATTTTTTTCATTTTCTTCCACTTTGACATTACGGAGTATTTTGTGTATATCGTTGACAATTTTTTTTTTTAAATCCATTTTAATCCCACTTTGTAACACAACAAGATGTGGAAAAAGTCAAGGGGTGTGAATATTGTAAATGCACTGAAAACACACCTTAACACTCGTAGCAAATGCACAGTGTAATATACATAGGCTACTGGTTTGGAAAAGGGATTTTGGACCATTCGGCATTGTGAAAATTTATGTGTTGAAATTATATTTAATTTCAATAGGCCATTGAAACTAATGATGATGATACAGCATTAGGTGCATGTACCTCAATCAGCCTGACTAACCGGTGTCTGTATGTAGCCTCGCTAATTTGATAGCCTCAATACTGTATATAGCCTGTCTTTTTACTGTTGTTTTATTTCTTTACCTACCTATTGTTCACATAATACCTTTTTTCACTATTAGTTAGAGCCTGTAAGTAAGCATTTCAACGTAAGCCTGTTGTATTCAGCGCACGTGACAAATAAACTTTGATTTGATTTGAGCTGGTGTAGCCTACAGGAGTAAATGAGTTCAATGAAGAAAAGAGAAAAACTAAATTTTGCACCAAGATCATATTTATTGTCTAGAAAAATACTGCAAACATTTATTTTCTTGACCCAATAACACACTATTAACTGTCTGTTTAATCTTAATATGGAGACACAGTATATCAGTTTATTCCTGTTTGATGAAAAATTATTGCGACACAAGGGTTCTAATTTCTTCACTTTGTGTCTGCAGAGATACCACAGGCACATTAGAGTTCAAAATTCACACATCTAGAATCTGTCTCAGTAGTCTGTCACATCAGGGTAGCAGGGGATGGCATCAGGGACAGGCTGGCATCTCTCTACGGCAGCATTAATCTCCCCACCCTCACAAGTCCCTGTGATGGTGGTCCAGTGGCTGTCTCCATTATGGTAGGTCTGGCTCAGTCTACCCGTGAAGGGGATGTCAGCTGTCATCTTCCTGTCCTCCATCTGCACGGTACAGGAGTGGTTGGGAGGGACCAACAGCTCCACAGAGATGGAGTGGCTGATGGACTCCACCATGGTGGTACTCACTGAAAAGCTCACGGCCTGCTGCTTGGTGAAGTCCATGGTGCCTGAACTGAGGATGGGCACCTTGGCTGTCATGGTGGTGGAACTGTTGTGGCTTTCCCAGACAATGTCCCAGGTCTTCTCAACAGTGCTGGTCTTCTCCAGCAAGACCGTCTTCTCTACACTGCTGCACTCCAGGTTGGTGACCCTGACGAACTGCAAGGCCTCAAGAGGGTGGTTGAACAGCTCGATCTGGTCGTTGGCCTACTCCAGGTGAGAGATGTGCTGGCTGTAGGCATCTGTGTTGATGGCCAGGACCTGGTAGCTCTTGTACCAGTAGTCATCACCCTCCAAGGGCAGGAAAAAGGCTTTATGTTGGGTCACAACCTTTCCCAGACTGTATTTGTTCTTGCCGACATATATCTCAACGTCTGGGCAGGTCTTGACAGTATGATGAGGGACAGCACCGTATTCCTCCTCGATCCACTCCACAAACTCAAAGTTGTCCATGTTGACCAGGACTTCGAACTTGGAGGATGAATACTTCAAGTTCGAAAACCACCATAGTCCCTGTGCTCAAGAACAATAAGGTAACCTGCCTAAATTACTACAGACCCGTAGGACTCTCATCTGTAGCCATGAAGTGCTTTGAAAGGCTGGTCATGGCTCACATCAACATCATTATCCCAGAAACCCCTAGACCCACTCCAATTTGCATACCGCACCAACAGAGCCACAGATGATGCAATTTCTATTGCACTCCACACTGCCCTTTCACACCTAGACAAAAGGAACACCTATGTGAGAATGCTATTCATTGACTACAACTCAGCATTCAACACCATAGTGCTCTCAATGTTCATCACTAAGCTAAAGGCCCTGGGACTAAAAACCTCCCTCTGCAACTGGATCCTGGACTTCCTGACGGGCCGCCCCCGTCATGGTAAGGGTAGATAACAATACATCCGCCACGATGATCCTCGACACGGGAGCCCCTCAGGGGTGTGTGCTCAGTCTCCTCTGTTACTCCCTGTTCACTCATGACTGCACGGCCAGGCACGACTCCAACACCATCATTAAGTTTGCTGATGACACAGAAACCTGGCCGTGTGGTGCCAGGACAACAACCTCTCTCTCAACGTGATCAAGACAAAGGAGAAGATTGTGGACTACAGGAAAAGGAGGACCGAGTGTGACAGTATAACTTTAGACGGTCCCCTTGCCCATACCCAGGCTCGACCCAGGGACCCTCTGCACACAGACAACAGTCACCCACGAAGCATCGTTACCCATCGCTCGGTTACACTCACCCCCCTTTTGACCTCCTCCTTTTCCGCAGCAACCAGTGATCCGGGTCAACAGCATCAATGTAACAGTATAACTTTAGTCCGTCCCTCTCCTCGCCCCAACCTGGGCTCAAACCAGGGACCCTCTGCACACATCAACAGTCACCCTCGAAGCATCGTTACCCATCGCTCCACAAAAGCCACGGCCCTTGCAGAGCAAGGAGAACCAATACTTCAAGGTCTCAAAGCGAGTGACGTCACTGATTTAAACGCTATTAGCGCGCACCACTGCTAACTAGCTAGCCATTTCACATCGGTTACACCAGCACGCCCCGATTCTCAACGGGGCTATAGTGGAGCAGGTTTAGAGTTTCAAGTTCCTTGGTGTCCACATCACCAACAAACTAACATGGTCCAAGCACACCAAGACAGTCGTGAAGAGGGCACAACAAAACCCTTCCCCCCCAGGAAACTGAAAAGATTTGTCATGGGTCCTGAAATCCTCAAAAGGTTGTACAGCTGCACCATCAAGAGCATCCTGACTGTTTGCATCACTGCCTGGTATGGCAACTGCTCGGCCTCCGACCCCAAGGCTCTACAGAGGGTAGTGTGTACGGCCCAGTGCATCACTGGGGTCAAGCTTCCTGCCATACCAGGCGGTGTCAGGGGAAGGCCCTAAAAATTGTCAAAGACTCCAGCCACCCAAGTAATAGACTGTTTTCTCTGCTACCACATGGCAAGCGGTACCGGAGCGCCAGGTCTAGGTCCAAGAGCCTTTTAAACAGCTTCTACCCCCAAGCCATAAGACTCCTGAACATCTAATCAAATGGATACCCCCCCTCCCCAATTTTACGCTGCTGCTACTCTCTGTTTATTATCTATGCATAGTCACTTTAATAACTCTACCTACATGTACTTATTACTTCAATTACCTCGACGAACCGGTGCCACCGCACACTCTGTACCTCCAATATGGCAGCCGGACACTGGGTGAGTCGAAAGAAAGTCGGACTATCGAAAGCGCACATGTAATTGGCCTGCCTTTCTGTCAGATATTAGTAGAAACATGACTGCGTCATGTCTACTTTTGGGAAACTCAGAATGATGGTGAAAAACATTGCATGTAAATGCATGTATCTTAACATGCTTTCATCTTGTAAACATGTTACATATAACGTTACATGTATCACGTTTAATTGCAGTTGTGTAGTCTACTGTGCGCAATGTCATTTTTAGACTTGTCGACGTGCCATTTCTAAACACTGATGGCAAGCTTGCGTAAGGGCAGACCTATGGGTTCCTTGCCCGGCTGCCGATGATGACCAATTTACGAAGCGAGTGGCTCGAGCAAAAATAGCCTACAGCCTACGGTGATAACCGTCTCATACTAGGAAGTTATAATATGAGGAGATTAAAATGAGGTTATCCTGGTGGAAGATATTCATGTGTCCTCACTATTGCTTTCATAAAATCTTGAGTTGTCTATGTGAAAACGATTGAGACTGTACAATACAATACCTCATGACACTATTATACCAGTAATAATTTGTCATGTTTGCTTTCATAAAAGTTTGAGTTGTGTTTCCTGAAATACGCTAAGCGGTGAGACTGGCAACAACCCTGTTCAATTCGTTCTACTGCTAGCCAAAATGAAGGTGATCAGGATAGCTAATATATTGCATCTGAAACAGTTATCAAAGTTGTATTTCCGAGCGAAACAGGGGGTGATACGTGATGGAAAACCAACACCTGAGTTTATGGACCTAAATCAAAGGAAGGGACAGAAAATCACACCACCATTTAAATCTGAGTGGTATCAATGGAACGTCTGGCTCTGAGGCTGCGCTGGTAGCAGCCGACTCTACTGTTTCCCATGCCTACAGTTCTACACCAGCGACAACGTGTGGACAAGAGCCAGTTACTGCAACTTGAACTTGCATATTGTGCTCAACAAGAATGAAAAGTATTTCTTACATCCAAAGCCAGATAGCTCTTAATGAGACATTTGGCAGCTCACGGATAGATCTGGCATTGAATGAACAACGGAGATTGAACATCAGCATGCACAATGCAAAGGCAGAAGATAAAATATTTCGAAAGAGCTAATAAATGCTAGGCTACATGCTACCTAGGTAAACAGGAGTCTGTAATTGAGAGTGCCAGATCAACACACGGGCAACTCTGGAACTATTATATGCCTTGGTTTCTATGAGCGACTCGAGCAGAAATGCAATAAACTGGGCCTGGCTGAAAGCCAAACTCATAGAAACAGCCAATGAATCTTCTACAACATACTGGACAATATCAATGTTCAGATGAGAGCCAGGTTTGACCACTGATAGATAACGGTTCTCCAGTTGGGTAGAGGAATAAGGCAACCTCACAGAGAGTTAGTCACACTTAACCACTTTATTTAGAGAGGACATATGAGATGGATGTGGTTCTGTACAGAGAATAGTTCTGAATGAATATGCTAATTGGCTCTAGCCAGAATAGAAAGAGGAGTGGGAGGCGTGGGAGGCCCCGGTGCACAACTGAGCATAATGACAAGTACATTGGAGTGTCTAGTTTGAGAAACAGACGCCTCAAGTCCTCAACTGGCAGCTTCATTAAATAGTACTCGCAAAACACCAGTCTCAATGTCAACAGTGAAGAGGCGACTCCGGGATGCTGGCCTTCTAGGCAGAGTTCCTCTGTCCAGTGTCTGTGTTCTTTTGCCCATCTTGATCTCTTCTTTTGTTTGGTCAGTCTGAGATATGGCTTTTTCTTTGCTACTCGGGCCTAAAAGGGCAGCATCCCGGAGTCGCCTCTTTACTGTTGACATTGAGACTCAAATGTTTCCTTTATTTAGGCAATTTCGACCTGTTGCAATTTGGGCAGCATGCATGCCAAATATACAGCTTGTTGGGTTGTGGCCATAGACATATAATCCATAGGTTTTGGAACCTCTTACCTTGGCTTTTTTAGTGTTAAACTCATAAGTATGCTAGCAATGGCTGCCAGTCCTGACTTGAATGTGAACTGCCATCTATGGATTATATTTCTATGGTTGGTTGTGACTGTCTGTTTTCCTTTTGCAGATTTCAAAATACAATTGTGGGAAAAACATACAGTCGGGAAAGCAAATGCCTACCGCTGAAAAGAGAAGACTAATCGGTCTATAGAACCAATTATTTCTTAACAACTCCCAATTTTTTGCGAACAGCAGCACAGTTTTTAAAAGTACAAATGTTCCCCGTCTGTGGATATCCTATAAACGCCACTGCTCAACTGTAGCCTATGCCACATCGCAAATGTCATCATGGGTTATTATAGGCCTACTCGTTGGCATTTGGGTTGCTGCCTGTGGTGTTGAAAGTTGTCTGTACGTGCGGGCCAGTTGCGTGTGGCACAAGCTATTAGGGCCTGTGAATGTGTCTAATGGTTGCGCTGCATACCTGCTGCTGTTTGATGGTTGGCTGTAGTTGTTTGATGGTTACTTTGTGATCGTGTCATACTGATGACTACCGTAACAAAAATCCGCTTTTTGACCGTGCGTGTGTGAGTGAGAGATGGGGACGTGGGGGGTAGGGTGGTCATTAGAAAGTGCCTACCCGGCCTCAGACCTCACCGCACGTCACTGACACACACACACACACACACACACACACACACACACACACACACACACACACACACACACACACACACACACACACACAAACTTAATGATGGTGTTGGAGTCGTGCCTGGCCGTGCAGTCATGAGTGAACAGGGAGTAACGAAGGAGACTAGGCACGCATCCCTGAGGGGCCCCAGTATTGAGGATTAGCGTGGCAGATGTGTTGTTACTTACCCTTAACACCTGGAGGCGGCCCATCAGGAAGTCCAGGATCCAGTTGCAGAGGGAGGTGTTTAGGGGTCCTTAGCTTAGTGATGAGCTTGCGGGCACTATTGTGTTGAACGCTGAGCTGTAGTCAATGAATAGCATTCTCACATAGGTGTTCCTTTTGTCCAGGTGTGAAAGGTCAGTGTGGAGTGCAATTGAGATTGTGACATCTGTGGATCTGTTGGTGCATTATGCAAATTTGAGTGGGTCTAGGGTCTCTGGGATAATGGTTTTGATGTGAGCCATGACCAGCCTTTCAAAGCATTTCATGGCTGTAGATGTGAGGGATACGGGTCGCTAGTCATTTAGGCAGGTTACCTTAGTGTTCTTGGGTACAGGGACTATGGTGGTCTGCTTGGTATTACAGACTCCGACAGGGAGAGGATGAAAATGTCAGTGAAGACACTTGCCAGTTGGTCAGCGCGTGCTCGGAGTACACGTCCTGGTAATCCATCTGGCCCCGCGGCCTTGTGAATTTTGACCTGTTTAAAGGTGTTACTCACATTGGCTGCGGACAGCGTGATCACACAGTCGTCCGGAACAGCTGATGCTCTCATGCATGTTTCAGTGTTACTTGCCTCAAAGTTATTTAGCTTGTCTGGTAGGCTCGTGTCACTGGACAGCTCTCAGCTGTGCTTCCCTTTCTAGTCTGTAATAGTTTGCAAGCCCTGCCACATCAGACGAGCGTCAGAGCCAGTGTAGTACAATTCGATCTTAGTCCTGTATTGAAGCTTTGCCTGACTAGCAAGTGAGGTTGTTCTCGGAGATATCACAAGCCTTCCTTTGATAAGCCAAGACAAGAACCTCCTTCAGAATCCCCCAGATGTAATGTTGACCCTATTGGGTGAGGGCCAAAAACTTGTATTTGTACCCGATTGGCCAAATCTACTGATGATCCCAAGTGTCAAGGCCATCTCTATAAGTCCTTGACACAGATAGCTATTATCAATGTCTTTATCACGCTAGTTCAATGTTCCTCTGCAGATAATGAAATAGGACAGGCAGTATAAAGGTCTTTACATTGATAGGCTGTATTACGGTCTTTACATTGATAGGCTGTATAAAGGTCTTTACATTGATAGGCTGTATTACGGTCTTTACATTGATAGGCTGTATAAAGGTCTTTACATTGATAGAATCTGTATTTGATCATTCTTTATCACCCCACTTGTCGTCCTTTCTGCCATTCAACTCCATATCAATAATGCACAAGTTACCCTTTGGAAACAATAAAGATCCATTGAATTGCATCATGCTATTATGCCCACAACTAAATTCTCCTTCCTAACCAACTTTGAGGAAACGTATGGGAACACCGATAAGACTGTCTGATATTTCAGGACAGTCAGCTCTGTCCTCGAAGCCTTTTACCTCTTATCTCTGTTATTACTCTGTTTGCGTAATCATGTTAATAATCCCTCGTCTTCAATGTGTCTGTTCTTCCGTTCTCATAGCTGGTGTGACAAGTGAGAAGACAGGACAATTTGTCTTCCAAAGAAAACTGCACATCAACAAGATGGCAACAACAACAAAAATATTCTGAAGTGTCTAAACTCCAAGTTACATTATTTTATCAAGCTAATACATTGTCATGGTGTGGTGCGGTCAAGGGCGTAAGAGAGAGGGGGCTGGAAAGAGAGAAGAGAGCGAGAGAGAGAGATTAGCTCGTACATTTCAGATGATTATGATAATGAAACCAATAATAACAATAAAACAAAAAGAAGAGCGTGTAGCATTTTATCCACTTTCCTCCTGTTTGTCCTATCATGCTAGTCCATGTCAAAGCCCTGAGAGAGTGAGTGTTGTAATTTACGAGTGTCATAAAGGAGCTAGCTATATAACCCTGGAGAACGGACAGGTTCACTGCTCACTGAGGGAAGACTGTGAGGGTGAGTGCACTGGCTCTTCTACTTGTGCATTTAGGGCACTATTTCAATGGAGCTAATGGAAGAAGAATCGCTAACACAACGTTTCAAATGCTACGTCATGTTGATTTAACGTGAATTTGTGTAACACTATAGTGTTATAGCTATAGTAGTAACCACTATTGTACTTTAATGTTTCCTAATATTCCTCCTCTTTCCTGGTCTTCCTCAGATGAAGCTGTTTGTCTTGGTGGTCGTTTCCCTGCTGCACCTGGGGCTGTCCTGTGCCCAGGATGCAGGCTCCCCTCCAGGCAGCCTGCAGGACATAGTGAGGAAGAGCTCACTGAGACAGAAGGGTAAATGATATACCCCTTTTATTCAACCAATCCCAGCGTTCAACCTCTTAGAAAGGAAAACAGAAAACATTCAGAAAGTCAGTTGTTTCAACACAACAGTAATGGGTGCATGTTGTGACAGTATCCGTGTCCGAATACCCATACCAGCGTACTACATACTTCAACTGCATACTATGTACTCATCATCACATACTATTTAGCATGTACCGTTTAGTAAAACGTTTGCAGTATGCCACGGCCTCAATGCAGTACTGGCTCCTGACTGGCTGAGTAGGTGGGCTGAGGCGGGGCCATGTGCGGATGAATTTTTTAAAAATTGAATTAAAATGCATCACATTAACCAACCTGATAATAGCTCATTTCCAATTTGATTAATTTCTCTAAACTCTGAATAGGATAGGAATGGAGTTATTGGCCTACTCAGGCTGGTTGGAGGCAGACTATCACATTCAACCTATAATGTAGCCCATATAGTCCGTCTATCCTATTTAAAGGACTACATACAGAAACTGATAATTTGGTTCCATTTCAACATATTTATTAGGGAAACCAAAGTGCTGTAACATATAGGAGCCACATCATCATGGCGCTATAGGAGCACGCAACGGACGTCATCATAGCACGCAACGGACGTCACCATAGCACGCAACGGACGTCATCATAGCACGCAACGGACGTCACCATAGCACGCAACAGACGTCACCATAGCACGCAACGGACGTCATCATAGCACGCAACGGACGTCACCATAGCACGCAACAGACGTCACCATAGCACGCAACGGACGTCATCATAGCACGCAACGGACGTCACCATAGCACGCAACGGACGTCATCATTGCACCCAACGGACGTCACCATAGCACGCAATGGACGTCACCATAGCACGCAACGGACGTCACCATAGCACGCAACGGACGTCACCATAGCACGCAACGGACGTCACCATAGTACGAAACGGATGTCATCATAGCACGCAACGGACGTCACCATAGCACGCAACGGACATCACCCTAGCACGCAACGGACGTCACCATAGCACGCAATGGACGTCACCATAGCACGCAACGGACGTCACCATAGCACGCAACGGACGTCACCATAGCACGCAACGGACGTCACCATAGCACGCAACAGAACAGTGTACTGCCGGTTTGTTGTTTTTATGTAATAGTTTTTATTAAATAGTTTTTCATCGTAGCTTAAGTTTCTATTGCTTCTGGTTCTGCGAACCGGTCAGCCTTTATGGCTGGGACCTCACATTTTTGTCCCGGATTCCTGTTGAGTAGCAGCTGCTAGACATCATAACAATGGAGCAGGGTAACGTTAGCAGTGTTAGCCCATCTGTATTTTTATCCATGGCTGGGCACAAATGCTTCAGGTGTGAGATGATTTCCACACAATCACAAGTTGAAGATAAGGTGTAACTGGAAAATGGACAGGGACTTGTCTGCCCTAAGAGCACCACCATCAAGCATCTTAGGGAAGTGATTCTCCGGCTGTTAGCTCGGCTGCAAGGAAAAAGGACAACCTGCTTTCTATGTACACCGACCTTTCTGTAACCAAGGGGAAACTGAATATCAGTTTTAAATGCCTCCTGTAGCAAAGCTGTCGATGAGTCAGGTGGCGTTGATCTGTCCTAATCCAACTGACAGATATTAAGCTCAACTGGGAGACTGGACACTCGCAAGGCGTAGGAGATCGGAGAGGCAGTCTGGCCACCCATCTATCCGAGAAGGTCTGATCCAGCTATCAAACAGCTTTTCCCCGCTTAAGACGGACATACCAGGCCCGGGGGTCATTACAGATCCTGGGTGTATACCAACAGCCGGCGGCCGCCCAGTGAAACCCTCCCCCATGACCACCACAGTTCAGTAGGTTGTTTACCCATCGGATTCCATCACGACCACCATCATTGTGGGCAGCTCGATGGTGAGAGATTTTGGCCTGCCTACGGTCTGTGGACCGACCAAGGTCCACTGTCACACAGGAGCCCGTGTCCATGACATCAACTCTCTCCTGTCTACGGTTCTGGCCAATTACTCCAATATTGACACCATCGTCACTCGTGTATGTTTTAACGACCTCAGCCTACAAAACTAAGACAAACCATATGTTCAAATCAAAAGGCCTGATTAACTTGACATCAATCATGCAGCCACATCCTGAGTCCCTGGTGCCGTCACATTCAGAAATCAAAAGGTGGTTTAGTATTTATTTTAAAAGCCCTGATGAAGACCAAGAGGACAAGAAGCACTTTTCAATGGGAAAACATAAATCCACTTTGGGTAAAAAATTTTTTTTTAAAGACTTCTGTTTTCAAAGATGTATCCTACGATGCAATACTTGTGATCATATTCAGGAGAAGAAAAACTACTTGGCCTACATTTGAACACCACCGCAGCAGCTTCGCTATTCGGCGTCTTCCCATTTAAGTAGCTTAATGTTGTTGTTTGGCTACTTGAAGAGAACTAGGGCCTATCACCCCCAGCCCACCTCTTCCAATGCGTTATGGAAAAGTGTGCATCAAATTCTACTAGATGAAGAGCCAAAATGAGTAGGCCTATAACATCCTGACATTTAAACCATACTCGATTAAAAAAAAAACATCACATAGGCTACTATAAAATATCATTTTTTTTCTCATGCTGAGAATGTGTCATGTGCGATTGCGTTGTTTCCTGCTATTCGTTGATTTCGATAGCGCATCCCCATATCTCATTGACAAAAGCCAAAACGAGTATGACATGCGGGCATTTATAGTATACTCGATTTTCGAAATGTTGCATACTATTAAACCAAAAAAATGTGCGTACTCAAATTGCCTACTATTTAGGACTAAAGTATTGGTATTCTGACATGTCCAGTGTATTCTTTGTCTTCCAGTGTCCCTGTTAAACCCAGTGCTGGAAGGAAAGGTCCCCCCACTGTCCAGTAATGGTCCTATCCAGGGTCCAAAGAACCCGCCTGAGTTTGAGGACCAACAGAAGCCTGCTCCATTCATGTTCGGGGACAATGTCAACCTGCAGTGGCTGAGCTGGAATGGTTCTCTCCCCACCGCAGCTATGGGCATCTACAACGGCTACACCGAACGCACCGACTACATCTGCAAATACAACTGCGAAGCCGGCTTCTACACTCCTAGCAAGGGCCCGTACTGCCAATACCCCTACGGTGAGAGAGAGTACAAAGCCTCAGAGTTTGAGATCCTGGCCAACAGAGACAACTTTGAGTTTGTTGAGTGGAAGGAGGACTCATACGGCTCGTTGCCCAAACACTCAGTTAGAACGTGCTCTGGAGTGGGCATCTACGTTGGGAAGAACAAGTATGGCTTGGGGAAGGTGGTCCCTCAGTTCGAGGCTTTCTTTTTGCCCTGGGAGGGCGATGAGTACTGGTACAAGAGCTACCAGGTCCTGGCCATCAACAGAGATGCCTACACCCAGCATATCTCCCATGTCAAGTATGGCATTGATGAGGTGGAAATGTTCCACTACCCCCCTGAGACCATGCGCCTCTCCGGCGTCACCAACAACGAGTGCCAGACGGTGGTGAAGACGGTGACCATCTCCAAGACGTCGGAGGTGGAGAGCACCTGGAACATCGGACGCACCACCATGCTGGGCGTCACCGCCGGCATCACCGCCAAGATCCCCCTGATCGGCTCCGCAGGGGTTGAGTTCAGTGGGGAGAAGACCCTGCAGTTCAACAGGGGCACCACCATGGTGGAAGCCCTCAGCCACTCTGTGTCTGTGGAGCTCAAGGTGCCACCCAACCACTCCTGTAGCGTGCGCATGGAGGGCCGTAAGATCACAGCAGACATCCCCTTCACAGCCAGGCTGAGCCGTACATACCGCAACGGAGAGACCCAGTGGACCTCCATCTCTGGGGTGTACGATGGCATTCAGATTGGCGAGATCCGGGCCGTGGTGGACCGCTGTGAGCCTGTCGTAGACTCCAAACCCTGTCCTTAAGACTGATCTCATCCAAACTGACTCATTACTCTGAACCTAATAAATCTATCTACACTCATAAGTGTACAGTATATGTTCCAATGTATATGGTCTGGATTTCCTGTAACTTCCAAGGCTATACCAACACTGATTAATGTGATGTACATTTTGCATAAGTATTGTACAGTTTGTGGTTCCTGACCAAGTGTAAACTACAATGCAATGGCAAAACTGACTCCTGTGATTCTTCTGTTCAAAAGCTTTTTCACAATTTATGTTTGTGAAAGGAAATGACAGCAAATACACACACGTGCCTTTATCTGTTTCACATAGAAATATTGCACTTTATATTTATTGAATTCCTTGTTATTGTCTTTTCTTATCTACAATTTGATAGGCTTAACAAATTACTGCTACTGACTTTACGGTACAGCTCATAACTTTGCCTCCATTGCAATTACTATAATGGAGCAGCAGAGGGCAGCAACAGCTAATGGATTTTGGAGAGCAGGAATAGTTGACAGCTGGCCTGAGATGGAAGTTGGGATCAGATTACACAACCTGTGTGTGTGTGTGTGTGTGTGTGTGTGTGTGTGTGTGTGTGTGTGTGTGTGTGTGTGTGTGTGTGTGTGTGTGTGTGTGTGTGTGTGTGTGTGTGTGTGTGTGTGTGTGTGTGTGTGTGTGTGTGTGTGTGTGTGTGTGTGTGTGTGTGCTTGCTTGCCTGTGTCCTTGCGTGGACATCTCTGTGTGTGTGTGTGTGTGTGTGTGTGTTTTGTGCATGTCCTTTCCACAGTGTCAATAAGCACTTACTGCTTACTGCAACTATACACCGTGTCTAAGAAGAGAGGTGTATCAGGGTTCTACATGAAAGCTGTGCACTCAGCTGCGCCCAACTCAGAGTTGCTATTGACAATTATTGACAGCTATACAAGTGCTTTCTTAGAGATGGTCTGTACAGTAGAGAAGACCATGATGTGGCGGCCAGTCTGTATGAAACCTCTGGCCTAGAGGACTGGACCTGCAGCCTCCTCCCTCCACTGTGACTGCACTTACCAGTGGGATGAATAAAATATGTCTCATGCCCTCTGTTCTCCCTCTCTCTCATGGCCGAGATGAAATGCTCCAGTAATTTTCCTTCATGTGGAATAATGGCCAAGGTGTGCTCTGTATCACTCTGAATCCTCTCCCCTTATCGATTGCGTCAGGGCAGGGTCTGGTGTCTGTAGCCGTTGGAATGGGAAGGATGCTGTGAGCTGCTTGTATGATGTAATGTTACCACAGTAACTCAGAACTATAGATTTTTTGATTATTCCAGAAAATAGGACACTCTCAATCCTGAAATGTATGCTTTTTAAAATCTTCTATAAAAAGAAAAACACCAGAATGTAGATATGAGAATTGTTATGGCATTGACTCGATCTAACACTGTTTTTTGTTTGTTTGTTGTGAAAGTCCATCCGCTAGTACAGTGTGGTCTGATAGGGTTAGCCCTCAAAGGCCCTAAAAGGCTTTAGTATGGGTGAGTGAACAGATCCAGCTGGGTGGCCAGATACTTGTGTGCACGGTGGCAGGGACAAGGCAGGGGGCTTCTTCACACTTCACATTTCTGTGTAACTTCTGTTAGACATGTTAGTATTAATGAGATCCTAACAGTATCCCTGAATGATCCAAGTGCCCATGGCCTTCCTTTAGCTTGAAGATGGTCCCCATTATCACTCCAGTATTGCAAGGATGAAGTTTGTGTGTGTTGATTGTTTGTGTTGTCAGTAGGATTACAGCTGTGTAACCAGAAAGCAAATTGCACATTGAACACCAGCCTTTGTGTCCCGCTAAATATACACACACACGAATGTGCACAAGCACACATACACACACATGCACATGTGCGGCACCTCAGAGGAGGAAGGGGAGGACCATCCTCCTCAGTGAATTTCAAAAACATAGAAATAGTGAAGCATTAATAAAGTTTCGATAAAACTATGCTAGATGTCATCAAATAATGTATTAAAACACACTGTTTTGCAATGAAGGTCTAGAGCATCCTCAGCAGCACTCTGTAGAGTAGCACCACAGTGTAGACGGAGGACAGTTAGCTTCTGTCCTCCTCTGGATACATTGACTTCAATATATGGTTTTCACCCCCTTCCATAGCATCCTCCTCAGTGAATTTCATAAAAATAGTCAAACATTAACATCAGTGGAAGCTCCTCTGTGTACATTGACTTCAATACAAAACCTAGGAGGCTCATGATTCTCACCCCCTTCCATAGACTTACACAGTAAGTTTGACAACTTCCAGGGGACGTCCTCCAACCTATCAGAGCTCTTGCAGCATGAACTGACATGCTGTCCACCCAATCAAAGGATCAGAGAATGAATCTAGTACTGAAAGCATAAGCTACAGCTAGCTAGCACTGCAGTGCATTAAATGTGGTGAGGAATTGACTCAAAAAGAGAAAAGAACGATAGTTGAACAGTTTTGAACAAATGTATTTCATCCAAAATGAAGGAGAAGAGAGAGAGAGAGAGAGATTGATATATTTACTTGGCTGCATTCACTTAACTAGTGACCAGCTAGCTAGTTTAGCCTACTCAAGCACCCGCCTCAAACACAGCGGGATGCTATGTGAGCAAGCTGAATTTGTCAAATAGAAACTCTAATTTGCAACTGTTGGACTAATGACCACACCCTAGATTAGCTGGATGCAGGCACGGGTGTGAAAGACGGTATTGAATGTGTCACTGTCTGTCACCTTGATTACTAAAAATGATCTTGAACCTACGTTGTAAGCTTTCATTCATAGGCTAGGTTGTAGCAACCTGATGATGGGTAAGGGGAAAATGTTAGTATAGTGTAGTAGCCTAAACCTACAGATGTTACATTGAGCTGGGTGAATGGAATATGAATGACAGTCATCCAATATGCTGTAATAGACACAAGGCAGTCCGTACATGTTTTTATCATCCTCTCTCATCTTAAACGGCACCGACGTGCACAGAAACACGCACACAAGCTGTCTCCTGGGTCAACAGCTTCATTGTCAAATCCACAAACAAGTCACTTCACTGAGACTAAATATTGCGTCTCGCTGCGACAAACTCTTGTGCCTGAAATGATCTGTTATGTTTAGATCCTTACAGAATCTTACATGAGTTAAACCATAAAATGCGGCATCTGAATTGTTCTCTGCTCCCCAGTAGTGCAGCTGGATATCTTCAAGAGAGAGGGTTCATCTGTGCCCGCTACGGCTACAGCCAGGGATCGGCAAAAATGTCAAAATAGAATGACAAAATACAGAATCAAAATACCATAAAGATAAGGTATTTTGAAATGTATTGTATTTTGTAATGTATTTAATTAAAATACATTAATTTTGTATTTTATTATACAAAAAAACATTTGTATTTAGCTAGCCCGAACAGCAACAACGGTTACAAAAGCATTTTTCTTGCTATGACTGTGAAATGTTGTTTATCTAGCATAGATGAGTAATTCACTTTGGATAAGAGTGTCTGCTAAATGAACAACATATAAATGTATCTATGAAAATGAACATACCAAAATGAACTGCAAAGCACACTGGCTATTATTATTATTGCCGTTGTTTTGGGGCGGAGTTCATTAGAAAAATGCTCAGCATGCTTTGCAATTTTTCATATTTACATTTGTCATTTAGCAGACACTCTTATCCAGACCGAATTACAATTCGGGCATTCATCTTAAGATAGCTAGGTGAGACAACAACATATCACAATTATATCAAGTACATTTCCCTCAATAAAGTATTTATCAACATTTTTACATGTACATTTATATTTAGTTCATTTAGCAGATGCTCTTTAAACAACAGTGCTATCAGACTTCTGATACAAATGCAGGGTGAAAGGGGGCCACAAAATGTGAATCACTATTTTTTTTAAATGGTATAGGAAACGTATTTTGAAAATACAAATTACAGTATTTAAAAATACAAAATACATTGGAGTGTAGTTCAGCCCAGTGTAATTCAAATGACCAAATTCGTATTTCAAATACTTGTAACATAAATACTGCCCATCTCTGGCAACAGCACATCCCAGTGAGCACACACAAGTGGCCACTGTCACACAGCAGAAACTAAGCTGCCTTGTTCTCCATTAAATATGCATTGACTTTGTCTTTCAGCACATTTGCATTTCAAGGCCTCAACGTTACTCGGTAACCTCCATCAGAGCTGTGTGCTCAGAGCTGTGTGTGTGTTTGTCTGTGTGTGTGTGTGTGTTTGTGTGCTACTCTACATGCATGTGAATGTGTGCATGACGCATGAGTGTGTGTGATAGTTGCAGATCTAAACCATGAGCCTCATCATCTCAGATAAGCATTACAACTCCAATGAACTTTCTCTGCCACCTCTCTCTCCCCTCCCCAGCTCAACCCTCCCAGCTCAGGCAAGTAACGAATGCTGACCTGTCCTCCCTTTGAGCCAGTTCAGCCCACACTCCCCATGCCATCTGATTCATCTGCCCCCTCTCTCTTGATGCCTTTGTTTGTGTCGGAGGAAATGTTAATCTATATGAGGAAAATGCTAATGTCATGAATGCATATGAATGAGTTTATCATTGGCTTAAAGAGTAAGGACAGTGGAGCCAGAGAGTGATGTCATAGAGAGACTCTAAGGGGGTGTCAGGAGGACATGTGTCTGAGCCTGCTGGACAGAATTACTGTCTAACAACAGCTGCAGCATTACTCACCACTGTACTCCAATAGTACCGTTACAATAACTAACATACCAAGAATGCTTTGATTTGTGGATAATACGGTCCACCATTTTGAAAGTCCAAGTTGAACCCACCCCTGACTATAACGAAATAATATAAGTACACAATGAAGCATAGTATGGCGTATGTACATCACAGAATGCATGTTATTGGTGCTGAGATGTATGTAGTGGTAATTGAGGCTGTGTACTACAGGCCAGGTGCTCTTAAGCGCTGTATACTTTAATAGCCTTCCAGTTCCTCTCCTCCAACGAGAAGTTCCTCCTGGGATGCTTTCCCATGCGCTTCAATGGATACGGGCCTGAATTCTTTGAAAAGCCTCTTCTCAAAGTAGGGGTCGCAGAACAGCTTGTAAGAGTATAACATCAAATTGAAACATTTTGATTCATTATTTATCTCCTGTTGGTTCCTAGTTATGTGCTCTGAGTGGGTTTGGGGAGTTTGTAATCAGTTGGGACATGGATGGTCTAGGAGATTAACTGAAGTGATGTAGCTCGGATTCACAAACTATACTGGTGTTTGTGTTTGAGAAAAGTATTTTTTTTTATTTTTTTTTTTACATATAATGCGGGCATTTCCTCTATTTCTGAGTAGCTGCTCCAGTTATGTCATATATCATACAGTGAATAACTAGAAACCAACATACACACTGTATTCAGTGCTGCTTTGTTATTATGTATACTCAAAGCAAGTGAGGGTCAAATGTCAGCATTCTGCTCTGAGTAAAGTTCTCCAGGGGAATTTAGGTTGAAGTCAGAGACAACACACTTGCAGTGTTGAATTTACTCCAGTCAGTGCATTCAAACTCTTGACCCAAAACAGAAAACCATGTTGAGTGGTTCTGAAAGATATAGATCTAGCAAATTACTGGAAACAAATGAAAAGAAAGGAAAAACACCCTGAACCGCAAAGACAGGTGGAAGACGGGTTCTTACTTTGTTTTGTCTACAGGTGAGGGTGTTTTTCTAATGTCCAGGAGCTGAAAGATGTTTGAATGAATCCAGACTCTGAACCCTCATACCCAGACCCATTGGTGACGCATGGAGAGGGCGCTAAGTGGTAACCTCCCATGCATTCTGACATCAGAGACAGTAACTCGAGGCTAACTCTATATATTTTATAAACATTGAGGTTTGGGATTTTGGGGGCAGCTATGAGGTCTGGTATTTCCTTGCCCGCAGCACTTTTGGCGATTTCAACCAAAGCCGTTTACACCCACAAAACTGAAACCTTCACACTAAAGTCACTGTCTAGCCAGGAGCCTGACCTTTAATGGACTACCTCCTATCCCCCTGAAGTTAACAAAAATATAATAAAGATACACAAGTATGTGGACACCCCTTTAAATTAGTGAATTTGGCTATTTCAGCCACACAGCCAGTTGCAAATGAGAACTTGTTCTCAACTAGCCTACCTGGTTAAATAAAGGTGAAATAAAAAATTTAAAAATAAACACCCGTTGCTGATAGGTGTATAAAATAGAGCACACAGCCATGCAATATCCATAGACAAACATTGTCAGGAAAATGGCCTTACTGAAGAGCTCAGTGACTTTCAACGTGGCACCGTCATAGGATGGCACCTTTCCAACAAGTCAGTTCATCAAATTTCTGTCCTGCTAGAGATGCCCTGGTCAACTGTAAGTGCTGATATTGTGAAGTGAAACGTCTAGGAGCAACAACGTCTAGGAGCAACAACGTCTCAGAAGCGAAGTGGAGGCCACACACGCTCACAGAACGGGACCACCAAGTTCTGAAGTGCGTAGCGTGTAAAAACAAACGGTCTGTTGTTGACTGCAACACTCACCACCGAGTTTCAAACGGCCTCTGGAAGCAACGTCAGCACAAGAACTGTTCGTCGGAAGCTTCATGAAATGGATTTCCATGGCCGAACAGCCGCACACAAGCCTAATGCCGAGCATTGGTTGGAATGGTGTATATCTCGCCGCCATTGGACTCAGTGGAAATGCGTTGTCTGGAGTGAGGGATCACGCTTCACCATCTGGCAGTCTGACGGACGAATCTGGGTTTGGTGGATGCCAGGGGAACGCTACCTGTTCCAAAGCATAGCGCCAACTGTAAAGTTTGGTGGTGGAGGAATAATGGTCTGGGGATGTTTTTCATGGTTCTGGCTAGGCCCCTTAATTTCAGTGAAGGGAAATCTAAACGCTACAGCATACAGTGAATTCGGAAAGTATTCAGACCCCTTGACTTTTTTTCACATTTTGTTACGTTACAGTCTTATTCTAAAATTGATTAAATAGTTTTTTCCCCGTCATCAATCTACACACAATATCCCATAATGACAAAGCAAAAACAGGTTTAAGAATTCTTTGCTAATTTATAAAAATACAAAATAAATTAAATGTCACATTACGTAAGTTTTCAGACCCATTACTCAGTACTTTGTTGAAGCACTGGTGCTACACGTTTGGCACACCTGTATTTTGGAAGTTTCTCTCATTTTTCATTCAGAGCCTTGTCCCAAAGCCACTCCTGCATTGTCTTGGCTGTGTGCTTAGGGTCATCCTATTGGAAGGTGAACCTTCGCCTCAGTCTGAGGTCCTGAGCTCTCTGGAGCAGGTTTGCTCTGTTCATCTTTACATTTACATTACATTTAAGTCATTTAGCAGACGCTCTTATCCAGAGCGACTTACAAATTGGTGCATTCATCTTATGACATCCAGTGGAACAGCCACTTTACAATAGTGCATCTAAATCTTTTAAGGGGGGTGAGAAGGATTACTACAATTACTTCACAATGGAAGAAGTTAAGCTACACTAAAGCTACCCTTAAGAAAAATATAGTTTACTTTTCTAAAGTTACATTGAAAAAGTAGTTCACTACATCCAAACTACTAAGTGATGCATTATCATATCTACATCTGATATTTCATAGACTACAAATTGAAAGACAGATCCCTCTGGAGTCAGATGTTACCAGAATGTGTAATTTAGCCTATTAAACACACGTTTCAAGTGAGAATTAGGCAGGTCGGATGCCGAAAAATAAAGGTAATTCTTCCTTACTTCACCCATATCTTTTCTTTTTGCAAAAATAGTAGTATATAGTTCCGGTAGTTAGCTACACCGCTAAATGGCAACAAAAAAAGTAATTAACTACTGAAAACACTACCAAGATTTGATTTTAGTTCAACTACCACCAAGCTACTGCAAATATGTAGTTAAATAACTAGTTGACTACATGTTGTTTACTACTCCCCAACATGGCCAAGAGGTTGGTCACTGAACTTCTCATATTGAAACTTATACACTACTAGTTGTATGGATCTGTATCGATTCAATCAATCAGGAAAATGGACATCGCAAACAAGCAATGAAACATGTTTTCCCCAATTCTATCCATCAATATGCCAGTACACTCTACCCAGACAGGTTTCAGATAGGAGTACATGACTAAGGCCAATTGGTCTGGTTGCTCATGCAATGTGACCTCTCTTTATAAAGCCCTATAAATTCATTGTAGGTTGGGAAACTGGCAAACAAAGGAGTCAACCACAGCAGCCCTTCTTCTCAATAGCTCTTTGGCTTCTGCGTCTCTAGTCTAAACTCTGTGAAGAACTCCCTCAAACTTGCCTCGTACCTCGTGCGTGGGTTATCTGGATGTGAATCTTTCCCAAAACTGCAGTTCATTAGAGCCTGCCTTGGGCTTGTTAGTCAAAATCTGATTGGGCAAAGCTGGAGCTGGATGCCACAAGCAAGAGGACTCATCTTGTCAGCCTAGTTATTTTGGCATTAACAAACTGCAATGTGTGCTGAAGAACTGTCAGTAACTATCATCATAACTGTGAAATGCAGCGTTGTCCATATGCCAAAAGTAATTGGTTATAAACATAGGACTATTTCTACCCCAATCTTATTCGGACAGTCACGATACACCACCAAAATTCACAAACGATCCTTAACATTCAAATTACTTCTGACTGGTTGATGTTTGAGATAGACTCCTCAGCAGCTGTATCAATCTGTATATCTGCCAGTTGCAGGAGCTCCTCTCATTCAGTCATTCGGTATGAGTGATCAGATGGGATGGGCAGTGCCCAGAGGGAAGTTTTATGGGCCCCGGGTGTCCATAGACTCAGCACTGCAGCACTACAAATCAATACCCGCAGCAGGGAGATAGTGTAGGGTTCTGTCAAGCCCATATTGAGCTCAGTTTTTTCTATGGCTATCTCTTATGATGGATTCTGCATACATGGTTATTGCTATAATTATGGAGAATAAGCCTCAAGTGCAGCCAAAGAGTTACACAAGGAGGTAATATAGTGGAGCTGCAGGAGCAGCTGTGTTTGTACGCTACTGTACTGCAGTGGAGGCTAGTGGGAGGATCTGTAGGAGGATGGGCACATTATAATGGCTGGAATGGAATCAATGGAACGGAGTCTATCATGTGGTTTCCATATGATGTTTGATGTATTTGATACCGTTCTATTATTTCCATTCCAGCCATTACAATGAGCCCATCCTTCTATGGCTCCTCCCACCAGCCCCCACTGCTGTACTGTAGCAAGCCTGCTGTTGCTCTTGTGGTCTCTTGTATAAGGAGTCAGACATGCTTTGGGTTTCAAATCATGTTCTCCGTATCTCTCTGAATGAGCCCATGCGTGTACAACACATCAGTGCTTCGGAACAGGGGACTTGTCAGAATTAGAGATACAGGAAGCGCAATAACAGTTGGTGGGTATCATTATGCCTGGCCACATTAAACATTCACCAGCTTGTTCATGCCTTTGTGTCTTTTTCTCAGTTCTAGTCAGTTAGGTAAGTCATGCATACATCTGAGCTTTGGAATGACACGAACCCAGATGGAGGGATCTTTTTTGAACCTCACATTTTCATAGACAGCAAAGAAAGAAGATCAGAAGGGAACATCACAGTAAGAGAAAGAGTAATGGAGAAATAGTGAACCCATATGATGGATTTGATTGAACAATATAAACAGTTTTACCAACCCTCGAAAAAAGGCATTTATAAGTCAAAATGGTCAAATCGACGTTGTATAGAGATTACATTTATTATAAGCACGCCACAAGCGATTCCAAAGACTCGTGTTTCAGATGAGTGAACATCCATTGAAACCTATAGTGTGAATCGATTCAATTCAGAGGATACAAAGGGTTAGTTAGTGCACCACATATTAAACAGGGTTGGTATCTGTGGACTGGGCTTGTTAGGTGACCTTGACAGTAAGTGTCCGTACCCTAATGTACGACATTACCGATTGAACCAATGCTAAGTAGATGACAACACTGGATCCATGTTTGTTGTATTGAACTGTGAACAGCACAGCCAACGTTATCGGACATGCAATCAAATGAAAGAGAGGGGAAGAGAGAGAGGTATGGGAGAGAGAGGGAGGGAGGGAGGGGTATGGGGTGGAGAGTGCCCAGGCAGACGCCAGAGCAGGGAGGGATATTGACAAGTACACACAGATGAGGTGGAGAGGATAAAAAACAAAAGGGGAAAAAAGTCAAGTGAGCAGCAGGAGACTGTAGTGTATTTCTTTGCAGTTGGGTTTGACTTCATTAAGGCAGGAGCAGAAAAGTATTCCTTTACTTGAAATTGCTGAGACGTTCTGAACACAGGACGCATACTTGCCCCGAACCCTGCCTCAAAGCCGTGTTTTATTTGTTTATTTAGACATGGACTATGTTCACTTGATTTTTGTATCTGCAGTTCCGGCAGGCCTATACTGTTCTATCATATTGCTGAGACCAAAGCATCAGACACTATATACAGTTATACATACCATGTGGTGGGGATACATCTCCAAATCACTTGTATCCCCGTAAACAGGGGACGTCCTAGGGATGTTCAAGGACGTTCCCATTAGGTCCCTTAAAGGTTTTCAGCGTGACGTTAGCCATAGAACATTCAATGACCACAAGGGGGCGTTTCATGATGGTCAAGGGGACGTCGCATGATGGTCCCAAGGGAACGTTCTCTGGGGGACTTTTATGTAATCAGAACCTTTTTAGGATGTTATTAGGACTTTAGTCCTTAGGCCATCGCATGATAGGGTGGCAGGTTGCCTAGAGGTTAAAGTATTGGGCCAGTAACTGAAAGGTCGCTTGTTTGAATACCTAAGCCGACAAGGGGAAAAATCTGTCAATGTGCCCTTGAGCAAGGCACATAAACCCAATTTGCTCTAGGCGTGCTGTACTACAATGGCTGACCCTGTAAAACAACACATTTCACTGCACCCGTCCGATGTGTGACAATAAAACACACACATATAATTATTTTTGATAGTCCCAAGGGAACGTTCTCTGGGAGATCTTTGTCTAGTTCCCTGTAAGTTCCCAGGACGTCACTGAGGACCATTTCAGGACCTTTTTAGGACGTTCTCAGGACTTTCATTTGACTAGTCCTTAGGACTTCGCATGATAGACCCAAGGGAACGTTCTCTGGGGACCTTTGTGTAGTTCACTGTAAGTTCCCAGGATGTTGTCTCATGGTCCTTTGGAGGTTTTTGTCACATGATGGTCCCAGGTGTCCCAAACCATTAGAAGTAAAGTCATAAAATGGTATGGGGATTTTAAGGTAAGTGGTGTAACGCCCGAAGAGGATGTGTGTGGAGTCAGGCACAGAGAGCAGAAGTATCTGGGGAAAAAACGCTTTAGTGTGCAAAACAGGAACACGTACAATGGGTGACGCCGAACACAGGCGTAACATACCAAACCCAAGTGCAACTGGTAATACCGGACAGCGAAAACCCAACAATAATCAGAGTACACCTCTAACATAAACAGTTACAAGCCCGCACAAACACAGGTGGGCTAACCGAACTTAAATAATCCCAACCCCAAAACCCCAACAAGGAACAGGTGAAAACAATTAGACAAAACCAAACGAAAAGGGAAAAGAGGGATCGGTGGCAGCTAGTAGACCGGCGACGATGACCGCCGTGCGCCACCCGAACTGGAAGGGGAGCTACCTTCGGTGATATTCGTGACAGTACCCCCCTCCCCCAGATCATGTCCCCCGTTGCGAACACGTTCACTCTCTCCACCTGCCCATTACTCTCCCGTGACCCCCAGACGTTCCATAAATGCCTTCCACACTCGTGATGTAAACTGGGGACCCTGATCAGAAACAATGTCCTCGGGCACCCCGTAGTGCCGGAAGACATGGGTGAACAGAGCCTCCGCAGTCTGTAAGGCCGTAGGGAGACCAGGCAACGGGAAAAGACGGCAGGACTTAGAGAACCGATCCACAACGACCAGGATCATCGTGTTTCCCTGAGACGGGGGAAGATCAGTGAGAAAGTCCACCCAGATAGACGATGGGACCACGGCCGTTGTGGACTGTGGAGGAGCAGGTTCCTCCCTTAGGGGTCCTGTCCACCTACCACTTCCCCAGCCTCGATGGGAGTAGGATCGATGGCAAGTGCCTAGGAGCCTTACTCTGGGCATACACCCACCTTGAACAGGAGGAGACATAGAATGCGCACGTCCTTAACTAAGGTGGGCCACCAGTACTTCCCCCTAAGACTTTGCACTGTCCTCGAAATACCCAGGTGACCAGACGAGGGTAGACTATGAGCCCACCAAATCAATTGATCACGAACAGCGAGTGGCACGTACCTACGACCCTCCGGGCACTGTGGAGGAGCAGGTTCCTCCCTTAGCGCCCGCTCAATGTGAGAGGTAGTGGGTAACTAAAACACACCGTGATGGAATTGAGACCTCGATAATCAATGCACGGACGCAAACCACCCTCCTTTTTCTTCACAAAAAAGAAACTCGAGGAGACGGGGAACATGGAGGGCCGAATGTACCCCTGTCCCAGAGCTTCCGTGACATATGTCTCTATAGCCAACGTCTCCTCCTGGGACAAAGGATTACACGTGACTCCTGGGGAGTGCAGCGTGTACCTGGAGGTTTATCACGCAATCCCCCTGTCGATGGGGTGGTAATTGGGTCGCCTTCTTTTTACTGAAGGCGATAGCCAAATCGGCATACTCTGCGGAAATGCGTACGGTGGAAACCTGGTCTGGACTCTCCACCGTCGTCAGTGGAGCTAGTAGACCGGCGACAACGACCACCGAGCGCCGCCCGAATGGGAAGGGGAGCCACCTTTGGTGATATTCGTGACAAGTGGTATGCTGGTCAGCTAAAATAGTAAACAACTCTTCAATCAATTATGATTACATTTGACATCATCACTTAGCACTAACTTTTCAATATGACCACACCTGGGATTTGAATTCACAACCTCTGGTTTTGGGGCATGCTATTCATTCTGCTGCACCACAAAGTCTGTATAATTTTGGAAGTCCCTACACATACATTGCCTATAATACACTAGACAAAACCTCCAGGCGACCATGACACAACATCCCAAGAACCAGGAACTAGACAAAACCTTCAGGGGACCATGACACAACGTCCTAAGAATGTACTAAAAACTTCCCCGGTACAAACTGGGAACTAAACAAAACCTCCAGGGGACCATGACACAACATCCCAAGAATGTACTAAAAACGTCCCCGGGACAAACTGTGAACTAGACAAAACCTCCAGGGGACCATGACACAACGTCCTGATGACTTTAGACAACGATTTTGTGACTTTCCGGGATGTCCTAACAACTCATTTTTGTTTGCAGAGATGTTGTGACATTATGGTTCAGGTTATATGAGTGTGTTCAGGCCATCTTACACAGATCACAGTCGATATACAGTACACCACCAGTGCTTCATGGGCTCCTGATGGGGTGATGGGGATAACGCAAGCAGACCTGAATGGAAGACGAACCAGAACAGTACAAGACGGAAAATAACCCAACCATCATCACACCACATCTCTACTCATAAATATTACACGTCCTTGTCTGTACAATACAGTGGAATCTCAGCCTCCTTTAACATCTGAATAATTAATGCAATAAAATCTGTGTTTTTTCCCCACTTCCCTCAGACTATCTTCTTTTCTTGGCCATTCTCAAAGTGGTAGCAGTGGGTAACAAGATTTCAGGGCCAGGCAAAGTGCTGGGAGAGAGTAGAGATGAAGGGGATTGTGTGTGTGCGTGCGTGTGCGTGCCTGCCTGCGTGCGTGCGAGATAGAGAGAGAGAAAGGTTGTTAGATAATAGGAAAAGGTTAGATAATACTTGTGGAAACTAAATCCGTGATTCTGACTAAGTGCCTCTCCCAGCTGACAATTTGATTCTTTCTGACTCATTGAAGGCAATGTTTGATGATTTCTCTACTGTTGAGATCAGAAGTTCAAGCTCAAATAATTACAGATATTTAAGGGTTCTTATGAACATTGTTAGTGCTAAATTGATATGATAAGGGATTCAGCATTTCTATTATATCTTTATAGTAAATGTTGTATTTCCTTCTGAAGAAATACCATCAAATTGTAATTTGTAGGTCCTATCCCACACAGCTCATCCAGTTGTCCTAATAACTGTCAACTCTTGGCAATTCTTCAAGGAAACCGACTAAGGATGCTTTAATCAATTACATCCTTCTCCATATCGTTGTGTGGCAACTGGAAAGAACGATGACCCTGTAGATGCACAGTTATTCTATCATGAAAGTCAACTGTATGCCCTTTAGTAAAAGTGCGTCAATGAAAAACAACGCACCGCTGCTTTGCCGCATGGCCACATTTCGTCAGATCAGCAGAGGAAACTAATGCGCGCGTGGTCCGATGTCCTGCTAAAGTGCAATACATAGGGGACGGCACAGGACAACGCACGCGGAAAAGATAATACATTTCATGATATCCGCTGAGCAATTACCAACCTTTTTTTCTCTTTTTGGGTCGTCATCTTTATTTATTTTTAGCAGTTTATTTCATTTTTTTAGTAATGTATTTTGCATCATTAGTGCCATTCTTCAGCTTTCCCCTATCAAATGTCCCTGGAAAAATTACGCGGTAAGGAGAAAATGTACTTGGGAGCGCGGGAAATAATTCAGTTGCGCATAACCATTCTTGCATAAGCATCCAAATAAACTTGTAGGCCTACTTCAGTTATCTTTCAATATTGCTTGAAAGCACCCATCTCTTCAACCCTTTTTGGAAATGAAGACAGATGGCGATAAACCTGGGAAATTGTGATGGAAATTTAATTATGTTTGGTTTCTTTTAGATCCGACTCGTTTTTCCCAAGGAAATGAGTGCTTTACCACAGAAGATCCACAGGGATAGTCACTTTTGTGGTGTTCAGTGTTAAAGGTACAAGACAAATGTGTGCTCCGAAGAGTAGCAGTAGCTTATGAGAGGTCCATTCCTCTCTGTTGAAACTCTATCAATCACCTTCAGGCGCGGCTGCCTTTGAGCGTCACGTGGCTGCCACACGGATGCCCAGAACCGGTGTTGCAGGAGCCGTAGGCGCCGGAGAAGCAACATGGGACGATTCAAATACTTATAGAGGTAAGATTATAGCCTGCGCGTGAGTAGTTTATTCATGAAGTAGTTTGATTGGTCTGGTGTCTTTGTTTTAACTAAATTAATTGACCGTCTTGCTTGTGCTCATGGAGTTGGCTAAACTTAGCTAATTTGGGCATATTATAAAAACCTTTGCTTTTTGCAATTGGTTTATTGTATATTGAGAAAAGTTTGTGTTTCTTTGTTCCGTCATATTCTGGTGATTATGGCCTTTTTAAATAACTGTACGTGGACTAAATGCTATCTTGAAGGCATAAGTTTGGATCATGAAACTGGATAGATAAAGAGATTCGATGAGACAGAGATAGAAAGTGAAACGTGTCATGAGAGTGAAAGAGACACTATCTAGGCGATCATGATCATTTAATACGACATGAATTTGATCAATCCAGTTCACTGGTCGCGTGCTCTGGGCACTGAGCGGCTGTCCATGGTGCTGATATGCTCTCCATGCAGCGGTGCGGTTAAAACCTAAAGCAACTCTGTGCAGACTGGTAGATTGGCTGAAGTGCGTAGCCTGTGGGGGATATTTTTCACTCGTGGCCCGGATATGCATCTCTGTCTTGGACCAAGCGATTATTTAATGTTATAGCCTATATCTGTAATGTGCTGTGGGGGTTTTAGCAAAAAATGTTCAATGGTTCAACACTGCAATTGTTTATTATGATTAGATGCCTTGTACAAATCTGTTAAACAAATAAACAATTGAACTTTCTCCAACGAAATAGCATTTTTTCAGTCTGAGGGAAACGTTCATGGTTAGTTGACGATAGAATACCAAGTGTAAAAGCCTGTCCATTGACTTAGAGAGTCGGTTGAATGTCTTTAGAGTCTCTAGAGGTCATGTCAGAGATTGTTCTCAGAAAGATCTATTTCAATAGATTCCAATCTGAGAGCCATGGTCAATACAATAATGCCAGCTCTACTGTGAAAGTAATTGTGTGTTCTACAGTGTGGATCATGATTACCTTTTGAGTCTTGGCCGCATGTCTTTGGCCAGTGATTTGTGTTTGATGGTGAATCTATGGGTGAAAATGACTCCCTACGCTCAGGGACACTGATGTCCATGCCAGCTCGTCATGAGAACAGAATGCAATATGTTGGGTTGACTCTGGATCCTGGGGCTGATGAAGTGCTTAGGTCTGAGAGATGTGGCAAGCTGAGCTGCCACACTCAGGGAGGATAGGATAAATAATGGTCTGAGCATTTGTGGTGGCCACCATTTTCCTTATCTGTCACAAGATATCTTCAGCAAGGTTAGACATTTTTCTGTTAGAGAATACAGTATCTGTATGGTCATCGCGAGAAATTGTGTAGCTCTACATACAAGCTAGTCTTTCATAGCTATTGAGATGAGATACCAGCCGTTTGACTATCAAACCTATCACATATCACTCCTAACTGCTTTAGAAGTGACCATTCCATTAACGATTGCTTGAGCAGGGGACACTCAATAGAACAGTCCAGACATCTACAGCATCAAGCATCTTCAACTTTGATCCATAACTACTTTGGTCTGGTGAAATGTTCTACAATATTCCTGATTAATATTATGTGTGAGTGGTTGTTTTGGGCTTTGATTGCTTTGATTTAGTAGGAGGTGAGAATCAGGTGGAAAATAAGCGTCTTATTGAAATTCAAATGGGAGCCTTTCTCTGTCTCTGCCTTAGTGTTGGGGCTATTTCTGGGTTTGATGTCATTTCTGCTGTGTAACTCCCATGCATTATTCCATGATGGTCCCAAGGACATGTTCCAAGAACATTTCCCACAGTATCTAACAGTCTCAGCAGTAGGAAAAGCAAGCTAAGATGGACTCAGGATATCAGGAGGATATGATTTAATTTAAGAATCATACAACCGTGTGTATTTATAGTATATGCCACAGTTCTTTTACCATGTCTCTGCGTAAACCATTGGATTTGAGCTTGATTTTCTCTCTAAAACTAGTAAATCGATGGCTTTTCAATATCCCCTCTGATGTACATACTGTATTTCTGTGAAATAGCTTAAAGCACTCATGCAGTCTTTTCAATTTCATTTTTAAATCATCACTGTATCTCTAATACATCACTGTGGGTTTATTTCATGAAAATAACTTAAAACATATTTTTTATAATTTATTTCCCTGAGCCTCCTTTCGCCTTTGAAATGCTCAGTGTGACCGTTCAGGCGTGTTGATGCACATTTAAATATATTAACATAAACAGCCTTGATTGGCTGGATAGGAACTTCTTGACTCTCGAGCCAACCCCACTTACCCCTTCAAAGTAGGACACATATGCAAATAAAACATGACTGGTCATTGGTCAGAATAATCAGATCAGATTTTGATGTCATGCTGTGGACCAAAACTCCATTCCAACTGAACAGGCTGAAACTCCCTCCCACCTGAACAGGTACTAAAATGGCAATATCACCATTTTGACTCTTTAAGTTGACCAGATGATCTGAAGGAATGTGCAATTACTGCACTATGACCAGTCCTTTGATTCAAAGAGTGGAAGTGATCACTAAAAGCAGCAACATCAGATTCCCAATGAGTGCTGTTGGCAAGGATACAAATCTACAGTACATAACTGACAGATGATGTAAGTTTAAGCACCGCACCCCCTTTCAATCCATCTCTCCTCCTATCCTCTTCTCCTGCAGAGTGTTGATGGAGAGGACTTCGAATGTCAGCCGGGACAGTGGTTATCTGTGGTGGAATTCTAGCTACAGTCATCTTACTGACTATCGTTGCAGTACTGTGCTACTGTAGGTTGCAGGTAGGTTATAGTTTTGTCTAACTTAGATATGATAAGTGCATGTATGCTCAGGGTTTACGGCGACCAGCTTGTTCACTCTTTCATATGATTCTCTCTGCAGTATTATTGCTGTAAGAGGGAGGAGCCAGAGAGGGAGGAGGAGGAGCAACCGGACATCACCACCATGTCCTCTCTCCCCACACCAGTACACACAGCTGGGGACCTCGACGTGATGACCACGCCCCCCTCCGAGCCTAACGGGCCCGCCTTTGTCTATACTCCGCCCCTGGTCCGCAAACCAGTGACACGCTCCCATACATTCTGCCCCTCCTGCACGCCTTACTCCCTGCCCTTCTACCTGCAGCACCCCTCTGAGAGGCTGCGTAACGGCGGTGGGCGCATCAGCTACAGGACTGTGCAGCAGCAGGAGCTGGACCTGCCCATGGACCTGGCCAGCTTCAACCACAAGCTCAACCTCATCCGCTCTGTCACCATGAGGGAGGTGGTCACCCACAGCCACAGTGTCAGCACTGACGTGTAGCCCCCTGGTGGCTGGGAGGACCAATGTCAGGGACCTGACCTGGCTGGAGGGAATTTGATTGAACTCTTACTTAGTGTAGATATTTTCCACTTCAACAAATCGATGGGTACGTTCACTCACTCACACGATGTAAAGGGTTTTTTTTGGTCTCACGTGTAGATATATGGACACCTAGTCCTGAATTCACCTTTTTTTCTCACGTCATGCTTTCACTTCAAAGGTTAATTTGTCAGTATGTTGATGGCAATGTGTCAATCTGCTCGTCTTTCTTTAGAGGATTATGATTCAGACAGCAAGAACACAGCAAGGACATGGTGTGTGTGTGTGTAGGTGTGTGTGTTTGTGTGTGGGGAAGCACATGAACGGTATTTTAAAAAGGGCTTAATATCATAGGCAGCATAGAGGATCTGTGATTGTGAGGGAGACATTTTTTCTCAAGAAAAGCTTAAGCTGGCAGAACAGGGCCGCTGGAAAACGTGTGGCGAGCTGGCATTTGCACCAGCATTTTTTTATCAGATGTGGCAGGGCTCCACAACTTCTGATTTAGTTTACAAAAAAATATTGACGAGAAAGGCGTAAAAAACTAGGGGAAATGTGCCGTTTTTTTAGACCGATTTGCCTCATGATTTGTCAACTCGCTCACAATTTCTCTGTCCTTCACATCGCTGTTCTGCTGCAGTGTCTTGACAAAAGAGATGAACGGAAATCACAGGTCTGGCCTGGCACACTCTCACCTGAATTGCCAACAACCGGATGCACCCAGTTTTCAGGGACACAGCTAACTCAACCTAGCTTCCTTTTCCATTGATAACCGGAGCTCCACTCAGGCATTTATTTTACACCTGCTACATTAGGTTTAGGTTAGGCCAGGCACAAAGCTCAAGGCACGCTTCACTTTCCTCAGTATTTATTTAGCAAATGTGATAACATATCATTCCCGACAGACACAAGCAAAAAGTCTTTACATAAATGTTGTAGCAGCCTACACCTGAACATTAGCAATCTGACATGCTGTATTGCATGGAAACAAGACGATTCTTCAGTCTGATCAACTGTAGGCTACTAACAACAGCAACTGCAAACAGTCTACTACACCCTGTCCCTCTAGCCTAGCTCAACCTGCCGGCAAATTGCGCTATTATTCATTTGACTTAATTTGTCCTCCATTCAGGCTGCAAGGGCATTGATTGCCTCCTCAACAAGCTTTAAAGGTGAGCCGCCTGAAAAAATACCCATGAAAAATATGCGTACTGCCTTAATAAAAGGGAAACAGTCTTTTCACGTCACTTCAATAACAAATTGATGTTTTCGTAGTAGGTTAGGAGAACATACACAGCAGGTTAGGAGAATTACCATAGAAAGTTATGAGACTGAGGTAAAAGTTAGGAAAAGGGTTAGCATAAATTCTCTCTTATCCTGCTATGACAATCACTTTGTATCGGAGTGTGAAAAGAGTGTGTCCCCTTAGGAGAATTACCATAGAAAGTTATGAGACTAAGGTAAAGGTTAGGAAAAGGGTTAGCTTAAATTCTCTCTTATCCTGCTATGACAATCACTTTGTATCGGAGTGTGAAAAGAGTGTGTCCCCTTAACCCCCTCGAGTCGATTTCCACGGCAAAATTGTAATTAGCATAATGTCAAAATCTCCATCAAAATCCATCTGTTAAAGCTAGATAGATTTGCTTGGATGCTTTGGATGCCTTTCAATCCACCACATTCACATCTGCAGTGAAAGGTTGCTGAGCTACAGCAGTGTTTGGTGTTTGTCAGACCATGAGACATCCCGAAAATCGGTCTTCTCACATAAAAACGTCTTTAGCGGTTTGGCCTACACAAAAATATGACCCCTTCTTGTTTTGCTCTAGGACGATTTTCAAGCCTCGCCTGAAGGTACCCCGGTACAAGTTTTAAAAAATGAATGGAAGTATATATGGAAGTAGTTTAGTGCCTAAAATCTAGGGTTAAATAGGTGTACAAAAATATATGAATAGTTTCCTGATCTTTCTTATATCTCTCAGATATATTTCAGAACAAACTTCCTTTTGATTTTTTTGGGGACTGTTGTCCCATGCAGTGAAACTGCAGTGAATCTGTTTCTATGGGCGAATAGCAGTAAGGCCAAATTCAATGTTTCATCAAATATATTTTTAAATATATATTTTGGATAGCTTAAAGAGGTCTTAAAATTCTAAATCAAATAGCAAATTACCATTGGAATGGCCGTAAAACAACTCCATATGCTAGTTTAATAATCCTGTTCATAAAACACAATTTTCCACCACCATGCTAGAGTGGCTGATGCTACTTCCTGATGTTCAGCCAATCAAGTTGCAACAGTGGGTTGCGTACCTCTGGCTGAATGCTGTGTACAACACCAGGAAGTAGCATTATCCATTTGAAAATGTTTTATTAAGACAATACATATTTTTCCCATATTTATTTTTTTGCTGGCTTGGCATTAAAGCTAGTTAACAAGGCAACTGACGCCTTTACAGCCTGAAAAAAAAGGTTTTATGTACGAGCCAATGGCCAGGGGACACAAGTGTATAGCCGGCTGAATTACATTCCTGTCGGACGCAGATGACAAACGACGTACAAGGAATAATAACACCATCTGCCAGCCGGTTGGTCCACCTCTGGCCGGGGTAAACGAAGCGGAAAAGGTATGTATTTATTGCTCCATTTGTTTGTGTTAGGAACAGATCATATTTGGTTTATATTCACACTTGGGCTGCCTAGACCTTTTCTATCCAAAAATGATTAACCGGAATTAACGAGTAAACACAATAGCTGACATAGACTGTGAGTTCAATGTTTTATTAGGCCTACAGTTGCAGAGGGCAGGCCTCCACAATGCAAACTTGCATAAAGCAAGCTAAGCTTTGTGACCTCTATTATCCAATCATATTGCTGTATCTATGTCTGTGTAGAGAGAAACCCTGTTAGTCTAGCTTTGAAATATAACTCATATGAACAGGTTGCTGCAGTTTGACAGGGTTTTTATCCTCCCCACTGCCAGGTTATTTTTCTCCTGGTTATTATAAACGTGACCTGATTAGAAAACGCTGCTCTCATCATAGCCCATATTAAAGCTTTTATTTTATTTTTTACAACTGATGAATCATGTCATACCATATAAGGTCCAGAGTTTTACCTCGTTAGGTTACCAGATCAGGAAAAACTATGGGCCCCAGGAAAAAAATAATCGCCCCACCACTCTGGGACCTGTGGTGCCACCTCCGAGGCATAGTAATAACTGTGTCTGCTGTGTGATATCTGTACGGTACATTTTCTTGGGGTTTATGTATAGGTGATGACACATAAGGCACTGTAAGCTGCTAAAATAAGGACAGAACCCTAATATCTTGGTCTCATTAGCCTGATTCTCAAATCCTCTGAAGTGTTGTTGTTTCAGTTTTGAGTGTCCTCTCAATATATTCTTAATCGAGAGGAAACGTAACTATTTTAAGAGCTCATTTGGTTCAAACTTAAAGGGAAAATATGTTTAAATATATATTTGAAGTGATTTTCATGTAGCTCATTGTCAAGTCATATACTTCAAGTTCCACAATAAAAAGTTAGTGTATGTCAATTGAGTTGGTTGCTCTAGTAATGTGTGTACTGTTTACTTGGCAAGTATGGGTGGCCCAAACTCTTTTTGAATTCTCCCCAAAAATGTAACATGGCATGTCTTGTTTTGATTTAACAGTGTTTTGTCTTCTTGGTGTATAGGATATTTGTGTTTTATTTCAGCAGTAAATGTGAGAGGGAGAGCCCTATACATAAACCAGCAGGTGGCATCAGGTCCTGGTATATGCATTTCCCATTAACTACTATGGATGAACCATATGTGGAATACAGCATTTTACATTGTACAAAATAGCGTCAACAATAAACAGAACAATTTGTGCATGTTTTTTTCGTATGCTGAACACAACAAATCAATCAAAGAAACAACGATAATTTACAGTTTTTAATCGAAATACAGGTAAATACATTGAGGACTTCAGTTAACAACAGTACAAAAGCTCAATGATTACTTCTTTGTACAAAGAGGTATCAGTTACACAAAAACAGTACACTGGATATATATTGTAAAAAATGAGACACAAACTCTTCAATGTAATTCAACCTTTTCAAGTGTCAAGAATATTTCAGTCCATGAATGGGATAACTGTATGGCCATACCATGTGTCTTTAGTCTTCACCTCTAAATTCACTCTCTCATTCACACTTACAGTGCCTTGCGAAAGTATTTGGCCCCCTTGAACTTTGCGACCTTTTGCCACATTTCAGGCTTCAAACATAAAGATATAAAACTGTATTTTTTTGTGAAGAATCAACAACAAGTGGGACACAATCATGAAGTGGAACGACATTTATTGGATATTTCAAACTTTTTTAACAAATCAAAAACTGAAAAATTGGGCGTGCAATATTATTCAGCCCCTTTACTTTCAGTGCACCAAACTCTCTCCAGAAGTTCAGTAAGGATCTCTGAATGATCCAAAGTTGACCTAAATGACTAATGATGATAAATACAATCCACCTGTGTGTAATCAAGTCTCCGTATAAATGCACCTGCACTGTGATAGTTTCAGAGGTCCGTTAAAAGCGCAGAGAGCATCATGAAGAACAAGGAACACACCAGGCAGGTCCGAGATACTGTTGTGAATAAGTTTAAAGCCGGATTTGGATACAAAAAGATTTCCCAAGCTTTAAACATCCCAAGGAGCACCGTGCAAGCAATAATAATGAAATGGAAGGAGTATCAGACCACTGCAAATCTACCAAGACCTGGCCGTCCCTCTAAACTTTCAGCTCATACAAGGAGAAGACTGATCAGAGATGCAGCCAAGAGGCCCATGATCACTCTGGATGAACTGCAGAGATCTACAGCTGAGGTGGGAGACTCTGTCCATAGGACAACAATCAGTCGTATATTGCACAAATCTGGCCTTTATGGAAGAGTGGCAAGAAGAAAGCAATTTCTTAAAGATATCCATAAAAAGTGTCGTTTAAAGTTTGCCACCTGGGAGACACACCAAACATGTGGAATAAGGTGCTCTGGTCAGATGAAACAAAAATTGAACTTTTTGGCAACAATACAAAACGTTATGTTTGGTGTAAAAGCAACACAGCTCATCACCCTGAACACACCATCCCCACTGTGGTGGCAGCATCATGGTTTGGGCCTGCTTTTCTTCAGCAGGGACAGGGAAGATGGTTCAAATTGATGGGAAGATGGATGGAGCCAAATACAGGACCATTCTGGAAGAAAACCTGATGGAGTCTGCAAAAGACCTGAGACTGGGACGGAGATTTGTCTTCCAACAAGACAATGATCCAAAACATAAAGCAAAATCTACAATGGAATGGTTCAAAAATAAACATATCCAGGTGTTAGAATGGCCAAGTCAAAGTCCAGACCTGAATCCAATCGAGAATCTGTGGAAAGAACTGAAAACTGCTGTTCACAAATGCTCTCCATCCAACCTCACTGAGCTCGCAAGGAGGAATGGGATAAAATTTCAGTGTCTCGATTTGAAAAACTGATAGAGACATACCCCAAGCGACTTACAGCTGTAATTGCAGCAAAAGGTGGCGCTACAAAGTATTAACTTAAGGGGGCTGAATAATTTTGCACGCCCAAATTTTCAGTTTTTGATTTGTTAAAAAAGTTTGAAATATCCAATAAATGTCGTTCCACTTCATGATTGTGTCCCACTTGTTGTTGATTCTTCACAAAAAAATACAGTTTTATATCTTTATGTTTGAAGCCTGAAATGTGGCAAAAGGTCGCAAAGTTCAAGGGGGCCGAATACTTTCGCAAGGCACTGTAACTACCTGGCATTTAGTAACTTCATGAATTATATGCCATAATTGATAAAATCATGTGTGATGAGCAATAAATAAATTGTATGTTCTGCAAAAAATAGCAGTATGGGCCCAATAATAAAAACTGAAATGGGGCAGTTACATTGTATTGTACTATTTCTCATATCATAGTTAAGGATAACACTCAGTATGGACACCTTTCCTGTGCCACACACTAATTTAAAAGATAATTAAATAATATTCATAGTCAATATTTATCTTAAATTCAGACTAGACATGCAGTATAGTCAACCAGGAAATAATTTAATATATCTTTCCACATTAGTGTGGACCCTTCTCGAAATAGGTTGTTAATATTTGGAGCAATGACAGCGATGGTTTAAGAGATTTCTGGTGTAAGATTCTCTCTTCAAAAGACACAAATAGACGCACCAGTTCACTCTTCGCTCTCTCATCTATCCCCCTTAACTCTTAGTACTTCAGGGTGTCATTCTTTGTATGTGCCCAATTGACAACCTCTCTGAAAGAAAGGTATGTGGTTGTGGTTCAGACTGAAGCCTCTATCATATTCTACTGTTCCTTCTCATTTGGACCAGGCCATTTAGATATACTGTAGCCTACTGGGGGGTAGTAGAGTAACCTACTGGGGGGTAATAGAGTAACATACTGGGGGGTAGTGGAGTAGCCTACTGTGGGGTAGTGGAATAACCTACCGGGGGGTAGTGGAGTAACCTACTGGGGGGTAGTAGAATAACATACTGGGGGTAGTAGAGTAACCTACTGGGGGGTAATATAGTAACGTGTAACGTACTGGGGGGTAGTAGAGTAACCTACTGGGGGGTAGTAGAGTAACCTACTGGGGGGTAGTAGACAAACCTACTGGGGGGTAATATAGTAACATACTGGGGGGTAGTAGAGTAACCTACTGGGGGGTAGTAGAGTACCCTACTGGGGGTTAATAGAATAACATACTGGGGGGTAATAGAGTAACCTACTGGGGGTAGTAGAGTAACGTACTGTGGGGTAGTAGAGCACCCTACGGCGGCGTAATAGAATAACCTACGGGAGGGTAATAGAATAACCTACAGGGGGGTAATAGAATAACCTACGGGAGGGTAATAGAGTAACCTCCTAGGGGGTAGTAGAGTAACCTACTGGGGGGTAGTAGAGTAACATACTGAGGGTAATAGAATAACATACTGGGGGTAGTAGAGTAACCTACTGGGGGGTTAATAGAGTAACCTACTAAGGGGGGTAATAGAGTAACCTACTGGGTGGTACTATAGTAACATACTGGGGGGTAATAGAGTGACCTACTGGGGGGTAATAGAGTAACCTATTGGGGGGGGTAATAGAGTAACCCACTGGGGGGTAGTGGAGT
This sequence comes from Oncorhynchus keta, assembly GCF_023373465.1. NCBI lineage: Eukaryota > Metazoa > Chordata > Actinopteri > Salmoniformes > Salmonidae > Oncorhynchus > Oncorhynchus keta. The sequence goes on along the minus strand of NC_068445.1, from coordinate 10,787,398 downwards.
AACCTACTGGGGGGTAGTAGAGTAACCTACTGGAGGGTAATAGAGTAACATTCTGGGTGGTAGTAGAGTAACATACTGGGGGTTAGAAGAGTAACCTACTGGGTGGTAGTAGAGTAAACTACTGGGGGGTAGTGGAGTAACCTACTGGGGGGTAGAAGAGTAACCTACTGGGGGGTAGTAGAGTAACATACTGGGGGGGTACTAGAATAACCTACTGGAGGGTAGTAGAGTAACCTACTGGGGGGGGTAATAGAGTAACCTACTGGGGGGTAGTAGAGTAACATACTGGGGGGTAGTAGAATAACCGACTGGGGGTAATAGAGTAACCTACTGGGGGGTACTATAGTAACATACTGGGGGGTAGTAGAGTAACCTACTGGGGGTAATAGAGTAACCTACTGGGGGGTAATAGAGTAACATACTGGGGGTACTATAGTAACATACTGGGGGGTAGTAGACAAACCTACTGGGGGGTAGTAGAGTAACCTACTGGGGGGTAGTAGACAAACCTACTGGGGGGTAATATAGTAACATACTGGGGGGTAGTAGAGTAACCTACTGGGGGTAATAGAGTAACATACTGGGGATAGTAGAGGAACCTACTGGGGGGGTAATTTGTTGACGAGTAGTCTGGGGTAGAGGGCTCTTTAGTTGGAAGTAAGTGGGTTGCGGGTATGGGTCTGCAGTGGTTGGAGTTAAGGGGTTTGTGGGGGTCTGCTGGAGGTAGGGGGTGGGGAGTGGGGGTTGGAGAGCTGCAGGGTAAGGTTTTGTAGGTGTCAGGCAATACTAAGAGGCGTGCTGGGCCCTGCAGGAGTGGCAGCAGGCCTTACTGTAGTACCAGTGACTGCACAGGTTCACCTTCAGAGCCAGAGAGCAGTTGGTGGTGGGACGGTCCTGACAGCTCTCATCTGCATGGCAGAGAGACATATATGACATGTTCAATGATATGGAAAAAGTAGCCTCATCACGACCCAAAAATACTGCAATGATAAACCTATCAATGAATTAATTAATGAATGAATTAATCAATCAATGCCTTTTTACCTCCACAATCTAAATGCTCAGGACCTTAGGCTGTTATGAAAGAAAGAGGTGTACTTAAATAATACAATTAAAAACAAGTGCTTTAAACATGCTGTATTCTGCGGTTGACTTTTGCCTGTGACAAGACTTTAACTCTCCTAAAGTTTCCAGAGTGATTTGCTGCTTACAGAGCCTGATCCCAGATCAGTTTGTGTCCTATGGTCATTGGAGTTGGCAAGATCTGGGACCAGGCTTTTGCTTACGTACCTGGGGGTTCAGTGGGACAAGGTTGCAGGGCACAGGTCTGCTTGGCCACAGGCTTGGTCAGGGGGTCACAACCTCTCACGATCTCCCTGCCCTGGTAGCACTTCACGTCTCTCATCCGGACACCCACACCACATGTCTTAGTGCACTGGGGAGTGAACACACCACACGTCAGCATTATACCAGGGTTATACCAGGGGTACAGTGCTGCCGTTGCACTGAGGAGCGGCGCTCCCTCACTTTTTTCAATTTGAGATAACACAAAGGTCATTCAAATTCTGATCAATTATAAACAAATTATATTTACTTACCACAAACATTCCATGGAAATTATAGAATGATAAACTAAATAAATGTGTAGCAGCCTATAGGTAGGTAAATGGTGGTTTCTTCCCTGTCTTCTCTCTCTCTCTCTCTGGCGGTGGCGCAAATGATGAATAACTGTAGGCGTGTGTACAGGGGCCCACTTGTCAGAGGCTTGACCACTTTGAGCGGGCCAAATCTGACGTAAGAACAGCCAGAGACAGAAAACTCTGCCAGGGGTTGCTAAAACGTCTTTCCTCAAAGCAGTTTGTTATGGACTTGGGGCTCATGCACGACACACTTGAACTCGCCCTACTGTCCGAGTGCTTAGCTTACGGAAACGTACCACCTATATTGCGTATGCAGACAAACTGATCCACCGCATGGATCTAGGATCCAACTTCACGGCGTGTCTGCCTTGATGTTCATAAGACTCCACGGACCCCCTCTTGCGCAGTCGAACCCAGAACATGTGGTCCTTCTGTAGCTCAGTTGGTAGAGCATGGCGCTTGTAACGCCAGGGTAGTGGGTTCGATTCCCGGGACCACCCATAAGTAGAATGTATGCACACATGACTGTAAGTCGCTTTGGATAAAAGCGTCTGCTAAATGGCATATATTATTATTATTATTATTATTATATATAACAATATGCGACCACTTGGTTACGGTGCTGTTCTTTCAGCACCACAATTAGAAAGTCACTCAAATCGCTTAAAATAACCTTCATCAAGATCTGTTCCCTACACCTAGTAGTCGTACTCATCACTTATTATTATTACAAATAGAAGATTATCACTTCTCACAATGGTGCTCGTTTAGTAAAGTTAGATCAAAGCTGAATCAATGTTTCCCAAGATCACAATGATTAATTAGCATTTTACATAACAGAACTGAATATAAGAGCATATACGGTTGAAGTTTACATACACCTTAGCCAAATACATTTAAACTCAGTTTTTCACAATTCCTGACATTTATTCTGAGTAAAAATTACCTGTCTTAGGTCAGTTAGGATCACCACTTTATTTTAAGAATGTGAAATGTCAGAATAATAGTAGAGATAATTATTTATTTCAGTTTTTATTGCTTTCATCACATACCCAGTGGGTCAGAAGTTTACATACACTCAATTAGTATTTGGTAGCATTGCCTTTAAATTGTTTAACTTGGGTCAAATGTTTCGGGTAGCCTTCCTCAAGCTTCCTATAGTAAATTGAGGAGAATTTTGGCCCATTGCTCCTGACAGAGCTGGTGTAACTGAGTCAGGTTTGTAGGCCTCATGCTTTTTCAGTTCATCCCTCAAATTTTCTATGGGATTTAGGTCAGGGCTTTGTGGCCATTCCAATACCTTGACTTTGTTGTCCTTAAGCCATTTTGCCACAACTTTGGAAGTATGCTTGGGGTCATTGTCCATTTTGAAGACCCATTTGCGACCAAGCTTTAACTTCCTGACAGATGTCTTGAGATGTTGCTTCAATATATCCACATAATTTTCCTTCCTCATGATGCCATCTATTTTGTGAAGTGCACCAGTCTCTCCTGCAGCAAAGCACCCCCACAACATGATGCTGCCACTCCCATGCCTCACGGTTGGGATGGTGTTCTTCGGTTTGCAAGCCTCCCCCTTTTTCCTACAAACATAATGATGGTCATCATGGCCAAACAGTTCTATTTTTGTTTCATCAGACCAGAGGACATTTATCCAAAAAGTACAATCTTTGTCCCCATGTGCAGTTGCAAACCATAGTCTGTCTTTTTTATGGCGGTTTTGGAGCAGTGGCTTCTTCCTTGCTGAGCGGCCTTTCAGGTCATGTCAATATAGGACTTGTTTTACTGTGGATATAGATACTTTCGTACCAGTTTCAGACAGCATCTTCACAAGGTCCTTTGCTGTTGTTCTGGGATTGATTTGCACTTTTCGCACCAAAGTACATTCATCTCTAGTCTCCTTCCTGAGTGGTATGACGGCTGTGTGGTCCAATGGTGTTTTACTTGCATATTATTGTTTGTACAGATGAACGTGGTACCTTCAGGCATTTGAAAATTGCTCCCAAGGATGAACCAGACTTGTGGAGGTCTACAGTTTCTTTTCTGAGGTCTTGGACTATTTCTTTTGATTTTCCCATAATGTCAAGCAAAGAGGCACTGAGTTTGAAGGTAGGCCTTGAAATACATCCACAGGTACACCTCCAATTGACTCAAATGATGTCAATTAGCCTATCAGAAGCTTCTAAAGCCATGACATAATTTTCTGGAATTGTACAAGCTGTTTAAAGGCACAGTCAACTTAGTGTATGTAAACTTCTGACCCTGTCCTAACCGACTTGCCAAAACTTTAGTTTGTTAAAAAAAGAAATCTGTGGAGTGGTTGAAAAACGAGTTTTAATGACTCCAACCTAAGTGTATGTAAACTTCCGACTTCAACTGTAGGATAGTTGGCCTAGAAAATGTTACACCCAAAACAACTCCTCAGTCATTTATTATCTGAAGCTGAATGATCTAATTGTTTTCCTCATGTGGCCAAAACTTAACAGAGCGCGCCACTAGGCAGGATATATGCTAAGATTGAAACAAATAGGTCTACAAGCAAGGCTAATAGTTGTTTATCACCATCTGCTTTAATTCACCCATGAAACAGTCATTCCAGAAGATCTAAAAGCATATTCCCTCTACATGGGCATAGGCAGACGTTGCAGTTTGAGGATGCATTTGATGCATAGGTCTATTCTAAACTCAACAAAAAATAAACGTCCTCTCACTGTCAACTACGTTTATTTTCAGCAAACTTAACATGTGTAAATATTTGTATGAAATTAACAAGACTCAACAACTGAGACACAAACTGAACAAGATCAAAAGTAACAGTCAGGAAAAAAGTAACAGTCAGTAAAAGTAACAGTCAATCAAAAGTAACAGTCAGTATCTGGTGTGGCCACCAGCTGCATTAAGTACTGCAGTGCATCTCCTCCTCATGGACTGCACCATATTTGCCAGTTCTTGCTGTGAGATGTTACCCCACTCTTCCACCAAGGCACCTGCAAGTTCCCGGACATTTCTGGGGCGAATCGCCCTGCAAGTTCCCGGACATTTCTGGGGCGAATCGCCCTAGCCCTCACCCTCCGATCCAACAGGTCCCAGACGTGCTCAATGGGATTGAGATCCGGGCTCTTTGCTGGCTATGGCAGAACACTGACATTCCTGTCTTGCAGTAAATCACACACAGAATGAGCAGTATGGCTGGTGGCATTGTCATGCTGGAGGGTCATGTCAGGATGAGCCTGCAGGATGGGTACCACATGAGGGAGGAGGATGTCTTCCCTGTAACGCACAGTGTTGAGATTGCCTGCAATGACAACAAGCTCAGTCCGATGATGCTGTGACACACCACCCCAGACCATGACGGACCCTCCACCTCCAAATCGATCCTGCTCCAGAGTACAGGCCTCGGTGTAACGCTCATTCCTTCGACGATAAACGCAAATCCGACCATCACCCCTGGTGAGACAAAACTGCAACTCATCAGTGAAGAGCACTTTTTGCCAGTCCTGTCTGGTCCAGCCACGGTGGGTTTGTGCCCAGAGGCGACGTTATTGCCGGTGATGTCTGATGAGGACCTGCCTTACAACAGGCCTACAAGCCCTCAGTCCAGCCTCCCTCAGCTTATTGCGGACAGTTTGAGCACTGATGGAGGGATTTGATTTGATGATTATGCATTCCTGGTGTAACTCGGGCAGTTGTTGTTGCCATCCTGTACCTGACCCGCAGGTGTGATGTTCAGATGTAATGATCCTGTGCAGGTGCTCTGCCACTGTGATGACGATCAGCTGTCCATCCTGTCTGCCTGTAGTGCTGTTTTAGGCTTCTCACAGTACGGACATTGCAATTTATTGCCCTGGCCACATCTGCAGTCCTCATGCCTCCTTGCAGCATGCCTAAGGCACGTTCACGCAGATGAGCAGGGACCCTGGGCATATTTCTTTTGGTGTCAAAAGAAAGAGTCAGTAGAAAGGCCTCTTTAGTGTCCTAAGTTTTCATAAATGTGACCTTAATTGCCTACCATCTGTAAGCTGTTAGTGTCTCAACGACTGTTCCACAGGTGCATGTTCATTAATTGTTTATGGTTCATTGAACAAGCATGGGAAAAAGTGTTTAAACCCTTTACAATGAAGATCGGTGAAGTTCTTTAGATTTTTACGAATTATCTTTGAAAAAGGGACATTTCTTTTTTTGCTTAGTTAACAATGATATTTAATAGGCTACATCTCTCATCCGGACACCCACACCACGTGTGTTAGTGACCTGAGGAATGAACACAGCAGCACTGCTCGTCTTTTGTACATAGTCCCACCATTTTGGGGCCCAAAAGTATTGGGACAAATTCACTTATATATGTATTAAATTAGTCAAAAGTTTAGTATTCGGTCCATATTCCTAGCATGCAATGATAACATCAAGCTCGTGACTCTACAAACTTGTTGGTTGGATTTGCTATTTGTTTTGGTTGTGTTTCAGACTATCATCTTGTGCCAAATAGAAATGAATGATAAATGATGCATTGTGAAGTCACTTTTATTGTAAAATAATATTATTTGTTTCTAAACAATTCAACAGTAATGTGGATGCTATGGATAGTTCTGAATTAACTGTGAATAATGATCAGTTAGAAAGTTACAGCAGTACCAATAACATACCCCTCCCCCCCTAAAAAAAAATGCTAACCTCCGCTGTTATTGTAATGGTCAGAGGTTAGCATATCTTGGGGATATGATATTTGTAGCAGGTGAGTGTGACCGACTGCCTTTGTGAACAATGTCATGGTTGAAATGTTATTCACCTCAGACCAGGGCGTGGTGTACCACTTGAAACAGGGCCTCTCGAAGCAGGTGTTCTCGTCCTCGGGCCTCTTACTGGCACCACAAGCCTCGTCGTCGTGGGTCTGGAACTTCCCAGCAGTGATGCCGGCGCACTGCACGATCCTCCGCTTCACACCGCGGCCACATGTCGTGTTACACTGAGAGGAAAAAAAGACTGCTCTCAGTCAATGAATCTCTAACCAAGAGAACATCAAGAAAACGTATATAGAACAGCAACAGAACATTGGGATAACATTGTCAAAACATCAAGAGAACACCAGCAGAACATCAAGAGAACATCAAGTAAACATTGTCAAAATAGGACACAAACAGAGCATTAAGAGGCCATATATAGATCATCAGAACATCAATAAAACGTCCGACAGAACATCAACAGAACATCAACAGAAGGACCCAGTTGCCTTACACTCTCCCAATCCTGAGTGAGCCAGTGTGGAGCACAGTCCTTCTCCCCACAGGGGTGGATTGCCAGGGGCTTATTCTCCGGAGAGCACTGGGATTCAGGCACCACACGGCCCTCTGGTGTCTTACAGTACACGTGACGTACCATCTTCCCTTGGCCACACGACCCAGAGCACTGCAGAGGTCACAGTTTCAACGGGGACGACACGGCAATAACACATAGTATTACTGATCTAGAGAAACAGCCAGTGCAATCACTATTTGTATCTGTCATCAACGTACCATAGAAATGTAGTAGTGAGTGGAAGTAGTGTACTCACCGGCCCCCACTCTGACACAGTCCACTGGCGCTCGCAGGGCGGGCCTGTGCAGTTCTTGGTGTTAAGGGGGCGGGTCAGGGGATCACATGACTTGGTTTCATCTGAACACCTGACCTCCCGGGTCACCTGGGCCCTGCGGCCACACTTCGCTGGACACTGTACAGGAAAGAGGAGAGAGGACACACTCACCTTCAATATCACCTACAGTTGCTCAAACAGTAGGATGCAACAATCTACCTACTATAGTGTTCCTGCTCAGTCATTAGTCACACACACACACACACACACACACACACACACACACACACACACACACACACACACACACACACACACACACACACACACACACACACACACACACACACACACCCCACACACACACACACACACACACACACACAACCCCTGTCCCACCATCCACTCCCACAGTATAGCTCCACCCACCTCAGTCCACTCGGCCACCTCCCATTGGGGGCCACAGGTTGGGCTCTTACAGGCGCGGCGCTCCAGGGGCCTCTCCAGCTCTGCCAGGGTGCAGAGGTCACTGTACACAGAGCTGTCCAACCCGGGGGACAGCATCTTCCAGCAGCGCACCAGACGGAACTGGAAGCCCTCACCACAGGTACGAGAACACTCACTCCAGCTGCTCGCCTCCCACCTGAGGGTGAGGGGATGCAAATAGAGCAGAGTTCAGGCACAATTAGTTATCTTCGGAAGTAAATTAAATTGAATCTTAAATAAAATGGTAATGGCCAAGAGGCAAACATTGTTCTCAAAGAACTTTGCATCACTTCAAGAGTCGTTCGACCGGTAAACGGTCCTTTAAGTACTTTCTCAGTGTGTTGTTTTCTGGTGCATACCTGGGCTGGCACTCCCTCCCAATGCAGAAGTCATGAACAGGCTCAGGTCGGGTCATAGTGTCACAGTGCATGTCATTCACCTCAGCGCCGTCGTAGCGAACACACATGGCAAAGGACTTTGACACTCCTGCAGCAGAAATGATAACTTACAATTTCATAACTAATCCATACATACTGTGTGTGTGTGTGTGTGTGTGTGTGTGTGTGTGTGTGTGTGTGTGTGTGTGTCTACCTATAGAGCAGGTGGAGGAGCAGGGTTCCTGAGAAGACAGTTTCCAGCGGTACATGTCTGCAGGGCTCAGCTTGAAGTTCTTCTGCAGGAACCTCTGATTAGTCCTGTCAAACACAACATGACAATAAGGTTTTAAGGTTTTCAGAAGGTTTCACACTGTCAAGCAAGACATGACCAGGCCTTCACAGTAAACCCACTGAACCCCAGCTCTCTCTCTCTGTCTCTGTCTCTGTCTCTCTCTCTCACACACACACACACACACACACACACACACACGGCTGATTCACCTCACCCTCCAAATCATAACAGCCAGCGACATTCTGTTTTTCATTAATTCACATAAAAGTGACATGAACATTCTTGTCATATCACTGGCTGTTTTTTTTATAGCCAGAGCAGAGATGTTTATTTGAAAATACACAGGAACTTTGAATCATTCTTAACCGGCATATCTCAGTGCAACTGTGACTAATTCCTGCACATTTATCCCTAGAGGTGACTACAGTCTGACAGTATGTTTCTTCCCAGTCATATTTTTCACTTTGCCGCAAATACCTTGAATTATTTGCTTTTAAGTGGACCGTATCCCATTTTTATTCCTCCACCTCCTCCTTCCCTTCCTCCTTTTCCTCTCATCTGTCCCCCTCCTTCTCCTACTCGTCCTCCTCCTCTTTTCCTCCCCCCCCCCCTCCTCCTCTCCTTCTTCTCCTCCAATCCGTTCTTCTCCCCAGGGCAGGGGAAGACAGGGTGTGTCATGTGATGTGTTTTATGGGGCTCTGGCAGGAGAACTGGCAAAGCGGTGTTTGGACACAGTGCAGGGAAGCCAACATGAATTATAAATATGATGGAATGCTACCCCAGCCAGCCCTGCGCTTTGGCTGTCTCCTCTCCATGTGATTCTTTGGCTTTCTCCTCTCCATGTGATTCTTTGGCTGTCTCCTCTCCATGCGATTCTTTGGCTGTCTCCTCTCCATGTGATTCTTTGGCTGTCTCCTCTCCATGTGATTCTTTGGCTGTCTCCTCTCCATGTGATTCTTTGGCTGTCTCCTCTCCATGTGATTCTTTGGCTGTCTCCTCTCCATGTGATTCTTTGGCTGTCTCCTCATGTGATTCTTTGGCTGTCTCCTCTCCATGTGATTCTTTGGCTGTCTCCTCTCCATGCTTTGATTCTTTGGCTGTCTCCTCTCTCCATTCTTTGCGATTCTTTGGCTGTCTCCTCATGTGATTCTTTGGCTGTCTCCTCATGTGATTCGATTGATTCTTTGGCTGTCTCCTCTCCATGTGATTCTTTGGCTGTCTCCTCTCCATGTGATTCTTTGGCTGTCTCCTCTCCATGCGATTCTTTGGCTGTCTCCTCTCCATGTGATTCTTTGGCTGTCTCCTCTCCATGTGATTCTTTGGCTGTCTCCTCTCCATGTGATTCTTTGGCTGTCTCCTCTCCATGTGATTCTTTGGCTGTCTCCTCATGTGATTCTTTGGCTGTCTCCTCTCCATGTGATTCTTTGGCTGTCTCCTCATGTGATTCTTTGGCTGTCTCCTCTCCATGTGATTCTTTGGCTGTCTCCTCATGTGATTCTTTGGCTGTCTCCTCTCCATGTGATTCTTTGGCTGTCTCCTCTCCATGTGATTCTTTGGCTGTCTCCTCATGCGATTCTTTGGCTGTCTCAAAAAGAAAAAGAAGTAAGGGATGGATGGGGCCAGAAGCCAGCCTGGAGCACATTCCATTCCCCCAGCCAGCAGCATGGGCCCTTTTCCTGACGAGAATATCCAGCCCTTTTACATGCCTTGAAATGACTCACTGCAGTAGGGCCGGGACGATACCAATATCGCGATACGTGTCAGTATCGTGGTAAGGAAACAAAACATGAAGCAAATTTAACTTCTTTAGGAAAACAGCCTTAATGTTGGATACAAACATCATTATGTTGTCATCCACAGTCACATGTAAATATTTTCCAAGCTATATTTTACAAAGCAGGCTTTTAAAGGACCAAATAGTTCGGTCTGCTTCGTGTTTTCCTTTTTTCCATGGAAAACTTATTGCGATACTGGTATCGTCACAGACCTTCACTTCAATCCTTACTTAGAGAGAGAAGGACTCCCCACTGGGCACAGACGTCAATTCAACATCTATTCCACTATTCTATTCTATTGGTTCAGCGTAATTTCATTGAATTGACAAGGATCAACGTTGATTCAACCAGTGTGTGCCCAGTGGGTCTGTTGTGTTCACTCTAACCCCTCAGCAGCAGCATCAATAAGTGAAGAGTATTGGAGGTGGAAGATAAAGACCAGAGGGGTTGTGGATGGGATTCTGAAGTGATATTGTTTGGATGGGTTCCTATACCAGATAGCAAGCTGACGTTGGGTCAACATTGCCTCTTTACTTCTGCTCAACATTGTGTGGATCCCTCCTTACACTACCTGGTTCTGTTGGTGCGATTGTTGCTCCTCATCCCCGTCAGCAGCGTCCTGTTGGGGAACAGCAGGTCTCCAGTATCATTCCTCCGCGCGCCCAGACTGAACTCCCCCAGAGAGCTGTTGAGGGGGAACTGGCCTCCCTGCTCCACACTGCTATAGTCCACCTCCAACGAGAACACTCCCTCTCCCTCCGTCAGGAGCTGATTGGTTGAGATGTTGGTGAGCAGCTCATCTGGACCAATCTGCTTGCCCAGCAAGACTCTCCAGATGAGGTTCTCGGAGTCTGGTCCCTCCTCTAAAGGCTTGCTGGCTGCCGGGGCAGGGACTGCTACGCTACCTGTGTGACTGCTGTTGCCATCTGTTGGGATAACTAGAAGGGCGTGGAAAGATAGAGAAATTATTAAAGTGGGAGAAAGCCTTATACTAAGTCGCAACAGAGGCGTTTCCTGGTCAGGTGGTCAGGAAAAACTCCTGGTGCTTCCTTAATAAAAGAGGAGTTTTATGTGCAGTTTGCACTACAACAAAACAGCACACAAAGCCTTTCAACATATTCCTTAAGGCAGTAGAGGGCCTCGGTCTCACCCAATGGCCAAACTCCCTGCATAACTGTCCCACAGTCTAAGTGGAAGGGCTGTCTGAGAGCTTGGTACAGGCAGGTCGGCTTGCACTCATTACCACTCATGTTTGTGATGCAGCCATTTAAAAAAAGGAGAAAATGCCAGAGCTCTCTGAATTGTTCATCTCCCCAAGCTCCTCTTTGTATATATGCCTGTGAATAATGCAGGACTCCAAAGGGCCAGCAGCGAGGACTCTCTTTTTTGTAAAACAATATTTTATCTCATCTGATATCTGAGTGGTGAACTGATTTATATGGCGATTACATACAGTAGTTCAGGGGGAGAACTGCACAGTCTGCAAGTCAAGAAAAAATCTCTCCCTCCCTCCCTCCCTCCCTCCCAGTTACCTGCGTTAATCACTTGTGCATTGGGGTTATGTATAATTATGATTATTTGTGTTATGTTTATTGTATTGTTTTTTTGGTTTCTGGTATGCTGGTGTTACCTGTGTATTGTGGTGGGGTTGGGCTGTCCTGGTGACAGTCGATGGCTCCTGTCTCCTCATACACCTCGTTGGTCTCCTGGCCTTTCTGGCCCTCGGTCCCTGCCGCCTTGGCCCCCTGTTTCAGCACCTGGTTCCTCTGGGTCTCAGGGGCCACCTTGTCATACGTGCTCCCGTTGGGGGCCACCATACTGCCCATCTCCACGGAAACCCCCGGGGCGGTGCTGTCGGGGCCAGTGTAGACGGGAGGTTGAGGGACAGGGGACAGAGACTCTCTCAGGACGGTGTACTCGTACGTGATGTAAGGGATACGACCATTCTGGTTCCACACCTATGAGGAGCCAAAATAATGAGGGGGGGGGGGTCAGACGGATTCTTTGGATTAAATGATGTTGGTTATACTTCTCTTTTACAGTGTCTTACACCAGAGGCAATGCTCTGCGTAATAAACTACATTGTGCACAAATACAGCACAGTCAAACAGAATTATTACTGACCAGGTATTTGCCAAGGTCTTTTTTTGGATGACTTAAGAGAGAACATGCAAGCAGCAGAGACAGACCAGCATAGCACCAGAGACCGAGAGCTCACCCATTCCCTCCTCCCTCCTATCAAACTCAGTCAATTGCACATATACAGTAAATACTGTACAGTACATGACTGCTGTTAGAGTCAGCCGTCTAGCCTGCCTGCACTCATTCAGACATGGGGCTTGATTGCCAGTGAGTGAGGCCATGAAAGAAAATATAAGATACATGTAGACTATTGAAGTTTTACTGTGTAACGCATTAACACGAAAAGATGCGCAATGAAAATGAAGGAGCATTATCAGTTTGCACGTATCTATCTTGCAGAACTTTTCCTTCTTCTACCCTGCACCTGCAAGCTACTGGATACGTGTACACTACTTCTAAACTAGACATTACCCAGAGGCCCTGGCTGCCAGATGAGGGGAGGGAGCAGAGCAGACCTCAGCAGGCTACAGTACCAGAACATTGATGGCCTGGTCGATGGGCCCTTTGGCTACGATGTACTCGATCCCCGTCTCATACACATCCATGGGCCGCCGGTATTTGAAGACGGTCCCCGCCGCATGGAAGTTCTGGGGGCTGTCCACCTTGTAGTTCCCATTGAAGAAGAAGTTCCCCGCCTGATCGGTCACAGCTGTGGGGGATAGGATAGAACATAGTCTCATTGAGGGGATGGAGGACCATTGGAGGAGGACCAGTTGGTTGACTCTACAGAAAAGGTCACATCTTTGATGTTCACCCTACACTGGAATTTCTCCTCCCCATACATGACCATAAATGGATACAGTCAATTCAAGAGATCGCAAAGGAAATAAAAGTATATAGAGTTGAAGTCGGAAGTTTACATACACTTAGGTTGGAGTCATTAAAACTAGTTTTTCAACCACTCCACTGATTTCTTGTTAACAAACTATAATTTTGGCAAGTCGTTTGGGACATCTACTTTGTGCATGACACAAGTCATTTTTCCAACAATTGTTTACAGACAGATTATTTCACTTATAATTCACTGTATCACAATTCTAGTGGGTCAGAAGTTTACATACACTAAGTTGACTGTGCCTTTAAACAGCTTAGAAAATTCCAGAAAAGGATGTCATGGCTTTAGAAGCTTCTGATAGGCTAACTGACATAATTTGAGTCAATTGGAGGTGTACCTGTGGATGTATTACAAGGCCTACCTTCAAACTCAGTCCCTCTTTGCTTGACATTATGGGAAAATCAAAAGAAATCATCCAAGACCTCAAAAACATTTTTTGTAGACCTTCACAAGTCTGGTTCATCCTTGGGAGCAATTTCCAAACGCCTGAAGGTACCACGTTCATCTGTACAAACAATAGTATACAAGTATAAACACCATTGGACCACACAGCCGTCATACCTCTCAGGAAGGAGACACGTTCTGTCTCCTAGAGATGAATGTACTTTGGTGTGAAAAGTACAAATCAATCCCAGAAAAACAGCAAAGGACCTTGTGAAGATGCTGGAGGAAACTTGTACGAGAGTATCTATATCCATAGTCCTATATTGACATAACCTGAAAGGCCGCTCAGCAAGGAAGAAGCCACTGCTCCAAAACCGTCATAAAAAGCCAGACTACAGTTTGCAGCTGCATGTGGGGACAAAGATCTTACTTTTTGGAGAAATGTCCTCTGGTCTGATGACACAAAAATAGAACTGTTTGGCCATGATGAACATCATTATGTTTGGAGGAAAAAGGGGGAGGCTTGCAAGTCGAAGAACACCATCCAACCATGAAGCGCGAGTTTGTCAGCATCCTGTTGAGTGCTTTGCTGCAGGAGGGACTGGTGCACTTCACAAAATAGATGGCATCATGAGGTAGGAAAATTATGTGGATATATTGAAGCAACATCCCAAGATATCAGTCAGGAAGTTAAAGCTTGGTCGCAAATGGATCTTCCAAGTGGACAATGAACCCAAGCATACTTCCAAAGTTGTGTCAAAATGGCGTAAGGACAACAAAGTCAAGGTGTTGGAGTGGCCATCACAAAGCCCTGACCTAAATCCTATAGAAAATGTGTGGGCAGAACTGAAAAAGCTTGTGCGAGCAAGGAGGCCTACAAACCTGACTCAGTTACACCAGCTCTGTCAGGAGGAGTGAGACAAAATTCACCCAACTTATTGTCGGAAGCTTGTGGAAGGATACCCAAAATGTTTGACCCAAGTTAAACCATTTAAAAAGCAATGCTACCAAATAGTAATTGAGTGTATGTAAACTTCTGACCTACTGGGAATGTGATGAAAGAAATCAAATCTGAAATAAATAATTATCTCTATTCTAACATTTCACATTCTTAAAATAAAGTGGTGATCCTAACTAACCTAAGACATGGAATTTTTAGTGGGATTAAATGTCAGGAAATGTGAAAAACTGAGTTTAAATGTATTTGGCTAAGGTGTATGTAAACTTCAGACTGTAGATCATCAGAGTTTAATTTCAGTTGATTAATAGGGATCCCATTGCTGTATTTTCTGAAAACCTTGAATAAATGTTTTGCACCTTATATGCAACATAACAACATCACCAACAGCGAACATTAGAGATGTGTGTATACATGGCATGGTGACCAGGATAAGAAGGAAGTACCCACCCAAAACATCAGCTGACTTCTTCCTCTCAATGATCTGAATGTCCCAGGAGCCCTCGGGGATTGATGTGATGAAGGAGTAACCTTGGAGACAGGAAACATTATGATGACTCCATTTTACCTGCAACTAAATAGCCTGAACATCAGAAGAGTTGGCTAAAGAAGCACATATTGAGCTTGTTGTCAGACTAACTGGCTATAGTTCTCTTTCAGAGACATACAGTGGGGCAAAAAAGTATTTAGTCAGCCACCAATTGTGCAAGTTCTCCCACTTAAAAAGATGAGAGAGGCCTGTCATTTTCATCATAGGTACACTTCAACTATGCCATTCAACTAAAATCCAGAAAATCACATTGTAGGATTTTTAATGAATTTATTTGCAAATTATGGTGGAAAACAAGTATTTGGTCACCTACAAACAAGCAAGATTTCTGGCTCTCACAGACCTGTAACTTCTTCTTTAAGAGGCTCCTCTGTCCTCCACTCGTTACCTGTATTAATGGCACCTGTTTGAACTTGTTATCAGTATAAAAGACACCTGTCCACAACCTCAAACAGTCACACTCCAAACTCCACTATGGCCAAGACCAAAGACCAAAGAGCTGTCAAAGGACACCAGAAACAAAATTGTAGACCTGCACCAGGCTGGGAAGACTGAATCTGCAATAGGTAAGCAGCTTGGTTTGAAGAAATCAACTGTGGGAGCAATTATTAGGAAATGGAAGACATACAAGACCACTGATAATCTCCCTCGATCTGGGGCTCCACGCAAGATCTCACCCCGTGGGGTCAAAATGATCACAAGAACGGTGAGGAAAAATCCCAGAACCACACGGGGGGACCTAGTGAATGACCTGCAGAGAGCTGGGACCAAAGTAACAAAGCCTACCATCAGTAACACACACTAACCAAAATATAACTTTTTGGTAAAAACTCAACTCGTCGTGTTTGGGGGACAAAGAATGCTGAGTTGCATCCAAAGAACACCATACCTTCTGTGAAGCATGGGGGTGGAAACATCATGCTTTGGGGCTGTTTTTCTGCAAAGGGACCAGGACGACTGATCCGTGTAAAGGAAAGAATGAATGGGGCCATTTATCGTGAGATTTTGAGTGAAAAACTCCTTACATCAGCAAGGGCATTGAAGATGAAACGTGGCTGGGTCTTTCAGCATGACAATGATCCCAAACACACCGCCCGGGCAACGAAGGAGTGGCTTCGTAAGAAGCATTTCAAGGTCCTGGAGTGGCCTAGCCAGTCTCCAGATCTCAACCCCATAGAAAATCTTTGGAGGGAGTTGAAAGTCCGTGTTGCCCAGCAACAGCCCCAAAACATCACTGCTCTAGAGGAGATCTGCATGGAGGAATGGGCCAAAATACCAGCAACATTGTGTGAAAACCTTGTGAAAACTTACAGAAAACATTTAACCTCTGTCATTGCCAACAAAGGGTATATAACAAAGTATTGAGATAAACTGTTATTGACCAAAAACTTATTTTCCACCATAATTTGCAAATAAATTCATAAAAAATCCTACAATGTGATTTTCTGGATTTTATTTTCTCATTTTGTCTGTCATAGTTGAAGTGTACTTACGATGAAAATTACAGGCCTCTCTCATCTTTTTAAGTGGAAGAACTTGCACAATTGGTGGCTGACTAAATACTTTTTTGCCCCACTTTATTTGTGGGGCTCGTCCCAGATAGGTGTGCTCAAGGTTTGGAATAGATGGAGAGACATATCTCCTCCATCAGTACCCTCTATCCATGCCACCCACCCATCCATCCATCCACACACCCAAACTATCTCAGTTTGTGGTTGAGGTTGAACACACTCCTACCCAAAGTGGTGGCCCCGCGGCGGAAATTTCCATTGACCCTGCTGCAGCTGCTGCCATCCCCCTGACACACACCACACTTATCCAG
The DNA here is from genome assembly GCF_023373465.1 of Oncorhynchus keta. Lineage (NCBI taxonomy): Eukaryota > Metazoa > Chordata > Actinopteri > Salmoniformes > Salmonidae > Oncorhynchus > Oncorhynchus keta. The sequence continues at coordinate 10,770,571 of NC_068445.1, read as the reverse complement.
CATGTTGGGCGAGAAAAGTACTCCATCACAACCGATTGGCTGCAGAAATGATGTTAAGACAAACAGGATGATTATCATTTTGAATCATTTCAGCACATGCAAAGCAAGTTGAAATATGACACTCACGGAATATAGCAAGTAAACTGAATTATTTTATTGACACTATCATGTGACCAGGATAATAAGCATTTCGGCCATTCTCACAGATTATGCAAAGCAATCTCCTCAGCAGATGTAAGAAACAAGCGTTCCCTGACCTCACATCTGCCGTCCACACAGACCCCTCTGTAGTTGCTGTACTTGCAGGACGTTCCGTCCCGAGCAGGAACCATCAGCTGTCTCTGGCCGTCGGCCGTGGTGCAGTGCAGGTCACATGGGTTACTGGAGATATGGACATAGTCGTCTGTAGATGGATGGATACAAAGGTCAGTCACAGTGTAATAACGAGCTTCAAGGACAGGCCACACAGGAGGGAGTGACACAGAGCTGAGTGGGTTTATTATGGGTCTTACCCGGATACAGGGGTTTCCAGTGGTAGTTCCTGCCATTGTAGACCTGTGAGTTGAACGACCAGCACTGCTCTTCCCTGAAGCTTCTCCCAGAGGAAGGGCAGTCCTGCACAAGAAAGAAAATATACACACACTTTTCTGTCTGCTTCATGTATTTTTAATTTTAGAATGGTTTTACAATATATTATGAAAGGGTGTGACAACTCTAGGACAAAAAGGCCGTTCACCCTGTACCTCTCCAGGACCAGGCTTTGTGGCCGCTTTACTAAACCTTAAGCAATTTGTATCTCAACTGATTACAAAAAAAGCTGTGTGGTCTACATTGACTTCTGCATCATAGGCTTCGGGTTGTGGGGTGTTGTGTCAACATGTATTTTGCTAACGTCAGGAAACGGGGTGGCAGTAATAGATGCATGCTAACCTTGGTGTTACAGAGGAGGTATTTCTTTGAAGTGCCAGTGCAGGTCATGTTGTCTCTAGCAGCGGCTGCTTTCTTTCTTTGGATAGAAAATGAATGAATTTAGTAAACCTGCATGTTGAGATTTGAAGATAAATAACACCTTTATTGACTAAAATAGAATGCAATGGAATAGAACAGGTTAGAATAGAATGGAATGGAACAGAACAGTATAGAATCGAAACTGTCTGTCAGCGGACTGACCTCTGTTTGAGACAGTGCCTCTCCTGGGACATGACCCCCCCTCCGCAGGTGCGTGTGCAGGCGGTCCACTTGGCCCACTCCCCCCACCAATATGTGGTGGACTCCAGCTCGTCCTCCAGACTGTTGGAGGCTCCCCCTTCCTCCTAGACACAACACAGAACCCTTAGAGAGAAGCAGCAGAACAGGGCCCTGTACACACTGTGACTAATTATAAGCATGTCTAGCCACTCTGCCAATCTGGGTTAAGTGGAGACAAGTGATATGTACTGTGCTCTCCTTGTAAAAGGTGTGAGAGAAAACAGCTGTGGGTTTTTATAAGAAGCCATGTAACAAAGAATAGTCTGGAGATGCGAGGGCCAGAAAGAGGGAGCAAGAGTGAGTGAGGGAACAACTGGCAAATAGAGAAGAAGAGAAAGACAGACCAACAGACAAGCAGTGTGACTGACTGACTGAAATGATGCCAGTGATAGAGAGTGTGTGTGTGTGTGTGTGTGTGTAAGAGAGAGGCCTGAGTTGGGCGAGCAAGTACCATGTAGAGAAAGAGAGAGAGAGAGAGAGAGTGTGTGTGTGTGTGTAAGAGAGAGGCCTGAGTTGGGCGAGCATGTACCATGTAGAGAAAGAGAGAGAGAGAGTGGGACAAGCGTACCTGTCCCCTGGTTGAGAGGTTCCCTACAGACAAAGCCAAGGTGAGAAACCCCAGTAGCACCAGGCTGGTCTCCCCACATTGTTCCCACGACCAGATCCTCATCCTGACACGATCAAATACACAGAAAGACCTCAATGGGACAGAAAGGTAGGAGCTGAAGACTCACACCGATAAACCTGAACTAGGTACAGACAAACAGGATGGGAAGAACACTGTGGAAATGAAAAGACATCTTTAATGAACTTACATTGGTATATCTGATACAGCAGGCCCCTAGCTAGGGCATAATGCACTGTACGATTAGTGCGAAGTAAACTCAGTCCTAATTCCAATACAACATTTGGATATCTGTATGCTGTGATATAAAACAGGCTTTTATAACCATCCTTAGCGTTTGCATATATATCAGGGATCTACTGTCCTTGCAAGGGAGAGCACTTAAAAGTGTTTCAGAGGAAACCTATTTGTGCCACATCCGTGTGGGCTTCAACGTAAATGTCTTCAGACTTTTTAGTGCACTGGCAATCACCGTGTACTTGGATGAAAACCTTCAGACGCAGACAGGTGGTGACAAAGACAGGCTGTTGAGTGAGCACAGGTGTTGGAGACAGGATTTGGAACATGGAAGCAGCATGTCAAACAAGGCTCAGTGCTGGAGGGACTAAGGTAAGTTTCCTAACTGAAGGCCTAGCCCTTCCACACACAGGTAGGCCTTTGTTTCCTCCACCTTAGTGCGAATGCACCGGCTGCCCAGACGTTTACTGTAAGGTAACATACACACGTTCATGCAAACACACACACACACACGTGATACACACATCAGGTCAGTGACGTACACACGCTCTGACTCTAGAAAAAGCCCCCTTGCACATCCCCCTGTCCCACCTCTCCTCCTCATCAGGCCCACAACTCCAGTTAGGTAGGCTTCTTAAAATAAGCAAACAGATCGTCTAGCCCTGTTTGCAGTCTGGCTTTTTCTGGCACTAAATATTGGTGACAGGTGTCTTAAACTACCCGCTGGAACACCTGGAGTTCATTATCCTCCCAGACACAGCTGGAACGTGTCCAGCTGCCAAACTCTCTCGCTCTCTTTTTCTCTCTCTCCCTCTCCCATGCCTCTCTTTCTCGCTCTCCCTTTCTCTCTCTCCCACAGACCACGCAGTCTGTCGCCGTCGAGACAGGCCTTCCTCCTCACATGGCTTCACAGGGCCACAGAGGAGAGTAAACACAGCCCTGCGCGTCTCCCCCCTAGCCACACCCCCCTGCGTCCCCCTTTCCCCTCCCGGCCCTCTGCCCCCCTGGGGCCCCCTGTTCAGGGTAGGAGGGGTGTTTTTCTTTCACAGGCAGCAGACAGACAGCAGGCTATCCCTGGGGAGGCTGTGGGGAGCTGGGGCCGGTCGGATCGGGGCTGTCTGGTCTGGATGGAAGGCCCAGGCAGACTCATCCTTTCTGGAGGAGCTGTTTAACCAGACTGGGGCTCCTTCGTCCTTTCGTAGCAGCCTTCTCACGTTCATATGTAAAGTGGAAAATTGATGTTGCTCCCACTCAATTGCCCGTTGCTCTCCACGAGTCCTTGACCTCGCTCTGCTTATACAAAGTGCACACAGAGGCATGGCTGAGAGAAGGAGAGGAGAGGACACTGGTGTTTTGGAGTGGAGAGAGAGAGAGTGCATGTGGTATGTATTTGCAGAATGAGTGACATTTTAGACATTGTTTCGAGTAAACACCACTTTGGGGACTCAGTCCTCTTTGTGATAGAGTGCCTTCCACTAGTTTGTTCCACACCTCATTCTGCGTACATTGTTTTCCCTCAGTGACCATAACAGCAATTGATGTGTCCTTTGTGAGTAATGGTCTAGCTACCAAATACTTTTCCTTCACACCGAGGCACTTCCAAACAGCCTACCTTCCTCAGAGCAGCTGGTGGTATTCCTCCTTTACCAGGGAAACTTCCTGGAGCTGTGTCATTAACAGGAAAAAGCAACAGGTGGATCATCTCACTAGTGCCACTATTCATTTCCATATGTATCTGTTGCTCTGATATGGTACATTACCCTATGTATCTGTTGCTCTGATATGGTACATTTCCCTATGTATCTGTTGCTCTGATACGGTACATTTCCCTATGTATCTGTTGCTCTGATACGGTACATTTCCCTATGTATCTGTTGCTCTGATACGGTACATTTCCCTATGTATCTGTTGCTCTGATACGGTACATTACCATATGTATCTGTTGCTCTGATACGGTACATTTCCCTATGTATCTGTTGCTCTGATACGGTACATTTCCCTATGTATCTGTTGCTCTGATACGGTACATTACCATATGTATCTGTTGCTCTGATACGGTACATTTCCCTATGTATCTGTTGCTCTGATACGGTACATTTCCCTATGTATCTGTTGCTCTGATACGGTACATTACCATATGTATCTGTTGCTCTGATACGGTACATTTCCCTATGTATCGGTTGCTCTGATACGGTACATTTCCCTATGTATCTGTTGCTCTGATATGGTACATTACCATATGTATCTGTTGCTCTGATACGGTACATTTCCCTATGTATCTGTTGCTCTGATACGGTACATTTCCCTATGTATCTGTTGCTCTGATACGGTACATTATCCTATGTATCTGTTGCTCTGATACGGTACATTTCCCTATGTATCTGTTGCTCTGATACAGTACATTACCCTGTGTATCTGTTGCTCTGATACGGTACATTTCCCTATGTATCTGTTGCACTGATACGGTACATTTCCCTATGTATCTGTTGCTCTGATACGGTACATTATCCTATGTATCTGTTGCTCTGATACGGTACATTTCCCTATGTATCTGTTGCTCTGATACGGTACATTACACTATGTATCTGTTGCTCTGATACGGTACATTTCCCTATGTATCTGTTGCTCTGATACGGTACATTTCCCTATGTACTGGTACATTTCCCTATGTATCTGTTGCTCTGATACGGTACATTACCCTATGTATCTGTTGCTCTGATACGGTTACCATATGTATCTGTTGCTCTGATTACCCTCTGATATATGTATCTGTTGCTCTGATACGGTACATTACCTATGTATCTGTTGCTCTGATACGGTACATTACCCTATGTATCTGTTGCTCTGATATGGTACATTTCCTATGTATCTGCTGCTCTGATACAGTACATTACCATATGTATCTGTTGCTCTGATATGGTACATTTCCCTATGTATCTGTTGCTCTGATACGGTACATTACCATATGTATCTGTTGCTCTGATACGGTACATTACCCTATGTATCTGTTGCTCTGATACGGTACATTACCCTATGTATCTGTTGCTCTGATACGGTACATTTCCCTATGTATCTGTTGCTCTGATACGGTACATTTCCCTATGTATCTGTTGCTCTGATACGGTACATTACCCTATGTATCTGTTGCTCTGATACGGTACATTTCCCTATGTATCTGTTGCTCTGATACGGTACATTTCCCTATGTATCTGTTGCTCTGATACGGTACATTTCCCTATGTATCTGTTGCTCTGATACGGTACATTTCCCTATGTATCTGTTGCTCTGATACGGTACATTTCCCTATGTATCTGTTGCTCTGATACGGTACATTACCCTATGTATCTGTTGCTCTGATACGGTACATTACCCTATGTATCTGTTGCTCTGATACGGTACATTACCATATGTATCTGTTGCTCTGATACGGTACATTACCCTATGTATCTGTTGCTCTGATACGGTACATTTCCCTATGTATCTGTTGCTCTGATACGGTACATTACCCTATGTATCTGTTGCTCTGATACGGTACATTACCCTATGTATCTGTTGCTCTGATACGGTACATTACCCTATGTATCTGTTGCTCTGATACGGTACATTACCCTATGTATCTGTTGCTCTGATACGGTACATTTCCCTATGTATCTGTTGCTCTGATACGGTATCATTTTTCCCTATGTATCTGTTGCTCTGATACGGTACATTACTGTTGCATATTTCCCTATGTATCTGTTGCTCTGATACGGTACATTTCCTGTGTATCTGTTGCTCTGATACGGTACATTACCCTATGTATCTGTTGCTCTGATACGGTACATTACCCTATGTATCTGTTGCTCTGATACGGTACATTACCCTATGTATCTGTTGCTCTGATATGGTACATTTCCATGTGCATTTTCCCCAAAAACTATCCCCACTCCTTTAACTCCAAGCAATTCACTAATTTCACTCTTGTAAAACATAATACTACAGAATGTACACGGACTCTCTCTTAGACTGGTGCTTGTTGCTTCACTGACGCCACAAACATGGTGTCATCATTTGTGTACATTTTCTACTCAAGGTTCTTATGCTGCTGCAGTCGCCTCCCCGAGAACAAGATCTGACCATCTTCACACTTTTAACTGGATACCTATGACCTAGGCATGACTGAACACTTGTCTTTCTTAGATAGAACAACTTACATCATCAGAACACAATGCATGTGGTAAACTATAAGACACATTATCACCTTTCCAAATCACAGTTTCATTTGGGAGCACCAAAGTATTACATCACTTTCAGAAATTGAATTAGCATGAAACCTTCACCTCATCCGTCTCTCCCACAGCAACAGAGAGCTCTCCAGACAGTCTGGCATCAGCACACACACACATACACACGCACGCGCACACACACACCGCTGTAGGAAAGTAAACATCATTGTTAGGATTTGTTTTGGTCTGGAACAGGAGACAAGTCCCATTGGCTCGCCTGCCACCTCACAAAATGCCAGACACACACACAGAATCACATATGAACACACACACATACACACACACACACGTATACACACTTAAACACACAGACAGGCTGGAGGAGTGTAAATATTTACCCACTCACCTAGCTGCAGTCCAGGGGCCGCCGAGCTGTGTGATGCCGGGTCAGAGTGGGTGGTGTGGTGGTGGTGGTGCTGTAGAGATGTGTGTGCAGAGGGAGAGAGAGGGAGAGAGGTAAGGTGTGTGAGCCTTGCATCCCTCTTCCCCTCCCTCCCTCAGCCCCTCTCCTCCTCCCCCCACCCCTCCTCCTTCGAGCAGCAGGAAGAGAGTGGCAGTAGGGAGGAACGCCTAGACAAACAGGAGGCTCCTGCCCAGTGCCAAGCACTGGGGTCTGCCTCTCCTGCCTCTGCTGCTGCTGTATGTGGTGGGGACTCTGTCCCATTGACAGCCCAAAGCCAAGCCTGGCAGCTCAACTCTCCTCTCTGCTCTCCCTGCTCTCTCAACTCTCTCTCTCTGCTCTTCCCCTCCACTCCACTTCGCTCCACTGGCAGACAGACAGAGGAAGTCGCTGTTTCCCACAGTGCGACCCCCCCCCCCCATTTTTCTCCCCAATTCCGTGGTATCCAATTGTTAGTAGTTACTATCTCTTCGCTACAACTCCCGTACGGCCTCCGGCTCGGGAGAGACGAAAGTCGAAAGCCATGCGTCCTCCGAAACACAAACCAACCAAGCGGCGCGTCTTAACACAGCGCGCATCCTACCCGGAAGCCAGCACCAATGTGGTGGAGGAAACACCGTGCACCTGGCGACCTGGTTATCGCACACTGTGCCCGGCCCGCCACAGGAGTCGCTAGTGCGCGATGAGACAAGGATATCCCTACTGGCCAAACCCTCCCTAACCTGGACGACGCTAGGCCAATTGTGTGTCACCCCATGGACCTCCCGACAGAGCCTGGGCTCGAACCCAGTGTTACTGGTGGCACAGCTAGTACTGCGATGCAGCGCCCTAGACGACTGCGCCACCCGGGAGGCCTCCCATCACCCCATCTTATCAGTCCCCCTCACGTCCTTTGTTCCATCTCCTCCACAGATGCTGGTGTCTTGCCCTGTGTGCTCCCCTCTTTCATCTCATATGTTTCTATATGGAGAGAACACACCTGGAAATGGCCTACCTGTGTCATGGGTTTCAGAGCAGGCCTTTACCTATCTCTGAGGAGAATCCAGAATATCTCAACAAATATTTCCATTAGAAAGCATATGCATATCGAAAGCTGCATGAACCAAGAGTGAATGAAAAAGAGAAAAGAAAAATCTATGGTGAAAGTGAGAGATTTTGAGTCTCTAGAATGTATTGAGCAGCACAGAGAGAAAGAGAGAGACATACACAGAGGTTGAGTCTCGAGAATGTATTGAGCAGCAGGGAGAGAGAGAGTGACGGACGCTGGGACAGGGAGGACCACCATGCCTGCCCACGACGTCTGCACCCAGCAGCCACATGTTCTCTCTGTTGCGCTGCCTCGGTGTCTGCTACGTGCATTAGGCCTGCTCTGCTACACTACACTGCTAGGCATCAATCACATCCTCCATGCCATCACAGATTTATATGGTGATAGACATACAGTAGTTCAGGGGGAGAACTGCACAGTCTGCAAGTCAAGAAGCATGCTCTCTCTCTCTCTGTGTGTGTGTCTCTCTCTGTGTGTATCTCTTTCCCCATCTCTCTCTCTCTCTCTCTCTCTCTCTCTCTCTCTCTCTCTCTCTCTCTGTGTGTCTCTCTCTGTGTGTCTCTCTTTCCCCATCTCTCTCTCTCTCTCTCTCTCTCTCTCTCTCTCTCTCTCTCTCTCTCTCTCTCTCTCTCTCTCTCTCTCTCTCTCTCTCTCTCTCTCTCTCTCTCTCTCTCTCTCTCTCTCTCTCTGTGTGTGTCTCTCTTTCCCCATCTCTCTCTCTCTCTCTCTGTGTGTGTGTCTCTCTCTCTCTCTGTGTGTGTCTCTCTCTGTGTGTCTCTCTTTCCCCATCTCTCTCTCTCTGTGTGTGTGTGTCTCTCTCTCTCTGTGTGTGTCTCTCTCTGTGTGTCTCTCTTTCCCCATCTCTCTCTCTCTCTCTAAATAGAGGAGGAAAACAGAGGAAATGGGTCGTGGAGGGCTAACAATAGTCCCTAGGTGTTGTGTTGTTGTGTGGAGAAACATTTTGGAAACATTGTGGTTAGTAGGCGACACACAGACAAGAAAAAACAGAGTGTGTTTTTTCCCCTCCACAGATGTTGGAAAATAAATATACACTGTTTAAGTTGATGACACTCATTCAGTAAGAGAAATGTTCTAGAATAAAAAGGTGTATTTTCAAACTGAGATATAACAATCCACAAAAAAAACGTAATTTACTGTGTATTATCATTTATATGTCTAAAGTCGGATTTATAAAAACCTATCTGAATTGTTTAGCGATAAACCTCTATTCATTTGTGAGATGTCTTTTCCACATTTTATTTTAAACGTTTTCATTTCTCTTAAATGTATATCAGCTATCTCGATACTTGGTAAATTGATTTCCAGTCCATTTCAAAGGTTATAGTCTTATATTTTCAAATTCCAACCTATTTCTTCTGAGTTTAGAAGCACAGACTGCTCTTCTTCAGCAGGAGAGGAGAGGAGCTGTCATAAAATTCTCTGATGTCCTCTTGGCTCACAGCCCAGGTTTATTCAGGCTTGTACTGCACTTTAGACGGACACATTCATGCTCGCAGACAGACAGACAAACAGGCAGGCAGCAAGTCAGACAGCCAGACAGATTGGCAGACCTACACATCATCAAGCAGATGACACAGACTGACACACACACAAAATACAACTACATACCTACATACCAACACACACACACAAACACACGTATGCACGTGCCCTGGAAATCATTTCTCAATGGGGCACAATGCACTCACAATAACAGTTTATACACAAAACTGTTCTATACTATTCTGTATTCTATACTGTTCTATAAGTATATCTATGTTATTTTCCTAATATACAGTGCATTCGGAAAATATTCAGACCCCATTACTTTTTCCACATTTTGTTACGTTACAGCCTTATTCAAAAATGGATTACATTTTTTAAAAGTCCTCATCAATCTACACACAATACCACATAATGATGAGGCAAAAACAGGGTTTTAGAATGTTGGCAAATGTATAACAAATAAAAAACAGACGTACCTTATTTACATAAGAATTCAGACCCTTTGATATGAGACTCGAAATTGAGCTCAGGTGCATCTTTTTCCATTGATCATCCTTGAGATGTTTCAACAACTTGATTGGAGTCCACCTGTGGTAAGTTCAATTGATTGGACATGATTCGGAAAGGCACACACCTGTCTATATAAGGTCCCACAGTTAACATTGCATGTCATAGAAAGAAATCAAGCCATGAAGTTGAAGGAATTGTCCATAGATCTCCGAGACAGGATTGTGTTGAGGCAAAGATCTGGGGAAATGTACTAAAAAAATGTCTGCAGCATTGAAGGTCCCCAAGAACACAGAGGCCTCCATCATTCTTAAATGGAAGAAGTTTGGAACCACCAAGACTCTTCCTAGAGCTGTCCGCCTGGTCAATCTGAGCATTTGGGTTAAGATGGGCCTTGGTCAGGGAGGTAACCAAGAACCTGATGGTCACTCTGACAGAACTCCAGAGTTCCTCTGTGGAGATGGAAAAACCTTCCAGAAGGACAACCATCTCTGCAGCACTCATCCAATCAGGCCTTTATGGTATAGTGGCCAGGCGGAAGCCACTCCTCAGTAAAAGGCACACGACAGCCCGTTTCGAGTTTGCCAAAAAGACACCTAAAGGACTCTCAGACCATGAGAAACAAGAATCTCTGGTCTGATAAAACCAAGCTTGAACTCTTTGGCCTGAATGCCAAGAGCCATGTCTGTAGGAAACCTGGCACCATCACTGTGGTGAAGCATGGTGGTGGCACCATCACTATGGTGAAGCATGGTGGTGGCAGCATCATGTTGTGGTGATGTTTTTCAGCAGCAGGGACTGGGAAACTAGTCAGGATCGAGGGAAATATGAAGGGAGAGAGGTACAGAGAGATCCTTGATGAAAACCTGCTCCAGAGTGCTCACGACCTCAGACTGAGGCAAAGGTTCACCTTCCAACAGGACAACGACCCTAAGCACACAGCCAAGACACCGCAGGAGTGGCTTCGGGACAAGTCTCTGAATGTGACAGAGCTTGAGAGGATCTGCAGAGAAGAATGGGAGAAACTCCCCAAATACAGGTGTGCCAAGCTTATAGGGTCATACCCAAGAAGTCTCGAGGCTGTAATCGCTGCCAAAGATGCTTCAACAAAGTACTGAGTAAAGGGTCTGAATACTTATGTAAATGTAAGATTTCTGTGTTTTTTATACATTTGTAAACATTTCAAAAAACTTGTTTTTGTTTTGTTATTATGGGATATTATGTGTAAATTAAATTAATGAGGGAAAAAATATTGAATCAATTTTAGAATAAGGCTGTAACGTAACAAAATGTGGAAAAAGTCAAGCGGTCTGAATACTTTCCAAATGCACTGTACTTTGGATACATTCCCACAGCTTTAAAACTAATATATTTTTTGTAATTGTGCACTCACAGAGAAAACTAACTAAAACATCTACTTTTCAATTATTTATAAAAGAACTAGAGGGCAGAGGGCAGAACTATTTATGAGAAAATCAAAAGGAAGCCCAGTGTTTTCTCAGATGCTTACAGGAAGTCCCTGGCTGCCACATTCCCACACTACCGTCCATGCCCATGTTTAGACAGGGACTGAGCAGGGGCATGGGCCTGCTGGGGTGAAAGTAACAATGACACACTTTCATTTTGTTAGCTATCCCCCTGCTCTCACATTGTACTCTCAACAAACTCGAACTTGAACGAACTCCAACCTCAGAATCCTGGGACCAGCCCACCCCATTCCAGGGGTCATTCCAAATTCCAAAGGCTGTACTTGTTGTATTGGCTGTATTGTTGTCTCTACCTTCTTGCCCTTTGTGTTGTTGTCTGTGCCCAATAATGTTTGTACCTTGTTTTGTGCTGCCACCATGTTGTGCTGCTGCCATGTTGTGTTGCTACCATGTTGTTGTCATGTTGTGTTGCTGCCATGCTATGTTGTTGTCTTAGGTCTCTCTTTATGTAGTGATATGTTGTTTCTCTTGTCGTGATGTGTGTTTTGTCCTATATTTTTATTTATTTTAAATTTTTAATCCCAGCCCCTGTCCACGCAGGAGGCCGTTTGCTTTTTGGTAGGCTGTCATTGTAAATAATAATTTGTTCTTAACTGACTTGCCTAGTTAAATAAAAGGTTAAAAAAATAAAATAAAATAAAAACTATGGGCTGGTATAGAGAGGATACTGACAGAGCGCAGGGTCCAGCCAATAGGGGACCCCAAGCCGAGCCTGAGAGTGCCGTTTGACCATGTCCCGAGTGCTCATGTTACGGAGTCCCTCCAGGAATCTGAGGCGTGGGGTGTGTTCCCAACTACACTGCACCCTTTGTGTTCCCCCCGTCAGCCCCACAGGGCAGGTGCAACAGCTGAGCGGAGAGGAGAGGAGAGGAGAGGAGAGGAGAGAAGGAACAGAGGAGAGAAGGAGAGGAGAAGGCAACTGCTGCACCACCAGCTACTTCGAAAGGCTTAAAGAGCTCCCTCTCGACCGTGACCTCCTCATTTAATTAGATCCATGCGAGTTTAACATTTACAAATTCACAATTGGCTCTGGAAAAACATTGATCCAATGTACAATACATACTCATAGAAATACTTTAAGAGTGCTGCCTGGGGTGGACTGGTATTGCATGGTCACCATTGGCAAATTCAGACGAGCAGTGTTTTGTATGGGACACTAACAGAGCCACTGCTAAAAAGTTGACTTGCCTGGAGTGACTGCCACAAGAGATGGAGGTTCTCAACAACAGTCATACAACCACAACAAAACCCATGGCAGCGCTTCACCTTGATAGGCTTGGTTTCTGAGCTTGAACTATTACCAATCATTCGTTCTAAAAAGAGACATGAAGCTTGGGAGGGGCTGAGTGCAGGGAACACGGTCACACGTGGCAGTACTGATAAGAGGAGGAACCATTTAAGGACAATTTCACTCAGCTCCCTGCCTAGCAATAACAATGCAATGTGTCGCGATAAGGAGGAGACTCCACCCAAAGTGGGGTTTGTATACTACCACGGCTGAAACCATGTCTTTGTCTGAATGCAGTTGTATTGACCCTCTGGGCAGAATTATCTTGGTTTTAAAGCTTTCATTGTCTCCGTTGAGTTTGTGCTCTGAAAATTAGAGCCTAACAACCTGAAACACGACACTTCACAAACATGCCGCAATGCCATGGCATGCGACCACTCTCCCCACCCAGCCGTGCCTGCCAGACCTGGTATGCAGACAGCTGTCCTACGACGACAGTGCACATACACGCCTTCGCTGGGGCAAATTAAAACTTTAAAGAGCTCCAACAGGACAGCTGTGTGTGAGAGTGTGTGTGGTGTGGTGTTCATTTCCCTGTCCACTTACCAGCTCTCTCATTTCACTGGTAGAGGACTGAGGGACTCAAGGATATCTTCCAATCCAGCGCTGCCAGACACCCACAGAGCAGTACTACTGTAGACAGCCTGTATCAATATCAATTCGGCTGAGGTGTGATTATTGCTGGTTGATCAGATCAACCTATCATCTGCACCAGATACCCAACACCCAGTGAGTCGGTGTTGCTGTAGTTAGCCACCATGGGAGCCTACATTGCCAAGATGCTGCTGCCCACCGTTAGTAGCCTGGTGTTCCTGCCTGCAGCCAGCGTGGCCACCAAGAGAGGATTCCACATGGAGGCCATGGTCTACTTCTTCACCATGTTCTTCACCACGGTAAGAACCATGGCATGACGCTGAGATGTTGACAATGTTCCTTACTGTATTATGGAGGCTGTCTGTGTGTTACTGACACTGCTTGTGAGTGGGGCTGTGTGTGTGTACTATATTTGTGAGTGGGGCTGTGTGTGTGTACTATACTTGTGAGTGGGGCTGTGTGTGTGTACTGTACTTATGAGTGGGGCTGTGTGTGTGTGCTGTACTTGTGAGTGATTGTGTAGACAACTTCAAACAATCTATGATTAGTACTGTAATACTGAAGAAAATGCATTGCACAGTGACCAGTGGAGGCTGCTGAGGGGAGGACGGCTCTTAATAATGTCTGGAACGGAGTGAATGGAATGGCATCAAACCATGTGTTTGATGCATTTGATACCATTCCATCATTAAGCTCCAGCCATTACCACGAGCCCATCCTCCCCAATTAAGGGGCCACCAACCTCCTGTGGTACAGTCCCTTGTACAGTCATTTGAGCCATTTCGTAGGGGTGCTTATGATTACAACCTAAAGTGTGGGTCTACTTTAACCTACCAGAGACAGGATGTCCTATCAGAACTGAAACGAGCAGAAAGGAAGTGGCTGTGTAATACTGTTGTACGTGAAACCCATGGGATGTGTTCGACCCTAGATTTACCATGCGTGTGATGGGCCAGGCCTCTCCATCATATGTTTCATGAAGTATGAGATCCTGGAGTACTTCAGCGTGTACGGAACAGCCATCTCGATCTGGGTCACACTTATAGGTGAGTGTAAATAGCACGCTGTTGTGTCATGACACTTTAATGGCTTACCCTCGGAGTGTGTTAAGTGGCCTAAAACTATGTTCAGAGAGCTCGTGAGTTCTGCATTCAGTACCACTGAGCAGTTGTTCGGAAGCATGTGCTGTGTCTGTCTCTCACTCTCTTGTACGCGCACACACACACACTCTCTTCTCCAGCTTTAGGGGATTTTGATGAGCCAAAGCGTTCAACTCTGACCATGTTTGGGGTTTTGACCTGTGCTGTGAGGATCTACCAGGACCGCTGGGGCTATGGGATCTACTCTGGACCAATAGGATCAGCAGTATTCATAATCACTGTCAAATGGGTGTGTGAAGACAATACAATACAATATGGCTATGACAAACACTGATAACGATAACGATATGCCCTAATATGGTCATGTTTACAGTAATTTGATAAGAGATCTCATAATGTGAAATGTACACCGAAGTCCATACTTAGTTGAGGTATTGCCTAGCAACATTGCATTGACTATCTCTCCAACTAAACCTATTTTGTTCGAAACACATCCCGTGCATGATATATCAGTTACAGAAAATGAAAGAGACAAGGGGCCTCTACCCCGAGAAGAGAGTATATACTCAACAGGTGGGACCAGGATGCTGCTTCGGTGCCCTGGCTCTGATGCTCCGCTTCTACTTCGAGGTATCAGAACAACTCCATCTCCCTCCTTCCCCTCGCCCCATTCACAATCAAGACCATAACTAGACGGTCAACTGCAAAACACCTGGTTGAGATCTGTGTTTCGCTTGTACAAGTGGGAACAACATTCACATTTGGGGGGGGGTGAGACTTATCGATTTCAATTTGTTTGTCAGGAGTGGGACTACGCCTATGTCCACAGTTTCTACCACCTGTCTATGGCGGTGTCCTTCGTGTTGCTGCTACCCAAAAAGAACCGCTACGCGGGGACCGACGGCAACCCCGCCAAGCTCAGCTGCTACACGCTCCTCTGCTGCGTATGTCTCCCTTTATACCTCACCAATGCACGGGGTTTCAGTGCTATGAACATGTTGCATGACGTACAGAACAAGTTCATTTCAGCTTGTTCAATGAAAAGTTGGATTCTGCCTATAACTTAGATAATCAGTCGCAGCGACTACAATGGTGCTTGTTCCCGGAGCTGCCGTGTCTTTTACAGTTGAACCAAACACACTTGCTGAATTGCTAGTCAGAGAAGGTGCTGTAAGCTCCTATGGTCACATTTGTTTCAAAACATATTTGTTGTCTCTCCAACTCTCCTTACCAAGGTTTCTCTAACTTTTCTCTCTGTACTATCAGACACCTTTTCCTGCTTCTACGAAGGAGAAGAAGGACAAGAAGAAGACCCCGTCTCGAACCATTTGGACCATTCCCACTGAGCGGCCTTGGACACGGGCCTGCAACTCACCAACTCTCCCTCTGTACAACCCACCTAGTACACCTGTTAAGAAAGCACTGGACATCACCACATCTGTTAAGAAAGGATGGGAGATCATCAACACTACACCTGTTAAGAAAGGATGGGAGATCATCAACACTACACCTGTTAAGAAAGCACTGGACATCAACACTACACCTGTTAAGAAAGCATTGGACATCAACACTACACCTGTTAAGAAAGCACTGGACATCAACACTACACCTGATAAGAAAGCATTGGACATCAACACTACACCTGTTAAGAAAGCACTGGACATCAACACTACACCTGATAAGAAAGCATTGGACATCAACACTACACCTGATAAGAAAGCACTGGATTTCACTACGCCTGTTAAGAAAGGATGGGAGATCATCAGTACTACACCTGTTAAGAAAGGACTGGACAACAGCACTAAAACTGTTAAGAGAGCACTGGACTTCAGCAGCACTAAACCAGTTGAGAAGGGACTGGACATCAGACTAGATATTAGCAGCACTAAACCTGTTCACAAAGGACTGGACATCAGCAAGCTCAAAGAACAGAATGGGTGGAAGTGACCCCACAAGACAGATAAACTTTTACGAGTCAGTTGGTCTTGGTGATGTCCAGGGAGAAAGCAAATAGAGAGAGAACGATGTCATACAATACGGGGTTACAGGAACACAGACATCATCCACGAAGGTCAAGCCCTGGCCTGTGCCCCCAGGGAGACAAAGAGTATGGCTGTCTCTTCTGTCTGTACAGAAAACAGGAGAGAAGCCCTTTACTTCAAAACATGAGGAGAGTGACAGGGAGAAGGGTTCCTGAGGCAAGCCAGTAAAACTGACTGGAAAATTTGTGAGTAGCACAGGCGGCAGACATTTTTTCTCTCCAAGATGAATAAATTGTCTTTCAAATGTTTCTCAGGAGGGACCTTTCGTCTGCTGCTCTCTCTCTCTGAGAAAGGAACTATGCAGTTAAATTCAGTTATGAAAATTACAAGATTGTAAAAGCACATTTTACTCGCTTTATATATCCCCTAGGTGCCAAACATGTCATCTGGTGCATCAGACATTTGAGTGCAGCAGAATCCGGTCCAGACACTAGACTGTAAACCAACTGCAGTGTTTTAGAATGTTTAGAATGAGGTGGCAGGTATTTATTCCAATATATTGAGTGACCAAGCAACTTCGACTTTGTATCCTTCCTTTTCAGCCTCACTCTCGCTAAGCGTTTTCATGATGAACTTTACATAATGCTTATTTATTGCAACGGGAAGGGTTTTATTTAACCGTGATGGTTTCACTATAATGTATGTAATTATTTTTCAAATAAATATTTGAAAATACATGGTTGATGTTTCCTTTGATATGATTCTGTATCCTTGTTTCATGGATGGAATTGAGCAGACACCCCTCATGTGAAAATAACTACCTGTATCGGAGTAATTTTCTTTTGCACAAGAACAGCTCTTTCACCATTGATACACACCCTGACTGGCACATACTTAATTCAAGCAGCACTAATCCACTTAAAGCCCTTCACATCATAAAACTGCAAGAATTCTACATTTCCCTTCGGGAGGAAAAAGCGGCGTGCGTTAGCTGCACGTCACCTGTTCCGAACACAACCCAAAGATTACAAACGTGTTCTGCAAGTCTTAGACAAAACAGTCTCTAGCCAAACGTGAATGAAACTCCTCCGGTCCACCAATCATTTTTTGACTGGGGGCAAAGCCACCAGCTCCTGTGCCCAGAGAAAGGTGTTTTTGTCTGGGGTAGAACCTGGCGGCCACTGGGCTCTCCTGGCTGCATTTCCCCATTCCTGACAGGACGGTAACCTTAAACTTTTATTGCGAGGGGGTGAAACACTTTTCAGCTCCTTTATGACCACTGTCTGTCCCAGACCACTTTGTTCAAGGGCTGCAGCCCACACATACTGTCTGAGGAGCTGAACCAAGCACCAAGCCCCATCCCCACACCGACATCGCATTGTGAGGCGGCGGTCGACCACGCTCTCCAAATGGAGCCACGACATAATCACCACATCTGATGATTGACATCAGTCTAGGCATGGGCTCCGTGGTCGTCTGCACAAACATTGGGCAGACACCATTGAGAAGATTTGGGTGGTACCGGGCGTACTGTGTGAACATGTACTTTTAAACTAGAATCTCTGCTACGCCACACTCCGCATGTGATTATGCCACTGCCCTCAATGAGGAGCCTGAGTAGTATTTGTACTGTACGTTCATCACAAATGATTGTACGTTCAGTAATTGAAACAATAGCTGGTGTGGATGGAATGCATGTGATCAGATGCTGCTGGGGTGTTTCCTACAGGGTTGAGTGTCACAATCTCCTTATCGGCTGTTACTATAGCTGCTGTCAGAGTGGGGGGGCAGCTGCTTCTCTCTCAAAACAACCCCCTCTCTTCTCCAGTCTCCACCATGTACAGTATGCTACAATACCCAACTGGTACACACTGTAAACCACATTATTGCCACACATATTCAAATCTTTTAAACTCTAGATACATTTACAGTTTCGGGGTGAATTCAATCTATACACTTGTCTATAATCTTGATACATATCTTTATTATATTTGGCAAGGGGGAAAAAATCATAATTTTCAGGCAAATTTACACAGCTAAATGATCTTATTAAAAATAAAGATGTACTGTAATGTCGAGGAAAAAAACGGTCCAAGACACAATACCTTTGCCATTCAACTAAATTCTCAAGGGAATATAACGTATACAAAAGAGCTACAGCTTCTCCATCATTTCTATCTGTCATATCATTGAACTGCCTTCATCTAACTGGCCCCACATCTTGCTTTTTGTCATACGCCCTTTACAGGTCTCCATTTGCCTGTCAATCATAGTTATAGACATAAACAATACAAAACAATCCCATTAGAAAATCCTTGAGCCCTGACAATCTAGACTAATGGATAAATGACTGTAAATCCAAACAGGTGAGGTGGAACTAAAGAAAACTGGGCCTCTACTGACACCTGTTGGATTTGAGAATAGTGTTGTGCCATGACAACCTCAAGCTATAGTACTATGGCCACACTCCACCATGTCACCCTAAGAGTAGTAAACACCATAGTGTTGCTGCTTATGTGGAATTCACTCCAAACCCCCCAAACTTCCTACAGTGGTACAGCCTGTCCTTAGAGACCAGTGCAGACTGCTCCTGTTCCACTGTGCGGGTGGGGGCCAGGCTGGACCCATCATACTGCAGAGGCTATCGCCGTTCAAGGGCCAATCGCACTGCTCGCTTCACCTGGCACAGCCAACACAGGAAGTGCACCTCTGCTCAGTATGAGAGACTCTTTCAATGATCTCTACGGGTGGAGGACCCAACTAAAACAAGTACTGATCTATGGTGAAGCACAAGTTGAGTGTTTTATGTGATTTTGTGAATAAGAGGTATGGAAAGAGAGTTTGAACTGAAGGGCTTTATTAAGTGACCTCACAGATGAGTTTGTCTGTCCCAGTGTCTGGGTGTTTTTCTGGTCTAGTACCCGCTGGTTGATCCTGACAATCTGCTTGTACGCGTACTGGGGTGCCACACAGGCTTTAAGCGGCTCCGCCACCTGGTCAGACTGGTCCTCTGAGGATTGGATGTCAGACTGGGTGTCTGTGTCATGTCACAGGGTCATCTTGTCAAGCCCACTGCAGATTCTGGGGAAACACATCTGAAATGAGCATCAACCACAATTAGTTTGTACACTTTGGGACTGGTGTACACACCCATATTTGGCCTATGTAAGGAAGGACTACAAAGCACTTCCAATTGAGACTCTATTGAACAGGCTTCTTTTTAGTCCAGGAGAAGTGTTCATCTGGATCTGTGCAACTGCCCTTTTGACCATTTTCAGACCTGAGTTAAATAAATATGTTTAAAAAAACACAAAAGTACATGTGCTTGATTTAGCTTTGATTCTGTACTTTGGGGGTTTTTCCAATCTATTGTACCTGGAAAACTAAACCAGGTATTTATATATCTTTCTGATTCAGATCTGACCACTTTTAGCCGTGGCAGGGAGGGGTTGTGGACAAACAGTGTTAGCCTAACCTAACTTTAGCATGGAGGATGCAGTGTTTCCAGGCCTGGATGTTGTCCATCAGCTCGGCTTTAACCATTCTGGCCGTCTCACTGGACAGCACATCTGACACTGAGCAGCCTGGGAACAGACTCAGCAGCAGAGGGGCCACCTACGCACACACACAAAATGGCTACACGGACTCAGAGTTGACCACAATCAGAGTTGACCACACTCACAGAGCCCTATACACTTACGCACACTGACACTCGAACACATACAAACAAACGCTCACTCCATCATTTGCTCACACATAATATGCACACACATTTACAGTGCATTCGGAAAGAATTTAGACCACTTGACATTTTGTTACGTTAAAGACTTATTCTAAAATGGATTAAATTGTATCCTCATCAATCTACACACAGTACCCCATAATGAAATATCAACTTCACATAAGTATTGAAACCCTTTACTCAATTCTTGGTTGAATTACCTTTGGCAGTGATTACAGCCTTGAGTTATCTTGGGTATGATGCTACAAGCTTGGCACAGCTGTATTTTGGGAGTTTCTCCCATTCTTCTTTGCAGATCCTCTGAAACTCTGACAGGTTGGATGGGGAGCGTTGCTGCACAGCTATTTTCAGTCTCTCCAGAGATGTTCGATCCAGACTCTGGCTGGGCCACTCAAGGACATTCAGATACTTGTCCCGAAGCCACTCCTGCTTTGTCTTGGCAGTGTGCTTAGGGTCGTTGTCCTGTTGGAAGACTTTGGCCCAGTCTGAAGTCCTGAGTGCTCCGGAGCAGACTTTCATCAAGGATCTCTCTGTACTTTGCTCCGTTCATCTTTCATCGATCCTGACTAGTCTCCCAGTCCCTGTCGTTGAAAAACATCCCCACAGCATGATGCTGTCACCACCATGCTTCACCGTAGAGATGGTGCCAGGTTTCTTCCAGACGTAACGCTTGGCATTCAGGCCAAAAAGTTCAATCTTGGTTTCATTAGACCAGAGAAATGTGTTTCTCATGGTTGTTGTTTTGCTAGAGTAGACTGGAATATGTTCCGAGATTCATCCAATGGCATTGAGGAGTATACCACGTCAGTCACCGGCTTCATTAATAAGTGCATCAACGACGTCCTCCCCACAGTGACTGTATGTACATTTCCCAACCAGTAGCCATGGATTACAGGCAACATCTGCACCGAGCTAAAGTACAGAGCTGCCGCTTTTAATGAGTGTCCTGCTTTCAAGGAGCGGGACACTAATCCGAACGCATATAAGAAATCCCGCTACAAACAATCAAACAGGCAAAGCGTCAATACAGGACTAAGATTGAATCCTACTACACCGGCTCTGACGCTCGTCGGATGTGGCAGGGCATGAAAAATATTACGGACGACAAAAGGGAAACCTAGCCGCAAGCTGCCCAGTGATGTGAGCCTACCAAATGAGCTAAATGCCTTTTATGCTCGCTTTGAGGAAAGCAACACTGAAGCATGAATGACAGCACCAGCTGTTCCGGACAACTGTGTGATCACACTCTCTGTAGCCGATGTGAGCAAGAACTTTAAACGGGTCAACATTCAAAATTCACAGGATGTGTACTCAAAGCATGCGCGGACCAACTGACAAGTGTCCTCACTGACATGTTCAACTTCTCCCTGACTGAGTCTGTAATACCTACATGTTTCAAATAGACCACCATTGTCCCTGTGCCCTAGAAAGCAAAGGTAATCTGCCTAAATGAATACCACCCCGCAGCACTCACGTCTGTAGCCATGAAGTGCTTTGAAAGGCTGGTCATGGCTCACATCAACACCATCATGCTGGAAACCCTAGACCCACTCCAATTTACATACCGCCTCAACAGATCCACAGATGACGCAATCTCAATTGCACTCCACAATGCCCTTTCCCTTCTTTACAAAAGGAACATGTATGTGAGAATGCTGTTCATTGACTACAGCTCAGCATTAAACAACATAGTGCCCACAAAACGCATTACTAAGGTAAGGACCCTGGGACTAAACACCTCCCTTTGCAACTGGATCCTGGACTTCCTGACGGGCAGTCCCCAGGTGGTAAGGGTAGGCAACAACACATCTGACACGCTGAACCTCAACACTGGGGCCCCTAAGGGATGCATGCTTAGTCCCCTCTTGTACTCTCCTGTTCACCCACGGCTGCGTAGCCAAGCACGACTCCAACACCATCATTAAGTTTGCTGACGACAACAGTGGTGGGCCTGATCACTGACAACGATGAGACAGCCTATAGGGAGGTCAGAGACCTAGCAGTGTGGTGTCAGGACAACAACCTCTCCCTCAATGTGAGCAAGACAAAGGAGCTGATTGTGGACCATAGGAAAAGGAGGGCTGAACAGGCCCCCATTAACATTGATGGGGCTGAAGTGGAGAGGATCAAGAGTTTCAAGTCCCTTGGTGTCCACATCACCAACAAACTATCATGGTTTAAACACACCAAGAGAGTTGTGAAGAGGGCACGACAACACCTGTTCCCCCTCAGGAGGCTGAAAAGATTTGTCATGGGTCCCCAGAATCTCAAAAAGTTCTACAGCTGCAACATATAGAGCATTTTGACCAGTTGCATCACCACCTGGTATGGCAATTGCACGGCATCTGACTGTAAGGCGCTACAGAGGGTAGTGGTACTGCCCAGTGCATCACTGGGGCCAAGCTTCCTGACATCCAGGATGTACTAGGTGGTGTCAGAGGAAAGCCCAAAAAATTGTCAAAGACTCCAGTTGCCCAGGTCACAGCAGACTGTTCAGTCTGCTAACGCAAGGCAAACAGTATCGGAGCACTGTCTAAAACCAAAAGGCTCCTTAACAGCATCTAGCCCCAAGCCATAAGACTGCTGAACAATTAGTCAAATGGCCACCCAGACTATATACATTGTCCCCCCTGTATATAGTCTCGTTATTGTTATGTAATTTTCTTGTGTTAATCTTGAAAATAAATAAAAAATTGTTTATTTAGTAAATATTTTCTTAACCCAATTTATTTTAACTGCATTGCTGGTAAGTTAGCATTTCACGGTAAGGTACACCTGTTGTATTTGGCGCATGTGACAATTTGATTTGGTCTGAGTCTTCAGGTGCCTTTTGGCAAACTCCAGGCAGGCTGTCATGTGCCTTTTACTGAGGAGTGGCTTCCATCTGGCCACTCTACTATAAAGGCCTGATTGGTGGAGTGCTGCAGAGATGGTTGTCCTTTTGGAAGGTTCTTTTGGAGCTCTGTCAGAGTGACCATTGGATTCTTGGTTACCTCCCTGACCAAGGCCCTTATCCCCCGATTGCTCAGTTTGGCCAGGCGACCAGCTCTAGGAAGAGTCTTGGTGGTTCCAAACTTCTTCCATTTAAGAATGATGGAGGCCACTATGTTCTTAGGGACTTTCAATACTATAAATGTTTTGGGACACTTCCCCAGATCTGTGCCTTGACACAACCCTGTCTCGGAACTCTACGGACAATTCCTTCGACCTCATGGCTGTTTTTGCTCTGACATGCACTGTCAACTGTGGGACCTTATATAGAATCATGTCAAATCAATTGAACTTACCACAGGTGGACTCCAATCAAGTTGAAGAAACATCTCAAAGATGATCAATGGAAACAGGATGCACCTGAGCTCAATTTCAAGTCTCATAGCAAAGGGTCTGAATACTTATGTAAATAAGGTATTTCTGTTTTTATTTTTTAATACATTTACAAACATTTCTAATAACCTGATTTTGTTTTGTCATTATGGGATATTACATGTAGATTGATGAGGATGTTTTAAATGTAATCAATAAGGCATAAGGCTGTAATGTAACAAAATGTGTAAATGTCTGAATCCTTTTGGAATGCACCGTACATAGAGTACCAGTCCAAAGTTTGGAAACACCTACTCATTCAAGGGTTTTTCTTTATTTTTTTTTCTTTCTTTCTACATTGTAGAATAATAGTGAAGACATCAAAACTATGAAATAAGTTTAACAAATAAGTAAACAAATCTGATTTTTTTTTTTTTTTACATTTTAGATTCTTCAAAGTAGCCACCCTTTGCCTTGATGACAGCTTTGCACACTCTTGGCATTCTCTCAACCAGCTTCGTGAGGAATGCTTTACCAACAGTCTTGAAGGAGATCCCACATATGCTGATGCAGCACTCAATCACTCTCCTTGGTCAAGTAGCCCTTACACACCCTGGAGGTGGGATTTGGGTCATTTTCCTGTTGAAAAACAAATGATAGTGAGACTACGTGCAAACCAGATGAGATGGAATGCCTTGGTAGCCATGTTGGTTAAGTGTGCCTTGAATTCTAAATAAATCACAGACAGTGTCGCCAGCAAACCACACATGCAGAGATCATCTGTTCACCTACTCTGCGTCTCACAAAGTCACGGTGGTTGGAACCAAAAATCTCACATTTTGACTCATCAGACCAAAAGGACAGATGTCCACCGGTCTAATGTCCATTGCTCGTGTTTCTTGGCTCAAGCAAGTCTCTTCTTCTTATTGGTGTCCGTTATTAGAGGTTTTTTTTGCAGTAATTCGACCATGAAGGCCTGATTCACACAGTCTCTACTGAACAGTTGATGTTGAGATGTGTCTGTTACTTGAACTCTGAAGCAT
Source organism: Oncorhynchus keta (assembly GCF_023373465.1). NCBI lineage: Eukaryota > Metazoa > Chordata > Actinopteri > Salmoniformes > Salmonidae > Oncorhynchus > Oncorhynchus keta. The sequence continues at coordinate 10,746,196 of NC_068445.1, read as the reverse complement.
TTATTTGGGCTGAAATCTGAGGTGCAGTTAACTCTAATGAACTTATCCTCTGCAGCAAAAAAAAAACAGGTTTTGATGGCCTGTCGTTTCTCTTTGCTTATTTGTGCTGTTCTTGCCATAATATGGACTTGTTCATTTACCAAATAGGGCTACCTTCTGTATACATGGATCACCACAGATAACACTGCTACTCCTACTGCTCTCTCTTCGTCCGCCCACGTGTTCTCGCACACCCCGAGAGCTTCTGGTCAGCGGGGTGGTGGCACCGGGATCCTCATCTCTCCCAAGTGGTCATTCTCTCTTTCTCCCCTTACCCATCTGTCTATCGCCTCCTTTGAATTCCATGCTGTCACAGTTACCAGCCCTTTCAAGCTTAATATCCTTATCATTTATCGCCCTCCAGGTCCCCTCGGAGAGTTCATCAATGAGCTTGATGCCTTGATAAGCTCCTTTCCTGAGGACGGCTCACCTCTCACAGTTCTGGGCGACTTTAACCTCCCCACGTCTACCTTTGACTCATTCCTCTCTGCCTCCTTCTTTCCACTCCTCTCCTCTTTTGACCTCACCCTCTCACCTTCCCCCCTACTCACAAGGCAGGCAATACGCTCGACCTCATCTTTACTAGATGCTGTTCTTCCACTAACCTCATTGCAACTCCCCTCCAAGTCTCCGACCACTACCTTGTATCCTTTTCCCTCTCGCTCTCATCCAACACTTCCCACACTGCCCCTACTCGGATGGTATCGCGCCGTCCCAACCTTCGCTCTCTCTCCCCCGCTACTCTCTCCTCTTCCATCCTATCATCTCTTCCCTCTGCTCAAACCTTCTCCAACCTATCTCCTGATTCTGCCTCCTCAACCCTCCTCTCCTCCCTTTCTGCATCCTTTGACTCTCTATGTCCCCTATCCTCCAGGCCGGCTCGGTCCTCCCTCCCGCTCTGTGGCTCGACGACTCATTGCGAGCTCACAGAACAGGGCTCCGGGCAGCCGAGCGGAAATGGAGGAAAACTCGCCTCCCTGCGGACCTGGCATCCTTTCACTCCCTCCTCTCTACATTTTCCTCCTCTGTCTCTGCTGCTAAAGCCACTTTCTACCACTCTAAATTCCAAGCATCTGCCTCTAACCCTAGGAAGCTCTTTGCCACCTTCTCCTCCCTCCTGAATCCTCCTCCCCCTCCCCCTCCCCCTCTCTGCAGATGACTTCGTCAACCATTTTGAAAAGAAGGTCGACGACATCCGATCCTCGTTTGCTAAGTCAAACGACACCGCTGGTTCTGCTCACACTGCCCTACCCTGTGCTCTGACCTCTTTCTCCCCTCTCTCTCCAGATGAAATCTCGCGTCTTGTGACGGCCGGCCGCCCAACAACCTGCCCGCTTGACCCTATCCCCTCCTCTCTTCTCCAGACCATTTCCGGAGACCTTCTCCCTTACCTCACCTCGCTCATCAACTCATCCCTGACCACTGGCTACGTCCCTTCCGTCTTCAAGAGAGCGAGAGTTGCACCCCTTCTGAAAAAACCTACACTCGATCCCTCCGATGTCAACAACTACAGACCAGTATCCCTTCTTTCTTTTCTCTCCAAAACTCTTGAACGTGCCGTCCTTGGCCAGCTCTCCCGCTATCTCTCTCAGAATGACCTTCTTGATCCAAATCAGTCAGGTTTCAAGACTAGTCATTCAACTGAGACTGCTCTTCTCTGTATCCCGGAGGCGCTCCGAACTGCTAAAGCTAACTCTCTCTCCTCCACTCGATCCCTCCGATGTCAACAACTACAGACCAGTATCCCTTCTTTCTTTTCTCTCCAAAACTCTTGAACGTGCCGTCCTTGGCCAGCTCTCCCGCTATCTCTCTCAGAATGACCTTCTTGATCCAAATCAGTCAGGTTTCAAGACTAGTCATTCAACTGAGACTGCTCTTCTCTGTATCCCGGAGGCGCTCCGCACTGCTAAAGCTAACTCTCTCTCCTCTGCTCTCATCCTTCTAGATCTATCGGCTGCCTTCGATACTATGAACCATCAGATCCTCCTCTCCACCCTCTCCGAGTTGGGCATCTCCGGCGCGGCCCATGCTTGGATTGCGTCCTACCTGACAGGTCGCTCCTACCAGGTGGCGTGGCGAGAATCTGTCTCCTCACCACGCGCTCTCACCACTGGTGTCCCCCAGGGCTCTGTTCTAGGCCCTCTCCTATTCTCGCTATACACCAAGTCACTTGGCTCTGTCATAACCTCACATGGTCTCTCCTATCATTGCTATGCAGACGACACACAATTAATCTTCTCCTTTCCCCTTCTGATGACCAGGTGGCGAATCGCATCTCTGCATGTCTGGCAGACATATCAGTGTGGATGACGGATCACCACCTCAAGCTGAACCTCGGCAAGACGGAGCTGCTCTTCCTCCCGGGGAAGGACTGCCCGTTCCATGATCTCGCCATCACGGTTGACAACTCCATTGTGTCCTCCTCCCAGAGCGCTAAGAACCTTGGCGTGATCCTGGACAACACCCTGTCGTTCTCAACTAACATCAAGGCGGTGGCCCGTTCCTGTAGGTTCATGCTCTACAACATCCGCAGAGTACGACCCTGCCTCACACAGGAAGCGGCGCAGGTCCTAATCCAGGCACTTGTCATCTCCCGTCTGGATTACTGCAACTCGCTGTTGGCTGGGCTCCCTGCCTGTGCCATTAAACCCCTACAACTCATCCAGAACGCCGCAGCCCGTCTGGTGTTCAACCTTCCCAAGTTCTCTCACGTCACCCCGCTCCTCCGCTCTCTCCACTGGCTTCCAGTTGAAGCTCGCATCCGCTACAAGACCATGGTGCTTGCCTACGGAGCTGTGAGGGGAACGGCACCTCAGTACCTCCAGGCTCTGATCAGGCCCTACACCCAAACAAGGGCACTGCGTTCATCCACCTCTGGCCTGCTCGCCTCCCTACCACTGAGGAAGTACAGTTCCCGCTCAGCCCAGTCAAAACTGTTCGCTGCTCTGGCCCCCCAATGGTGGAACAAACTCCCTCACGACGCCAGGACAGCGGAGTCAATCACCACCTTCCGGAGACACCTGAAACCCCACCTCTTTAAGGAATACCTAGGATAGGATAAAGTAATCCTTCTCACCCCCCCCCCCTTAAAAGATTTAGATGCACTATTGTAAAGTGGCTGTTCCACTGGATGTCATAAGGTGAATGCACCAATTTGTAAGTCGCTCTGGATAAGAGCGTCTGCTAAATGACTTAAATGTAATGTAAATGTATACCACCCCTACCTTGTCACAACACAACTCAAACACATTAAGAAGGAAATAAATTCCACAAATGAACTTTTAACAAGGCACACCTGTTAATTGAAATGCATTCCAGGTGACTACCTCATGAAGCTGGTTGAGAGAATGCCAAGATTGTGCAAAGCTGTCATCAAGGCAAAGGGTGGCTACTTTGAAGAATGTCAAACATAAAATATATTTAGATTTGTTTTAACACTTTTTTGGTTACTACATGATTCCATATGTGTTATTTCATAGTTTTGATGTCTTCACTTTTATTCCACAATGTAGAAAACAGTAAAAATAAAGAAAAACCCTTTATTTTATGAGTAGGTGTGTCCAAATTTTTGACTGGTATTGTATATATCTACCTCTATCGATCCAGTATCCCTGCACATTGTTAATAATGGTATTGGCACTGACCCTGTATATAGTATGCTTACTTTATTGTGTTCTTATTTTTTATGTTTATATCTCACTTGTTTTTGTTCTACCATGTTATTTGTTGTATTACATTGTTATTGATTACTGCTTTGTTGGTTACAAGAAAGACATTTCACTGTACCTGTCCACGTGACATTAGAACTGGAAACACACACATGCAGACAGAGGTACAGATTTACTACAGTAGTCAGTTCTGCACCAAGTGGGAGTTTCACACCACTTTATGAAACATGTATTACATAAAATGAAATGTGCGTTAAAATAAAGAATAATCTGTTCATATACTTGTAAAAAACATGCCCCCCAATCTGCATTGGAAACAAGTGGTGAGAGCTTAGTACTTGCATAACTAGGGTCTTTAGTCCACATTAGACCCTAGCTATAACAGCTCAGTATTATGGATAGAGTTGATGAGACACACAGTACAGGCATTGAGGGTCTTGCCTGATCATTAGTGGGGTCCAGGAGAAGGGTACTGATGGCATCTTGCTAGGCCCCCTCCACGTTGGGCACTTTATGGTGGGCCTTTGGCCCAGTTCTCATAGTACTGTCTCACTCCAGGGTTGTACTTGATGGCCTCAGAGAACTTGTCAGAGCTGCCTCATGGTACTTCCTGCGGTGAAGACAATACACAGTGTTACGGATGACAGACTGAGACTCACCAGTCCTGGTAGCAGTGTGTGCCCAGGGTGTTGAGGATGACAGCGAGGCGGATCCAGATGGCCTGGTCATCAGGAGACATCTCCTCCGCCTGCTGGTAGTCAGCCAGGGCAAACTCCCACTCGTCCTGCTGGAAGAAACAGTCTGCACAAACCACAACCACCTCTGTAAATATCAGAGGTGATATCTACTGTCGACTCAGATGCACTCCTTCCTGAAATTGGATATAATGGATATAGGTACTAACCTTATGCATTGATGTATTCAAGGTCTGTGAGGTGATATGAAATCAAATCTCCAGTCACTTTAAACACATCCTCTCTTGATCTCAGAGACTCCTGCCCACTGTCCATATTCACACACTATTTCTATTTCACAGAGCCAGACATCAATTGCACCTTTTTCAAGAGGGAGCCCACAACCTCTCTCATTTTACTTCAGCCAAACTCACCCCCTTCACCTCCACTTCCTCCCACCCCCTTAAACATTACCTCCCTTCCCTCATCTCTCCTCTGCTTTCCTCTCCCGTCTTCTCCTTTCCCCTCCCCTCACCTCCTCTGTTAATGTGGAGGCCGCTTTCCTCCTTCTGCTCCTGGACGGCCTTGCTGAGCAGCATGGTTTCCTCGGCGTAGAAGCTATGGGAAGAAGCACGGCACGGCAAAGTCGTTATAGGTGAGCACCAGCTGGGCCTGGGCCGCCTACTGCACGGCCCTCAGTTTTTCCTGGGTGTGTCCGCTCGGCTCCGCCCCCTGGACTCAAGTCTCACTCAGCTCCACAGCCAGGACCAGGTCCTCAATGACAGAAGTGAAGTCTTTCAGCCTGCGGTACAGAATACCCCTATGGTGCAAAATACTACATATTAGTGGATAATAGACAGTATGGAGCATATCACAGAAACACAATGTAGATGATGTATCCTCATTTGTTTACTGTAAATTGGTAGACGGGAATCAGTCTGAAAACGTGTCAACATTATCAAGCTTGTAGCTTCTAAAAATAACATTAAGAACACTGCTCTTTCCATGACCTAGACTGACCAGATGATCCCTAATTGATGTCACTTGTTAAATCCATTTCAATCAGTGTAGATGAAGGGGAGGAGACAGGTTAAAGAAGAATTGCTAAGCCTTGAGACAATTCAGACATGGATTGTGTATGTGTGCTATTCAGAGGGTGAATGGGCAAGACAAAATATTTAAGTGCCTTTGAACGGGGTATGGAAGTAGGTGGCTTTTCACACCCAATAGTTTCCCCATGTGTATCAAGAATGGTCCACCACCCAAAGGACATCCAGCCAACTTGACACAACTGTGGGAAGCATTGGAGTCAACATGGGCCAGCGTCCCTGTGGAACACTTTCGACACATTGTAGTCTATGCCCTGACTCAATATTATGATGTTCAATGTTTTGTGCACTCAGTGTATATCTCTTCATTGGTAGAGGAGAATGGTCTGGTAAAATGGGATCAACCAGGCATGTATCAACTAAACCACAACACTCTTGCTTGCTGTTTCAGAACCTTTACACGTACAGATAAATACTCTGTCAACAAGATCAAGATTCTAGCTTCTAACAAGAACCTTATGACCACCTGCTGTATCAGTACCCCCCTGTATATAGTCTCACTATTGTTATTTTAATGCTGCTCGTTAATTACTTGGTACTTTCATTTCTTTTTTATTCATATTTTTATTTATTTATTCAATTGCATTGTTGGTTAGGGGCTTGTGAATCCAGCATTTCACTGTAAGGTTGTATTCGGCGCATGAGACTAATACAATTTGATTTGATTTGAACACCTGAAGAGGAAGTGCTGCTCAAATGTATTTATAAAGCTCTTTTTTTCTAGATTTATTTATAAAGCTCTTTTAACGTCAGCAGATGTTACAACGTGCCTATACAGAAATCCAGCCTAAAACCCCAAGCAATGCAGATTTAAAGGCACAGTGGCAAGGAAAAACTCTCTAGAAAGGCAGATCTAGGAAGCAACCAAGAGAGGAACCAAGAACCAGTCCTCTTCTGGCTGTGCCGGGTGGAGATTATAAGAGTGCATCGCTATTAAGGCCAGATCGTTCTTCAGTCTCAGTGCAATGCTCCAGGGCCATGTTGATCTTGGACAGGGCCTCCGTGAGCTTCCCTGCCAGGGCCCTGCTGATGGCCTGCTGCCTGGCCCTCTCACAGGCCTCCTCTAGCCCAGCAGGGCACCTGCCTCTAGGCACGATGGACTGAGGACCACGGCTGACCTCAGATCAGGGTAGCACAGTGTTACCTGTATGGAGAAGAGTCCTGGTAATTTCCAGGGACCTTACGATACGATATTATCACGATACTTAGTGCCAATAAGATATGTATTGCGATTTTCACGATTCTATATGTATTGCGATTCCATACTGACATTTTATTGCAATTTTATGTTCCAAACATATTGCTCACTAAATGTCTGCTGCAGAGAGACAAGAGAAAACAAGTTTTGATCCGTCAGAGAAATAAAAGTGCTGAAAACATGTTGGCTCACTATTTAAAAAGAAGATGGAGAACAAGCTAAAGGATGAAAAATACTTACGTTTTGGAAGAGGCACAGCTGACTAGCGCTAGTGAACGCTACCTTTGGTAGCAATTTTTGTGAGTCAAATATCTATATATCTTCCAAAAATAATATTGCGATATGTAACTGTATAGATTTTTTCCCCCCATCACTAATGAAGAATGGTCCTGTCATTCCATTAGAATGCATGTAAATTTGGCTTTTTAAATACTTTTTATAGGTAGTCACTAGATGGTCCGAGAGGACAAAAGTGGAAATGATGTCACAAGTGTTGAACTGGTACATAAGCAAATTTTCCCAAAGGTTACAGCTCATAAGGTTAGTGGTTGAAATTACATTTGGTGCTAGAAATCGTCACACCTGCGTTCTTTATAGCATGGTATTGTCAGATATTGCCAAGCGTTAACACCGAGGAAACAAAGTGTGAGAGTGTACTACTGACCTGGTTGAGCTGTTTGTGGAGACGTGCTCTGAGGGTGAGCAGATCTGCGGTCTCAGAGTCTACCTGATGCCAGTTACTAACCAGCCTCAGACAGTCAGAATAGCGGCCCAGGGCCGTCAGACATGCCAGGCTACAACAGCAGCAAAGAGAGACACTTCCGTGGTTCACACCTGTGAAACATTGTTTTAAATCTTAGGTGAATAGCACCATCTGTTGGCTGTGCAAGGAGTGTCTGTCTGTAGAGATGGCTGAGGTCAAAGGATTTCACATGCCCTCCTTAGGCAGATAACATTTGGATAAAACCAAAGAAAGTGTTTGTATATGGTGGAAACAGTAACAACTATATTACTTTTCATGCACATAGCTATGTGAATACCTTAAATTTCACACTGACCTCCTCATGTGATATGACCAGCAGCAAGGCCTTGGCAAACAACTCCAGAGCATCCAGGAACATCCCCTGTGGAGTGGACAAAACTCAATATTATCTCCATTCTCTAAACAAGACAATTACAACAGTTTTCAGATTTTTACAAAGTTTTTTCAAGTGAAAGCAAGAGGTATTTCAACAGTGCTGGGTGCGTGCTTGACTGTGTAGGGATTATCATTATGTCTGAATGTTTTCCCAGACTGTTCTAAGAAGATCACAGGCCAGAGGTTTGTGGAGGGCCTGAGGCTCCAGGAGGCAGGCATGTCTGCAGCTGATGGCTGTAGACTGGAAGTCACACATCTGAAGTCCTCCACCTGGCTCACATAGAGCTGGAAGTCAGAACACATGACAACTTCAGACAATTATTTTATACAAATCAGACTATATTTATGTGGTTCTATACCTGTTTCTGCTGAATATGTTTTTTATTTAACCAGGCAAGTCAGTTAGTACAAATTCTTATTTACAATGACAGTCTACACAGGCCAAACCCAGACGAAAATAGGCCGATTGTGCACCGCCCTACAGCACTCCCAATCACATCCAGTTGTGATACAGCCTGGAATTGAACCAGGGTGTCTGTAGTGACGCCTCTAGCATTGAGATGCCGTGCCTTTGACCACTGCGCCACTCGGGAGCCCCACTATTGATGGCTTTGGCGAAGCAAGTCACAGACTGAAAATTGATACGGCTATTGGCATTGCCTCTTCTCCATAGCTGCAAATTGCTAAATCTAGGTGAATGCCCCTTAAGGTAAACTCAACTCATCTTCACAAATCATAATGTGATTAAAGTAGCTAATATACATTAATGTCAAAGCTAAAACAATCTATTGACATGTTAAACTCAATGTTCAATGGCAGCCTTTCAACTTAAGAAAATGCTTATTGGGTTTTTATGCCGTATTTCTAAAGGTATCTCACCTGCCTCCACTACTAAGGCAAATACAGATGTTGATAATTAAAAATATTTTTTTTATTTAACTAGGCAAATCAGTTAGTCTTATTTTACAACGACGGCCTAAATGCACCAATACACATCCTTAAAGCTATATACTGGATTCTGTCCAGCCTCTGAAGCAAAGTCTTCCGCGCTGTTCCATAAACTCTACACTCGTAATCAAGTGCTGTCCTGATCAGAACTCTATAAATATCCATCAACGATTGTCTGTCTATCAGCACCCCATTCACCAACTTCTTGTACTTTGTTTCAAAATATGATGACATTATCTTTATACGGAACACCCTGTGAACGGCTGCAACTTAACTTTTTTTAAACGGAACCGGAAATATGAATTTATAGGAAGAATGCGAATCAGCTGATTCTGTGAAAGTATATGACCCAATTTGACAATAACCGTCCGGTCGGTCAGTTGACAAAAGTGAAACGGATATATTTTGCTTACAAAAATATTAATATTATTATGATTTCCATAAGTTCCTGAGAATGTTATTGTTGAATTGAGGGTTTGTAGTCTCGCGTGCGGCGGTTTTCCCTTCACGAAGTGTTTTTGGCAAAGATTTTCGCTGGCTTTGCATGTCCAGCATCCCTGGCCTTTGTTGTTAAGTGACCGCAAACAACAGAACAAAACATGATGGAAATCCAAAATAATGAGTCGAGACGATTGCTTGATGCAGAATATGGAGAAGAAGAGACAGGCGTAAGGTCGGAACAGGACAAATATCTTGAGTAAGTTTGTGTTATGATTATGGCAAGAAAAGTTTTAACCCAGCGATCAAATCAAACTTTATTTATCACATGCGCCGAATAGAACAGGAGTAGACCATACCGGGAAATGCTTACTTACAAGCCCTTAGCCAATAACGCAGTTCAAGAAAGATTTAAGAAAATATTTACGAAATAAACTAAAGTAAAAAAGTAACACAAATAAATAACAATAACGAGGCTAAATACAGGGGATCAATGTGCGGGAGTACGTTACATGTTAGTCGAGGTAATTTGTACATGTAGGTAGGGGTAAAGTGACTATGAATGGATAATAAATAGCGAGTAGCAGCAGTGTAAAAACAAAATAGGTTGGGGGTTCAATGTAAATAGTCTGGGTGGCCATTTGATTAATTGTTCAGCAGTGTTCTGGCATGAGGGTAGAAGCTGTTAAGGAGCCTTTTGGTTCTAGACTTGGCACTCTGGCACTGTGCGGTAGCAGAGAGAACAGTCTATGACTTGGGTGACTGGAGTCTTTGACATTTTTGGGGGCTTCCTTCTGACACTGCCTAGTATATAGGTCCTGGATGGCAGGAAGCTTGGCCCCAGTATGCACTACCCTCTGTAGTGCCTTACGAGCAGTTGCCATTTCAAGCGGTGATGCAATCGGTCAGGATGTTCTCGATGGTGCAGCTGTAGAACTTTTTGAAAGTCTGGGGACGCATGCCAAATCTTTTCAGTCTCCTGAAAGGGAAAAGGTGTTGTCGTGCCCTCTTCACGACTGTCTTGGTGTGTTTGGACCATGATAGTTTGTTGGTGATGTGGACACCAAGGAACTTGAATCTCCCAACCCGCTCCACTACAACCCTGTCAATGTTAATGGGGGACTGTTCAGACTGCTTTTTCCTGCAGTCCACTATCAGCTCCTTTGTCTTGCTCACATTGAGGGAGTGGTTGTTGTCCTGGCACCACACTGCCAGGTCTCTGACCTCCTCCCTATAGGCTGTCTCATCGTTGTCGGTAATCAGGCCTACCACTGTTGTGTTGTCAGCAAACTTAATGATGGTGTTGGAGTCGTGTTTGCCCCCACAGTTGTGGGTGGACAGGGAGTAGTACAGGAGGGGACTAAGTACACACCCTTGAGGGTCCCCAGTGTTGAGGATCAGTGTTGCAGATGCATTGTTGCCTACCCTTACCGCCTGGGGGTGGCCCATCAAGAAGTCCAGGATCCAGTTGCAGAGTGAGGTGTTTAATTTCAGGGTCCTTAACCTCTCTAGGATAGGGGATGCTTGCGTCCCACTTGGCCAACAGCCAGGGAAAATGCAGCGCGGCAAATTCAAATAAAATGATATAAAAATCAAACTTTCATTTAATCACACATGTAAGATACTAAATTAAAGCTACACTCGTTTTGAATCCAGCCAACATTTCATATTTTTAAAAGGCTTTTTGGCGAAAGCATAAGAAGCTATTATCTGATGAAAGCACAACAGTAAACAAAGAGTAGCATATTTCAACCCTGCAGGTGCTACACAAAACGCAGAAATAAAATATAAAACATGCCTTACCTTTGACGAGCTTCTTTTGTTGGCACTCCAATATGTCCCATAAACATCACAATTGGTCCTTTTGTTCGATGAATTCCATCCATATATATCCAAAATGTCCATTTATTTGGCGCGTTTGATCCAGAAAAAAAACAACTTTCAATTTGCGCAACGTCACTACAAAATATCTCAAAAGTTGCCTGTAAACTTTGCCAAAACATTTCAAACTACTTTTATAATACAACTTTAAGTATTTTTAAACGTTAATAATCGATCAAATTGAAGACGGGTCTATCTGTGTTCAATACAGGAAGACAACCATCCAACGCTACTTTTCAAGTCTTGTGCAACTCTCAACAGTGTTACCCAGTTCCTAGATGGCCGTACTTCTTCATTGCACAAAGGAATAACCTCAACCAAATTCCAAAGACCGGTGACATCCAGTGGAAGCGGTAGGAACTGAAATCAAGTGCCTACGAAATATTGTTTCCCAATGAGAACTCACTGAACAGACAGAGACCTCAAAAACAATTTCTGAACAGTTAGTCCTCGGGGTTTTGCCTGCTACATAAATTCTGTTATACTCACAGACATGACTCAAACGGTTTTAGGAACTTCAGTGTTTTCTATCCAAATCTACTAATAATATGCATATCTTATATTCCTGGCATGAGTAGCAGGAAGTTGAAATTGGGCACGCTATTTATCAAAAAGTGAAAATGCTACCCCCTATACCTTAAGTAGTGAACTTAGTGATGAGCTTTGTGGGCACTATGGTGTTGAACACAGAGCTGTAGTCAATGAACAGCATTCTCACATAGGTGTTCCTTTTGTCCAAGTGGGAAAGGGCAGTGTGGAGTGCGATTTGAGATTGCGTCATCCGTGATTCTGTTGGGGCGGTATGCGAATTGGAGTGGGTCTAGGGTATCTGGGATGATACTTTTGATGTGATCCATGACCAGCCTTTCAAAGTACTTCATGGCTACCGTTGTGAGTGCAACGGGGCGTTATCATTTAGCAGGTTAACTTTGCGTCCTTGTGCACAGGGACTATAGTGGTCTGCTTGAAACATGGAGGTATTACAGACTCAGTCAGGGAGAGGTTGAAAATGTGGAACACATTCCAGTCTGTGCTAGCAAAACAGTCCCGTAGCATCTGAGTCATCTGACCACTTCTGTAGTCAGCAAGTCACTGGTACTTCCTGCTTTAGTTTTTGCTTGTAACCAGGAATCAGAAGGATATAATTATGGTCAGTTTTGACAAATGGAGGGAGAGCTTTGTATGAGTCTTTGTGTGTGGAGTAAAGGTGGTCTAGAGTTGTTGTTTTTCCCCCCTCTGGTTGCACATGTGAAATGCTGGTATAAATTAGGTCGAACGGATTTAAGTTGGCCTGCATTAAAGTCCCCGGCCACTAGGAGCGCCGCTGGTGGATGAGCATTTTCTTTTTTGCTTATGGCCTTATACAGCTGGTTGAGTGCAGTCTTAGTTCCAGCATTGGTTTGTGGTGGTAAATAGACAGCTACTAATAATATAGATGAGAACACTTTTGGTAGATAGTGTGGTCTACAGCTTATCATAAGGTACTCTACCTCAGGCGAGCAATACCTCGAGACTTCTTTAATATTAGACATTGTGCACCAGCTGTTATAGACAAATAGACACACCCCCGCCCTTAGCTTCTCTGTCCTGCCGATGCATGGCTAATCCCGCCAGCTCTATATTATGTGTCATGGTTCAGCCACGACTCAGTGAAACATAAGATATAACCATTTTTAATGTCCCATTGGTAGAATAGTCTTGATCGTATATTATCAGTTTTGTTTTCCAATGATTGCACATTGGCCAATAGAACGGATGGTAGTGGAGGTTTACTCACTCACCTACGAATTCTCAGAAGGCAGCCCGATCTCCACCCCCTTTTTCACCTTCTTTTCTTCAGGAAAATGACGGGGATTTGGGCCCGTTCCCGAGAAAGCAGTATATTCTTTGCGTCAGACTCGTTAAAGAAAAATATCTTTGTCCAGTTTGAGGTGAGTAATCGCTGTTCTGATGTCCAGAAGTTATTTTTGGTCAAGAGACAGTAGCAGCAACATTATGTACAAAATACGTTTAAAAAAATACAAACAATTCAAAAACATTGACAAAATAGCACATAAAACGGCAATCATCCCCTCTGGCGCCATTTCCATGCTGCGTTCAAGTGAGCCAACACCAATGATGTCCACTACCCTACAGTTTAGAAATGACCGGCCTCCTGGGGTTTTCACTAGTGATGCACCGACATGACATTTTTGGCTGATACCGACATCCAATATTTTCCTTGCCAAAAAAAAAAAATATTAAAAATTTTAGCGGCCCTGTAAGCATTCTAGTACAGTTAAATAGGTAACACACACACACACACGGACGCAGCGGTCTAAGGCACTGCATCTCAGTGCAAGAGTCACTACTGTTCCTGGTTCGAATCCAGCTCTATCACATCCGGCCATGATTGGGAGTCCCATAGGGCGGTGCACAATTGGCCCAGCGTTGTCCGGGTTTAGCTGGGGTAGGCCGTCATTGTAAATAAGAATTTGTTCTTAACTGACTTGCCTAGTTAAATAAAGGTTACACACACACACACCACACTGACCAAGAAGTTACTTTGTTGGCATTTACGTATGTCCCCATTACCAGTAAAACATAATCAAAACCTATTTCTTTCACTTCCTTGCTGTGCTGTTTCATTGTTCATTTGTTCAGTCGTTTCATTCTCAACCATGATTTCTAAGGAACGCCGTTTGGGTCTTTGTGTGTCAAAAAATATACTATTTGACATGTCATAATACTATTTGACCAATCAGGACCTGAATATGACTGCATTTAATGCATTCATGAATTTTTTACGTAGTTATTACACATTGATTACACTATCACTTGTATTTCATATGTCACAACAATTCATCGATACGTATGCTTTGATGCTGGTAAAGTTGCAAACAATGTTCTTCCCCAAAAACATAGCAAAACAACAATCTGTTTCAGTAGCTATAGTTAGCTAGCTAGCATCCTGCCTTTTGTCGATGGTATAGGCTGGGGGTTAGGTCCCTTGATACCAATTGAGCAATGTTTCCATGCCCCAAAAAACGTTCAAACTTCTAAGTAGTTAGCCATTGAGAGCACCTTTAAAGTATTTCTATCCAAACCAACATTATGAGTGATATTTTAATCACTCAAAGTGCTATTTTACATGGGAAACGGTGACTGTTTGGGAACTTAATTTTTTTCCCAACTATTCCTCCATACATGATCTTTCCAGATCTTTGATATCCTTCATCTGCACTTATGGACTCCTGTCTTCAATTCAAACTACAGGTTTTAAATGGGGATAAAGTCCAGAGACTCAATCAATCAAATGTATTTATCAAGTCCTTTTTACATCAGCAGTTGTCACAAAGTGCCTATACAGAAACCCAGCCTAAAACCCCAAATAACAAGCAATGCCGATATAGAAGCACAGTGTTTAGGAAAAACTCCATAGAAAGACAGGAACCTAGGATTAAAAACCTTAGAGGAACCAGGCTCTGAAGGGTGGCCAGTCCTCTTCTGGCAATGCCAGGTGGAGATTATATAAGAGTACATGGCCAGGTCGTTCTTCAAGATGTTCATAGATGACCAGCATGGTCAAATAATAATCATGTGGTTATAGAAGGTGCAACCGGTCAACACCTCAGGAGTAGGGCTGGGCAACATGGCAAACAAATTATTTATTTATATAGAATTTGATAATTATCATGATATTAATCAAATAATGGCTGAACAAACCAAAGGCTTTAATGTTTCTTATTTATTTTCAGAAGTAGAACTCACAAATGACATTAACTTCTCTGGGATATGTGGGACGATAGCGTCCGACCTCGCCAACAGCCAGTGAAATTGCAGGGCGCAAATTCAAAATGACAGAAATCCCATAATTAAAATTCCTCAAACATACAAGTATTTTACACCATTTTAAAGATACACTTCTTGTAAATCCAGCCACCGTGTCCGATTTCAAATAGACTTTACGGCGAAAGCACACCAGACGATTATGTTAGGTCAGCACCTAGTCACAGAAAACCATACAGACATTTTCCAGTCAAGGAGAGGGCTCACAAAAATCAGAAATAGCAATTAAATGAATTACTAACCTTTGATCTTCATCAGATGGCACTCACGGGACTTCATGTTACACAATAAATGTGTGTTTTGTTCGATAAAGTTAATATTTTTGTCCAAAAACCTCATTTGAAATTGGTGTGTTATGATCAGAAATGCATTGTCTCAAACAAACATCTGGTGAAAGTGCAGAGAGCCACATCAAATTACAGAAATACTCATAATAAACATTGATTAAAGATACAAGTGTTATACATGGAAATATAGATAAACTTCTCCTTTAACCTCTTGCTCCTACCTGACACGCAGGCGTCCCATCTAGACATCTGGAAATACAAATGCTCTACGCTAAATGCTAATAGCACTCGTTAAAACTCAAACGTTCATTAAAATACACATGCATGGTACTGAATTAAAGCTACACTCGTTGTGAATCCAGGCAACAAGTCAGATTTTCAAAATGCTTTTCGGCGAAAGCATGAGAAGCTATTATCTGATAGCATGTAACACCCCAAAAGACCCGCAGGGGACATAAACAAAATAATTAGTATAGTCGGCGCTACACAAAACGCACAAATAAAATATAAAACATTCATTCATTACCTTTGGCCATCTTCTTTGTTGGCACTCCTAGATGTCCCATAAACATCACTATTGGGTCTTTTTTTCGATTAAATCGGTCCATATATAGCCTAGATATCGATCTATGAAGACTGTGTGATCAACGAAAAAAATAGTGTTTTATAACGTAACGTCATTTTTTTAAATGAAAAAAGTCAGACGATAAACTTTCACAAAACACTTCGAAATACTTTTGTAATGCAACTTTAGGTATTAGTAAACGTTAATAAGCGATCAAATTGATCACGAGGCGATGTATATTCTATAGCTGTACGTCTGGAAATAATGTCTGGGTAAATCTCAACCAAAATATCCGGTCGGAGACCGGAAGAACTGCGCTGCCTTGTGTCTGTTTGACCAAGAAACAAATCGTAGGCAAATGACAAGACTGTTGACATCGTGTGGAAGCTGTAGGTATTGCAACCTCGGCCCCATTTAATGTGGATCACGTTTAACAATGGGTTGAAGTGGCGCATGGACTTTAGGAATGTTTTTTTGGGGGGTGGATCTTCCACCAGTCCAGTGGATTGATTTCACTGTCAGCATCAAGAGACTGAAGGTAGCAGCTAAGTTACTTTTCTACCAACTGGATTTCAGTAAGACCTGTGGTGGAGCACGGCTTTTTGAAAACACTGCCCAGTGGCTTTTTGAAAACACTGCCCAGTGACTTTTTCTTTTTAGCTGGCAGTTGTGGTGAAGCAGCAGCAATGTCTCCCTGTGCTGGGCTTGGGTTTTCATGTCCCTCATTGACCATCTCTGAGACAGCTCTTGCTTTTATGTGGCCCACCTTTGCCTCTTTGATGTAATGTGTTTTAAACCGAGGGTCGACCAACGAGGCTATGTCCAGGAGGTCGTCTGTGGCTAGGTCATCATATTTCTCATTCAGATAGTCCATGACTATCATTTTGATGGTTTGGTTGAGCTCTGTTTCACCATCATCAGGTTTCATGACCTCTGTATTGAACAGGTGTAGTACTGACATAAGACTCACCAGACAGAGCATCTGTGCATTCTAGGAGTGGGGTCAATGCCTGGTTGATGTACTCAAGAACATCTATATCTGTATAGGTGGGAGTGCTGGGTCTACTTGTCACTGGACAAGACCTGTGAAATGGCTCCTGCTCCAGTACTCTTTGCACCATCTTCTGATCTGATCTTCACGTAGTAGGCGACTCTGTCACCAACTTGTGCTGGGGTAGGTTGTGTTTTTTTTTAGTAACTGCCAGGTCTCTTCTTTTTCCACAAATAGGAAAAGGCACCTACCACTTTCTTGCACACTCCAATTGCTCGATCCACCCGTTTGTCTCTACCCACTCTAAGAGAAATCGAGATTTGAATAAAATGTTAAAATCACAATAATCCATTTTAGTTATGTATAAATGTAATATTTGACGTAATCCAGTTGAAGAAAAATGCATATTTAGTTTCATCTAACCAATCACTTCAATATACACAATTGACATGGTTACTTACCAATGGCCAAGTGCAAACGATGTCCAAAACATTGCAGTCGGGTCCATTTGTTGATTTGCGCGGCCTTACTACATGTTTGCACCACTATCTGTTGTAATGCAGACCTGTCTGTCTTGACTGAGTCCCCAGGAGGTGAGAGCGTCAATGAGCCCCTCTGCTATAGCTTCACCCGTGTGGTCGTCGGGAAAGTATGATGTTTGAAGGCATTTATTTAGAAGATTCCACTCTTGTCAATATAGTGGATAGGGAGGCGAATATAAGGCTCTGACGTGCGACTAGACCACAGATCGGTAGTAGTAGCAAAATACGTCAAATCTGTCTTGAGCTGTTCCTCAACTTTATCCCTACACAGAAATGTTTGCGGCCAGGGAGCACTTATCTGGGGTCAGTTAAATTGATAAGCCTATTGAAACCTTCCTTTTCAACTGTGCTGATTGGTAACAATGCATAATAGCATTTGTGATTGCTCGTAGAGCATAAAGAATGTCAGTGTTGACTGCTTCGGGCGAACATCCCTAGATTGGCTGGTGCTTGAGGAGAGTTTATCAATACCGTGGCGCAAACTCAAACTTTCTACATGTTCCAAAGAGTGATTTTGCTTCAGATGATGAAAAAGGTTTGTCGTATCACCAGACTTGGTAGCCACCGGTCTACGGCACAATTTGCAATGAACATTGCTCTGCTCTTTGTCGGACTTCAAAAAGCCAAACCACTTTCAAATAACTGAAACAGTTGAACCCTTTTTATCAATATTTTCTTCATTGGAAGCTGCTCCTTCTCCATGGCCATCACTGCCACTGTTTTCACCTACATCACTCATTTTTCCTGGTTAATAGTGGCTACTTCATCACTCGAGGTGCTAAGTGGTTTTTAATGGGCGTATACCTCTCCACGTGCATATTGTCACTTCTCCGCACGCACGTTCCTGCTGCGTCACAGAGGTGAAATGGACTGTTTTACCTAATTATTCTATATCGACATTATTGAAAATTAATCTAAACCTTTTGCATTGTTATTGAGGTATGTAATTACCTCTAATTATTGATTTATCGCCCAGCCCTACTCAGGAGTAAATGTCAATGGCATTCAGAGGTGTAGGGAGAGTGTCAGTTGAACAGCGGATCCGGGACAAGGTAGCTCGTCCAGTGAACAGGTTAGGGTTCCATAGCTGCAGACAGAACAGCAGAAACTGGATCAGCAGCATGACCAGTTGGACTGGGGAAGGGGCCAGACAGTAATCGTCAGGCCAGGTAGTCCTGAGGCATGGTTCTAGAATCTCCTGGAGGGAGAGAGAGAATTAGATAAATACGTAAGATCACACAGGACACCAGATAAGACAGGAGAATTACACCAGATATGACAGACTGGCATTAGCCCCCTGGCACGTAGACTATTGCAGCATAGATACTGGACACTGAGACAGGGGGATCGGGGGACACTGTGGCCCAATCCAAAGTTACCCCTGGACAGGGCCAACCAGGCAGGAGATGAAACCCCACCCATTTTGCCCAAGCACCGCCCCCATACCACCAAAGGGATATCAACAGACCACTAACTTAAAGATCTCCCCCACCGCACAAACCAGGGGAGCTGCAAAACCGGACAGGAAAATAATGACATTGACTCAAACCACTCAAGTCGAGTATAGCAACAAAGTCTGGCACTACGTGTTGCACCCCTCCTAGGGACGGAGAGCATGCCAGTGACCCAACCCCGTAATAGGATCAGAGGCAGAGAATCCCTGTGTAGCGAAAGGAGTCAGCCAGGCAGAGACAGCAAGGGTGGTTCGTCACTCCAGTGCCTTGCCATTCACATTCGCACCCCTGGGCCAGACTACACTCAATCATAGGACCTACTGAAGAAATGAGTCTTCATTAAAGACTTAAACGATTGAGACCGGGTCTGCATCTCACATGGACTGGAAGACCATGCCATACAAATGTTGCTATATTGGAGAAAGCCCTGCCTCCAGCTGGTTGCTTAGATATTCTAGGAACAATAAGGAGGCCTGCGTCTTGTGACTGTAGTGCATGTTTTTGTTTAACTAGGAAAGTCAGTAAAGAACAAATTCTTATTTTCAATGACAGCCTAGGAACAATGGGTTAAGGGACAGAAGAACAGATTTTTACCTTGTCAGCTCGGGATTCGATCTTGCAACTTTTCGGTTACAAGTCCAACACTCTAACCATTAGGCTACCTGCCGCCCCAGGTAGCCATACCGTAGGTATGTACGGCAGAACCAAATCGGAGAGATGGGTAGAAGCAAATCCATGTAATGCTTTGTAGGCTGGGGGGGTGTTCAACAACTGAGACATAAACTGAACAAGTTCCACAGACGTGACTAACAGAAATGGAATAATGTGTCCCTGAACAACGGGGGGGTCAGAAGTAAGTCAGAATCTGTTCACCAGCTGCATTAAGTACTGCAGTGCATCTCCTCCTCATGGACTGCACGATATTTGCCTGTTCTTGCTGTGAGATGGTCCCCCACTCTTCCACCAAGAAACCTGCAACGTCCCAGACATTTCTGGGGGGAATGGCCCTAGCACTGACCCTCCGATCCAACAGGTCCCAGACGTGCTTTATGGGATTGAGATCCGGGCTCTTTGCTGTCTATGGCAGAACACCGAAATTCCGGTCTTGCAGTAAATCACACACAGAATGAGCAGTATGGCTGGTGGCATTGTCATGCAGGAGGGTCATGTCAGGATGTCTTCCCTGTAACGCACAGCATTGATATTTCCTGCAATGACAACAAGCTCAGTCCGATGATGCTGTGACATACTGCCCCAGACCATGACGGACCCTCCATCTCCATATCGATCCTGCTCCAGAGTACAGGCCTCGGTGTAACGCTCATTCTTTCGATGATATACGCGAATCCGACCATCTCACCCCTGGTGAGACAAAACTGTGACTCGTCAGTGAAGAGCATTTTTTGCCAGTCCTGTCTGGTCCAGCGACGGTGGGTTTCTCACAGTACGGAGATTGCAATTTATTGCCCTGTCCACATCTGCAGTCCTCATGCCTCTTTGTTCACACAGATGATTAGGGACCCTGGGCATCTTCTTTTTGTGTTTTTCAGAGTCAGTAGAAAGGCCTCTTTAGTGTCCTACGTTTTCATAACTGTGACCCTAATTGCCTACTGTCTGTAAGCTGTTAGTGTCTTAATGACCGTTACACAGGTGCATGTTCATTAATTGTTTATGGTTCATTGAACAAGCATGGGAAACAGTGTTTAAACCCTTTACAATGAAGATCGGTGAAGTTATTTGGATTTTTACCAATTGTCTTTGAAAGACGGGGTCCCGAAAAAGGGAAATATATTTTTTTGCTGAGTGTGTGTTACATATGTGTGAAAACAATGGTGGTCCTAGAACAGAACACTGAAACTTACCATTGATTTGTCAGAGGACAAACCATCCACAGAGGTTAGCTGATGTCTTTCCAACAGATAAGATCTAAACCAGGCAAAAACTTGTCAGTGTAGACCAATTAAGGTTTCCAATCTCTCCAAAACAATGTGGTGATCGATGGTGTCGAAAGCGACACTATGGTCTAGGAGCAGGAGGACAGAAGCAGGGCCTTGGTCTTATGCCATTAAAATATAATTTACCACCTTTACGGGTGCGGTTTCAGTACTATGAATAGGTCTAAAACCAGACTGGAGCGTTTTGTAAACTTGATTTCCCAAAGATTTGAGAGGATTGGGAGATTTGATATAGGCCATTTTTATTTGTTGTTTTATTTTTGGTTGGTCAAGGTTTGTCTTATTCAGGAGAGGCTTTATTACTGCCACTGTTAGTGAGTTTGGTACACATCCAGAGGATAGGGAGCTGTTTATTACACAGAGTTACACAAATCACGAGCATAAGAACATCAGAAGCCTTTTGAAATCACCTATATTAATTTCTGGTGTAAAAATACATTGTTTTCACCTCCAACATTCCTGCTCTACAGCACCACAGGGTTTCATGTTTTTCAAGCGATAACATATGAAATTAATGACAATTCTTAATAAATCTTGTAATTAAGTCAGTCATAAATATATCATTTTCAAGCACAAATGATATCTTTCTTACATGATTCTGTATTTAGAAAGCAAGCGTATAACGTCACAGGAAGGGTATAGCTGGCTCAAACTTGTGTGTGTGTGCGCGCGCTTAGATCAGGAGTGAGGGCTGGTTCGGGTGTGTCTCCCCCTCCCCTGTGCAACACCTTTTCTGTTTTCCTCCATCCCCTCCCTCGCTTTTCTCCTGTCATCTGCCTCATCCCTCTCTCCTGTGTCCGCACCTCATAGTTCCCCTGGGAACCCTGTAAGGGAGACAGACGAGAGAGGTTAATGTTAGGAACAGTTCCAAGGGTAAGTATTGAAATGAACATCATTCAAGAGGCTGCATAGAATTGGTGTGTGTCAGCTCCTTTTATGATGTGGGATAATATTGTCACTTTGGTATGCAATTGTCATCCATCATACTGGATTAATGATCTACTAGTGACACGCATTAAAAAGAATTAAACGTTTACCAGACATTTTCAATGTGGATTTCCTAGGAGTCATCAAAGTACACATTAACAAAAGTACATAAAATAATGCTTAAGATAAAGAATTTGGGAATAGACCAAGTAAAATGTAGTTATTTAACACTTTATAGAAATGTATAATCTCTCTCTAATGGAAAACCCATCAAGCTCACTTCGATCATAGCTTTGTGTTTGGATGTCATGGCTGTAAACACTTCTTGCTTCCACTATTTAATATTTGCTAAACAGCACCCCCGGTAGGCTACTGCAGCCTCACCCGTGATAAAGTCATTTTCGATAAGGCGCAAAACTGAAATATACGTTTGGTATGATTTTTGTGGAATATTGAATGTGCGCTTCAAACTGTTTGCTTGGAATGATTTGTAGCGATCGTCTCCATCTGTGCATCCGACTCAGTTTCCCTACCAGAAAACAAACGACGCCGGTCAAGTCTTGTGTATTCGATCACCCAAATTCAGGGGGATGGCTTGACTGCATTTTGCGAGTGTCTGCTTACTTGACAGCAGTATCATACTGTAGTTTTTACTAAAAACATGGTCTAGTTTTGTTGGGTTGGTGAAGTCTTGCATGTAAATAGTGTTGTTACAATAAAGCTAATGTTTTAACCCCATCTGTTCTATATTTTCAACAGCAAGGTGAAGAATGGAAAGTTGTACCTTGCCACTTTTGCAGCAGTCCTTGGCCCCCTGAGCTTTGGGTTCGTGTTAGGGTACAGCTCCCCTGCCATCCCTGAACTAAGCACAATCACTGACCTGAGATTACAACTAGACAAAGAAGAGGCTTCCTGGTTTGGGGTGAGATAGCATTCTTGTCATGGGGCCCTGATCCCCCCCCCCTCCCCCCATATAACCCAACCAGGATGAGCTTTGGGTCATTGTCATGCTCTAACACGGACTCCGAGTTTTTTCCCTGGTCAGGTCGGGGCCCTAATCATTCCTGAGTGGATTAAAGTGGACATTATCCATTTAATTGACTCTGTTCTCTTTTTCAGTCTATCGTGACGATAGGAGCTGCTATAGGGGGTCTACTCGGCGGTTGGATGGTGGACAAGATCGGGAGGAAGCTGAGTCTTATGTTCTGCTCCATACCTTATATCTTTGGTTTTACTATCATCATTGCTGCTCAGAATGTCTGGATGCTGTATCTTGGAAGGGTCCTTACAGGACTGGCAAGTGGGGTTACATCTCTAGTGGTCCCAGTAAGTACTATGGAATGTCTACTCTGATGCTATCTGCTTAAGTTGACCAAGATGCATGACTGTATAAATGAATGCATGCATTCTAATTAGTTTATTTCCTCATATATTCCTATTTTACGTTGTACGTCTGTTTTATCGCTTCTAGCAATATGTCATGCTTCGTACTCTTCCTGTGTGAACATAATTTTTCTCTTCCTCTGCTCTAGCTGTACATCTCAGAGATGGCCCATGAGCGTGTCCGTGGGGCAATGGGCTCCTGTGTTCAACTCATGGTGGTCACAGGAATCATGGGAGTATATATAGCAGGTACGCCACAGATGTCCATTTGTTAGCAGCATTTGAATGTTATGATTTATTGGTTTGAATCTCATGAGAAATTGTATATGCCATTTGTATACTGTATCTGGTCAGCAGACAGGATTGGAGACAGGATTTGACAAGCATCTGACCATGTCATTAAGAGTTTGTCAGTGTTGTACAATTTTATGACAGAAGTTACAGCAGTAGTCATACGGGTAGAGGTAGTTGTAGAGGGCAATATTTTAATGATGTGGTGTTTTGTTCAAGGTACAAACCACCATCAAAGGCTATTCAGCTGCATTCGGTATTGTCATGTGATCATCATCGCCAGGCATGATCAAGATTCCAGCCTACTGACTGAGAATGCTCTCATTTATGCCGGCCTCACAAGCCACCGCTAAACCTAATCTAGTTACCGACATACCATGCGTGTTTCTCCATTTGCTTCCTCAATAGACAGTACCATTGCAGGAGCGGTTGGCTGTTTTGTCTCCATAGTCTCTAATATTTAGAGGCAAATGGTCTCTGGCTGAGGAATGTTGAAAGGAAGAAACGTTTCATTTCCTGTATATGCTCTTCTAAATATGAATTTCAATTTAATGAACCGGGGTGATTGATTTGGCTTGTACGAGCTATCCTGATCTAATTCGTGCTAGGCTAGTGATGAATACTAATGATCAACATTCTACATTTTCATTGTTCATGTTCTGGAGTTACCTTGTAAAAAAATAACAATAAATAAAAAAAAAACATAAAATTAAGGAATATCGACGACACAGCTGTGGAATCGCGAACTTAATGGTTTCTTTTCACACGGAATGACTCTACTAGGGTCATCACACTACTGCCTTCTCACATTCCATACTCTACTGTCTCTCTGCTTCCAGTGACTCGCTCCAGCAGGTTCATGCTCTACAACATCCGTAGAGTAGGACCCTACCTCACACAGGAAGTGGCGCAGGTCCTAGTCCAGGCACTTGTCATCTCACATCCGGACTACTGCAATTCTATGTTGGCTGGGTGCCATCAAACCCCTGCTATTTATCCAGAACGCTGCAGCCTGCCTGGCG
The DNA here is from genome assembly GCF_023373465.1 of Oncorhynchus keta. NCBI lineage: Eukaryota > Metazoa > Chordata > Actinopteri > Salmoniformes > Salmonidae > Oncorhynchus > Oncorhynchus keta. The sequence continues at coordinate 10,721,858 of NC_068445.1, read as the reverse complement.
TTCAACCTTCCCATGTCACCCCGCTCCTCCGCATGCTCCACTGGCTTCCAGTCGAAGCTCACATCCACTACAAGACCATGGTACTTGATTACGGAGCAGCAAGAGGAACTGCCCCTCCTTACCTTCAAGCTATCCTCAATCCCTACACCCCAACCCGAGCACTTCGTTTTTCCACCTCTGGTCTCATGGCCCTCCCACCCCTATGGGAGGGCAGCTCCCACTCAGCCCAGTCCAAGGTCTTCTCTGTCCTGGTACCACAATGTTGGAACCAGCTTCTCCCTGAAGCTAGGACAGCAGAGTCCCTGCCCATCTTCCCGAAAACATCTGAAACCCTACCTCTTCAAAGAGTATCTTAAATAATCACAACCATCACCCTCCCCCTCGCACCCCCTACTCACCCCACCTTTCATGAACTAACACTCGCACTTGACTTCCCCCCCTTTACTAGCGCTGACTTTGCTGATAGCTACTTTATTGAGGAAAATGTATTTCCTTTGACTGAGATATTTGTTTGTCCCACCTACATGTAGCTATCTTAAGATGAATGCACTAACTGTAAGTCGCTCTGGATAATGGCGTCTGCTAAATTACTTAAATGTTGATGCTTCCCAGGGCTGTCACTGGACTGGCGCTGGCTAGCGATCTGCTGCTCCATCCCTCCCACCCTGATGATGGTGTTCATGTGTTTCATGCCTGAGACGCCCAGGTTCCTGCTCTCTCAGGGTAAACGGAAGGAAGCTGAGGAGGCACTGCGCTTTCTGAGGGGGCCAGACGCCCCTGCAGAGTGGGAGTGTGCCCGCATCGAGGATGCTTCTGACGACCAGGTGAGCTTTGCGTATTACCTTGTAATCTTGAAGTATAAGACTTGCTTTAAGAAAGGCATTATGCCATTTCACAATGTGTGCGACAAAGGTATTGATTGTAGAATAATACTCAGGTAGGGAGAGAGAGTCACACCGCTGTGTTGCACTTAACCAACTCAGTAGGAACAGTCTTACAATATTTATCGCGGTACCTCTCTTTACTTGCATGGTTATGTGTCTGAGTAAGTATATTTAGGTCAGCCCACCTACTGTAGGGAACCAGAGCAGAGAGAAACTTGACAGAGCTGAGAAACGGTTGTCCTCTACGTTGTGGATTTAGTCTGAGGAGAATCTGGAACAAAGAAGCATGCTAACACATCTGACCCATGTTAATTGGCATTAGAGTGTGTGATGACTGTGTGCTTTGTGTTAAACCAGGGAGGTAGTTTTGGGATGGCTGATCTTAAGGATCCTGGAGTATACAAGCCCCTTGGAGTGGGCATCATGTTGATGCTCTTCCAGCAGCTCACTGGTATCAACGCCATCATGTTCTATGCTGAGACTATCTTTGAGAAGGCCCATTTTAAGGTAAGAATTGTTCAGTGTTATCTGTATTTTGGCAGCTGGACCGGCCAATGCTTTATTTATTGTAATCTTTTTGATGTATTTTAATCTCATTACTATTCATAAGCTGTAAATTGATTATCTAAGTACTATAGATACTATGAATATTGACATACCAGTGCGGTTATATGTAATAAAATAACAGGTGATTATTTGTTTTTCAGAACAGCAATGTTGCTACGGTAGTAGTAGCAGCAACCCAGGTAGTATTCACTGCAGTAGCAGCATTGGTCATGGACCGCGCTGGAAGGAAGCTTCTCCTCATCCTCTCTGGTGTGTGTCTGTCTCTGTCTGCGTGTTATCAGTTACTTATCTTTCTCCTCCACTGAATTTATAATGCATCAATAGAGTCCTTTGTAGCAATCACTCTCCAAAATTGTAGGGCAGAAATAAGGCACTGTCAAGCTTGACATCAAATTGCCACACCCATCACCCAAACTGGGCCCCAACTACCTGAAAATCCATGTTCAATTGTGAAAAGAAATGTCCCTCTCTCTCTCTTCCTCCCTCTCTTTCTCTATTAAGGAGTGTTTATGTGTCTAAGCACTGCTGCCTTTGGTGTCTACTTCAAGTTGTCCAGTGAAACCCATGGTAACTCCTCAGGACTCTCTCTAGTAGAGAGTCCCCTTGCCCAGAACCCTGCGGCTGATCTGTCATGGCTCGCACTGTCCAGCATGGGCTTCTTCATCACAGGTGAACCCCACTCTTAAATTGTGACTATTGGGACCCAGCAAACTATCCTGGCTAGATAAAAACAATTAAATTAATTGTCTGCATTGCCTAGTAATGTTTCTTTTTAGAGTATAGTTGGTTTAGTCACCTGTAAATTCTTCCATGTGTTTTGAACTTAATATCAGCCATACATTGTAAGTTCAGATCTGACATTTAGCTTAGTGTGAAACTTATTCTAATCGTCATACCTTGTGGTCAATTCAGGGTTCTCTCTTGGTTGGGGTCCCATCCCCTGGCTGGTGATGTCAGAGATCTTTCCCACGCGAGTAAAGGGGTTTGCCAGCTCTGTTTGTGTCCTCACCAACTGGGGCTCTGCCTTCGTCATCACCAAGACCTTCCAGAACCTGATGGTGAGCTGCTGTTGATTTTGGGCATCCTATATGGCAGATGTGGGGGATAAAGAGATGTTGAGCGGGCCGATAAAGAGGGCTTGTGAGGGAGCCATTTAGCAGTTGTGGTTTTACTGGTTCGCATTTTCTTAGTCAAGCAGAGACACAAATGTCTATATGCGAACTTTAACAACATTTTTATTACAGATATACAAACATTGCTGTGTATACAGATAGACACTTAATGCGCTGAACAAAGAAGTTTACTCTGCAGTTCATGTGTAGTGTCAGTACATTTTTAGAGGATCAGCTCAGAGGTCTTAAGGTAATGCTGGTAACTGTAAGGATGTATTTGGGTATTGTAATAACAATCCATGAAAATGTATTTCAGGATTTCCTAACCAGTGCTGGAACCTTCTGGCTGTTCTCTGGGTGTTGTGCGCTCAACATAGTCTTCACCATCATCTTTGTCCCGGAGACCAAAGGCAAGACTCTGGAGCAGATCCAGGCACGTTTCAAAGGGACTCCAGAACAATTAAGCTACAATAGACCAACTTAACATCAATGCCAAATATAACCTCAGCAAGGACAGTACAGTTTGGAGGGTCTCATGATACCTTGTGATTGATAGTTCTCTGGATGGTCCTTTAAGATGGGATAATCTATCGCTTTCTCTTACTTGAAAAAGTATAATGGTTGTGGCTGAGTATTATGCTCTACTCTGACTTAGTAGCGGGTCCTGGAGTCTGGGCTTTTGGCCTGTTGGGCATCCTGAATGAATGCATGCTGGACCTCTTAAGCGAGCTTTTAATGGTACTTTTACTATTTCTTTTCACTGGAGTAATTAAATTCACACATTCAAGAAAATATTTATGAACCCGAGATATTTGTACATTTGACTTATTGATAATAATAAGAACGATTACACAAACATAATGAAACACTTTTTGTATGTATTATTTTTTCCAGTACACACACGGTTACTGCCTTATTCAAATGTGAGAACACAAATGTTTTAGCCCATAATGATAATTGAATAGTTCCAAAAATAATATTTTCTTGTTGGCTGATTTAATGTTCTGTTTATACCATGTGGGTATACTATGGGTTACTGATGCACTTGTAATACAGGTAAAGCTGTTAAAAACTAATGCACTGAGCACATCTACACAACACTGACACTTTCTATAAAGGTGAAGCTTTGAACATAAAGAAGCAGGAGAAGCAGGTACTGTGGTATGTTTTTAAATGTCGTTTCTGTACATTTGTAAGTGTGCACTAATGTCCTCTTGGAATTATAATTGTTCATATCTTTTCAAATAACTATGTTAATACTCTTTTTCCACCTTTCTAAAAAAATGTAATTCATGTGATTTTGTTAAGAATGGTTGTGTGAATACAATTTAAGTATCAATGCACACTGTAATTTAATTGACAGTTCCAAAACATTGGAACTCAAAGTGCTACACTAGTGAATGGTCATAATATCGTGTTATTAAAAGAGATTTGTCTATCATAGAAGCACCTTCATTTTTTCCTATTCTATTTGGGTTTTTTCCCCTGAATGGTTCTTGGGGTTATGGTGTTGTTCTTAACTACAAGATTTTACTGAGTTACAGTTCATATAAGAAAATCAGTCAACTAAAAATGGTTTATTTAACCTTTATTTTCACAGGGCAGACACATTAAGACCTAGGTCTCTTACAAATGTGCCCTGTATATACTACATAAATATACACATGATACCCAATCTACACTGACAAAAATATAAACGCAACATGTAAACTGTTGGTTTCATGAGCTGAAATAAAAAATCCCAGACATTTTACATACGCACAAAAAGCTTAATACTTGATGTGCACAAATTTGTTTACATGCCTGTTAGTGAGCATTACTCCTTTGCCAAGATAATCCATCCACCTGACAGGTGTGGCATATCAAGAAGCTTTTTAAACAGCATGATCATTACACAGATGCACCTTGTGCTGGAGACAAAAGGCCACTCAAATGTGTAGTTATGTCACAACACGGTGCCACATGTACGATGTCGTCTGGGCGAGAGGTTTGCTGATATCAATGTTGTGAACAGAGTACCCCATGGTGGCAATGGGGTTATGATATGGGCAGGCATAAGCTATAGCCAACGAAAACAATTGCATTTCATCGATGCCATTGTCGTGCTATTCATCCATTGCCATCACCTCATGTTTCAGCATGATAATGCATAACCCCCCCCCATGTTGCAAGGATCTGTACACAATTCCTGGAAGCTGAAAATGTCCCAGTTCTTCCATGGGCTGCATACTCACCAGACAGGTGAGTATGCTCTGGTTTGACGTGCACGACATTGTGTTCCAGTTCCCCTGGGGTGGCAGGGTAGCCTAGTGGTTAGAGCGTTGGACTAGTAACCAGAAGGTTGCAAGTTCAAATCCCCGAGCTGACAAGGTACAAATCTGTCGTTCTGCCCCTGAACAGGCAGTTAACCCGCCGTCTTTGAAAATAAGAATTTGTTCTTAACTGACTTGCCTAGTTAAATAAAGGTAAAATAAAAAAAATATTCAGCAACTTCACACGGCGTTTGAAGAGAAGTGGGAAACATTCCACAGGCCACATTCAACAGCCTGATAAACTCTATGCAAAGGAGATGTGTCACGCTGCATGACCAATAGCTTTATTCCCAGTCATGTGAAATCCATAGATTAGTAAAAGGCACATGACAACCCTCTTGGATTCTCTGGTATGATGAAACTACGACTGAACTCTTTGGCCTGAATGCCACGTGTCATGTTTGGAGAAATCCTGGCACCATCCCTACTGTGAAGCATGGTGGTGGCAGCGTCATGCTGTGGGGATGTTTTCCAATGACAGGGACTGGGAGACTAGTCAAGTAGGATACAAGCAAAGAGAATACAACCATATAATGGATTCAACCACAACTCCATTCTCTATTTTTTAGGCTAGTGGCAAGTCCCCAAAATGTTTTAGATACCCCTACCTGAGGTATAATTAAACAATAAGGCATGAGGAGGTATGGTATATGGCCATTTCTTAGGCACGACGCAACACGGAATAATGCCTGGCTGGAGAGGGGTTGGCCACGTAAGCTCATGTAACCCAATATTGCAAGCTCTGATATTGCTCAAATTTGGAAAACAAGTAGTCCGTTGTCTGCCCAAAATACACAAATAAACAGCATTAAGATATCTTCATGCATCTTGGAAACATAGACCTGTAAACAGACAGATACAATGGGCAGAATTATCAGATTTTAATATTTATGATTAACGTTAACCAGTACTGCATGGTCCTGCCTGAGAAAAATGCATACAGTTAGAGATGCTTTTTGATGTTTTGGCTATTGTGTTCTCTGGCTATTGTGGTCTCTGAGGAAAACAAGTGGGCTCTGACATCGAAATTACCTTTTTCGGGGTCCAATGTTCCTTTAAGGATTTTGTAACTTTAGCCCTTAGTCTTTCAATTAAATCATCACAGATTATCATTATATTTAGCCTCAAATCGAGTCTGGAGTCCAAAATCCAACATGGCTGCAATAATACAATTTGATGAAGGTTAAATCACCTGTAAACATAAATTATTGAAATTAGTACTTTTTTCAAAAATGTGTACAAAACTCATGCCTATAAAGACTGTTAGTGGAAAACAATTTTATTCTGAATCCAATATAGCCAACATGATTTCACTCAAACACCTTCACCAGCATATAAGTAGCCCTTGTTTATTTTATATAATGTTATTCTGTCTTTGAAAGTGTTTCATAAGAGTCTTGGTACATTATATCTAGGAAATGGCACTGTCATGCCTCTGTTGTGTTTGAATAGCCCAAGCCAACTAGATTTTCAAGGTGTGTTCATGTTTTAATTTCATTCACACACTTATAGCATATAAACAATGGGCAATATCACAAAATATAATAAAAAGCCTTTCAGGACAGAAGCACATAGCAGTGTAATCAAGTTACAGGTAACCAACCGTAATACAACAGTCAACTACTCTAGTAGCAGATATGCACAGCCCTCTTTTCCACACTAAAATCAAGTATGCTATGTCTTTGAGGTGGCCAGGACATGTGTGTCCTAACCGGATGAGGAGATAAAGTAGCCAGTGGTGGTATTTGTAATGGGTGCGTGTCGGTGGCAGGGAAGTCAGGCACAGGAAAACAAACTTGGTATAAACGGAGTCGTTTAATAAGTGCTGATACAATTCCAAAAAACAAAATATACAAAAAATAACATTGGGTACAAAACTCGCCGCACACCGACACATGACTTGCACAAGCATACAATAAAACAATCTCCGACAAAACATGAGGAGAAACAGAGGGTTAAATACACGACATGTAATGATGGGATTGGAACCAGGTGTGAAGACAAAACCAATGGAAAATGAAAAATGGATCAGTGATGGCTAGAAGGTCGATGACGTCGACCGCCCGAACAAGGAGAGGGACCGACTTCGGCGGAAGTCGTGACAGTATTTGTATTTATTAGGATCCCCATTGGCTGCTGCCAAGGCATACTCTTCCTGGGGTCCAGACAAGATTAAAACAATTACATCTAAAAAAAACAAAAAAACAATACATCATTCAACAAATTATTCCATATCTACATTACAAAATGTGTAATACAACAATATTACTATCACGACACAAGGCGAGACCCAGATGCAGACACAGGAAGCAGATGTTTGGAGTCTTACAATGTTTAATAAGCCAAAGGGGTCGGCAAGAGAATGGTCGTGGACAGGTTAAAGGTCAAAACCAGATGAGAGTCCAGGAGGTACAGAGTGGCAGTCAGGCTCGTGGTCAAGGTAGGCAGAATGGTCAGGCAGGTGGGTACAAAGTCCAGAAAACAGGCAAGGGTCAAAACAGGGAGGACTAGAAAAAGGAGTACGGGAAAACGGAAAAGAGTAAATAGGCATTTTAGCGTCATAGATTTAGCCAGTGGCAACTTGTGGAATAGACACCGGCTGGAATGCGGTTTTAACTAATCAGCATTCAGGATTAGAGCCACCCGTTGTATAATTTCTTCCTTTGCAACTCAATAGTTTCTATATCCATTTGTGACGCTACAGTATATAGGTTACTTTTGTGACTGTGCTTTTTTATGTGTACTGATAGACAAAATGTAACGGCTCCTGATAAGACACAAATAACAGTTTGTTTTCCTATGCGTAGTGCAGTGCATATGGCTAAATCCATCTGCATGAATAGATAGATGTGTGTGTGTGGTATGAAAAGGAATTGCCTTGTTTCTCACGAAATTATCTTAGAACCTTCACCATTGGTATGCTAATGTTTTGACTGTAAACTAAACCAGTTGCTTGAAAGCCTGTTTTGAAATTGTTCTTGAATATTTCAAAAGTCTGGTTATTTTGTTTATTTTCTCATTTTCAAGGTGAATCTATTTTCTCCTTGAAAGTTTTGTTTGATGTTAAATATTCTGTATTTTATGATGCAGTGATCTCTGATCATCTTCAATATTCATCTGACTGACTTGATAAAACTACATCTGACGTTAACATTGATCAATCCAATCAGAATAATAGACGAGTTTATGTCCGTTGAAATGTTGAATTTAATCTGTGATGTCTTGGTGTACCTTCAGTCTATGTGCTTTGCTTTTACAAGAAGAATGGAGCATTCCTTTATAGCTTGCTTGCAGGGAAGGTGTTACCTAGTTGCATTTGCATGTCTAAAGAATGACAATGCTACCCGCCAAAAGGACACTCCTGAAGTGATGCTACTATGACCATGAGATTGTCTACAGTGACTACCAGTGGCCATCCGGGAGGATTATGTAAGAATGCACCTGAGTCTTTACACTCTATGCAAAAGACTTCATTGTCTTCTCAGGAATTCAGCCTTCTGTGTTGCTCTCCAAACCCCATTATGTCACACCTCTGTGAAGCAGAGGTTCTGTTGTCTTTACATCCTATAGCTCTGATATCTAATTGCAGGTTAATTTTACAGTAATACTATTGGTCAAGTATTCAGATTCTGAATCCCAAAAACTCAGATGTTATAAAAAGGACTCAGATGAATTCTCTTTCTCTTTGTTCCTGACCTGCATTGATGAGGTGCATGCTCTCTCCCCCTCTGAGCATGCCTGGAATGCCTTGTCATGCTTGATAATAAAATCACATCAAATGTTATTTGTCACATGCTCCAAACACAACAGGTGTTTTCCTTACAGTGAAATGTTTACTTGCAAAGCCCTCAACCAACAATGCAGTTTTAAGAAAAATACCTAACAAGAAAAGAAATAAAAGTAACAAATAATTAAGGAGCAGCAGTAAAATAACAATAGCGAGGCGATAGACAGGGGGTACCGGTACAGAGTCAATGTGGAGGCTATAGACAGGGGGTACCGGTACAGAGTCAATTTGGAGGCTATAGACAGGGGGTACCGGTACAGAGTCAATGTGGAGGCTATATACAGGGGGTACCGGTACAGAGTCAATGTGGAGGCTATAGACAGGGGGTACCGGTACAGAGTCAATGTGGAGGCTACAGACAGGGAGTACTGGTACAGAGTCAATGTGGAGGCTATATACAGGGAGTACTGGTACAGAGTCAATGTGGAGGCTATAGACAGGGGGTACCGGTACAGAGTCAATGTGGAGGCTATAGACAGGGGGTACCGGTACAGAGTCAATGTGGAGGCTATAGACAGGGGGTACCGACCGGTACAGAGTCAATGTGGAGGCTATAGACAGGGGGTACCGACCGGTACAGAGTCAATGTGGAGGCTATAGACAGGGAGTACTGGTACAAAGTCAATGTGGAGGATATATACAGGGGGTACCGGTACAGAGTCAATGTGGAGGCTATAGACAGGGGGTACCGGTACAGAGTCAATGTGGAGGCTATAGACAGGGGGTACCGGTACAGAGTCAATGTGGAGGCTATAGACAGGGGGTACCGGTACAGAGTCAATGTGGAGGCTATAGACAGGGGGTACCGGTACAGAGTCAATGTGGAGGCTATAGACAGGGAGTACTGTCTATTGTTTGCTGTTTGGGGTTTTAGGCTGGGTTTCTGTACAGCACTTTGAGATATCAGCTGATGTACGAAGGGCTATATAAATACATTTGATTTGATTTACTGGTACAGAGTCAATGTGGAGGATATATACAGGGGGTACCGGTACAGAGTCAATGTGGAGGCTATAGACAGGGGGTACCGGTACAGAGTCAATGCGTGGGGGCACCGGTTAGTTGAGGTAATTGTGTTAAGGGGGTGTGTTACAATATCTATAAATGTAACCACTTTTGCAGTAAAATATTTTTACACAACCATTCATTTCATATAGACCTTTGAGATAAGGAAAAACATGGTTGTGCTTTGTTATACTTCAGGTAAGGGTATCTCAAAAACCAAAGACCTTTTTGAGGATTTGCCACTAGCCTATAAGTAGTGAACTAATGAGATTGCAGGGGGAGTGGCCAACTCAGATATGCATAAATAGAGGCCCTCTCCACAAATCAGTTTTCTCACGAAAAACGTTGGAACGGTTTGGCCTTACTAATATGACCACTCTATGGAAAGATGAGACTCTCAAAAGCCCCACAGGACTTGTCTGAAGGTAACCCTTTACAAATGAATGGAAGTACAGAGATAGTTTTGTGGCAACAAAAACAAGGGCTTAAATATGTGTCTTGAATATATTTCCTGAGCTCTTTTATGTCTCCTAGAGATAGGACAGACACTTCAAAACCTTATTTGTTCTGACTTTTTTTACTGTCTTTTTTTTAAACCATTTATGAATATGTTATTCAATGCGTTTCTATAGGCTATAGTAGTGAAGGCCAAACTCAATATTTTATCAAATATTTTCTTTATACTTAAAGGGGTCCTAAAATTCCAAATCAAATAGCTAAACGATCCATGGTATGAAAATCTTAGCTATGGCTTGTGTAGTTCCAGTAGAAAGCTACACAGCTACATAACTAACTACTGAAAACACTACCTAGAAATGAATTCAACTACCACCAAACTACTGCAAAATGTAGTTAACTTACTAGTTGAACTACATGTAGTTCACTACTCCCTAACACTGGCTACTCATCAGCTAGATCTCAAACTTGATATTTGAACTATATTGTTAGATACATTTTATGTCCCAACAAACTTGAATAAACACAGTGAATATAATGTAGGGTAACTTCGGGTAAAATACCACATGGGCGTTCTACCCTATACTTCTCACAGAAACCACTTAATGTCACAGTTACCCACCCTAACACTTTTCCTGGTTGCCATTATTCTTGCTCAACAAACTTGGCATTTTACCCAAAGTTAACCTACAATTGACATGTGTTACATTTAGTCCCACTCTCCCCTAAGCCGCTAAAAACTCTGTGTTTAAAATGGTGGAGTTCATATTTAGGAGTTGAGAAATAAATAAGGAGTGGAATATGAGTGGAAAGCTGGGATCTGCCTCTTTTTAACAAATGCCAATACTGCTTTTTCCCCGCAATTGTTGTGATCAATTGTTGTCCATTGACCGCTTGTCAGAATGCATGTTTCCTTCCCTACTATCTAACTTGTGATTTGAATGCACCTTAACAATATTGTTCTGGCATAGAACACACAACAACAAGCCGACTAGGTAAAATAAACCATTCTACTATGCGTTTGTTTTTTCTATTCATTACTTGTTTTTTTTTTTTAGAGGAAAAGTAAATATGGACCGTTCTAGCATATTGAAAGTGCGCCTCAGCAGAAATATCTTTTCATCTTCAATATTTGTTTGACGTGGCAAAAATAATGTTTTACCTGGGTGCATCGCCACAACTAAATGACTGCAGCGGAAACACTGGATAACTGTCTCTACTAGTCCTGTGGAAAAGAACCACAATATCCCCCATAAACAGATGAAACCATAAACCAGGAGGACAATAGCAAGGCGAAGTGTGGAGGCTGTGGCCTGCTGCGGTCCAGATACTCTATTTCTTATGTCTCAGAACGGACGGTCAGCGAGAGAAATACTGTCAATCTAATAAATAAAGCAATACAAAAAAGCAGAATGACTAGACATGATGATGCAAGTGCAGTAACTGCTGTTATCTCATTAACATGGTTAAGAAATCGAAGCCTTGAATGTTTTGCGGTTGTGGGAGGTGTAGTTGCCGTACCAGGCAGTGATACAGCCCAACAGGATGCTCTCAATTGTGCATCTGTAAAAGTTTGTGAGGGTTTTAGGTGACAAGCCAAATTTCTTCAGCCTCCTGTTGCGCCTTCTTCACCACATTCTGTGTGGGTGGACCATTTCAGTTTGTCCATGATATGTACGCCAAGGAACTTAACTTTTTCCAACTTCTCCACTGCTGTTCCGTCAATATGGATTGGGTTGTGCTCCCTCTGCTGCTTCCTGGAATCCACAATCATCTCCTTTGTTAAGTTGATGTTGAGTGAGAGGTTGTTTTCCTGACCTCACACTCCGAGTGACTTCACACTCCGAGTGACCTCACACTCCGAGTGACCTCACATCCTCTCTATAGGCTGTCTTGTCGCTGTTGGTGATCAAGCCTACGACTGTTGTGTCGTCTGCAAACTTGATGATTGAGTTGGAGGCGTGCATGGCCACGCAGTCATGGGTGAACAGGGAGTACAGGAGAGGGCTAAGCAAGCACCCTTGTGGGGCCCCAATGTTGAGGATCAGCGAAGTGGAGATGTTGTTTCCTACCTTCAACACCTTGGGGAGCCTGTCAGGAAGTCCAGGACCGAAATGCACAGGGCCGGGTTGAGACCCAGGGCCTCAAGCTTAGTGATGAGCTTGGAGGATACTATGGTGTTGAATGCTGAACTGTAGTCAATGAACAGCATTCTTACATAGGTATTCCTCTTGTCCAGATGGGATAGGGCAGTGTGAAGGTGATTGCTTCGCCTGTGGACCTATTGGGGCAGTATGCAAATTGAAGTGGTTCTAGGGTGGCAGGTAAGGTGGAGGTGATATGATTCTCAAAGCACTTCATTATGACAGAAGTGAGTCCCCATATGTGCAACTTCTGTAACTGCCTCAACTCTACTGCTCTATGACACCACACAAATGCGTTCAAGTAACTCAGAGCTCCCCAGGTCACCCCCCTCTCGTGTTCACTTTTTGTTTTGGCACCTCTCGATTTACAAATTAAGCACTGTTCGCCCGGAACAGCTGGTGCTCTCACGTATGGATCAGTGTTGCTTGCCTCGAAGCAAGCATAGAAGGCATTTAGCTCGTCTGGTAAACTTGTGTCACTGGGCATCTCTCAGCTGGGTTTGCCTTCATAATCCATGATAGCATGCAATCTCTGCCACATCCGATGAGCATCAGAGCCGGTGCAGTGGGATTTCATCTTAGTCCCGTATTGACGTGTTGCCTGTTTGATTGTTTATCTGAGGGCGTAGCAGCAGATTTTTTATAAGTGTACGGATTAGTGTCCTGCTCCTTGCAATATAGCTCTAGCCTTTAGCTCAGTGCAGATGGTGCCTGTAATCCATGGTTTCTGGTTGGGATATGTACAAATGGTCACTGTGGGGACAACGTCTTTGATGCACTTATTATTGAAACCGGTGACGGATGTGGTATACTCCTCAATGCCATCGGATGAATCCTGGAACATATTCCAGTCTGTGCTAGCAAAACAATCCTGCATCTTAGCATCCGCAACTCTTATCATTTGCAAACACACACACGAGATACCCACATCAAACAACACTGTGAAACCAACTCACGTTTGAATTAAGTCCTGGCCGCTAGCATTTCTTAATGAACCAAATCTAAAACGAGGCCAAATAAGGAAGTGCAGTCGCCTTTTAATGGTTATGGTTGTGCGAATTCCTTCCATCCACATCAGAAAACAGTGTCAACTGTTGCCACACCATTTGTCTTCCCACTTTCTTTCACCAATGGTCAACTGAAGATGCATTGCCCAGCATTTATTTAGTTTAAAAGTCATTGTGATAGGAGTACCCAAGCCAACACATAACTGTGTTGTATATAAGGACTTTAATCAATTAATTAGAGTAGTAGCCTTCATTTAGAAAAATTGAACGGTACTTTTGCAATATTTGTATGAAAATAAAGTTTTGAAAATGGTACTTGAATTTTTTAAAAATGTATTTTTATGCTCATCGAAGTGGGTTTTGTGTTTGCCAACATTTTGCAATTCACTGAGGTCCTGATTCAGACTTAGGAAATGTATGCTTTTCTTAAGCACTTCTCAATAGTTAGTATTCAGACGTCACTTATGCTGGTGCGTACAGGCTTCGCAGGCGCGTCCTGATAGATGTAATTCAATCGCTGAAAATTGAGATGTTTCTACAACTTGATTGGAATCCAACGGTGTTATATTTAATTCATTGGACATGATTTGGAAAGGCATACACCTGTCTATAAGGTCCCACAGTTGATAGTGCATGTCACAGAAAAAACTAAGAAATGAAGTCAAAGGAATTGCCCGTAGAGCTCCGAGACATGATTGTGTCGAGATACAGATCGGGGAAGGGTACCAAAACATTTCTGTAGCATTGAAGGTCTCCAAGAACACAGTGGCCCCATCATTTTTAAATGGTAGAAGTTTGGATCCACCCAAACTTTCCCTAGAGCTGGCCGCCCGGCCAAAATGAGCAATCGGGGGAGAAGTGCCTTGGTGAGGGAGGTGACCAAGAACCGATGGTCATTTTTCTGTGGAGATGGGAGAACCTTCCAGAAGACAACCATCTCTGACCAGACGGAAGTCACTCCTCAGTATTTTTTTATTTATTTTATTTCACCTTTATTTAACCAGGTAGGCTAGTTGAGAACAAGTTCTCATTTGCAACTGCGACCTGGCCAAGATAAAGCATAGCAGTGTGAACAGACAACAGAGTTACACATGGAGTAAACAATTAGCAAGTCAATAACACAGTAGAAAAAAATGGGCAATCTATATACAATGTGTGCAAAAGGCATGAGGAGGTAGGCGAATAATACAATTTTGCAGATTAACACTGGAGTGATAAATGATCAGATGGGCATGTACAGGTAGAGATATTGGTGATATTGGTGTGCAAAAGAGCAGAAAAGTAAATAAATAAAAACAGTATAAAAACAGTATGGGAATGAGGCAGGTGAAAAAGGGTGAGCTATTTACCTATAGACTATGTACAGCTGCAGCGATCGGTTAGCTGCTCGGATAGCTGATGTTTGAAGTTGGTGAGGGAGATAAAAGTCTCCAACTTCAGCGATTTTTGCAATTCGTTCCAGTCACAGGCAGCAGAGTACTGGAACGAAAGGCGGCCAAATGAGGTGTTGGCTTTAGGGATGATCAGTGAGATACACCTGCTGGAGCGCGTGCTACGGATGGGTGTTGCCATCGTGACCAGTGAACTGAGATAAGGCGGAGCTTTACCTAGCATGGACTTGTAAATGACCTGGAGCCAGTGGGTCTGGCGACGAATATGTAGTGAGGGCCAGCCGACTAGAGCATACAAGTCGCAGTGGTGGGTGGTATAAGGTGCTTTAGTGACAAAACGGATGGCACTGTGATAGACTGCATCCAGTTTGCTGAGTAGAGTGTTGGAAGCCATTTTGTAGATGACATCGCCGAAGTCGAGGATCGGTAGGATAGTCAGTTTTACTAGGGTAAGCTTGGCAGCGTGAGTGAAGGAGGCTTTGTTGCGGAATAGAAAGCCGACTCTGGATTTGATTTTTGATTGGAGATGTTTGATGTGAGTCTGGAAGGAGAGTTTGCAGTCTAGCCAGACACCTAGGTACTTATAGATGTCCACATATTCAAGGTTGGAACCATCCAGGGTGGTGATGCTAGTCGGGCATGCGGGTGCAGGCAGCGATCGGTTGAAAAGCATGCATTTGGTTTTACTCGCGTTTAAGAGCAGTTGGAGGCCACGGAAGGAGTGCTGTATGGCATTGAAGCTCGTTTGGAGGTTTGATAGCACAGTGTCCAATGACGGGCCGAAAGTATATAGAATGGTGTCGTCTGCGTAGAGGTGGATCAGGGAATCGCCCGCAGCAAGAGCAACATCATTGATATATACAGAGAAAAGAGTCGGCCCGAGAATTGAACCCTGTGGCACCCCCATAGAGACTGCCAGAGGACCGGACAGCATGCCCTCTGATTTGACACACTGAACTCTGTCTGCAAAGTAATTGGTGAACCAGGCAAGGCAGTCATCCGAAAAACCGAGGCTGTTGAGTCTGCCGATAAGAATTTGGTGATTGACAGAGTCGAAAGCCTTGGCGAGGTCGATGAAGACGGCTGCACAGTACTGTCTTTTATCGATGGCGGTTATGATATCATTTAGTACCTTGAGTGTGGCTGAGGTGCACCCGTGACCGGCTCGGAAACCAGATTGCACAGCGGAGAAGGTACGGTGGGATTCGAGATGGTCAGTGACCTGTTTGTTGACTTGGCTTTCGAAGACCTTAGATAGGCAGGGCAGGATGGATATAGGTCTATAGCAGTTTGGGTCCAGGGTGTCTCCTCCTTTGAAGAGGGGGATGACTGCGGCAGCTTTCAATCCTTGGGGATCTCAGACGATATGAAAGAGAGGTTGAACAGGCTGGTGATAGGGGTTGCGACAATGGCGGCAGATAGTTTCAGAAATAGCGGGTCCAGATTGTCAAGCCCAGCTGATTTGTACGGGTCCAGGTTTTGCAGCTCTTTCAGAACATCTGCTATCTGGATTTGGGTAAAGGAGAACCTGGAGAGGCTTGGGTGAGGAACTACGGGGGGCGGAGCTGTTGGCCGAGGTTGGAGTAGCCAGGCGGAAGGCATGGCCAGCCGTTGAGAAGTGCTTATTGAAGTTTTCGATAATCATGGATTTATCGGTGGAGACCGTGTTTCCTAGCCTCAGTGCAGTGGGCAGCTGGGAGGAGGTGCTCTTGTTCTCCATGGACTTCACAGTGTCCCAGAACTTTTTTGGAGTTGGAGCTACAGGATGCAAACTTTTGCCTGAAGAAGCTGGCCTTAGCTTTCCTGACTGACTGCGTGTATTGGTTCCTGACTTCCCTGAACAGTTGCATATCACGGGGGCTATTCGATGCTATTGCAGTCCGCCACAGGATGTTTTTGTGCTGGTCGAGGGCAGTCAGGTCTGGGGTGAACCAAGGGCTGTATCTGTTCTTGGTTCTGCATTTTTTGAACGGAGCATGCTTATCCAAAATGGTGAGGAAGTTACTTTTAAAGAATGACCAGGCATCCTCAACTGACGGGATGAGGTCAATGTCCTTCCAGGATACACGGGCCAGGTCGATTAGAAAGGCCTGCTCACAGAAGTGTTTTAGGGAGCGTTTGACAGTGATGAGGGGTGGTCGTTTGACTGCGGCTCCGTGGCGGATACAGGCGATGAGGCAGTGATCGCTGAGATCCTGGTTGAAGACAGCGGAGGTATATTTGGAGGGCCAGTTGGTCAGGATGACGTCTATGAGGGTAAAAGGCAGTACGCTTGGCGTTTGCCAAAAGGCACTTAAAGGACTCTCAGACCATGTGAAACAAGATTCTCAGGTCTGATGAAGCCAAGAGTGACCCTCGGATTGTCCTTGAGTGGCCCTGCCAGAGCCTGGACTTGAACCTGATCTAACATCTTTGAAGAGACTTGAAAATACATTTGCTAAAAACCTGTTTTTGCTTTGTCATTATGGAGTATTGTGTGTAGATTGATGAGGGGGAAAAACTGTTTAAATCCATTTTAGAATAACATGCTGACCCGAACACACACGTGTGAGTCTGCATGCACCATTGCATGCATGTTGATTTTGTCCCCCCACACCAGACGTGATCAGGACACCCAGGTTGAAGTATCAAAACAAACTCTGAACCAGTTATATTAATTTGGGGACAGGTTGAAAAGCATTAAATATGTATGGCAATTTAGCTAGCTAGCTTGCTGTTGCTAGCTAATTTGTCCTGGGATATAAACATTGATTATTTTATTTTAACATTACAAAACGTGGAAAAAGTCAAAGGGTCTGAATACTTTCCGAATGCACTGTACTTCTTGACTCATTACATTTTAGCTTTTAATTAATTTGTAAAACTTTCAAAAAACAATTCCACTTTGACATTATGGGTATTGTGTGTAGGCCAGTGACAAAACAAGACAAATGTAATCCATGTAACATTTTGGCTGTAACACAAAATGTGGAAAATGTCAAGGAGTGTAAAAAAATAATTGTCTCTCACTTAAACAATGGGGAGGAACCAGGGGCTGGATTCACAAAACACTTCTTACACAAAAACTTAACTTAAGATAGTTTGTAAGTGCAATTCCGCAATGAATTTTCTTAAGAATGTCTGTTGCTGGGTAACCAATTTAGCTAGCAATGGCAGTCATGTTAGCATATTTCATACTGAGATTGCTGTTCTAAAACATGTTCTTTCTTCTTAAGTCTATAGTTAAGGAAAAAATGTCAGTTAAGAAGAAATTTCTTCTTAATAAGGTTTTGGGAATCTGGCCCCAGATGATTCATTTTAGGCAACTGGAATTCCTAGCAGTTTTATTGTTTTCACATAAAAAAAATACAACCTGCCCAATGGGGCAACCTCAGAGCAGAACTGCTCACTTGCCCCAGGCAATAGGGAAATCCTTAATGTCAATCCCCAAATGTTTAGCACCGTGTGGGGAGTTGAAAAGCAGACGGGGTAAAAATAGGGTGTGTGTCTTAAGAAATTGAAAAATGCCATAGCTTCTTGCATACAGTAAGTGTAGGTATTACATTAAACTAGGCATGCACCCACACCAGTTCCTTTGATTGTGCTTTCAGTCATAAACCACACAAACTAGATTTGAGGCAAAGCAAAATGATTATCACCCAATAGGATTAACCAACTTCCCTTAGGGTCTCATGCTCATATTTTGAACTGTAAAAACCCAATTAATTAGCATCAAAGACTGAACACAGGACAGTTATGAGAACTGTAATCGGCACTTATTCTTTTTCACCCAATTATATGATGTCGTCTGGTGATAAAAAAAAATAAAAAAACTCTGAATGTCCAAATGTATTAGTGTTGTGTCCCGCAGAATAAATCATGTGGCAAACCATGGGAGACAAAGCAAGTGCCGATATTCCAACAGTCACATCTAGCTGGCAGTATTACCTCAAATGTGATTTTTACTGAAGTCTAGTCTACTTCCAAAACTGAACAAGAAAATATCCAGACAATCAATGTTTATTACAACTATTTTTCCCTAACAGGTAATTTAAAGATGATTAACTTTCTTTATCCCCATAAAGTATTAACATCAAGACTAACGTTAGTATAAGTAATTAGGTAAACAAGTGTCAAAATACATATTTTAAAATATTCATACACGAAACAGATGGCAAATAAACAACAACCCTACACAAGTTGAGATATACGTTTTTTGGGCCGATCCTGGACTTTAGAGAATAAAACAGCGTGAAGGGAGAGTCAAGGCAACTATTTGTACAACATAGACAGAGTTGAGGCACCAAGGGTACATCACGGAAATACAGAAAAAAGATACACAACTCTTGGACTATCAGAATTTGGAAGTGTGATGAATGATGAGGGCTGGTATAACAGAGGCGTTAGTGTCATGAGGAGGCTCTCTTCTCCTCATACGGTGACTCGTACACATCCATAGGGGGGCAAGTGCAGACCAGGTGCTGGTCACCGTATATGTCGTCAATCCTGGAGATGGATGGCCAGAACTTGGTCTCTGGCCTCACAAATGGCTGGAAGTTTTAAAATGAGAAACATTTGAGTTTACCATGCTTACAATTTGTTAACATTAATGCAGAGAGAGTAAAATAATCTGTGTCTAACGATTTTGGTAAATCAAATTGTAAACAGAGCCATAATTTCCTCAGGGGAAGTGGAGTTGGTAGTGATGTTTTCCAGATGGAAGACTCACCAGGGGGAAAGCAGCGTACTCCCTGGAGTATGGCCTGTCCCAGGTGGAGGAGGTGATGCTCGCCAGGGAGTGAGGGGCCATCTGTGGACACAGACAGACCCAAGTGAACACCTATTTTAGCTGCTCTGGCAACATACCTCAACTCTTGCTACATTTCAATAAAGCACACATTTTTTATAACACCAGAGTGGTATGTATGTCTTATCACAATCAGTTGTTATAACTTAGGTTGAAATATAGGATGCTATCACACACACACACACACACACTTAATTGAGGAAAATAACTGAGTTTATAGACCGTTGTATTTAGCTGATTGCATGGCTTAATACACACAGTGTAAATTGTGTCTATGAGTCAGGCCAGTGCAGTGCACCTTCAGTGGGTTAACGCGGGCATCCATTCTGCCTTCCTCAATGTCTGCTATTTCCTGTCTGATTCCCATCAACGCATCACAGAAGCGGTCCATCTCTGCCTTGTCCTCCGACTCCGTGGGCTCGATCATCAGGGTTCCTGCCACGGGCCACGACATGGTGGGTGCATGGAAACCTGGCCAGGGTCAGACACAGAGGGGGATGAGGAGAGGGCTCAGTTAAATAAATAAAACAGTAAATAACATTACTTTAAATATGTACTTAAGTAAGCAGAGGTCCTGTGTGTGGAATACATTTGTGTGTATATATATATATATATATATATATATATATATATAGCAATGATCTTTTACATAATATACAGAAAGAGACAGAAGTAGACCCTGTTGACTTTTAAGCAGTACCAAACTATCCATAAATGCAATGTTGTGAATATCCATGTTCCAGCTCACCATAATCCTGTAGCCTTTTTGCCACATCCACCGCTTCAATGTTGGCGGTCTTCTTGAATGGTCTCACATCCAAAATAAACTCGTGGGCACAAAAACCTGTGGACCCCCCCAAAAAATCTGTGTTAATTAAGAAAATCAACATTTGCTAGTGTTGGCCGATTACTGATGGACATCATACTTGGGTGAATAGGACCAACACCACTCACCTTTCCTGCCTTTGAAGAGGATCTTGTAGTGGCTCTCTAATCTCTTGGCCATGTAATTGGCATTAAGGATAGCCACCTCTGTGGCATGAACCAGTCCCTTGGCTCCCATCATCTACACAGTAGGATCCAAAAAGGGTATCAACGCGTGTACTAAACTGGTACGTCCCCACTTCAGTTGCACGTTTTTCTCCCATGCATTTGCCTATAAAGACCTTTAAGTATCACCAATAAAGTATCACTATTCTAACAAATCTATCATTATCTCTATTTACATTTCATGGCACTGAACCATAGGATAGTTACAGTACACTGGTACTGACCTTGATGTAAGCCCAAGAGATGGGCAGAATGGCACTGGAGCCCCAGGGGGCAGCACTGATGGTGCCCAGGGAGCTGGACATGTTGCCTGCTGACATGCTGACCACTGGGTGGCAGGGCAGGAACGGGGCGAGGTGCTCCTTCCTGTTAAACGTGCACAACTCCATTAAGTCATCAAAAGTCATTAATGATCCACTTTTAAGTCATGTTTTGCACAAAAAAAAAATTGTGCCAGGAGTATTTCCTTACCATTTATGCACGCATTACTGAGTCACTTCAGATTAAAGTGTCTACAAAATGGCATACATATATTATGTGACCTGACCAGGACAGAACTCCCCATTTATAATGGATTTGGCCAGTTATATTCCTTTGGGCAGGTTCAGTTTTTGTACTTAGTCCATTACTGTGTATTTGATGGAAACAATCCCGTTATGGTCACTTACACTCCGATAGGTCCCATCCCTGGTCCTCCGCCCCCATGGGGGATACAGAAGGTCTTGTGTAGGTTCAAGTGAGACACGTCAGATCCGTAGTCACCAGGACGACACAAGCCCACCTGTAGAGAGCAGAGCAGGCAGGAGAGAGAGGAGATTACAGGGTGATAGAAAGGCAATTCTCCAAAATGACATTTCCTCTTATCTGCAGAAGCAGATGCTACTGTACTGGTGGAGGGTAAAATGCATCAGACTTGAGTTTAAAAATAAATCTTTCAAATGTAATTGCTCAAATACTTGATCCTGCCTGGAGTACCAAATGTTTGTTTATTTGCACGTTTGGGACTATTGCATTGCTTCTGTTGCCCCAGGCAAGCTCTATGAAACACAGCCTAAGTATTTTAATGATTTGAAATACTATTTGAATCCATGCCTGCAATGCACAAGGTAGTGAAACATGTTATTCATATGAAAGAGGGTTTTCCCCCACCACTCCACATACAAATATCCCTGCCCTTAGGATCCTGTGTAGACTGACTATGCAAGAGGCTACTGCTGACAGGGGAGGAAAAGCATGAGAAAGTTGACCTCTGCTCAAGAAAGGAATTTGGGTTGCTCAGACCGATGGCTATTGGTGCAAGGAGGTTTGAAGAAATTTGTATTTTTCACAGACTTGTGGTCAAAGGTCACTCTGTACGCTGTGGAATAGCACAACCATGCACTCCCTGGGAGCCTTGTAAAAATGCTATGTTCAAATGCTACAAATAAATAACTAAATAATATACACTACATGACCAAAAGTAGTGTCGAAAAGTATGTGGACAACTGCTCGAACACCTCTTTTCAAAATGTTGGGCATTAATATGGAGTTGGTCCCCCCTTTGCTGCTAGAACAGCCTCCACTCTTCTGGGAAGTCTTCCACTAGATGTTGGAACATTGCTTTGAGGACTTACTTCCATTCAGCCAAAAGAGCATTAGTGAGGTCAGGCACTGATTTTGGGTGATTAGGCCTTGCTCACAGTCGGCATTCCAATTCATCCTAAAGGTGTTCGATGGGGTTGAGGTCACACCAATCTCGAAACAAACGATTTCTGTATGCACCTCGCTTTGTGCTCGGGGGAATTATCATGCTGAAACAGAAAAGGAACTTCCCCAAACTATTGCCAAAAAGTAGGACGCACAGAATCATCTAGAATGTCATTGTATGCTGTAGCATTAAGATTTCCCTTCACTGGAACTAAGCCCAAACCATGAACAACAGCCCCAGCCCCTAGACATTTCCACTTCACAATAACAGCACTTACAGTTGACCGGGGCAACTCTAGCAGTTTGACGAACTGACTTGTTGGAAAGGTGGCATCCTATGACGGTGCCACATTGAAAGTGACTGAGCTCTTCAGTAAGTCCATTCTACTGCCAATGTTTGTCTATGGAAATTGCATGGCTGTGTGCTCGATTTTATATATGCAACGGGTGTGGCTGAAATAGCCAAATCCACTCATTTGAAGGAGTGTCCACATTCTTGTGTGTGTGCATGTGAATACACGCACACAGTATCTCAATTAACTCAAATAACTAAATGTATTCAAAATAGTCTTGTGATTGATGGGTCCATGATTCAGTTAACACCTGGATAAGCAACCCAATGTGTTATTTTAATTATTTTGGCAAAAAGGGTCAAAGTTTTACTGTACAAAATAGTTTATATAAACACACTGTTCAACTTAAAAAAGTATCTATGCAGTAATGTCCACACAAAAACATACTTTATCAGCAAGGTGACAAACATATACTCTTCTCTCACCTGTGCGTTCATATTAGCACCGTCCAGGTAGACCTGTCCACCATTCTGGTGGATGAGATTGCACACATCATCAATGCTCTCCTCAAACACACCAAAGGTGGAGGGGTACGTTATCATCATGGCTGCCAGGTTAGCCTTGTGTTTGTCCACCTAAGTGAGGAATAATGGGTTAGTCCGTGTGACTCTGCAATGTGAGAGGCCACTTTTAACGGGGCTAATTCACTACTGGTTGCACGACCGGTAGATAGTGACCACCGACTCTCTGGCCATCATGTTTCTCAATTATTCTTTGTGCCTAGATTTAAAAGCATTTGAAAGGGATACTCAAGATCATTGGTTATATTTAAAGGCTCTTCTGTAACAGCAAGCTTATTATCAGAATCACTCCAACCAGCTATTACCAGTGCCTTGAGGTTTGCCATGTCAATGTTGCCATCCTTGTCCACCTCCACCACCTGCACCTTCATGCCAGCCATCTGGGCACTGGCTGGGTTGGTACCATGGGCTGACTTGGGGATCAGACAAACCTGAGCAAAATAGAAAACATCAAAGACAGTTACAATCAGACCATCACAAAGTAAAAGAGATTCAACTAGGCCTAAGTAAGTCAACCATTACAGCATTAGAGTCCTAACATTTCTTTGTGAAAATCTCTGTGACATCGATGCAAAATAGGTAATCAGCTGATTTTATCCCTTATTAGGTGACTTGTTTATACATTTTCAAAAATGTCACAGGGACACAAATACCTGTGTGTTTGTTGGGTAACATTTACATTCCCCCCTGACGGGAAAAACAGCCGCGCTCAATCAGTTTTGCTCATGACTTGCTGATCCCAAAGTCTTAATATCACCAAATATGGGATCTTGAAATCAAGTAACCTCCAGGTAGTGTTGGGTTTTCTGTCCTTTATTTGCACAACTGTGGACATTGACTGTTTGAAAAGCTCACACCACTATCTAAGATGTGCTTATAAGGGAGTTGTTATTTTTGATAGTGGTGAGAGCTCTTGAGACAAATGTCAAATTACAAAACGGGAACTCTACTTGACACAGTTGTGATACTTAGATTTACATTTTAGTAATTTAGCAGACGATCTTATCCAGAGCGATTTACAGAAGCAATTAGGGTTAAGTACCTTGCTCAAGGGCACATTGGCAGATTTTCCACCTAGTCTGCTCGGGGATTCGAACCAGCAACCTTTCAGTTACTGGTTCAACTCTCTTAACCGCTAATCTACTTGAGGACTTTCAAACAATTTTATTGCATTAACAATTAACAAAGGGTGGACATACTAGCCTAGAGGTTAGAGCATTGGGCCAGTAACCGAAAGCTGACAAGGTCGTTCTGCCACTGAGCAAGGCAGTTAACCCACTGTTCCCCGGGCGCAGAAGATGTGGATGTCGATTGTGGCAGCCCCCTGCACCTCTCGGATTCGGGGGGGGGGGGTTAAAGACACATTTCAGTTGTACAACTGACTAGGTATCCCCCTTTCCCATACTGCATGACTCTGCCTTGTCTAGTACGTGTGCTAGCAAAAATGAGTGTGTTTCGTTTCATTAGAACAATACTTACCGTTCTATGGGCATCTCCTTTAGAGTTCAGGTAGGCTTTGATGGCAGCGAGGCCAGCGTATTCTCCCTGAGCACCACTAAAAAGACAAGGTCATCCAGTTTGTTAATGTACCAGCCACATGCTCAGAAACATGCTCCCAGTGAAGTCCTGTCTCAGGGTGCTTGGAACCATAGAGATATCAGCCACAAAGCTAGCTTTGATAGTTAAATGATCAAGTAAAATGACCTGAACTAATTGACAGTGGGGTAAATCAGTTTGGTAAATCACGCTCAGATGATGTGTGGGAAACTGACATCCCATTTGGTCATGAATCCCCCCCCACGCACACAGAATGTTGGTGTCAGTGAGGGGCTTACCTGTTGGGTTGGAAGGAGATCTTGTCATAGCCAGTCACCTCACAGAGGTCCTTCTCCAGCTGCCTGAAGAGCTGCTGGTAACCCTCAGCCTGGTCCAGGGGACAAAAGGGGTGAAGGTTGGCAAACTCATTCCAGGTGATGGGCTAAAACAGTTGGAAAGAGGGAACAATGTGAGAAATAGTCAGAACACCACCATGAAAAAAGGACTGCAGTAATCAGGGTAAAAAGGGGACATACACTGAGTGTACAAAACATGAAAGCTATGATCCCTTATTGATGTCACCTGTTAAATCCAATTCAGTCAGTGTAGATGAAGGGGAGGAGAGGTTAAAGAAGGATTTTTTCCCCCACTCAATACTAGGGAGGTGTATTAATGTTTTGTCCAAGGAGAGATATTAACCAGGGTTGGGTTCAATTCAAATTGAAGAAAGTCAATTCAGGCACTGATTGGATTTTAAAATGAAGGAGAAAAAAATAAAAACGTTTTAAATAAATAGCTTTTACTTTTAAGTTTATTGAGAAATCATTGAAAATACATGCCCTTTTTTTATTATTGAACTGGAATTTCAGTTTATGCCCTGAATTGACTGCCTTTAATTCGAATTGACCTGTTAACCTGTTATTAACTAACCATGAGCTCTGAAGAACTGTTCAGCTTCATTGTGCAGGAACCCTGGAAAACAAAATGGATATTAAAAATTGTGATAGCCCACTAATCTTTAGTGGTTTGCAATTTTTTTGTGTAGTATTCAGATTATGTGAACAGCACCATGTCTAAAGTAAAACATGTCTTATTTGCTTTCCCATGAGACTCACCAGTGGGATCATGCTGTGAACCAGAGAGATGTCCTTGTTCTCCAGGCGTTTCATGTAGCGCACAATGTTGGTCTCGGAGTGGTAACTGCACGGGGACCGAGAATCAGAGTGAATCAAGATCATAAGACACGTTTTAGGCCTAATATGTTATTTCACTTCTAAAACCTTGTATTATCACTTACAGTACATGTGTAAACAACCTTATTTTACCAGTGTAAGGAATTATTCTATCAGGCATCAAGTGCAGTTTGGGACAACAGAAAGAACTAATCAATATGGAAGGTCAGTTAATGTCTCTCACCATTCTGGTATCATACTGATAATACTATTGTCGCTGAGAACACAAGTCATAATAACAATTATGGCATATCAAGCGTCATCCTCATCACGCCCAGGCCAGTACTGGAATTTGAGTTCGTTACAAACAGACCAACCTGTTGAAGACTGCGTGGGTGAGGTACTTGCTGGTCCTCTTGAAAGGACTACCCATAATGCCTTTCACCCTTTCACCCATCTTTTCAGCAATGAGCTCCTGTCAATTGAGATTTAATGGAATTATATATGGGATAGCTGAAATCAGTTTGTCCCATGGCTTCAAGATGCATCTTTTGCACTCACTCTCAAGATAGCAATCGGGTCAATACAGAGTTTATGCATACCCCTATATTGAATATTGAAATCAAAACGTACCGCTGAGGATTCACATCCAAAGACCCAGAGCAGATCGTCCAAGTCCCTCTCTTTCACCGTCTCATCCAGAGACACACCTAACTAGGGAAACACAGTAATCATTTCAGAGTGAAAGAAATGTGTGTGTGTATCTAAAGCATAAATGAACATGGCCACACGTGGCTTATTCACAGGGGTGCTAATTCTACAATGCTGCAGATAGATATTTAATGAGTAGAGCTCAAATGACTCTACAATACATTTCTATCTGAACGTTCTGTAACACTTCCCCATCCGGAACTAGCCCCTGGTTTTATCTATAGGGGGGGACTCAACGTAAGAGTATCTATGCTTTATTTACAAAATGATTTGACAACGTATTCTAAGGGTCAAACATTGTCAATAAAGCACATGGGAGCATGGACTGAAGTGTGATGTGTTTTGTTGTACCTTTGTTGCCCTGCTTACAGTAGGAACACTGGATGGATGCGTATGTCATCTGTTCCTAAAACGTATCTGGTACTACTCACCACTCCCTCGCCATAAACACGCAGGTTGATCTCTCTCTGGACAGCCCTCGCCAGAATGTCCTTGGCTGCCACACTGCAGCCAACCTTCAGTGTGTCAAAGAACATCTCGCTGTGCAGCCTGTGTCCGGCCCGCTTCAGACCTGATACAAAGGGAGAGAGAGAAAGGCATTTCTAAAAACCCAGTATCATTCATAATTTATCTAAAGAAAAGCAATGTTACTATTTCTTTCTCAATACACGCTTGTGATTGAATTAGGTCACGGTTGATTGACATAAGCCCTAAGTGTTGTGATGTAAGAGAAATAATAAAGCAATGCACATGTGCAGTGAGAGTGTTGGAGGACATACCCTCAGCCAGGATTAGTGCAGCATTGTGTGTCCTCTCAGCAATGTGCTTTAAGCCCTGGGGTCCATGATACACTCCAAACATGGCTGCCATGTTGGCCAGCAGAGCCTGAAAGAGACATATACATTACATACATTTACATCTAAGTCATTTAGCAGACGCTCTTATCCAGAGCGACTTACAAATTGGTGCATTCACCTTATGACATCCAGTGGAACAGCCACTTTACAATAGTGCATCTAAATCTTTTAAGGGGGGTGAGAAGGATTACTTTATCCTATCCTAGGTATATACAGTTTGAAGGTGAGAGAAAGTTATTTAAAAATATACTTAGAAAAACGCAGACAACCACTACACCTAGTTTAATTTTTTATTTTAAATTTACACAAAAAAAAAACTGCTCTGGGGCAAAGTGTGTCGGTATTGTAAGGAGGCTCAGTGTGTCGGTATTGGATGGAGGCTCAGTGTGTCATGTTAGGTTCTCATTTTTCAGAGTAAGTAACTCAGACACTAGAGAAGCTTTAACCAAGTTTAATTCTTCCCAAAGGATCTGTACAGCTGTAATTCAGACAGCAAAACATTTCTCACCATCACAGTTATATACATCCCACTTAAGAAACTCCTCCTTCTCTCCAATCCTTACATTTTATGGTTCAACAGGAAAAGGGTAACAGAATACCAAACCCTTATTACTCCGTTAAGGGACTCTGTCCTCACCTACTGACCTCATCCCCTCCTTCACCTAATCCACAGTGCATCTGTCATCTCTATCTCGATCTCTACACGTTGATTTCCTCCCTTCCACCCAACACATTCCGAAGCTATCTGTCTTCCTACAGAGAACCATTAACTTCTGACATAAAACCCAGCCCCATTCACTCCTTCTACTCAAGGCTTCTTCTCTATCATTTATTTCATATCTCAATGTTCAAAGTTTAGCCGATTCCAACAGTCAATATTGGATGTAGGCTCAGTGTGTCAATCTTGGATGGAGGCTCAGTGTGTCAATATTGGATGGAGGCTCAGTGTGTCAATATTGGATGGAGGCTCAGTGTGTCAATATTGGATGGAGGCTCCTTGTGTCAATATTGGATGGAGGCTCCTTGTGTCAATATTGGATGGAGGCTCCTTGTGTCAATATTGGATGGAGGCTCCTTGTGTCAATATTGGATGGAGGCTCAGTGTACAGTACCTGCGCAGTGCAGATGTTACTTGTGGCCTTGTCTCTGCGGATGTGCTGCTCTCTGGTCTGCAGGGCCAGGCGGTACACCTCCTTACCAGCGGCATCCCTGCAGGTGAAAAAGGGACATTTAAAACAAATGTACATCAAGATATTGTCTTTATGTATGTGTTCCACATACTTCAGTCTTTTAGACTATGAGCAAGTATGATATAAAGTAAATCTCAATATGCTGCTTATATTGCCCAAAATTGAACAACTTCAAGAGATCTGACTTCCATTCTGAACAGGACCAATGTGGATCTCAAGGGCTCTCACCTTGTCACTCCCACCATCCTGCCAGGCATCATCCTGACCAGGTTTTCTTTGACAGAGAAGAAGGCAGCGTGGGGACCACCATAGCAGAGAGGTACCCCGAACCTCTGGGAGCTGCCCAGGGCAATGTCCACCCCAAATTCTCCAGGGGGGCGTAGCACACACAGGGCCAGCAGGTCAGTGGCACAGCAAGCCAGAGCCTACAGGGATGAGAGACAGTGAGGCGGCAGGGTAGCCTAGTGTTTAGAGCGGTGGACAACCGGATGGTTGCAAGTTCAAATCCCGAGCTGACAAGGTACAAATCTGTCATTCTGCCCCTGAACCCACTGTTCCTAGGCAGTCATTGAAAATAAGAATTTGTTCTTAACTGACTTGCCTCGTTAAATAAAGGTAAAATAAAAAAATCGAAATAAATACACAGCACTTAGGTACCAAACTGGAGTCACCACATCCTACACTTTCTCCCGTGCCCACTGTTCAACCAAAGACCTGCATCAAAGGGAATCACTGAATATATATATATTTTTTTCACCTTTATTTAAGCTAGTTGAGAACAAGTTCTCATTTGCAACTGCGACCTGGCCAAGATAAAGCGTAGCAATCCGACACATACAACAACACAGTTACACATGGAATAAACTAAACATACAGTAGAACAAAAGACAACAAAAAGTCTATATACAGTGAGTGCAAATTAGGTAAGTTAAGGAAATAAATAGGCCATGGTGGCGAAGTAATTACAATATAGCAATTAAACACTGGAATGGTAGATCGACAGAAGATGAACGTACAAGTAGAGATACTGGGGTGCAAAGGAGCAAATTAAATAAATAAATACCAGTATGGGGATGAGGTAGGTAAATAGATGGGCTGTTTACATATGGGCTATGTACAGGTGCAGTGATCTGTGAGCTGCTCTGACAGCTGGTGCTTAAAGCTAGTGAGGGAGATGTGAGTCTCCAGTTTCAGAGATTTTTGCAATTCGTTCCAGTCATGAGCAGCAGAGAACTGGAAGGAAAGACGACCAAAGGAGGAATTGGCTTTGGGGGTGACCAGTGAGATATACCTGCTGGAGCGGGTGCTACGAGTGGGTGCTGCTATGGTGACCAGTGAGCTGAGATAAGGCGGGGCTTTATCGAGCAGAGACTTGTAGATAACCTGTAGCCAGTGGGTTTGGCGACGAGTATGAAGCGAGGGACTTTTAACGAGAGCTTACAGGTCGCAATGGTGGGTAGTGTATGGGGCTTTGGTGACAAAACAGATGGCACTGTGATAGACTGCATCCAGTTTGTTGAGTAGAGTGTTGGAGGCTATTTTATAGATGACATCACAGAAGTCGAGGATCGGTAGGATGGTCAGTTTTACGAGGGTATGTTTGGCAGCATGAGTGAAGGATGCTTTGTTGCGATATAGGAAGTCGATTCTAGATTTAATTTTGGATTGGAGATGCTTGATGTGAGTCTGGAAGGAGAGTTTACAGTCTAACCAGACAACCAGGTATTTGTAGTTGTCCACGTATTCTAAGTCAGAGCCGTCCAGAGTAGTGATGCTGGACGGGTGAGCAGGTGCGGGCAGTGATCGATTGAATAGCATGCATTTAGTTTTGCTCGCGTTTAAGAGCAGTTGGAGGCCACGGAAGGAGAGTTGTATGGCATTGAAGCTCGTCTGGAGGTTAATTAACAGTGTCCAAAGAGGGGCCAGAAGTATACAGAATGGTGTCGTCTGCGTAGAGGTGGATCAGAGAATCACCAGCAGCAAGAGCAGCATCATTGATGTATACAGAAAAGAGAGTCGGCCCAAGAATTGAACCCTGTGGCACACCCAGAGGCTATCAGAGGTCCGGACAACATGCCCTCCGATTTGACACACTGAACTCAGAGAAGTAGTTGGTAAACCAGGCGAGGCAATCATTTGAGAAACCAAGACTGTCGAGTCTGCCAATAAGAATGTTGTGATTGACAGAGTCGAAAGCCTTGGCCGGGTCAATGAATACGGCTGCACAGTAATGTCTCTTGACGATGGCGGTTATGATGTCGTTTAGAACCTTGAGCGTGGCTGAGGTGCACCCATGACCAGCTCTGAAACCAGATTGCATAGCGGAGAAGGTATGGTGGGATTCAAAAATGGTCAGTAATCTGTTTGTTAACTTGGCTTTCGAAGACCTTAGGGTAGGATAGATATAGGTCTGTAGCAGTTTGGGTCTAGAGTGTCACCCCCTTTGAAGAGGGGGATGACCACGGCAGATTTCCAATCTTTGGGAATCTCAGAAGATACAAAAGAGAGGTTGAACAGGCTAGTAATAGGAGTTGCAACAATTTCGACAGATAATTTTAGAAAGAGAGGGTCCAGATTGTCTAGCCTGGCTGATTTGTAGGGGTCCAGATTTTGCAGCTCTTTCAGAACATCAGCTATCTGGATTTGGGTAAAGGAGAAATGGTGGGGGCTTTGGCGGGTTGCTGTGGAGGGTGCCGGGCAGTTGACCGGGGTAGGGGTAGCCATGTGGAAAGCATGGCCAGCCGTAGAGAAATGCTTATTGAAATTCTCAATTATAGTGGATTTATCGGTGGTGACAGTGTTTCCTAGACTCAGTGCAGTGGGCAGCTGGGAGGAGGTGCTCTTATTCTCCATGGACTTTACAGTGTCCCAGACATTTGAGTTAGTACTACAGGATGCAAATTTCTGCTTGAAAAAGCTTGCCTTAGCATTTCTAACTGCCTGTGTATATTTGTTCCTAACTTCCCTGAAAAGTTGCATATCACGGGGGCTATTCTGCTAATGCAGAACGCCACAGGATATTTTTGTGCTGGTCAAGGGCAGACAGGTCTGGAGTGAACCAAGGACTATATCTATTCCTAGTTCTATTCCTAGTTCTACATTTTTGAGAGGGGCATGCTTATTTAAAATGGTGAGGAAGGCACTTTTAAAGAACAGCCAGGCATCATCTACTGACGGGATGAGGTCAATGTCATTCCAGGATACCCCGGCCAGGTCGATTAGAAAGGCCTGCTCGCAGAAGTATTTCAGGGAGCATTTGACAGTGATGAGGGGTGGTCGTTTGGTCCCATTACGGATGCAGGAAATGAGGCAGTGATCGCTGAGATCTTGATTGAAAACAGCAGAGGTGTATTTGGAGGGCAAGTAAGTTAGGATGACATCTATGAGGGTGCCCGTGTTTACTGATTTGTACCTGGTAGGTTCATTGATAATTTGTGTGAGATGGAGGGCATCAAGCTTAGATTGTAGGATGGCCGGGGTGTTAAGCATGTCCCAGTTTAGGTCATCTAGTTGCACGAGCTCAGAAGATAGATGGGGTGCAATCAATTCACATATGGTATCGAGGGCACAGCTGTGGGGAGAGGGAGATCTATAGCAAGCGGCAACAGTGAGAGACTTGTTTCTAGAAAGGTGCATTTTTCGAAATAGAAGCTCAAATTGTTTGGGTACAGACTTAGCCTGCAGAGTTCTGTATTAATATCTTTGCAGTAGATTGCAACACCGCCCCCTTTGGCAGTTCTATCTTGGCGGAAAACGTTATAGTTAGCGATGGAGATTTCAGGGTTTTTGGTGGTTTTCCTAAGCCAGGATTCAGACACGGCTAAGACATCTGGGTTGGCAGAGTGTGCTAAAGCAGTGAGTAAAACAAACTTAAGGAGTAGGCTTCTAATGTTAACATGCATGAAACCAAGGCTTTTACGGTTACAGAAGTCAACAAATGAGAGCACCTGGGGAGTGGGAGTGGAGCTAGGCACTGCAGGACCTGGATTAACCTCCACATCACCAGAGGAACAGAGGAGAAGTAGGATAAGGGTACGGCTAAAGGCTATACGAACTGGCCGTCTAGCACGTTCGGAACAGAGAGTAAAAGGAGCAAGTTTCTGGGAACGATAGCATAAATTCAAGGCATAGTGTACAGACAAAGGTATGGTAGGATGTGAGTACATTGGAGGTAAACCTAGGCATTGAGTAATGATGAAAGAGATATAGTCTCTAGAGATGTTTAAACCAGGTGATGTCATCGCATATGTAGGAGGTGGAACAACATGGTTGGTTAAGGCATATTGAGCATGGCTCGAGGCTCTACAGTGAAATAAGACCGTAATCACTAACCAGGACAGTAATGGACGAGGCATATTGATATTAGAGAGAGGCATGCGTAGCCAAGTGAACATATCGGTCCAGTGAGTGGTTGGGCTGACTGGAGACACGGCGATTCAGGCAGTTAGCAGGCCGATGCTAACAAGCTAACAGTTAGTAGGCCGGAGCTAAACAAGCTAGCAGTTAGTAGACCGGGGCAAGCTAGCAGTTAGCAGGCCGGCTTAGTAAGCAAGCAGTTAGCAGGGGCTAGCAGTTACAGACCGGGCAGGGAAGCTAGCAGTTAGCAGGCCGGGGCCGGCAAGCTAGCAGTTAGTAGACCGGGGCAAGCTATGTGGCGTAGCAAGAAGGGATCCTTTCCTACCAAACCAGGAGCGACAAATCCAAATAAGTCTACCAAACCCCCACCCCAATTTACTTGAAGATGTATTTTATTTTACCTTTATTTAACTAGGCAAGTCAGTTAAGAACAAATTCTTATTTTCAATGACGGCTTAGGAACAGTGGGTTAACTGCCTTGTTCAGGGGCAGAACGACAGATTTTAACCTTGTCTGCTCAGGGATTTGATTTTGCAACCGTTCGGTTATTAGTCCAACGCTCTAACCACTAGGCTACCTGCCACCCCATATCATCCTAGGTTAATAAACCATTACTAACAATAACGTCAGACGTGGCGGCTCTCTTACCCCTCCCTTGTGAGCGCGGTCCACCAGCACGGTTAAGTCCTCCACTCTGCCGTCGGTGTCTGGGTACTGGAACAGCACCCCGCTCACATCCTTCCCACTGAAGTCCATCTCATGAGGCAGCTTCAGCACTGTCTTCACCCCAATGTAGCTGTTAGTCAACAATCACAGAGCAGAGCACCCAATAGTGAGGATGCTGCTTTTGGTACACAGTTCTAACCTTGTTCCTGAAGTATTGAAAGGATGCCCATACTTGGCTCTTGTCTGCACTACAGCGATCGTCTGAGGATGGCAACGTGGGTCAATGTAGAACGTCCTTCTCTTGTTCTGTCTGTGGGGAGCATGTAACAATAAAATGATGAACACACCTGTAGGACCAGGAGTTTTTCCTGACTAAGTGGCCTGGGCCCAATTTATAGACTACAACTAGACCCTATACATGAACTTTACTAAATTAACTATCCTTTAATGGTCAACCACTATCTCTCACTTGTGTTTATTCTCGCCTTACCTATGGCAGAGTTGCATGGCCTCGGCAGCAGCCGTTGCCTCATCCAGCAGGGAGGCGTTGGCTACAGCCATGCCCGTGATGTCACAGATCATGGTCTGGTAGTTGAGCAGACTCTCCAGGCGACCTTGAGCCACCTCGGGCTGATAGGGGGTGTACTGAGTCACCCTGACGAGAAGAGGATACAGAGAAATCATTAAAAGATACAGAAAAACAAGCTGGTTTTCAAGGAATTAAGACACTAGGCTGACGTGAGTGGAAGTTTACGAAGATAAAAGAGAGAAATGCATTTGTAAAATGTAAAATCAAAGTGTTATGATTGAGAGTGTTGTCTCGTTTTAAGTTGAACAAATATGGATCACAAGATTCCACATGTGAGCATGTAATTTAATCCAGTGCAAACCTAAACTGGAAACTTGAGCATCAAGTCACAAGATTTCTGATTAGGGGCAAGTTTTTCTGCAACGTAGCAATTAGTGCTTTAATGACTAACAGAAGCCCATACATATACACACCTTGAGTACACAATCAAATATAGAATGCCCTATTAAAAATGGGGACAATTTGGCTACAAGACGAACATATCACTCTGTGTGTGTGTCAAAGTGGCCCATACCATCCCGAATTCTCTAGAAGGTTTCTTTGTATAACTGGAGGCACGGAGCAGTTGTAGTAGCCCATTCCGATGTAAGACCTCCACACCTTGTTCTTTGATGCAATCTTTTGGAGACGCTCCAAGACTTCATTCTCACCTGGAGAAATAGCCATCACAATTGGTATCACATGCATTTGAGACAAAAAAAATGCATTTCAATAAAAATACATTTCTGATGTGTATGTTTGCTTATTGGTTTGATTTAAATGAATAAAAATGTATCTTCATTTCAACTGCAAAACAGCACAAGATTGATGGCATCTTCTCTCCCATGTAGGCAGGTAGCTGCATTATGATTACGGATCATCCTGACTCAGTCAGGATGGGGATGAGGCTTGCATGAAACCAACTTGAAAATGATTTTACACATCCATTTTCTGAAATGGGCAGTGACATCATATAGCATCAGATTTGCTTTCAAAATGGAGTGGATAGGAATTTAAACTAAACAGCTTTATGTGATTGGATGTGTAATCCACATCTCTGCGTGTCATGTTAGTGTGTGAACTGTATACAACATTTTGGTACATGTCGAATGCATTTCCATTTGGTCATCATATTTCTATACATTGGCGGGGACAATTATGTGCAACATATGGTCCCTTTCCCGATGGCTAGTTATCTAGCCTAATTCCTCAGTGCTGTGGCAAAGGATCAGCCAATACACACAGAGACACTGGAATTCCTCAGGCATTCCATTGCTGCTTAGCAACTCCCTCAGCAAAGAATGGACAACATGACCCCTCTGAACCGAGTGCCCAAACTACGCTCATATTCAGGATGAGCATTTCTCCTGTTATACACCACACAAAGATGTGATCATTTGCGGTTTGAATTTAGGTGGCACAAGACGTTTTACTGTAAATCCATCCTGCATTTAAAAATGTGATGCTTTAGGACACAGCAGCACAAGATGGTGTTTGGAAATATCTAACATTAATAACAAAACAAGTGGAAGCATCATTAGTAGTAGAGGGCAGTGGTTCACTATGGTCGCAAAGATCCTCAAAGCAACAGAAAAGCCTGATTCAGAACCATTGTTGAGGAGAGAATCCCTTGCTGGCTTTGCAAACCAAGCTCCTCCAACCTGAACAAGCAAAAACCAGTATGGCCATCAGTTTGTTCCTTCATGCATGGCTTGCTACATAATGGAACGCGACAGAAAGGAGTGACCGAAGGTGGTATTAAACCCCCCGATCCACGGACCTTATTACCCAACCTAGAATAAGGTCCAAGCATTCTGCAAATAGCAAGTGGCAGATACTGTGTTTTGTTCTAACATGTGACTAGTAGTACAGTGTTATTTCAGAGTACACTAGGCAAAGTCTTCATTACCAATTGAAGGACTTATTCCTCTCCCCCAAGTTGAGTACTTCTGAAATATACTACATGACCAAAAGTATGTGGACACCTCCTTGTCGAACATCTCACAGCAAAATCATGGGCATTAATATAGAGTTGGTCCCCTCTTTGCTGCTGTAACAGCCTCTACTCTCCTGAGAAGGCTTTCCAATCAGTGTTGGAACATTGCTGTGGGTTCTTGCTTCCATTCACCCACAAGTGCATTAGTGAGGTTGGACACTGATGTTGGGCGATTAGGCCTGGCTCGTAGTCGACGTTCCAATTCATGACAAAGGTGTTTGACGGGGTTGAGGTCAGGGCTCTGTGCAGGCCAGTCAAGTTCTTCCACACCGATCTCGACAAACCATTTCTTTATGGACCTCGCTTTGTGCATGATGGCATTGTCATGCTGAAAAAGGAAAAGGCCTTCCTAAAACCGTTGGCACAAAATCGGAAGCACAGAATCGTCTAGAGTGTCATTGAATACTGTAGTATTAAGATTTCCCTTCACTGGAACTAAAGGGCCTATCCCGAATTATGAAAGAAAAACAGCCCCTAACCATTATTCCTCCTCCACCAAACTTTACAATTGGCACGATGCATTAGGGCAGGTAGCGTTCTCTTAGCATCCGCCAAACCCAGCTCCGTCTGTCTGACTGCCAGATGAACTTCCGTCTGACTGCCAGAACGCATTTCCACTACTCCAGCGTCCAATGGCGTTGAGCTTTACACCCCTCCAGCCAACATTTGGCATTGCACATGGTGATCTTAGGCTTTTGTGGGGCTGCACGGCCATGGAAACCCATGTCATGATGCTCCCCACGAACAGTTATTACGCTGACATTGCTTCCAGAGTCAGTTTGGAACTCAGTAGTAAGTTTTGCAACGCGCTTCAGCACTCGGCGGTCCCGTTCTGTGAGCTTGTGTGGCCTACCACTTCGCGGCTGAGCCATTGTTGCTTCTAGATGTTCCACTTCACAATAACATCACTTACAGTTGACCGGAGCAGCTTTAGCAGGGCAGAAATTTTACTTGTTGGAAAGGTGGCATCCTATGACAGTGCAACGTTGAAAGTCACTGAGCTCTTTGGTAAGGCCATTCTACTGACAATGTTTACCTGTGGAGATTGCATGGCTGTGTGCTCTATCTTATAAACCTGTCAGCAACAGGTATGGCTGAAATAGCCAAATCCCCTCATTTGAAGGGGTGTTCACACACTTTTGTATATAATATGCAGTGTATCAGGATAGTGAAAACAATGACTAATGTATCTAATGTAAAATAGAAAATTAGTAACAATAATACTAGGAATTGACAGCTGAGTTTCACTATTGACCTCTGAAAACAATGCAGTTGTTTGTATGACATAGGTTATGGATCACTATCAATTGGAAAGAGCGCATTAGAGCATCAATTTACAGTAGTGAAAATATTGGCAAAAAAATATGCATCTATGTTATTACAAATAATTGTCTTAAGCAATACTATTGTGTTTATTTACTTTGCATGTAATGCTTGTCTGTTTAATTTACTTGTTTAATTCATTGTATTATGGCCATATTGTCAGTTGCTTCAGAACTATTGTTTAAATAAATCTAATTTATTATACAAAACAAGGTAAAGTATTAATACAATGTACTGCACTTGTCCAGAATAGTATGTGTATGTAGCCTTGTAAATCTCTAGCAAGTGATCTGATATGTCGGTCTCTAATGGAATTATACAGCATGGGTTTGCTAATGAAATACACCTCGTAGATGTAGGTCTGCTGTAGACCATTATTGATAGAAACACGTTTCAAAAGGTCTCACTATTCGCTCAATCAACTGAAATCAGTCTATTATTAAATGTGAAAAATATGTATTCAAGTAAGAAAAATAAATGCCTAACCCATCAAGGAATCTCATGAAGTTCCTTTGTACATTTCATTCAACTGTGATGTAATGTTATAACCAGATTGAACTGGAGTTGGGACAGGAGCTCAAGGCTGAACTTTACACTCCAATTGCCATCCTATTAGCATCGGCTCCCCAACTGGAGATTGGTGCTGGTCATTGAGTTTCGCAAAAACAACTCCAAATATGTTCAAAGGAAGACTTAAGGGTGAAGAGCGCTTCACCCAATGGCACACAATAGGAGTGCAATCTACATTTCAGCCACTCGTTTGGCTTTATTTACACCCATTGTAGAATACAATTCAGAGATCAGTAAAATATATTGACAAAACATTTTAAAAAAGGGACATATGCAAGATGATTTATTAATCAATCAATTCACGATGAATTTGTCAGGGATATCCGCAGAAATACATTATAACGCACTTGTAAAGAAAAAACACCGGCTAGCAAATTCAGCATTTTATAACATTGACGAGGCAATATATCTATCGAGAACACAAACATCAACAATAACACGTGCTGTCAAAGATGTTGGAGAGAAGAAACACTTACAGAGAGGATCATCCATTTTCATACTTCTTTGAATACGGATGGATTCTGGAACTGTATCTTCTATCAACTGGGCGATCGACTGAAAAGCAATAAATGCGATACAAGTCAAAACCAACTGAATTTGTATAAATAGTTGCAATAGTTTCTCTCTTTATCCAAAATGTATTTAAAACTTACCTCAAGTCCAAGCACATCCAGCATCTCCCTTTTGTCCCTTTCACCTGGGCCAATGTGCCTCTCTGCAAAATCATCGTGTCTCGGCAGTATTCTGTCTATCTGTCTAGAAGCAGCATAGACTGCAGAAGTCCGTAGACCCCGTACAGTTACACAAGCATTATTAAGTGTTTGGATTATATTCTGTTGTTTCCCAAAGATACGGCTTTTGCCATTAATGTGTCTGCAAGGTGCATGGGGATTCACAGACTTGCCGAATAGGATCCCCCATGACTTTGCACAGCTTTGCATTTTTAACTCACTAAAACGATAATGTAAAATATATATAGAGAGATTAAAGAGATCTTCCAAGCGGCCGACCTCAACTGAATCCCTTAGACACTGCTCTGCTTTCTCCCAAAGTATCTGCAAACTACTTGAAACTGTTTAATTTATACGCCTGCCCATTCCACAAGAACTAACCAATCGATAAGAGAACGGTCGCTGAATATGCCAGGCTGCACTGAGCCCAGATACGGAAGCGAGACATCACACTCCTTAATTTTTCTGGTTTATATACAGTCAATGAAAGCCTACCAGACCCAGTTGCCAATGCATTGGTGCCTATAATTTTCCCCCAATCGTAAACGGGACATATATCCACCATCTGTGCTTATACCAACCTTGTGGCTCTCAGGTTGCAACCTGCGTTTACACGGGAGATTAATGACATATATCGCGCAGTTGAGAGATTCGCGTGACTTTTGGCGGCAGTAAAAAGCCATCGCCATCTGCACCCATTCAACATAGCCTAGATGTACCTTTTTATTACTTCTAAATAAAATAACTTTTTGGGGTGCTCATACACTTACATTTATGTTTTGATTCTTGCTTCAACGGTGGTGCTAAGATTATATTTGGTTGTGATCTTTGCAAAATGGCTCATTTTGGATGCAGCCGTTGTTAGCTAGAATGCTAATGCTCATTGATATCGGCTTTAGCAAAAGCTAGCCGAAGAGCCATTTTAATGGTTGAAGTGTTTAAGTGTACTGAACAAAAATATAAATGCAACATGTAACACGTAAGCAACAATTGTAACGATTTTTACCGAGTTACAGTTCATATTATGAAATCAGTCAATTGAAGTAAATTAATTCCATGGATTTCACATGACTGGGCAGTGACACAGCCATAGGTGGGCCTGAGTGGGCATAGGCTCACCCACTGTGGAGCCAGGCCCAGCCAATCAGAATGAGTTGTTCCCAACAAAAGGACTTTATTACAGATAGAAATACTCCTCAGTTTCATCAGCTGTCCGGGTGATTGGTCTCAGATGATCCCGCAGGTGAAGAAGCCAGATGTGGCTGTCCTGAGCTGGCGTGGTTACACGTTGTCTGTGGTTGTTAGGCTGGTTGGACTTACTGCCAAATTCTCTAAAACAACATTGGAGGTGGCTTCTGGTAGAGAAATTAACATTAAATTATCTGTCAACAGCTATGATGGACATACCTGCAGTCAGCATGCCAATTCCATGCTCCCTCAAAACATCTGTGGCCTTGTGTTATGTGTCAAAATGGCACATTTTAGAGTGGCCTTTTATTGTCCCCAGCACAAGATGCACCTGTGTAACGATCATGCTGTTTAATCAGCTTCTTGATATGCCACACCTGTCAGGTGGATGGACTATCTTGCTAAAGGAGAATTGCTCACTAACAAGGATGTAAACAAATGTGTGCACAAAATGAGACAAATGAGCTTTTTGGTGCATATGGAACATTTCTGTGATCTTATTTAAACTCATGAAAAATGGGACCAACACTTCTAATGTTGCATTCATTTTTTTGTTCAGTATAAATTGAGTAAAATGTTACTTAACAAGTCAAATAAGTATGTGTGCTTTAAGTGTTTGACATGCTTTTTTAATGACTACATCATCTCTGTCCCCACACAACTATCTGTAAGGTCACTCAATCGAACAGTGAATTTCAAACAGAGTCAACCACAAAGACCAGAGTGGTTTTTCAATGCACCTCAAAAAGGGCCCCTATTGGTAGATGGGTAAAAAAAAGCAGACGTTGAATATCCCTTTGAGCATGTTGAAGTTATTAATTACACTTTGGATGGTGTATCAATACACCCAGTCACTACAAAGATGCAGGCGTCCTTCCGAACTCAGTTTCCGGAGAGGAAGGAAACCGCTCAGGGATTTCACCATAAGGCCAATAGTGACTTTAAAACAGTTACAGATTTTAATGGCTGGGGTAAGAGAAAACTGAGGATGGATCAACAACATTGTAGTTACTCCACAATACTAATCTAAATTACAGAGTGAAAAGAAGAAGAAAGCCTTTATAGAATAAAAATATTCCAAAACATACATCCGGTTTGCAATAAGGCACTAACATAAAACTGCAAAAAATGTAGCAAATAAATTCACTTTATGTCCTGAATACTGAGAACCACTTCATATTTTAAAGTATGATGGTGGCTGCATCATGTTATGGGTATGCTTGTCATTGGCAAGGACTTGTTTTTTTTTTTAGGGATAAAATAAACTGAATAGAGCTAAGAATAGGCGAAATCTTAGAGGAAAACCTGGTTCAGTCTGCTTTCCACTACACACTGGGAGACAAATTCATCTTTAAACAGGACAATAACCTAAAACACGAGGCCAATAAATCCTTCTTTGACTGGTTTCCTCCCCTTCCTCTACACCTGGATTCACCTTGTCAGTCTGTCATGGAAAGATCAGGCGTTCTTAATGTTTTGGTAGACTAAAGTAGCTGTCACACCATGTAAAGGGACCAACCTCATAATTCCTGTAGTCAGCATGCCAATTGCACGCTCCCTAAAAACTTGATATGTCATTGTGTTGTGTGACAAAACTGTACATTTTAGAGTGGCATTTTATTTACACATCTGTTGGGTGGATGGATTATCTTGGCAAATGAGAAATGCTCACTAACAGGTATATAAACACATTTGTACACACAATTTGAGAGAAATAAGCTTTTTGTGCATCTGGACAATTTCTGGGACCTTTCATTTCAGCTCATGAAACAAGGGACCAACATTTTACATGTTGAGTTTATATTTTTGTTTAGTATATAAAGCATTAATAGTGCCTCCCATGCACCACGGAAATTGTAAAGGTTAAAAACAATGACAGAACTGTTTATTTTTTGTGAATGGGGGTCAAACTGAAGCCAAGCCTACTGTCTTTTTGGCAATCTGTATTGTTGCAATCTTTGCAATAATGTTTGTCTACTAAACAATTCCTTTTAAAATGCTTTGAGCACAGATGAGAATGGAGGCAGTTTCCATAGTGCTTCTCCTCATTATCCTGACCAAAACATGGTGTACAATAGATGTCACTGAATTTGCCCCTGCAGTTGGTTGCAAAAGCCTTTCAAAACACATTATGGCCTTGTTTTTTTAGAAATAGAGAGAAATATTGGCTCATATGTGCAACTGTTTTGCATTAAAATAATAGATTACTGCCGCTCATTGTGGATGGCTCTTTAAAAAAAAAAGTAGAATACAATTTATTTATCCATCCAATATATCAGGGTGGAGACAACTACAGTATATTCAGGCCATTTTACATTATCAACAGTGGACTGTAAAGTATAGAGATTTCACGGTTGCTATAGACAAAGAGAAAACAAAGTGGTTTGCAGATGGCTCAAATGTACTGCTTGCTTATCATTAAACGATGATAATTATGTTCATGCCAGACACAGGTGGAATTGTCTATCAAGACAGTCAACACTATATATAGGCCTAAAGTCCCACCATTCTCTACTCATAATAGTGTTGATATTTCACAGGAAGGATTTAAAATGGAGCCAATCCAGTGGCTGTGTGAGCAGCATCCATTTCTGACGTACCAATGTTTTTCCATTCCCTTTGCTTTACTATTCTACGTCTTGGCTAAACAGGGATGTCTCTCTTTGACATACAGGTCTGTATTACATATTTTATACATCTATTGTAGTATTAAGTTGAAGATCAGGGCATTTAAAAAAGAAAATTGCAACTAAGGTCAGACCAATTATAATTTACTTTTAGTATACACACACACTTGTTTATACAAATTCTTTATCCACTGGTTAATTCACACTTGTTGGAACCTCCATTTGGAATTAACAAAGGATTTCAATCAAACTGCTTATTTTGTTTGAGCGGTAGGAGGTATAACACTGGTCTTAACAGGTACCTCTTCTTGGCATC
Organism: Oncorhynchus keta; assembly: GCF_023373465.1. Lineage (NCBI taxonomy): Eukaryota > Metazoa > Chordata > Actinopteri > Salmoniformes > Salmonidae > Oncorhynchus > Oncorhynchus keta. The sequence goes on along the minus strand of NC_068445.1, from coordinate 10,678,990 downwards.
CGGAGGCTGTATCCTAGCGATTGTCACCATGGGTGTATACAGCTTGCTTCTGCTCATCTCCACTGTGATCTTTGTGCTGCTGGTGTGTTCACTGAGCCCAGAGCGTGTCCATCCATGGGTCTTTGGACTGCAGATGGGTTGGCAAACATTCTGGCACCTGCTCATACAGTACAGAGAATACTACCTCAATGAGCCCACTGATTCCAGGTACAGCACTGTTCTTAATTCAGTCAAGACTTTCAAAAGGATATTAGTTTCCTACATGTCCTTGTGACTTAAATGTTTGTGTTGGTTGTCTGTGCAGTAGACCTCATGAGCAAACTATAATCTGGGGCTTGGGGGGGGATTAATGAGTTCACAATGGAAAACATAACATCAGCTCCACATTAAGTACATTTTAAATAAAATAGTCGTCTCCCAGTCCCAATCCACCAATAAAATGTGTAAAGTACAGAACTTAATCTCAGACTGACTGTCTTATTTTCTGTCAGGCTTCTCCTATCAATGTCCTCCTTGATGCTACTCACCCAGAGAGTCACCTCCGTGTCAATGGATCTACAGGACGGGGGCAGGGTGACATTAATGACCCAATGCCGGGTCTTTCTCCCACTCATCAGCTATGCACTAAACTTCACTGCCTTGCTCGGCGGACCCCTGTCCTCGTTTGACCAATTTGTAGATTTTGTAGAGCAGATTACCATCAGCCCTCCTCCCCAGCCTCTGTCCGTTATATCCTACAAGGGCTTTCAGGTGTTATCTCTGGAGTGGGCTAGGAACTATCTCACTCGTCTCCTCAGAGACAACGCCTCCAGTTTGTCCGTCTCCAACGTCCTCACCGATGTCTTGTGGATATGGGGCCTTGCTGTGGTGTTGAGGATCAGATACTACTCCCACTGGAAGATCAGTGAATGTCTGAATAATGCTGCTGGGCTTGGGTTCAGGGGGATGGTCAGGGAGGACAGCCCAAACTGGAGTGGCCTGTCTGACGGAGATCTTTGGACCACAGAGATGTCCTGCCAGGTGTCTGAATTTGCCCGTCGGTGGAATGGTACGACAGCTACATGGCTACGTAGGCTGGTTTTCCAAAGATGCAAAACCACTCCGCTGGTAATGACGTTTGGGTTTTCCATCTGGTGGCATGGCATACACCTGGGTCAGTTTGTAGGGTTTCTTCTCTGGGCTGCAGCTGTGAGAGCAGACTACCAGATGCACAAGTACTTGAAGCCAAAGCTCACGTCTACTAGGAGGAGATTGGTGCGCACCTGTCTGTGTTGGTTAAATACTCAAATGGTAATGGCGTGTGTTGTTATTGCAATCGAGCTTCGAAGCACTTCCTCTTTGAAAATATTGGGTCTGACATACACTGGTGTTTTTCCTCTTCTTAATGTTCTCTTTATCTTCATTGTATGATAAGATCAAGAACAATCATTTCATCTGGGTTGTTAAATGTTGCTGTAAAATCAATTAGTTGACGTTATTCATAGTCATTGACACAAAAAGCACACTTCTATTCTTGCTTGTTTTGGAGGACTGAAGGGGAAGGTATTGTGTTCTGAGAGAGTGCAACCATCTGATTATTTTGGAGCAATTGTTATCTTTATTTACAGAACACTATATACCTTGTTGAATGCATCTACCAGCTGAGGGTCAGTGTAGATTTGTAGAAACTTAATGATTTTATCCTAATTGTATGGCTGTTGCATCTTTTTTTTTTTTAGGGCTGTTTGAATTATAGTTGATTAGCTGTTCTTGACATAGATTTTCATAGAAGCCAGAGCTTAACATGAGCTTTATTAGGAGACAACACCCAATACGGTCAAGACTTACGAAATAATGGGTTGTGTACTACTATATAACTAGAATGTAAATCTTTTGTTCTGAGAAGTTCATTGTACCGCTAGTTAATCATTTTGCAATGAAGTGTCTCTTCGTTCTTTCCACAAGTTTCCACAGACTATTCCTAAGAACAGGAGTAGTCCAAGGTTTCTGTTTGAAACAAATTTTTTCCAGCAGTCCTCTGGTTTGTTGATGTCCAATGTGTAGATCTACCCGATAAAGAGAAAGGAATCACAATCATTTACATCCATGGAAAATAGTTGTTGGGATGCATTTGTCTCGATTATTAAGGAATGATTCACAGTTGAGGGTTCTGTGTAAAACATTAACATAACCACATAGAATTATATTTCTCTGCATAACCAAGGCTAAATCATTATTGAATCATCTCAAACTAAAATGTTAGCACACAGTATATCAAATATACCCTCACCTGATGTGTGAGGTGAATAGCCACAGTTGATAGTGTTGCATAGTAAGGCAGAGTCTGTTCCGCGTTGACCCCAGCCACAATCAGCCCTGACATCATGACCACCATGAACCCACTGAGCCAAGGCTTGGTCTGCTCCTGGAACCTCAATGCTGTAGACTTGACTCCTACCCTGATGTCGTCATCTTTGTCCTGGTGACAATAGGAAGGAATATAGTGCACACATTATAAACAGAGTAATCATTCATAGAACAATCTAGAATGTTCTCCAACAAACAGCATGAACTGAGGAAGCACCAACATTAGCAACAGCAACTTTAAATTGTCACAAAATGACAGTCATAGCACATGTGTACACTTAATACCTGATGGGCATAGATGGTGTCATAAATTAATGTCCACATCACTCCTGAGAAATACAGAGGTAGGCACACCGACCACTCACAGGAGCCTATGACCGCTGACCAACCAAGCAGTGCTCCCCAATTGAAGGTCAGACCTGAGGAGAAACAAGTGTTTTATTTTGTTTACAGAGCATTCAGAAAGTATTCAGACCCCTTGACCTTTTTCACATTCTGTTATGTTACAGCCTTATTCTAAAATGGATTCAATTGCTTTTTTTTACTCATCAGTCTACACACAATACCCCATAATGACAAAGCAAATAAATACTTTTTTAAAATAGCAAATTCATTACAAATATAAAACAGAAATACCTTATTTATATAAGTATTCAGACCCTTTGCTCAGTGCTTTGTTGAAGCAAATTATTGTGTATTACACTACAAACTTGGCACATCTGTATTTGGGAAGTTTCTCCCATTCTTCTCTGCAGACTCTCTCAAGCTCTGTCAGGTTGGATGGGGAGCGTTGCTGCACAGCTATTTTCAGGTCTCTCCAGAGATGTTCGACCGGGTTCAAGTCCGGGATCTGGCTGGGCAACTCAAGGACATTCAGAGACTTGTCCCGACGCCCCTCCTGACTGTGTGCTTAGGGTCGTTGTCCTTTTGGAAGGTGAACCTTCGCCCCAGTCTGAGGTTCTGAGCTCTGTTCCATCTTTCCCTCAATCCTGACAAGTCTCCCTGTCGCTGAAAAACATCCCCACAGCATGATGCTGCCACCACCATGCTTCACCGTAGGGATGGTGACAGGTTTCCTCCAGATGTGACGCTGGGCATTCAGGCCAAAGAGTTCAATCTTGGTTTCATTCTGCCAGAGAATATTGTTTCTCATGGTCAGAGTCCTTTAGGTGCCTTTTTGGCAAACTCCAAGCGGGCTGCCATGTGTCTTTTACTGAGGAGTGTCTTCCGCCTGGCTACTCTACCATAAAGCCCTGATTGGTGGAGTGCTGCAGAGATGGTTGTCCTTCTGGATGTTTCTCCCATCTCTACAGAGGAACTCTGGAGCTCTGTCAGAGTGATCATCGGGTTCTTGGTCCCCTCCCTGACCAAGGCACTTCTCCTCTGATTGCTCAGTTTGGCCGGACGGCCAGCTCTAGGAAGAGTCTCTCTAATTCCAAACTGCCTCCATTTAAGAATGACGGAGGCCACTGTGTTCTTGGGGACTTTCAATGCTGCAGAAATGTTCTTGTCTCGGAAATCTACAGACAATTCCTTCGATCTCATGGCTTGATTTTTGCTCTCAAATGCACTGTCATGTGGGACCTTATACAGACAGGTGTGTGCCTTTTCAAATCATGTCCAATAAATTGTATTTACCACAGGTGGACTCCAATCAAGATGTAAAAACATCTCAAGGATGATGGAAACAGGATGCACCTGAGCTAAATGTCAAGTTTTATAGCAAAGAGTCTGAATACTTTTTATTTTAAATAAATTTGCAAAAATGTCTTAAAACCAGTTTTGGCTTTGTCATTATGGGGTATTGTGTGTATATTGATGAGCACATTTGTTTCTTTAATCTATTTTAGAATAAGGCTGTAACATAACAAAATGTGGAAAAAGTCAAGGGGTCCGAATACTTTCCAAATGCACTGCATATGGCAGCTCTATTGCAAAGACCAACTCAGTGGCCTTGTGGTTAGTGTCCTCCCTAAGATTGGAAGGTTGGGAGTTCGAACCCTGGCCAAGTAATATCAGACTGTAAAAATGGGACCAGACGAGTCTCTGCTTGGCACTCAGCATTAAGGAGACATATTGGGGGTAAGGCCCTGCAACAAACTAACGTCCTGTCCAGGGGGTGTACTTATACACCTGCCTCACGCTACAGAAAAAGGAGATGGGTTTCTGCTTAGAGCTGGGACGATATACCAAAAATTACTGACACCGAGATTTCAGTTCCTCTTACCAAAGCTTACGTCAGTCATTTTGCCAAACAACGTTCCTGTAGATTGTTCTAAAACCATTATTTGGTCAACAGTAATGCATTATGTAGATTCCTGTTATGAAAGTATCTGAATGTCCCTGTTTCACTGTCGACTACTGAAGCACAAGCATACGACTGTTGCGCAAAATGCTATTGCGGGAAAAAGACAGTTTTCAAAGCAACTACTGTTGTTCTCGTTACAGATAGTAGAGTCACAGCTTTTCTGTAAGTATATCATATATTTCTCACCTCTTAATATTAAAATTCATGGCACCACTTTACAACCGAAGTAGGATGTAGTTAGGATGGTTTTGGTGCGCCCGCGGGGATGCCATTTGCAATGAATAGGCCTAGTCCAAGCACTGGAAATTTTCTGTAGGACATTACATTTACTTAAATATGAATCAATTAGCCTACATGGCTACCTAGCAACAATACCCCATTTAGAAATCTAGCTAAGTGTTTTGAGTTCCTACTTCCTCAGGTGTTGAATAATATAACCACGGAAAATATGCCCAAAGATGTTGGATAATTCTCTGAAAAGCCCAAAAGAAATCTTATAATTCTGGATCCTATTTTGCCAGGTGGCAATTAAGAAAAAAAAAATCAATCATGCATTTCCTGGATATGTTAGATGCAATAGCTTACTTTTTTAATCATAGGCTACACCATCGCCATTGTCTTACTTGGCACTGAAAATGTTTAGGTCTGGAGCCCTGACGCTAATGTATAGTAACTGTCCATCAAAAATGTCTTTATCATTGTGTTGGTTGTTATCGAGAGAAAGTTACATTTATTGCAATATGACTTTTTACCATAACGCCCAGCTCTAGCAACTTCCCCCAAAAATATTTTATTGTAATTTAAGCGCATAGTTATCGTAAAAAATTGATACATTTATCGCGATATGGATTTTTGTCCAGATCGCCCTGAGACGTTCTGGCTCCTACAAGCCAAGGATCATGCAAGGTTAATTACTTCTCTAACTATCTATTGCAAAGGGGAATCTACTATTTGTGACAATTGAAACAATGCGGATTAAAAAGTATTTTAAAAAACATACCCAATACAAGCTGTGGCCAGTAGGTGATCCTCTTCATTAGTGGATATGTGACTACCAAAGATAGGGAAGCAGCTCCAAGAGCTATACTGTGAACGGGAAAGTGAATGTCATCACATCTGTCCAAGTGGACTGCTCGTGGACAAGACAGTATTCCGGTCACAATCTTGTGCACTTTCACAATCTAGCCTTAATTTAATTTTAGAAAAGTATTTTACAGCTGGCTAATGTGTTCTTTGGTTTGAATGGGGCATGTACCTGTAATAATTGAGACAAAGCAGGACCCCCAATGCCAGAGAAAGCTGACCCCCCAAGAAGACTAGGGCCTGCATCTGAGTGATCTCCCCTGCAGCAATTGGCCGAGTAGCTGTCCTGGCAACCTGCAAAGTACAAAGATGAGGCAAAATAAACAGTCAAAAGCCTTTCAATTAAGTCCTCTGATTGTATCATTTCCATGGCAGTTTGTTCCATTTTGTGCTGCTTTGAGTAAAGATGAATTACTTTTGGCCATAAACTATGTGACAAGTGTGATTTAAAAAGACACCCTCCGGCAATATATTTTTTTACTTTTCCTGTTGAGAAAAACAATATCCCATGTCAAAATACAGTAAAGGACAAAACAAAAGTATGTTTTGATCAAAATTCAAGTAGTAGTTAGTCTGATGGTGCCCCGCTGATTTCCTCAGTCTCCTCCCTCGCTTGAGGGACAACAGAGAACAAAAGAGGAAAGTCCCCCCTCCACATGTGCTATGTCATGAGGACCACCTATTGAGATGTAACTTTTTTAAAGTAAATCAGATGAGGTGAAAAGGAGACTGGGGTAGGACTTCAACAAAAACGATGAGTAGGCCTATACTATAAAAAAATGTGACAACTAGTAGATTACCTTCTTGTCAAAGTCCTTGTCCCACATGTCATTGATGGTGCAGCCAGCCCCTCTCATCAGCAGGGCCCCCGTGCCGAATAATGTGAGCATGCCCAGATGTGGGAGGCAGCCTGGGTCTGCAGCCAGGCCGATGCTCCAAGTGCAAGGCAGGTACAACAACCATGTTCCTATGTCACAAAGAACAGGCAATCAGATCAATATTTCAAAACATTAAATGAAGAACAACTGATGGCGTTTCAGACACCTCATACATACATACGTACACCTCGTAACCCTTTACATTCATGGGAATTGGCCTATATGGATAGGGCTGAATTTAAATAGTTCTTAAAAAATAACTATGAAAAGCATCTGCATGACCATGGTAGCAATTGAAAGTGAACAGTTTGGAGATCATGGGAAAAGAAATAGACCAGAGGTGAGTGCACAAGAGTTCACCTGACACAAGACTGAATCCCAACATTACACTGTTGATTTTATGTGCATTTGACATTTTGTACTTTCAGCATATTTGTTGATAAGTACATCTGAAAATACTCTGGATACATTCAGTAACATGATAAGAGTATTCCTGGAAAATGTGGGGTAGGTACAACATAAGACAACAACAAAAAATGACAAGGGTTTATGTGAGAGGACTAACTGATGTCTCCAAGTCGGCACACACCTCTACAAAGTGTGCAGTTCCTAAGCAATTTCAATGCACTTTTATGGCTCAAAGAAGAGTCCAACTATAAGGTACTTTTTGGCGCTCTCCTAGCTGTGCCATTGAATAACTAAACCACCCTGCATCCCTGAATTACTGTTGTTGTTAATCTAATCTAAAATCAGTCCATTATAAATCACTATCTGGGTCAGGTGGGAATGATTTGAAAGCTTGTTCTATTGCCAACCTGACTAGGGAAGTAAAGAAAAAAAAATATCTTACAGTGTTAGGCTGTCACAGGGCAATTCAGAAGAACGGTTGGTAATTTTGGAATGCATAAAAATGAGTCACGAGTGCATTTAGGTGTGTATTCTGCGACAAATTGTTTTCACAATAAAACAAACATAGGGTTAGAACAACTCAGGTTATGATGCCATGTCATCTTGTAACTGTACATCAAACATAGTGATAATCAACATTGACACTGTCTGTATATGACAAGTTTTCTGATTTGGAAATGTGAAGTGCACATTTGGACTCACGGGGGTTTGACTTGCTTGTATGACATCAAAGCGGTATTTATTATAATCCTCAACATCTCATCTTTCAAAATACATTGAGTAATCTTAATTTACATCATTTACATAATTTTCCTCACTCAGACAACAATAAATATGAGAAAGTTGCCCAATTACCAGGAGGGCTGATGGCAACTTCTTGTTGTGCGTGGTGCTCAAGTTCAGAATGGCTGTCAGTAAAAATCTATACAGGGCTGTGAAGCGTAGTCAGAACTCTGACATGTATATCATGTTACTGTACAGACACTAGGTTCCAATGTAGGTGTTTATTACTGTCCAGATCTAGCCATTTTCAACCCAACTCAGGTATGAGTGTAAAGGGCTGCCATTAAAAATACAAAATTATAAAAATACAAAATTATAATATGATTCCAGACTGTTAAATCTATAGTCCATCAGTTATCCACCTACCACATAATATAACATTCAAAACCTAGGTCAACATTAAAGCTACTAACCGATTGGTTTGTCAAGTCTCATTAATCTGAGGTAGGGTTGCATGGGCGCTGGGGCAGAGTTGACAATCCCAGCCGCTGACAGGCTAAACAGTCTTTTCCTGGTGGCATCAAGTCTGGTTGGTGGATTTAACAACCATGATTGCGGGCCATTTTCTGGGTGGTGGGTAGAGGCTGTTGTTTTTCTCTGATTGTTCAGGTAATTGCTGGAGAGGCTAGGGAGGTTGGAGTAGCAGGTCCCATGGTGACGCAGCCTCCAGGTGTTCAGAATGATTTGAGAAGTTAATCTGGCAGGGAGCATCATCTCCTCTCTCTGCAGTCAAATGCACATTATCCTCCCTGACACTTGTCACATCTGGAGAGAGAGGAAACATGACGGGAACATGACACGTTGTCATTTATATGCAAATTATGTCCTTTGTCACGAAGGGCCAACCACACACAATAGGGTTGCACTCTTTGCCTTTACAGTCTAGTGTTTTATTGTGTGCCATAACTGAATGGCTTTACATGACTGACACACCATCAGACTGTGGGAAAACTAAAATATAATGTAATATACAGCTGATTGTAACGGGCTAATGTGGTGCTCCATTCGCCGTTCCAGGTTAGATATTGTAACGGCTAAAAGGACCATTTTCTAAAATCAAAACAAGCTAAGCAAGTGTTTTGCGACATACGCAATCTTCAATATAAATCATACCGTGAATCAATTACTCTTAATAGCCTAGGCAGCCTATAGTTTAGGCACCAAATGTCCGATTTCAGACTATTTAGGTTGTTGCATACCCTTGGCAGAACGTGATGTACAAAATCCTAAATGGTCCGAAAATAGAAAAATTATGTTTAATAAAATACGTATATTTCCCCGTTTCTTTTCGCCTTCTCGCCATTAAAGCTCCGTAGAGAAACATGTTGCATTCGCAGGCTAAATGGTGGATACTTTATGTATGAGCAGGTCCACGGGGGACACGACCGCCGGGAATGCACATCAAGCTTAGCGCATGGGCGCTAGATCTGCACTATCGGTCTAAGTAATCTATGGATTCATAACGCTGAACGCATTGAGGTTAGAGTTCACTTGCTATATTATTTCAGATTGTAGGACGAAATGTGTTACATTTAATATTTTTCACTGAACGGTCATATTTTTACAAAACATGCTAACTTACCTTACTAAAATGGCTTCCCGTTTTTTTTCTCGCGGAATGTTTGGTACGACGTGTTAAATGTTCCGCAAGAAACACTCGCCTGATCGGTTGTTGTTCTGCTTGTGGGACGATATTCCACGTGGGATATCAAAACACCGCCAATTTTGGCGCAGCTAAATGTTTTATGGTCATATTCGGGGTTGACACTTTTAAAAACCAGGTGGAAACGAATACATTTGTCGCTAGTAGATTTTAGGGTGTCTACATAAATTCAACTTTATTTTTGAAAATACGAAAGATGACATTATCACATGCAAGTCTTAGTTAAATTGGCTACAATTTATAGGTACAGTGTATGTTCAGTAGACTTTCTTTCAAAATAAATCCGTGTGCACGAGGGCCCATCAGAGACAGTATGGGATGAGCTTTAGCGGCAATTGCCAGATTTTTTTTTCTTCCATTGCACCGCCACCCCGTTTCTTGCTTGACTGCAGAGTTCTTTGTAGTCTCTAGCTCTAGCTACTGGTCACCAGTGTAGCTTGGTCCGCAGACGTAAGAAGATCCATGTTGTTGTAGGAGCGGGAAAAACATGGCGACGAACATCTACGAAGCTAGCTAGCACATTGAGGACGCAAAACATTGTCTGAGGCGCCCCTTTTCTTTGTATGAACGTGTAAGTAGGCTATTCAATATATTTCGTTAACGTTTTGGTAAATTATGCCACGTTTTGTAACGTTAACTATATGCATGCTAAACAATTTCAGATTTCTATGGTGGATCAACTAGAGAGGGGTTCAGATTCCACGCCCCTTGTTAATTCTTCGACAAGACCTAACGTTAGGGCTGGGACGAAAATGTTGCCAATTTAATTGAGTGGCCAAACAGTTAGTCGGATCATCTTAATTTTGGTCACAAGTTTGATTCTAATAACAAATGCAGCAAGTGATTTTTGATCAATCTCTGCAGTGAGTTATCGGAGTTTGCAGTATGTTGTTTTCCAGCCAGCCGCTAATGGTCGCTATTTACTTAACGGATACACTTTTGTCTGGAGGACTGTTAAGGCCAGTGTACATATTTTCCAGGACGTTGAAAAATACGTATTTTCCTAATGTTGATATCAGGCTCATTTTTGGGTTGACTGTAAATTGAAAGGGCGTAATTTATAGACGTCTATGTTTGGGTCAAATTAAGGCTGGTCCAGGCCGCTAAAAAATCTGAACCAAACATCGATGTCTATGTATGATTGGTTCAGATTTGGACCGGACCAAAAACGAATGCCTGTGGATGTGGAAATCAAGGTGACCGGACTATACCAAAAAAAGACGTCGGCCCGTGCTTACTGGGGTGTAGCCTACCATATCAGCCCACAATAGAACTGTATGAATACCCATCCATGTGGTAGGACCACCATTTGTAAAACAGGCTGTTGCATTGGCTTTATTAGTCCAGATTCCTGTGACATATCAGTTTGGCTATTTAAGCTCTGAATATCAACTGATATCTTTATCAGGAATTATCTTGACTCTAGTTACAACATGTTTACACAGCAGGAAGTGCAGAATGATTTAATTTTTTGCTATGACAACTTGTCAAAAATTCCGGAAAGCAGTTGTGATTGTCCATTCCATATTGTCCATTTTACTTTGACCTGGCCTGCTTTTAGGATACATTTTTTAGGATAGTTTGTTACATTTTTTTTTTTTAAATTTATTTCACCTTTATTTAACCAGGTAGGCTAGTTGAGAACAAGTTCTCATTTGCAACTGCGACCTGGCCCAGATAAAGCATAGCAGTGTGAACAGACAACACAGAGTTACACATGGAGTAAACAATTAACAAGTCAATAACACAGTAGAAAAAAAGGGGAGTCTATATACATGACAAGACATTTGTTTTTGTTGGATTGGGCACCATTTTAGGTTAGGCTGTTTGGTCAGAGAAACCTGCATGGTTTAAAAAGTGCCCATTAGGGATGCACAATATATCGGTGAACATATCGGAATCAGACGATATTAGCTAAAAATGCCAACATCGGTATCGGCCCGATGTCTAGTTTAACGCTGATGTGATAAACCAATGTCAAAGCTGACGTGCATACCTATACAACGTAGGTAAGTGACACCATGTACAATTTTGCGGTTCACCTGCAACACAGAATTCCCTACCTAGCCCACAATGTCTGCTGTGTGGATCAAGCAGTCAACAAGTCGAGCAGTCATTTGAAATAGTAACAATATTTCAGCGAGACAACTCAAAGCCGAAATCCATTAACGCCAAGATAATGGAATTCATTGCCCTTGACAATCAACCGTTCTCTGTCGTGGGTGATGTTGGCTTTCGCGACTGGTTGAGCACCGATACACACTAATGTTACCAAGTGCGATATTGTTCAGATGTTGCCCAACCGGAGTTACACAGTAATAGCGCCACTGCTATTAGCTTCATGGCATACTATGGAACGCCATTTGGATCTTTGCGTGTCAAATAACACTATTTGACATGTCAAATAACACAGCTCTATTATAGAATGTTGTGTGTTCTGTATTTGCACTTGCAAGGCAGGCGCCACCACTACTATCAGTAGCACTGTGAAGCTACTGTGAAGCTCTATCTGACTATTAGGCACAATAGTGGAATTTGCGGTTGACTTCAAAATAAAAGTACCTATTTGAAAGTGATGCAGAAGGTTACAATTGGTGGAATCATGCCATATTTAGACTAGATCATGTTAAACAAGGTTGGAATGTGAAGCTATGAAATCGGGTACCAGTCTACTCAGTGACACCCACAGAACACAACTGAAGAGTTTACACAAATATTAGCATTGTAGCTCTTATTGCTGGACTATTGTGTGTATTGACATTCATATTGCACTGTAAAGCTTTACCTAAGGATTGGGCATTCATTTTTAAAATTAATTTTTTACCTTTATTTAACTAGGCAAGTCAGTTAAGAACAAATTCTTATTTTCAATGACTGCCTAGGAACAGTGGGTTAACTGCCTGGTCAGGGGCAGAACGACAGATTTGTAACTTCTCGGCTCGGGGGTTTGAACTTGCAACCTTCCGATTTCACACAATCACAATACCCAATATATTTTTTCAGAACATCCTGCTCGGAGTTAACATCCACGCAGTATTGTTTATCTCTTGAATACTGTTCAATACACATAGGTTGACAATAAATGTGTCTCAATTCAGTTGTTTGAGTCCCGCAATAAGAGCTACAATGCTAATGTTTTCTGGGTGTCACTGAGTAGACTGAAACACCATGTAATTGATCCACAATCCATATGTAAGGCTGTACAGTGAAATACGTATGCCCCCAATGCAATTCTAAAGTATAATACATCCAGTGTGATTAAAAGATTTGTCAAATTAACAAATAGTCTTTTGTTGATTCTATATAACATTCCAACCTCATTTAGCGTGATCTATTAAATTAAGGCATAGTTCTACTATTTGTATGCATTTGCATCACTGTCAATGGCATGCTTTTATTTTGAAGGCAAACCACAAAGTCCACTATTGTAACTCATCCTTATTGTGGCTAGCTTCACATAGATGGTTCCGACTGCCATTAATATAATTAAAACTGTCTTATAAATTAGTGTTATTTTAGATGATGACACTTAGCTATATAGTTAGCTAGCGAACTATAGCTACTGAAACAGATTGTTTTGCTATGTTTTTGGGGAGAACATTGTTTGGATCCATGAGATAGCTAGCTTTTTTTATGACCAGCACTGTAGGTGCGCGAGACAACTTTACCAGCATCATAGCATACGTATCGATGAATCGTTGTGACATATGAAATACGAGTGCTAGTATAATAACTACTTTTAAAATTAATGAACGCATTTAAGTATTATGTTATGTGCAGTCCTATTCAGGTCCTGTTTTGTCAACAAGCTTATTTGACACGTCAAATAGTGTTATTTGGTATATTTTTTGACATGCAAAGACCCAAACAGCGTTCCATAGAAATCCTGGTTGAGAATGGAACGTCTGAACAAATGAACAACGAAACAACATAGCAAGTAAGTGAAAGAAACAGGTTTTGATTGTTTTACTGGTAATGGGGACATACGTAAAATGCCAACAAAATAACTTTTTGGTCAGTGTGGTGTTTGTGTGTGTAACCTTTTATTTAACTAGGCAAGTAGGTTAAGAACAAATTCTTATTTACAATGATGGCCTACCCCGGCCAAATCCAAACGACACTGGGCCAATTGTGCGCCGCCCTATGGGACTCCCAATCACGGCTGGATGTGATACAGCTTGGATTCGAACCAGGGACTATAGTGACACCTCTTAGACTGCTGCGTGTGTGTTAACTGTTTAACTGTACTAGAATGTTTAAAAGGCCGCTAACATTTTAAACATCGGTTAGCGGTTTTTCTGGCAAGGAACATTTCAGATATCGTTATCGGCCAAAAATGTCATATCGGTGCATCACTAGTGTCCATCTCATTACATTGTCATCCATTTTATCTCCAGCCTGTAGGCTACAGAAAAAGGCCACACACTCTTTGTACCATATCCTATATCTGATACATGATTTATTTGATTGAACATTGGTGGAGCGCCTCAGCGATGCATCTCTCCAACAGCACCCTGTAGAGGCGCGCTGGGAATGGACAAGCAAAATATGTTTTTCCACATCCCTAATGTCTCCGATTTATGAAATGGATGGTTGGGTAAAAATAGTTTACTGCAAACATGGTTACATTTAAAGATATTGTGGCACACCCATTAAAAACCTCTTAGGGAGAGGCGGGACGCAAATGTCTGAACTGGCCAATTACCAGGGAAAATGCAGAGCGCCAGATTAAAAAAATTCAAACTTTCATTAAATCAAACATGTAAGATACTCAATTAAAGCTACACTCGTTGTGAATCCAGCCAGCATGTCCGATTTTAAAAATGCTTTTCGGCGAAAGCATAAGAAGCTAATATCTGATAGCCTCCACCATCTGCACCAGCAGTGAACAAAGGAGCTAGCATATTTCAACCCTGCAGGCGCTACACAAATGCCCAAATAAAATATAAAACATACATTACCTTTGACAAGCTTCTTTTGTTGGCACTCCAATATGTCCCACAAACATCACAATTGGTCCTTTTGTTCGATTAATTCTGTCCATATATATCCAAAATGTCAATTTGTAAAGCGCGTTTGATCCAGAAGAAAACAGCTTACAAAAAATGCAACGTCACTACAAAAAAATGTCAAAAGTTGCCTATAAACTTTGCCAAAATATTTCAAACTACTTTTGTAATACAACTTTAGGTATTTTTAAACGTTAATAATCAATCAACTTGTAGACGGGTCAATCTGTATTCAATACAGGAAAGAAAACAAACCAGTGCTGCTTTTCACGTCTTGAGCAACTCACAAAAGTGTCCTCAGTTCCTAGTTGGCCTACTTCTTCATTGCACAAAGGAATAACTTCAACCAAATTCCAAAGACTGACATCCCGTGGAAGCGGTAGGAACTGAAAACAAGTTCCTATAAAATATTCCTTGGCAAAGACAATTCAGGGAACAGAGGGGATAATTCTGAACGGTTAGTCCTCAGGGTTTTGCCTGCTACATAAGTTCTCTTATACTCACAGACATGATTCAAACAGTTTTAGAAACTTCAGAGTGTTTTCTATCCAAATCTATGAATAATATACATATCTTATATTCTTGGCATGAGTAGCAGGAAGTTGAAATTGGGCGCGCTATTTATCCAAAAGTGAAAATTCTGTCCCCTAGCCACAAGAGGTTAACAATGCTAACCATACTTGTTCCTCCACACTTTCTCCCTCACCTCAAACTTTCCAAATGCCAGTTGTTTTTCAGTTACAGCTCATGAAGTTCGTTCAGGGGACGCGCTGCTGTAAGTTAACTGGCAAGCTGCCTTTCCAGAGCGCATGCTAATGCTGTAAGCAAGTTGGTTGTCTCATCTCTCTTCAGTCGCGTGCTGCATTCTGTTGTTATGTGAAGGATTGGAGCCTTGATACAGTCAGTATTGCGCCAACGCCCCCACCACCTATTTTGGATTCAA
Source organism: Oncorhynchus keta (assembly GCF_023373465.1). Taxonomy (NCBI): domain Eukaryota; kingdom Metazoa; phylum Chordata; class Actinopteri; order Salmoniformes; family Salmonidae; genus Oncorhynchus; species Oncorhynchus keta. The sequence goes on along the minus strand of NC_068445.1, from coordinate 10,663,569 downwards.
AACAGCAAATTTCGCCATAAGGTGACTAGTTTGCATGCCTGTCAGACGTCCGTTGACGCGCGCAAGACGTTTGGATGTTATGGTTGAACAACATGTAGGGGTACATTTATTTCGCTATGCTCGTGCACGCAACCCGGACGGTGTGTTGTTCATGTAACAGTATGTATTTTTTGTCAGGGACGCTCATACAGCACGGAATAAGAGCACCTTTGACTTGGAAAGTTGTCTATTAATCAGCTACCAAAAAGTAAAGCTTACATTCATAAATATTCATAGTTTAATATGTCTTCCTATTGTATCTCTGTGTTTACAGGTATACATTAAAACATCCAAATGCTGTTTGTTTATGTATGTAGGGCAGGCAACTGACTACTTTTATTCCACATTTTTTGCTACAGTATATCAGACCTTCCACTATTGGATTACATGAGCTTATGCAGCCCATCCCCTTTCCAGCTTGGCATTATTCTGCATGTTGAGTTTAAGAATCTTGCTAGCTGGATCGATTTCTCCTTTAGCTAGCCAGAGAAATGTTGAGCAACATTAGCCAACTTGTCTGATCAAATTATTGAGTTTTTGAAAATTAGCATGCTATTAAAGGCCGACAGCTAACACTACAACATCAGATGAGCTAACATTAGTAACCTAACCAATTCACGATAGTGTTAGCTGGTATATGACTCCTTGCCGTTCCTCAAGTTATAACGCTTTGGTTGCTTACTGGACCCTGGCAATGTTAACTAGTTAACTAGCAAACCACTATCTGTTAACTAATGTTTTCCCTTTACAGTATGTGGTTAATTTTCAGAATGAGAGAATTAAGTGAAAATGAGGTGTCGCTTGTTTAACACGTGTAGCTGGAGCTGGGCCTGGCTTAAGCTGGATGCCACTATAGAGGTGAAAGGAACACAACACGCGTTCCCTCTTTCTCGCTGGATAAAAAGGGGTATGCCAGGTGTACTCTGCCTGAAAGAGATCAATTATGCCAACAAACGGTATCGTGCTCTGCTGGCACATTGTAGAACAGATGTCCACAGGCAGAAAGTGTATCATGTAATAATGTGCAGTGTAGCCCAAATATATTGATTTTGTTGTTGAATTTGACAGAAACACTTGTGAGGGGGGATTATAAAGTGTTTTACTCAGTGAATGTTATTTTTGCACACATGTAGCCTTGTGCACTTGATCAATGCCTACTATAATGGCCACTATAATAGAGCAAAAATAGAATGCCTATTTGTTTCTTTCTATTTTAAGTGCAATACTTAGATGTGTGTGTTCACAAGCGTTCTATTGTAAAGGCTGTCATGGCTAACTGCAATATTAGTGTAATGTTTTTTCTCAAGAGTGTCATTTGCAGTAAAGTCTAGGCAACGAGTAACATTGGATTGCTTTCTTTACATTTTTTAGCTGTTAGGTTCACATTAGCCACTTTATTTTACACACGCAGACTGATCATGTAGATCATATTCTTTGTTGTGTAATTAGTTAACCTGCATTTCCCCCTAGCAGGGATTTCTTTTGCGTGTTTCGACAACAACAAAAAAGTGTCACGTTTTTAGGCTCTCACCAGTTGGCATCCCTGGCCTGCGTAGCTGCCGGGTGCTAAAATAAAACTTGGCTCTATTTTAGATGCTTGAAGCACTGCAAGTCCCGCCTCTCCCATCTCCTCATTGGTTTTTAGAAGCATATACCCACGGGGGCGATTGAGAGATGAACGAGGTCCACACTCCAGTCCAGTTGGTTGCAGTAATGCACCTTAAAGTTCATTGCCAACCACCATATAAAATCCAGAGGAAAAAGACTGAAGGAAGAGAGATTACTAGAAAGCAACAAGGTTTCTCCCTTTTAATTTGTGGATTAATTGTAGAAAACACACGATTTTGTGTGACTCAAAATGGGTCGGTATTCTACAAAGATCCAGAAAAAAATAGGACCTTGTACATTAAGTAAAATAACACCCCAATGTTTATATTCCAGGACAAATTAGCTAGCAACAGCAAGCTAGCTAGCTAAATGTCCATGAATGAATGTTACATATGTGTTTCGACTTGTCCCCAAATGTATATAGTTGGTTCAGAATTCATTTTGATATTTCAACCTGCGTATCCTGATCGGGTCTGATCGGGATAGACAAACTCAACATGCTCACGATGGCATGTTTTTTTTTTTTAAACGATGAGTTTATTTTAACCAGCTCGATGGAAAACAAGTGGGCTCAGGCTTTGGAATTCAATTTTTTGGGGGGTCCAAGGTTCCTTGAAGGATTTTGTATTTTTAGGCCCTACTCTTGTGATTATGTCCGGGGCCACCACAGATTCTCTCTGGGTTCACCACAGATTTTGCCTCAAATCCAATATGGCTGCCATTTTAAGGTTACAGTGCTTATGCCCATTCTGAATCCAAAATGTCCAACATGACGATTACACCTGCCTATAAGTTTCCCTTGTTTATTTTGTTATTAGTCACCACCATGCCTCTGTTGTGCTTGAATAGCTGAAGCTAAATAGGTTTTCAATGTGTGTTCATGTTTAAATCTCATTCAACCACTCTCCGAGGGTGTCTCAGGGTGCGTAAAGCCTCGCCAATTCCCCAGCATCCGGGTGTTCCGGTTTTCAGGGGACATGGAAAGAGAGCCTGTGACACAACTTCCGCTTTGGATGTTAACAAGGTGACACTCCATCTTAACAACTCCTCCACATTTACTGGATTGGTTGAACAGTGCAGAAGAGAACCCCCCTTCTCGTCAAGACCAGTATGTAAGGGATCTAGTTTCAGGTGTTTCTTTTACTCCTGCTACGTTAGGTTGAGGTGTGTATAATACATGTGTGAAGTACTGTAGGACAAATATACTAAACCAAAATATAATCGCAACAGTTTAAGATTTTACTGAGTACAGTTCATATAAGGAAATCAGTCAATTGAAATTAATTCACTAATCTATGGATTTCACGTGACTGAGAATACAGATACCACAGATACCTTAGGATCTTGTCACGGTATCTCTTTGCATTCAAATTGCCATCGATAAAATGCAATTGTGTTTGTTGTCTGTAGCTTATGCCTACCCATACCATAACCCCACTGCCACCATGGGGCACTCTGTTCACAATGTTGACATCAGCAAACCGCTCGCCCACACGACTCCATACACGTGGTCTGCGGTTGTCAGGCCGACTGGACGTACTGCCAAATTCTCTAAAACAATGTTGGAGGCAGGTAATGGTAGAGAAATTAAATGTCATTTTCTGGCAACAGCTCTGGCGAACATTCCTGAATGCCAATTGCACTCTCCCTCAACTTGAGACATCTAAGCCTTCCGAGTGGCACAGTGGTCTAAGGCACTGCATCGCAGTGCTGAGGCGCCACTATGTCTCTTGTTCGGTCCCAGGCTGTGGCACTGCTGGCCGTGACCAGGAGCCCCATGGGGCGGCGTACAATTGGCCCAGCGTCATCCGTGTTAGGGGAGGCTTAGATGTCTCTTGCTTAAAATCATACCCACCCACTGGGGAGCCAGGCCCAGCCAATCAGAATTTGTTTTTCTCCACAAAAGGGCTTTATTACATAAACACTCCTTCAACTTGTGACATCTGTGGCATTGTCAAATCACCTGTGTAATGATCATGCTGCTTAATCAGCTTCTTGATATGCCACACCGGTCAGGTGGATAGATTATCTTGGCAAAGGAAAAATGCTCCATAACAGGGATGTAAACAAATTTGTGCACAACATTTGAGAGAAATACGCTTTCTGCGTATGGAAAATTCCTGGGATATTTTAATTCCGCTTATGAAACATGGGACCAACACTTTACATGCTTTATATTTTGGTTCAGTATAATATTTGTACTTGTACTTTATATTTTAGTTAAACTGTTTATACACACTTATTTAAAATACTGGATTCTTGACATGGCTCACTTGTATCTACAGTGCCTTGCGAAAGTATTCGGCCCCCTTTAACTTTGCGACCTTTTGCCACATTTCAGGCTTCAAACATAAAGATATAAAACTGTATTTTTTTTGTGAAGAATCAACAAGTGGGACACAATCATGAAGTGGAACAACATTTATTTGATATTTCAAACTTTTTTAACAAATCAAAAACTGAAAAATTGGGCGTGCAAAATCATTCAGCCCCCTTAAGTTAATACTTTGTAGCGCCACCTTTTGCTGCGATTACAGCTGTAAGTCGCTTGGGGTATGTCTATCAGTTTTGCATATCGAGAGGCTGACATTTTTTCCCATTCCTCCTTGCAAAACAGCTCGAGCTCAGTGAGGTTGGATGGAGAGCATTTGTGAACAGCAGTTTTCAGTTCTTTCCACAGATTCTCGATTGGATTCAGGTCTGGACTTTGACTTGGCCATTCTAACACCTGGATATGTTTATTTTTGAACCATTCCATTGTAGATTTTGCTTTATGTTTTGGATCATTGTCTTGTTGGAAGACAAATCTCTGTCCCAGTCTCAGGTCTTTTGCAGACTCCATCAGGTTTTCTTCCAGAATGGTCCTGTATTTGGATCCATCCATCTTCCCATCAATTTTAACCATCTTCCCTGTCCCTGCTGAAAAAAAGCAGGCCCAAACCATGATACTGCCACCACCATGTTTGACAGTGGGGATGGTGTGTTCAGGGTGATGAGCTGTGTTGCTTTTACACCAAACATAACGTTTTGCACTGTTGCCAAAAAGTTCAATTTTGATTTCATCTTACCAGAGCACCTTCTTCCACATGTTTGGTGTGTCTCCCAGGTGGCTTGTGGCAAACTTTAAACAACACTTTTTATGGATATCTTTAAGAAATGGCTTTCTTCTTGCCACTCTTCCATAAAGGCCAGATTTGTGCAATATACGACTGATTGTTGTCCTATGGACAGAGTCTCCCACCTCAGCTGTAGATCTCTGCAGTTCATCTAGAGTGATCATGGGCCTCTTGGCTGCATCTCTGATCAGTCTTCTCCTTGTATGATCTGAAAGTTTAGAGGGATGGCCAGGTCTTGGTAGATTTGCAGTGGTCTGATACTCCTTCCATTTCAATATTATTGCTTGCACAGTGCTCCTTGGGATGTTTAAAGCTTGGGAAATCTTTTTGTATCCAAATCCGGCTTTAAACTTCTTCACAACAGTATCTCGGACCTGCCTGGTGTGTTCCTTGTTCTTCATGATGCTCTCTGCGCTTTTAACGGACCTCTGAGACTATCACAGTGCAGGTGCATTTATACGGAGACTTGATTACACACAGGTGGATTGTATTTATCATCATTAGTCATTTAGGTCAACATTGGATCATTCAGAGATCCTCACTGAACTTCTGGAGAGAGTTTGCTGCACTGAAAGTAAAGGGGCTGAATAATTTTGCACAACCAATTTTTCAGGTTTTGATTTGTTACAAAAGTTTGAAATATCCAATAAATGTTGTTCCACTTCATGATTGTGTCCCACTTGTTGTTAATTCTTCACAAAAAAATACAGTTTTATATCTTTATGTTTGAAGCCTGGAATGTGGCAAAAGGTTGCAAAGTTCAAGGGGGCCGAATACAGAAATTCTTCCCGTTTACATACGTATAGTTTGGAATACTGTTACTGTGCTATTTGGGTTGTTGATTGGATTCTTCCTGGCCTTGTTTTTTGTACTTTGACGTTTTACTGTATTGTTAGGCGCTACTAGCTAGTAACAGAAGCATATCGCTGCACAGCAAGGGACATGATCCAGGAAGTAGGCAGGACTTTTATAGCATATTTAAACTGGTTTACCAACTTTAAAGCTGGAACCCTTAATGCTGAAACTGCTACGTCTGTTTGCGATATTACAAAGACATTACTGCAAATAATGAACAGTTTTTTTTTTGTCCTTTGGTCATCTTTGTATGCGTGATAGAACAGCATAATGTGTACTGCAAAAAAAAAATGACCACCTTGCGCAACACTCCATACCTCTGCTTCACCAACGAAACAATAGGTGGGGATACAGACAGTGGTGCTGTTTCCCTTACTGCGGATTCCATACTCACAAACTTTTGTACAGACCCATTGTTTAGACCTTTGGTCTAAAATGGCTAGCTAGGTAAACCTGGCAAAATTATCCATTATGTTAAGCAACCATCCAATCACATTTGTTAAACAGGTCAACTTGTCCACCAGAGGGAGATTCTAAAACCTTCAAGGTTTACTTCCTTGCTCTAACAAGTGGAGTGCCGACATTGCGTAATGCAGGTGACCTTACACAAAATCCAAAGGGCACGTTTTCACATATGACCAAATTCCATGTTTTTGCTTACCGTTTCACTTGCATCCATGTGCTTTTAAGAAAATAAAAAAAACATGGATTATACATTTATATTTGTAGTTACACTGGGGGGGGTTGACAATGATGGTCTTGTGGCTATTTTTACCCCTGCTACTGGCACTGACTGGTGGTGCAGTCCACAAAGTAAGCTTTAAAGGGATAAAACTGCTAGATTCTGGTGTTTAATTTACCCAGAGTCCGATGAACTCATGGATACCATTTTAAGACTCAACTACCCCTGCACACAGACTCGGTACCGGTGCCCCCAGTATATAGCCTCGTTATTCTTATTGTGTTACTCTTTATTTTAGCCTACTTGGTAAGTATTTTCTTCTTCTTAATCTGCACTGTTGGTTAAGGGCTTGTAAGGAAGCATTTCACAATAAAGTCTACATTTGTTGTATTTGGCGCATGTGGCAAATAAAGTTTGATTAGAGTAAAGGGCCTGAATACTTATGTAAATTTGAAAACATTTTAAATAACCTGTTTTTGCTTTGTCATGATTGGGTCTTCTGTGTAGCTTGATGAGTGGAATTTTTTTACATTTTATCCTGTACATGAGATTATTTTTATTTGTCAAACAGCAGCCAAGCATCTTATCATCATGTCACCAGAATAAGACCCTCACTATTAATTGGAAAGGAGCATCAAGCTCATAGTGCACTTTCATCTAAATGTATTTAATCTGTATCCTAATAAACTGCATGCTTTCCCGAGTCGCATAACATTTGCGCATAAAGGCGTTTTCACCACCATTTCTCGCGTAATTAATTTAAACATTTTGGGATGGGAACCTGGTTACTGTCATTAAATTATTATGTTGCCCAACAGGTTTCTCTCCTGTTTGTCAGTGAATTTCTGGGATCAAGAATCTCACAGAGCCAGGGGAGATGGAGGAAGGTATGACTTGTTCTTATACCATAATACAAGTTGTAAACAGGAGAATGGTGAACTTTATCACCTGATGTTTTTAACTGCTTAGTCGGTCTGGAAATGCTTAGGTGCATGGCACATTTAGTCATTAATATCTGATGATACACATTTTTATTCTGTAGTTGTATATTGTTTTCATTCATTATTAAGATATTTTATACTCCCACAGATTCCGGGCGCCTCAACAAGTCTGACCAAATGACCCAAGGTCAACCAGGCTCTCAACAATCTGTGTCTCCAAGTCAGTCATTCCAGTGTAACCATTGTGTCCTCCTCTTCAAATCAAAGTATTTCCTCCTTGAACACATGAAGAAGGTGCATGGCGTTGATGTGGATCCTTCACAAAATGAAGGGAGTTCTACTCCCTCAGAGAGTTCCACGCCACCTCACAGTAGCACACGCTACAACAGTTCAAAAAAGTTTTTCTCTTGCCGGCATTGTGTGTTTACGTCTTCCAGTTGGACAGTTATTATCAAACATGAAAAAACATATCACAAGATGCCGGTAAGGGGTCCTGGTAAGGGCGGGACCTTGAAAACACAGAAACGGTATTTGAGGGGCAAGATTCTCAATGCCAAAGTGTCACTGCCAGGTAAGAAGAATCACAAAAATGTGTCAGCACTCAAACGCAAAAAAGGGGACGTGGGGAGAGTGAATTCCAAGTCTACCTTGAAAACCATAAACATTCCTAGCTCTAGCTTATTGTTGAAGAACCTGCGAACTCAAGTGGGATCCTCAGGAAATTGTTCTAAATTCAGAGTCGTACCTGGAAGTTCAGCGCATGAGTCATCTTTAAATTCCTTGCCAATGAAGATGTCCACCCTCCCAAGGCCATCAGGTGCGTGTGATGTGACTGTCATGTCAGATGCGCCTTTCCATAGCTATGACCAAGACAATGGTAAAGGTGTTTCTAAAGTAACTGACGAGAGATTTCATTCAGAAAGTGAACAGATGGGCTCTCACTGCTGCTCGCTCTGCAACTTCTCTGCGACTTGGTTGGAAGATCTTCACACTCACCAGCGAAGTAAGCACAGTTACCTTTTTTACAGCATGGGGTCAAGTCTGCTGGACAAAACGGTGACAGAACAGCGGAATCTCAAACCTGAAACGTATAATGGAATGTCACTGACAGAGCCATTAGCTAAAACCACCAAGAAGAGAACGCATGATGACACTCCTTTAAGTCCTGCCAAGAAAAATATCAAAACAAGCCCCGAAAGTACAGTCATCCAAAGTAAGCTATCAGGGGGCACTGCTTTCACCTTTGAGGTTAGCGAGGATGAAGAGGAGGGAAATGCCTGGAGAACTGAACTAGATGCCTCAGGAAATGAAATGGAAGATCAGTTGGCAAATGGGGAAAGCAGGGACAACCCAAAAAATCTTTATCATTGCAAACACTGTGACTACAGTCACAAGTCATCTCGCAGTGTGAGCACCCATTACCAGAGAATGCACCCTTACATCAGGTATGACTTTCAGTACATCATGAATCCAGATGATTGGACTGCCACCTTCCGTTGCTTGGAGTGTCCGGTTGATTTTGCCGCCCCTGATGACCTTAAGCAGCACTATAGGGATCATCACCCAGAAGCCCCAAATGTGTTCATGATGCGATCAGATCAGCTTGATTTGGTGTATAAGTGCTTTGCCTGCCCATTCACCATTTCTAATGGCAAGTACTTGAAACCCCATTACAAAAACAAGCATCCAAAACTGAAAATGAGCAATCCCTTAATGTACTGCAGTTTTACTACCAAGCCCACTGAACATAAACCCTCTACATCACAACATTTAGGGCAAACCTCCAGCCTAAAGAATGCAGAGGTTGTCTCTCCTGAGAGGTCTCCGACCCCACATGAAGAAACTGTTAATATCACCCATACACCCTCATTAGCATGTTCTGCTTCCATGGGAGTGGATGTGGAACTGTACCACTGCAAACATTGTGTATTCAGCAATAAGTCAGTGGTTGTCATGCTTGTCCACTACCAAAAAAGCCACCCGAAGGCAGGATTGACAATTGACAGCATAAAACAAGCTTCTCTTGCCACTTCCAGGAAACCTAAGGACGAAACACAGGTGTCTCCTGAAAATATGGTTTTGGAGCCATTTAAACTCCTAGAAGTTAAGTCCCCCAACATTTCCCTCTCCAGACCAGATGTTGCACAGGAAGATGCAGAGAACATGTTTTTCTGCCAGCATTGCAACTATGACAACCTCACAGTGAGGGGGGTGTTGAATCACCAAAGGTCAAAACACCGTGATCTAAAGGCTTCTGTTGAGCAGATACACCTCTATACTGCTGAGGTTCGTAGTCAATGTAAAAAATCACAGGGCATCGTAATAGTCTCAAGTAGCACTCCCCTCCAAAATGATGTTACACAGGAAGACGTTTTAAAGCCATTCAAACTTCCAGAAGTTAAGTCTCCAAACACATCCTCTCCCATATCCAGTGTTTCACAGGCAGATGTTGAGAGTCCATATTTCTGCCAGTTTTGTGACTATTGCAACCCCACAGTGAGAGGCATTATGAATCATCAGAAGTTAAGACACAGTACTCGTAAGTCAACTGCTGAAAGTATAATCAAACATACTGCTATGATTCGTAGCAGCCCCAATGTGAGAGGGGTTTTGAATCATCAGATGTCGTCTCATAGTCATCTCAAGGTGACTGCTGATAATGTCGTCAAACATACTGCTGAGGTTCATGGTCAATGTGAAAAGCCTCAGTTTACTGGATATGACTCATCTAATTCCTCTTTAAAATCCACTGTTGAGAATGAGGTAGCTGACTTGTTTTTTTGCCAGTACTGCAACTATGGCAACCCAAGTGTTGCAGGGGTTTTGAATCATCAAAAATTAAGACATCGCCGTCTTCAGATATCCACTAATCAGATTATTCAATATACATCTGAGCTTCTTAGTCAAAAATCTACATCTCAGTCTGCTGGATTTGGGGCCCCTAACTCCTCTCTCCTCAGATCTGATGTCGGGAATGAGGCAGGTAACTTGTTTTTCTGTCAGTTTTGCAACTATGGAGATCCCTCAATGAGCGGGATTTTTAATCATCAGAAGAGAAGACACGGTCAACTCAAAACAACTCCTGATGACATCTTCAGGCATACTACTGAGGTTCGAGGGCAAATGAAAACATCAGAAGAGTCTAAAAGAGTCAACTCAATGAACTCTTCTCACATCTTACCTCTTCCTCTTGTGACAGAAGAGGCTGTGTTATTCTGTCAGCTTTGCAACTACAGCAATCCAACCATGAGTGGGGTTATGGATCATCAAAGGAAAAGACACCCTGATCTTAAGGCAACTCATAAACAAATCCTTGAATATACTGCTGCTATGATTTTGGCTCAATCTGGCAAATCACCTCACTCATCATTCTTACCATCTGAGATTTTCCAAGAAGAATTAGAGAAGTTCTTCTGCCAGTATTGTGACTATAGCAATTCTACAGTAAGGGGGATTTTGAATCATCAAAATAAAATGCATGGTGATCTCGAAACAAACGCTGCGCAGATCTTAAGGCATACAGTTGTGGTTCAAGGGCAAACCAAACAATCTCAGTCAAAAGCAGTCCACTCACCCAACTCTCCTCACATCTTGTCTCGTCCTCTTTTGAAGGACGAGGTTGCAGACATGTTTTTCTGTCAGCTTTGCAACTATAGCAATCCAACAGTGATAGGGGTTTTGAATCATCAAAGGAAAAGACACCTTGATATGAAACTAACTGCTAAGCAAATCCTTGAACATACTGCTACGGTTATGGGCAAATCGCAGCCAGTACAAGAAGACACACTTAACTCATCCCAAGAAGAAGAGGGGAAGTTGTTTTACTGCCAGCATTGTGACTATGACAATGCCACAGTCAGGGGTGTTTTGAATCATCAGAAATTAAGACATAGTGATCTGCCGGCTACTGCGGATCAAGTTGTCCGGTATACTACCATTGTTCGCACCCCCCCCAAGAAATTAATAACCCAACAACCTAAAAAGTCCCCCGTGAAAGCTTCACAATCTCGCACGCAGAAAGCTGCACCACTCAGGTCCTTAAAATGCCGCAAATGCTCTTATATAACTCCCCATATATATCTTTTGAAAAGGCATCTGAGGAATAACCACCAAGAGAAAGCACCAATCACAACGATTATGCGTTGGGCTTACCAAGATGGCCATTTACAAGCAGGTTATCATTGTGAGTGGTGTGTTTGTTCACACACTGAAGCGAAGGGACTCCTCCGGCACTACCGGCAACGTCATCCAGATAAAAATACTGGACTTGAGTCCATCATCCTGAGGTTACATGTTGGCCCTAAGACTTCTCTATCTAAAACAATTAAGCCTAACACAGAGTGCAATGTTAAACATGAAAATATTACCCTCAGGTTTGGGGAAGTTCCGAAGACCTCTCCATCTTTTCAGTCCGGAGAAGGTGACACAAAAGTCTATCCATGCCGAGCATGTTCCTTTAAGGCTACTTCAATGGGGGGTATCGGCAGCCACTACCGTGTAGTTCATCCATGGTCTGTCAAGGAAGATGGATCTGTGTTAGATGTCATTAGTAGTAGGCAGACCCAAGAGCCAGGGGTCCATGAAGAGCCAGGGGTCCATGAAGAGCAAGCTGTTCATGAAACCTCGAGGTCAAGCGAGACACATATGTGCCCTGTCTGTTCCGGAGAGTTCAACACCCTCCATGGTATGGTTACTCATTGTGGAAAGAAACATCCAGAATATGATATGAAGGTTCATGAGCAGTCTGATGTTCATGAAACCTCAAATCCAAGCCAGCGATGGAGTTGCCCTGTCTGTTCCGGAGAGTTCAACACCCTCCATGGTGTGTTAACTCATTGTGGAAAGAAACATCCGGAATATGATCCATCAACTTGTGAAAAGGAACCTAAATCTAGTACAGGTGATGGGACTCTGGTATTCAAGTGTTCAATCTGTCCGTATGTGAACTCTCGCGCTCATGGTGTTCTAACTCACTGCCAGATGAGGCATCCAACCACCAAAGCCAGAACTGAGAGACTTGAACAAGAAATTGTACACTTCAGTGACCCAGATGAATGTGTGAAAGTCCGATCGGGTAAGAGGATAGGATTGGCAGGCTTCCAGTGCAATATGTGTCCAGTCATCCATGCAAAATTCAAGAAGTTGAAAGCTCACTATGAGATGGAGCACAAACTATCTGCCCCCAATATGTTCAAACCGGCCTTGAAAAAATCCGCTGCCATTAAAAAACATCTTCTCTCCAAATATAGAGGCTCCCAGACCTCAATTGCCCAAGCTGCCATTTTAAAAAATAGGAAATCCATCATAGTCAAATGCCACCTTTGCAAGTACTTTTGCACCACTAAAAAGGGTCTTGCCCGCCATCTTCGCATTAACCACAGTACAGTGGCTCCAATTGAGGACAAAGAGTTTTCCTACAAGTGTGCACTGTGCTCGTATACGACTTTGATTTGTAAGTACCTTGCAGCCCACTATAGGAGGCAACATGACAATGCCGCTTTCAACAACCACTTTGTTCCAGCATTCAGAGCTCACCGCATTCCTCCAACCTCACCACACCATAAGGCTTCTTTGAGTCCGGAAACCAAATCACCTGGTGAGAAGAGAAACTGTTCTCTCTGTTTTTTCCAATGTCTTAGTGAAAAAGGCATGGTCTCCCATTATGTGATTTGCCATCCAGGAGTCTCTAACAGCATGCACAAATCTAGCGAACACCGACCGATTAACACACTGCACTCTCCCCCAAAGCCCAGAAATCGCCACAGGCAGCAGAAACCTGTCTGCAAGTTATTTGATCCAGAATGTGAGAAAGGCAGTGCATTGCGTCCAGTTGAATGCAAGAAATGTGTGAAATTATTCTTCAATTCAAATCTCCTGCTAAGTATCCACTACACCAATTTCCACAACGAAGATTTCAAACGGGACTTCACTATACTTTCAAAGACTTCAGAGATTGGCACGGAGTTCTACAGATGTGGATACTGTAACCTCCAAATCCAGGGCAGTGTGGACCTCGGCTCCCATCTCGACCAGCATAATGAGGAGTTTCAGACGCTGGAAAATGGACAGAAGAGGAAACAACACCTTAGTGAGCCACCAATAAAGACCAAGTCTGTTAAGGTAAGTGGCACATAATGCAGTAAACTGCAAACCTACGGGCTTGTGATTGTTTGACAGATGGTAGTACTGTACAACATTGGAAAAATACATCTGTGTTTTCCCATATGTGATTCTCAACCGTAATCATTTATTTGTCTTTCAGCATGAAAGACAAGAACTGTCCGATGTTCTGACGGCAGTGGAATCGGACAGTCATTGGATTGTGACAAAGGTGGAATCTGTTGCAACAGGGATGGGTCCAATGGGGTCCCCTTCCCCTGTCCCATCGACAACAGAACCAGAGGGGGGGTCAGCAGGAGAGGAGTGCAAGCACTGCGGGCGAACTTTCATGTCTTTGAAAGGTTTACGCTCACATGAGCGGAGCCATGCAGCTACAGCAGCACTCAAACGGCTGGACAACGTACCACATCAACAGAAGCAGATGTAAGAGGAAATATATTGTATATTTACATCAGAGGAGAGTATTGATAGTATGTGATAGAATCAATATTGTGATGTTACCTTTTTAGGTACCACAATACAACATTATTTCTTGCTTCTATATAACCATAAAGATTTGCTTAAACATCCAAATAAATCAATTTGTGAAATGACAGCTTGTCTGCAAATGTCTCCTCAGGTTTGACCGCCATATTAGACATCGCCCCGGGACCATCAAACCCTTCCATTGTGGGCTCTGTCGGTACAGAACTACCATCTTGAGCCTTTTGAAGAACCACCTGCTCAAAGTACATGGTGGTGAGGCAGCCTTACTAATATAGCACACTGTCACTAGCCGGCTACCACCCGGCTACTCATCCCTGCACCTTAGAGACTGCTGCCCTATATACATAGACATAGAATCACTGGCCACTTTAATAATGGAACACTAGTCACATTAATACTGTTTACATACTGCTTTACTCATCTCATATGTATATAATGTATTCTATTCTACTGTATTTAGTCAATGCCACTCCGACATTGCTTGTCCTAATATTTATGTATTTCTTAATTCCATTATTTTACTTTTAGATTTGTGTATTGTTAGATACTACTGCACTGTTGGAGCTAGGAACACAAGCATTTCACTACACCCGCAATAACATCTGCTAAATATGTGTATGTGACCAATAAGATTTGATTTGTCATGTCACCACATTTTAAAAATAAAAAATATATATTTATCTGTTAATTTTGCAGAATTTGATACTGTATAAAATGTCAATTGAAATGGCAAAAGCTGTGGAAAAGATTTTAAAACCGGTTTCCTTTTTTAATCTGTCTTGCTGGAGTAGCTGAGTACCCATCCAAGAACCTTCCTTCCCCCGTGACCGGTTGCCAGGACAGAGAACACACCCTGGAGGCCAATGAAGAGGCCCCTAACCTGCCAGAACCTCAGGAAGGAAATCACATGTCTGACGATTCTGAGGAAACAGACCTCACTGAAAGCAAGTGCTCCCCTTTACATTCATTATTTGAATTTTATTGATTAAACTTCATGATTAAGAACCTTTCCTATAAATTATCAAATGTGTTGTGCAGCATACAGACCATCAATATTTTTGAAAAACGCATAACATTTTACGTATTGACCTCTCAAGTATTTTGTCAATAGCACACCTCCCCTACACCTCCCCTACCCCTACAAGGCATCTGCTGAGTGACTGAATGTAATGTGGTTCTAATATCCAGTGTACTTTCCATTACAGAACCAGTGTACTTGGAGCCCCCAGATGTTCAGCGGCAGCTCAACCACTACAGGCAGGTGGCTCAGGCCTCCAGACATCCAGGCCAACAGGCCACCGCGACCACTCAAGATGCGTTATTCATCTGTGAGTTTTGTATCTACACCTCAACACACATCAAGAGTATGCGCCGGCACTACATAAATCGTCACAATGGGAAAAGGCTGGTGAGGTGCAAGGACTGCTCCTTTTTCACTGGCTTCAGGTAATATATTATTTTCAGTGGTAGAATCTGCTCAAATGCCAATGCTTGACTTTGCTGTGTCATAGTTGGGGCTTTAGTATACACATTCCTGCTATGGATATCTAAGAATATAGAAACTAATTGAAGTGATTGAACAATTAGCACCTGTGACGACAAGGGTTGCTAAATTAACTCCCTCTTTAAATGATCACTTCGTGGTTATAATTGTTTCTAACTATTAAGCCTCAATATGCTGTATTGCCAAATGAGTGTAACACATTTTTCTCTGAATGCTTACATTAGGAAGAATTTGGATATACACATAGAGACGGCACATGCCAGTAGCGCAACAGAAGCTCCTAAGGACCTACGCTGCCCTCTCTGTCTTTACCACACCAAAAACAAAAACTGCATGATCGACCACATCGTCCTCCATCGTGGTAGGTATTTTTGTGGTATTAACACAATAAATTACATTATGACTATACACAATTATGCTTTATACATCCATGACACTCTCTAGACACTTAATATGGCTGTCTACCGTTTATTCTATCGGATACTTATCAGTGTCTTACCCCACTCTATGCTGCTGATCCTGGTTTTTATCACATGTTACAACAGAGGAGCCGGTGGCCCCGATAGAGGTGCGTCGTTCAAGGCTATCGCGATATCTCCAGGGCCTCGTGTTCCGCTGCCACAAGTGCACCTTCACTAGTTCCAGTGACGAGAAGCTGCATCTGCACATGCTCATTAAGCACGATGATATCAAGCCGTACAAATGCAGACTGTGCTACTTTGACTTCACACAGCTGAGCGAGTTGGAGGCACACCTATGCGATAAGCACCAGGTTAGTGTTCTACACTTAGGATCTGAAAGGACTGCATAGGTGTAAGCAATATGATTGTGTATTTTTTTTGTTTAACTAGGCAGGTCAGTTAAGAACAAATTATTGTTTACAATGATGGCCAAACCCGTACGATGCTGGGCTAATTGTGCGCCACCCTATGGGACTCCCAATCACGGCCGGATGTGATACAGCCTGGACTCGAACCAGGGACTGTAGTGACACCTCTTGCACTGAGATGCAGTGCCTTAGACCACTGCGCAACTTTTCCTCTGAAAGACTAGAGGGGATATCTGTTGTACTGCTTACACCTGTACTCCCATCAGAGCTGCACAGTACCTTTGTGATCAGGGATGTTTCTGGATGAGCCTGTGTCTCTACACATGGACAGTGGTTATGTTGACAAATAGCCAATCAAAGGTCACAACTAGTAGTATTCTTACACATTGTTTTATTAATGCTAATTCTGAAATTGTGTTCTATAGTCAACTCTTCTCTGTTGAGTCGTTTGACCTTCTATATCGGATGTAAATGTCTTCTGACTTGTGTTGTTCTTTCTTGTAGGTCGTGAGGAACCATGAGCTGGTGGGACAGGTCCATCTGGAGGAACTGGAGACCAGACTGGACAGAGTCAACCGAGAAAAGGAAAAGAAATGTGACCAGGAATTAGAAAATGAAGAAGACAAAGAAGAAAGAAATAAACATGGTGAGAAACAAGGGCTGGAGGAAGAGGGGGAGAACGCTGACAAGCTAAGAAACAAAGAGAAGGAAGAAACCAACCACAGACATAGTGAGAAGGTGCTGGAGGAGGGAGAGAACATAGAGAAGCTAGGAAAAGAAGAAGAGAAAGACCAGAAAGAAACTAACAGAAGACTTAAAGAAACTCAAGGGCTCAAAGAAGGGGATACCGTTGAGGAAAAAGGGTTGGAGAAAAATGGGGAGAACATTGCCCCCCAAAAATACGAGAACAAAGGGTACGTAGAAGAAAAATCCATGGACTGTGAAGAGAAACATGGGCAACAAGATCAGGTGAACAAAGGTGGAGATAATGAGGTGTCAGAGAACAGTGCCCAAAGCAGTGAATTCCACGAGAGCCATGAATTTAGTTATGAGGAGAACATGGAGGAACAATATGAAGAATGCCATGGGGAGCTCGAGCATGAGGATAAGGAGATGGTAGAGGAACAATTTATGGACTTTGAGGAAGAGAACCGAGAACCTGGAGAGATAGACATAGGAGAACAAAACGACCAATATCATGAGATGCCAGTGCTTAAAAATGAAGCCTGCCACTATCATGAAATGCCAGTGCTTGAAAATGAAGAGGGCAAAGAGGAAACACACAGGAATCCTAGTGAGAAACTGGAACATGAGGAGGAGGTGGTGGTGGTGATGAATGACAGTCTGAAACCTGAGTGCAATACGAAACGGGAGCAAGGGTCTGTAGAGGACGAAATGTCTGAAGAAAACCCCATGAGTGATGATAAGCAAGATCATGAAAATGGCAACACATCTGCACCAAAAGGTATGTACATTTTGACATGATGAAACTATTGACATCCAATTGATCAAACTGTTTCTGGTTCCCTGTCAGGTGTTTAACTCTGCTACTCATTCTATTATCATTCCCATTCTATGCCCACTACCCTGAATATAGATGCCTCCACTGCCCTGAGTATAGATGCCTCCGCTACCCAGAGGATAATTCCATCGACCATAAATGAAAATGCGCTTTCTTGCAAGCTCTGTGGCCGAACTCTCATGAACAGCACTGACCTGGAACGACATGTGATGCGCCATGGCTTGTAACTCAGTGTGTCGGTGCAATTGATAAGGATGTACTGACTTTGAGGGTGTTGCTGCTTAGAAATGCTGATTTTAACAGCAAGGAGATTATGTGAATTTCAATTGAAACGGTTGCATATTGTTTCCACGTGTAACTAGTCTTGACTGAGGAGACACTGCAGCTATTGTTGTAGGATAAAAAGGACAAAAAGTCTTATCCCAGAATGACAGCGGTTCACATTTCCAACTAATTAGTTTTGGTGCTTTCTTAATATTTTCATCCTGTTGTCTTTTAACATTTTTGTAATAAATGACTATCCTAGAAATATTGTTTTATAGATATTTCATTTGTGAAAACACTTCCTTGTTTTAAGGATATTAGCTGTTCCTGAACTGTTCCTGAGGACGAAGCAATGAAAAAAATCCTAGTCTCATCTAGAGAAAGAGGTGGTGTTTTTTTTGTAAATACAATGGGATCTGAAATGATTGACACCCTTGTTAACGATTATCAAAAATCAGTATAAAATTCATTTAAATACTGAGCAATATTGTATGCTAAGAAAAAGGGAAATGTATATTTTAATACAGTACAATTGATCAGAAACAAGTCAATATTTTTTTCTCTCAAAGGTAGGGGTCAAAATTGACCAGTGGAAGCAAAATAGCCCGCCCCATAACAGCAATGATATACCGCCATATTTTACAGTAGGTATGGGGTTATTTTCTGCTCATGTATTCTCATCGGACCAAACAACCGGTTCCAATCTAAATGACAATGCTGTTTAGCAAACTCCGTTTACATTTGTTGGATGACATGAAAATATAGAGTTCTTTGGCCACAAACCCCAGTGGTGGGTTTGGTGTCCAATTAGAATGCATGAGCAGAAAACAACCCTATACCTACTGTAAAATATGGAGGTGGATCTTTGATGTTATTGGGCTGATCCTAAGGCCCATGTTAAGGTCAACAGCATCAAGAACTTTAACCAGTACCAGGATTGCCTCTGCCAATAACCTGGTTGCCTCTGCTAGGAGGCTGAAACTTGGCCACGTGGATCGTCCAGCAAGACGACAACTGCAAGCACACATCAAAATCCACTTTTTGCAATGGCCATCTGTGTCTGGACTTGAACATTGAAACCTATGGTTTGAATTGAATAGGGCAGTCCATAAGCGCAGACAAAGGATATCAAGGATCTGGAAGGATTCTGAAAGGAAGAGTGGTATAAGATCCCTTCCAACTCAAATAAAAACATTTTAGAAAAAGGCACAGTGGCGGTTTTGAAAATGAGTGAATTATTTTTACTCTTACCCTTTTCAGAGAAATAACATTACTTGTTAGCCCAACTGTATGTACAATGGATGGGGGAATGTTGAGGAGAGGGGCAACAGCTGTAAATCTGCATTGACATCACACTCAACCTTTATTTAATACATTTCTTCACACATTCACTCAGTGTTTTTCTCATACAAGTAGCCAGTTTGTATTCAATCAGCCTGGTCTCATAGACTAGACATAACATAGTAAAATACAATCCAGGACACATAAATTAGTATGATATGTTACGTTTGGTATGGTTACATAAGACAGAAGATTACATAATAGCCTTTTGATGCATACAATTACATATTAGTGATCATTGTTGAGTGGTCACTGCAGCATACCATTGCAAATATGTGATTAGAACAGTATCAACAGAACATCTACACATGATGCAACCAACAAGTCTAAATAGCATTGTTTTTAAAGCATCGAAACAATGTTTTGTACAGTCGGAAAATAAAAGGCATTCACAACTTTATTCCTTATTCCTTTCATTGTAAAAGATAAATGCAAACTTCCTCGTCCAAGCATCACACGGAACACATCCACAGCCAAACTCATTCCATAAACCAGTCTAAATAACAGGTTGCGCTGACAACAAAACAAAACAATTTAGTGACCTAACAGCTAGACTTGTTTACAACATACCACATCTCTGGTGAGTACAAGGGAGAAATATAATATTGTTTAAGTTCTTTGTGATGGCAGCCATTTCTGTTTATGTTGGTTCTAAAAATGCCATTCACTATAAAAACGCTAATAAGCAAATGTATGTTTGACAAGCGAAAACTCCCTAATCATAGAATTCCTTTCACTATAAATCGCAAATAAACAGTCAAGAATTGCTGCGCCCATTGCCACTTTTCAGCATATTTCAAATCCTGTCACTTCACACCATTGGAGACAGACTTCAATGATGCCCTGTCTGGTGTACAAGCACTCTGCCTACCCCCCCAGAGGGGTTTTAAAATGTTCCATGATGAGGAGTTGGTGGAGAGTGTGGTGCAGGAAACCAACAGGTAAGCTCATTATCATACTAGAGAAAAACCCAAGGCTCTCTTCAAATGTATCCACATCCAGAATGCCTTTAGCCTACTAAATATGCAAGTATGCTCATGAACTGAAAAAGAAGACTGCCCTTGGCGTAAAAGGGAGGCTCTCAAAACTGGTGAACACCACCGTCAGTGAAATGTATACCTTCCTGGTCACAGTGCTGCTGATGGGGCTAGTGAAGAAGGGCTCTATGAGGGACTACTGGACCCCTGACTCCATGCTGCAGACTGCTTTTTTCCCAGGACATGTATTTGTAAAATGTATTGAAAACTCTGTATTGTATTTTTTGTGTTTATTATGGATCGCCATTAGCTGCTGCCAAGGTAGCAGCTACTCTTCCTGGGTTCTGGAAAAATTAAGGCAGTTATAATATTTTTAAAACATTACAATACATTTGTTACAGAATTCACAACTAAGTGTGTGCCCTCAGTTCCATACTCCACTACCACATATCTACACAAAATGTGTATGTGTGCGTATTTGATCATGTGTGTGTATGCATGTGTCTGCCTATATTTGTGTTGCTTCACAGTCCCTGCTGTTCCATAATGTGTCTTTTTAAATCTGATTATACTGCTTGCATCAGTTACCTGATGTGGAATAGAGTTCCATGTAGTCATGGCTCTATGTATGTAGTTTCCCCAATCTATGTATGTAGTTTCCCCAAGTCTCCCCAATGTATGTAGTTCCCCCAATGTAGCCTCCCATAGTCTGTTGACTTGTGGGGTATGCATGGGTGTCTTACCTTGAGGTGTTTGATGCACGGTAGGTGAGTGGGGATTGGGGAAATGTAACATATAAAAATATGTTAGCAACTTTTGTTATTCCTTGATTTGTAATGCATTCTCGCAATTATGTTTTATACATTGTAATCACATTTTTTTAAATCAATCTTTAGCCTAACGAGTTTCATCAGCTGGCTACTACTGTAGACTAAAGACCACGATTTGAGTGGTTACATTACATGGACTTGGGCAGATTTGCCATCTGGCAATTCTGGCAAATACCAGAGGAGCTGGAGCATTTTTTAGTTGGGTGGGCTGGTAAAAATTGACACACACAAAAATATTAGAAAAACATGACATGGCCTACGGCCCATGGGCCTACAAAGATTTGTTTAAAAGATTTTTGTGCAATTTCTCTGTTATAATAATCTACACTGAGTTTAGAAAAACATTATCCATGACATGGACTGACCAGGTGAAACCTATGATCCCTTATTGATGTCCACTTCAATCAGTGTCGAGAAAGGAGAGGAGACTGGTTAAAGAAGGATTTTTCAGCCTTGAGACAATTGAGACATGGATTGTGTGTGTGTCATCCAGCGGGTAAATGGGCAAGTCAAAAGATTTGAGTGCCTTTGAATGGGGTATGGTAGTAGTTGCCAGGTGCACCGGTTCAAGAACTGCAACCGTGTTGGGTTTTTCACGCTCAATTGTTTCCCGGGTGCATCAAGAATGGTCCACGGCCCAAAGGAGATCCAGCCAACTTGACACAACTATGGGATGGATTGGAGTCAACATGGGCCAACATCCCTGTGGAACGACGCTTTCGACACCTTGTAGAGTCCATGCTTCGACGAATTGAGGCTGTTCTGGAAATGGTTCCAACTCAATATTAGGTAGGTGTTCCTAATGTTTTGTACACTGTGTATAATGGGCCTTTGTCTGATCATTGTGCAAAGACCGCCCCCCTTACCAAGATGGGCTGGCCCTGTTTTCCGATACGCCTCAAAAACATACATTCAAAGTCAAACACGGCATCAGGCAAGAGACCTGCTCATCAGTTAGACAAAAAGTATAAAGAGCACATTCTACATTGTCACCTCACTCAAAATATCCTATTTTCTGGGTGGCTAAAGCCATAATTTGGTCAAACAGTAAAGTGCATAAATCCTCATGATTCCTGTAGTGAAAGTGTCTGCCCATGTTCCTGTGCCCTCGCTGGAGCCTGATGCTGTGATGAGCGAGCCACTCTCCTCTCCCCCTGTGTGCTCGAGATCAGTGGTTATTACATTTAGCAATCGAGATAATGTGTTTCGAGTTTCCACTTCCTCAGGTGTTGAACCCCAAATGAATCAGCCAATGATATTAGTTAGTGCACGTACATATGTATGTAATTCATCTCTATTTGAACCAAAAACAAATCCGGAAATTGTGGAGTCCGATTTTGACAGTAAAATAGCAACTATAGTCTAATTGCCAACCCGAAATTCATGACAGTCACTGGATTAGGTTACACATCAAAATATCTTGAATCATTAATTCCTGCTTGATAGATGTTAGATGTGTTAGATGAAACAACTTATTTCTATCCTCAGTAATATATGTATCATGCTTCATAATAAAGCACTATGAATGCACTATATACAACGCTAAGGATGGAGACTTCATACCTGTAGTGTAAATACTTTTCAAGTTACAGTATTTCCTCCATAACCTTTTTAATAAAATCAGTTTAATAACATTAGTTTTCTATAGCTCATCTCTGACCATTCCCCACATTCTTATGTTAGAAATATTGTTCCAGTATTCACTCTTGAGCGTGTTAAAGTTTCAGCGGGAAAACTGTCTATGAAACAAATGCACATTCCTATGCACATTTGAAGAGGGAGGGTTCTTCTACCTTAATTTACAAAAGGGTGTAGAGGTGTCATAACCCCCACACCAGTTCCCTCCTCTCCTCTTCTGTGGGTGAGAGGAGGTCTGGTTACTGTTCCTCATAGCCAAACTGATCCGACCCATTCTGATCCTCACATGACAGTCATGACAGTGGCCAGACGGAAGCCACTCCTCAATAAATGGCACATGACAGCCCGCTTGGAGTTTACCAAAAGGTGCATAAAGGACTGGTCTGATGAAACCAAAATGTAACTCTTTGGCCTGAATGCCAAGCATCCCGTCTGGCAGAAACCTGGCACCATCTCTACTACGTGAAGCATGGTGGTGGCAGAATCATGCTGTGGGGATGTTTTTCAGTGGCAGGGACTGGGAGACTAGTCAGGATTGAGGGAAAGAAGGTTCACCTCCCAACAGCGACAACTACCCTAATCACACAGCCAAGACAACGCAGAAGTGGCTTCGGGACAAGTTTCTGAATGTCCTTGAACCCAATCGAACATCTTTGGAAAGACCTGAAAATAGCTGTGCAGCAACATCTCCCCATCCAACCTGACAGAGTTTGAGAGGATATGCAAAGATGAATGGGAGAAAGTCCTCAAATACTGTAGTGCCAGGCTTGTAGCGTCATACCTAAGAAGACTCGAGGCTGTAATCATTGCCAAAGGTGCTTCAACAAAGTACTGAGGAAAGGGTCTGAATACTTATGTAAATGTGATATTTAAGTTTTACAGATTTTGCAAACATGGTTTTTGATTTGTCATTATAGGGTATTTTTTGTAGGTTGATTAGGGAAAAAAACGATTTAATGCATTTTTTAAATAAAATGTGGTAAAAGTCAATGGGACTGAATACATTCCGAATGCACTGTATATACACACTGAACAAAAATATAAACAAAACATGCAAAAATGTCAAACATTTTACTAAGTTACAGTTCATATAAGGAAATCAGTCAATTGAAATAAATTCAATCGGCCCTAATCTATGGATTTCACATGACTAGGAATACAGACAGGCATCCGTTGGTCTCGGATACCTTAAATAAAAGTGTAGGGGTTTGGATCAGAACCAGTCAGTATCTGGTGTGACCACTATTTGCCTCTTGCAGCACAACCCATCTCCTTCACATACAGGCAAATCTGACTATGACTCAATTTTGTTGCTCCAAGCCTATAGACAAAAACTAAAACAGGAAACGCCCGTGCTCAGGTCTGTTCAACGCTGGTGTGTTTACGTACATATTCAATCAATCCCTAACCCAGTCTGCTGTTCCCACATTCTTCAAGAGAGCCACCATTGTTCCTGTTCCCAAGAATGACTATCGCCCCGTAGCACTCACTTCCGTCATCATGAAGTGCTTTGAGATTCTAGTCAAGGATCATATCACCTCCACCCTACCTGACACACTAAATCCACTCCAATTTGCTTACCGCCCCAATAGGTCCGCAGACGACGCAATCGCAATCACACTGCACTAACCTATCTGGACAAGAGGAATACCTATGTAAGAATGCTGGTCATCGATTACAGCTCAGAATTTAACACCATAGTACTCTCCAAACTCATCATTAAGCTCAAGAACCTGGGTCTCGACCCCGCCCTGTGAAACTGGGTCCTGGACTTTCTGACGGGCCGCCCCCAGGTGGTGAGTGTAGGAAACAACATCTCCACCTCGCTGAGCCTCAACACTGGGGCCCCACAAGGGTGCATTCTCAGCCCTCTCCTGTACTCCCTGTTCACCCATGACTGCGTGGCTATGCACACCTCCAACTCAATCATCAAGTTTGCAGACGACACTACAGTGGTAGGCTTAATTACCAACAACAACGAGACGGCCTACAGGGAGGAGGTGAGGGCCCTCGGAGTATGGTGTCAGGAGAATAACCTCACACTCAAAGTCAACGAAACAAAGGAGATGATTGTGGACTTCAGGAAACAGCAGAGGGAGCAACCCCCTATCCACATAGATGGGATAGTGGTGGAGAAGGTGGAACGTTTTAAGTTCCTCGGCGTACACATCACGGACAAACTGAAATGGTCCACCCACACAGACAGCGTGGTGAAGAAGGTACACAAGCGCCTCTTCAATCTCAGGAGGCTGAAGAAATTAGGCTTGTCACCGAAAACACTCACAAACTTTTACAGATGCACAATCGAGAGCATCCTGTCGGGCTGCATCATTGCCTGATACGGCAACTGCTCCACCCACAACCGTAAGGCTCTCAGGAGCATTATACTATCTACTACATCTTGCCTATGCCACACGGCCATCACTCATCCATATATTTCTATGTACATATTTTTAATAATTCCTTTATACTTGTGTGTATAAGGTAGTTGTTATGAAATTGTTAGGTTACTCGTTAGATATTACTGCACGGTCAGAACCAGAAGCACAAGCATTTCGCTACACTCACATTAACATCTGCTAACCATGTGTACGTGACCAATAACATTTGATTTAATTTGATTTGATCAGGCTGTTGATTGTAGCCTACACAATGTTGTATCACTCCTCTTCAATGGCTGTGCGAAATTGATGGATATTGGAGGGAACTGGAACACACTGTCGTACATGTCGATCCAGAGCATCCCAAACATGCTCAATTGGTGTCTGGTGAGTGAGTATGCAGGCCATGGAGGAATTGGGACATTTTCAGCTTCCAGGAATTGCGACATGGGGCCGTGCATAATCATGCTGAAACATGAGCTGATGGCAGATGAATGGCACGACAATAGGCCTCATGATCTCGTCACAGTATCTCTGCATTCAAATTGCCATCGATAAAGTACAATTGTGTTCGTTGTCTGTAACTTATGCTTGTCCATACCATAACCCCACCGCCAGCATGGCACACTCTGTTCACAACATTAACATCAGCATCCTGCTCACCCACACAATGCCATACATGTGGTCTGCGGTTGTGAGCCCGGGTGGATGGACTGACAGATTCTCTAAAATGACGTTAGGAGGCGGCTTATGATAGAGAAACTAACATTCCATTTTCTGGCAACAGCTCTGGTGTACATTCCTGCAGTCAGCATGCCAATTGCACACTCCCTCAACCAGCGACATCTGTGGCATTGTGTTGTGTTTGTGGCGTTTTTCCTATTTTGTTGCATTACAACCTGTAATTTAAAGAGATTTCTATTTGGATTTCATGTAATGGACAAAATAGTCCAAATTGGTGAAGTGAAATTTAAAAAATTACTTGCACAGTGGACTGATCTTGCACATGTTAAGTATGGAGACTGAGCTAATACTGACACAGGAGAGCTTCAAGTACACATATCAATATTGTTGAAGCTGGGTAACAAGGACTACCACCATATAATCACTCTCGGAGTGTGTCTCATGTGGAGTTGGGATATGCAAAAAACACATTTCCAAATTCACACTTGTATTAATACACAATTGTACATGAAATAGGACACATATAAGCATCCACCAAATTTAATTAAATGAAGAGTGATCTTGACACTAGACTTACAAATCAACAGTGGACACAACTGCGTGCTACTATCTCTTCTTTCTGTTAGTAGAGGTGGTGATGGAAGAAATGGCAGCAGTTTTACGGGCGCCCAACCCGTGAGTAAGACCTTTAAACAGGTCAACATACACAAGGCTGCAGGGCCAGACGGATTACCAGGACGTGTGCTCCGGACGTGTGCTCCGGGCATGTGCTGACCAACTGGCAGGTGTCTTCACTGACATTTTCAACATGTCCCTGATTAAGTCTGTAATACCAACATGTTTCAAGCAGACCACCATAGTCCCTATGCCCAAGAACACAAAGGCAACCTGCCTAAATGACTACAGACTCATAGCACTCACGTCCGTAGCCATGAAGTGCTTTGAAAGGCTGGTAATGGCTCACATCAACACCATTATCCCAGAAATCCTAGACCCACTCCAATTTGCATACCGCCCAAACAGATCCACAGATGATGCAATCTCCATTGCACTCCACACTGCCCTTTCCCACCTGGACAAAAGGAACACCTATGTGAGAATGCTATTAATTGAGTACAGCTCAGCGTTCAACACCATAGTACCCTCAAAGCTCATCACTAAGCTAAGGAACCTGAGACAAAACACCTCCCTCTGCAACTGGATCCTGGACTTCCTGACGGGCCGCCTCCAGGTTGTGAGGGTAGGTAGCAACACATCTGCCACGCTGATCCTCAACACTGGAGCTCCCCAAGGGTGCGTTCTCAGTCCCCTCCTGTACTGTCTGTTCACCCACGACTGCATGGCCAGGCAACACTCCAATACCATCATTAAGTTTGCAGACGGCACAACAGTGGTAGGCCTGATCACCGACAATGACAAGACAGCCTATAGGGAGGAGGTCAGAGACCTGGCCGGGTGGTGCCAGAATAACAACCTATCCCTTAACGTAACCAAGACTAAGGAGATGATTGTGGACTACAGGAAAAGGAGCACCGAGCCCGCCCCCATTCTCATTGATGGGGCTGTAGTGGAGCAGGTTGAGAGCTTCATGTTCCTTGGTGTCAACATCAACAACAAACTAGAATGGTCTAAACACACCAAGACAGTCATGAAGACGGCATGACAAAGCCTATTCCCCCTCAGGAAACTAAAACGATTTGGCATGGGTCCTGAGATCCTCAAAAGGTTCTACAGCTGCAACATCGAGAGCATTCTGACCGGTTGCATCACTGCCTGGTACCGCAAGGCACTTCAGAGGATAGTGCGTACGGCCCAGTACATCACTGGGGCAAAGCTGCCTGCCGTCCAGGATCTCTACACCAGGCGGTGTCAGAGGAAGGCCCTAAAAATGGGCAAAGACCACAGCCACCCTAGTCATAGACTGTTCTCTCTACTACCGCATGGCAAGCGGTACCAGAGTGCCAAGTCGAGAACAAAAAGGCTTCTGAACAGTTTTTAGCCCCAAGCCATAAGACTCCTGAACAGGTAACCAAATGGTTACCCAGACTATTTTACATTCATGTACATACTACCTCAATTGGCCCGACCAACCAGTGCTCCCGCACATTGGCTAACCGGGCTATCTGCATTGTGTCCACCACCCACCAACTCCTCTTTTACGCTACTGCTACTCTCTGTTCATCATATATACATAGTCACTTTAACCATACCTACATGTACATACTACCTCAATAAGCCTGACTAACCGGTGTATGTATATAGCCTTGCTACTGTTATTTTCAAATGTCTTTTTACTGTTGTTTTATTTCTTTACTTAGCTACACACACGCATACACACACAAATACGTTTTTCTCGCACTATTGTTTAGAGCCTGTAAGTAAGCATTTCACTGTAAGCATTTCACCTTTTGTATTCGGCGCACGTGACAAATAAACTTAATTTGATTTGGTGGGTGGTGGATAATCAAAACCAGGCTCCCACCAGCATGTAAAGGTTTCCTTCTCACGGGGGAGAGATCCCTCGGCGCACACACAGGTCACAGACGAACATTAGCCTAGAGACTGAAGAGAAAGCAGGCATCCCACTCCCTCATTTTTTTATGTTTCAATGGAAGTCAATGAACGAAGAAGACCAGACCTAGCTGCTTAAGTTTTTCCAATAGTAAACAGCCTGAGTGAACTATCTTCATTTATCCACCATCTTTGATTAGCCCATGACAATCTACCTGTACCTGGACATAACATGCTGTGGAACATTACAAATGTATGAAAACATATAAACACACCATAATTATACAACAATGGCAACTTAGATTAATACAATGCAATCCCATTGAAGATGTGGAATTCATGAGACATAACAAGTTATATTTAATAATAATAATAATTACACAAATGATGGTCTTGACCATAGTGGAGTTTGGAGTGTGACTGTTTGAGGTTGTGGACAGGTGTCTTTTATACTGATAACAAGTTCAAACAGGTGCCATTAATACAGGAAACGAGTGGAGGACAGAGTTACAGGTCTGTGAGGGCCAGAAATCTTGCTTGTTTGTAGGTGACCAAATACTTATTTTCCACCATAATTTGCAAATAAATTAATAAAAAATACTACAATGTGATTTTCTGGATTTTTCTTCCTCATTTTGTCTGTCATAGTTGAAGTGTACCTATGATGGCAATTACAGGCCTCTCTCATCTTTTTAAGTGGGAGAACTTGCACAATTGGTGGCTGACTAAATACTTTTTTGCCCCACTGTATATCAAATGAATTAGAGATTAGCATGAACAAAATACCATTAACCATAAATCTAAGAAATCCCCTACGCTTGACATACATACTATGCTTCTCTGTATGTAATATTATGTGTGTGAGTAAATGTGGCAGTATATTGGACACAAACTTTGCAACCATATTCTGCAGGGCTATATTTCCCCTTTATGTGATCTGAGGAGTTTCACTACTATAGTTAGTACAAGAGAGTGCAAAGTCAAATGAAATAAGAGTTTTAGGGACCATTGAGTATAGTCATGGGGGCTAATATCAGTATTGATAAGGAGGAGGGAGCCTACTCTGTACAATTGGAACGATTTGACAGATTATTAATAACAGCTTAATTAATTTACTGAAACATATTTAGTGTTTAGCACTTTTACCCAGAATCTCTCCCGGACAGAAACAACTGAAAAACCAAAAACCAATGACCCAAAACAGTTGATAGAAGAGAGATGTGGCTAACAATGTGATCGCTGCACTCGTAACCACTGTCACCACAAACAATCGCTATGAACTGTGGGTCATCGGAAATACGAAAAATGTTAATACAGGGCAGACAAACACAGTTCATTTACAAGGTTATTGGTTGGTTGCTCAGGGCAACACTGAGGTGGGTTGTGGTGAGCTGGGAGTGTGACCTCATGGAAAGGTACGGAATTTGCTCTTGGAGTTCAATAGAAAATATAGTTTGGAGAAAACAGGGAGAAGGGAAGAGCTGCCGGAAAACGTGTGGTGAGACAGCATTTGCCCCAGTACCTTTCAATATGGTGTGCATTCAAAGAAGCAGCACCGACCAGGCCAGTAACTTCTCAGCGCCCCTACCGGAAGTAGTTTTTATTTTGAGGGGGATGAACAAAACAATTTAAGTAACAGGGATCGGGGGGTTGTGGAGGCCAGGTCATCTGATACAGCACTCCATCACTCTCCTTCTTGGTAAAATAGCCCTTACACAACCCTGACACAGCCCTGACTTTATTGTCCCCCATGGGGAAATTTTGTTGCAGTGTCGTTTAATGTGGCGTTTAAATAGGGGTGTCCTATACCTGCGCCCAGAGGGGAGTAGTTCAAAGTCTGGGTAGAGGGGGTGGCTTGGGTGTAAAATGATTGTCCCACTAAGCCCAAACCAGATGGGATGGCGTATCGCTGCAGAATGCTGTGGTAGCCATGCTTGTTAAGTGTGCATTGAATGCTAAATAAATCACAGACAGTATCACCAGCAAAGCACCCCCACACCATAACACTTCCTCCTCCATGCTTTATGGTGGGAAATACGCATGCGGAGATCATCCATTCACCCACACTACGTCTCACAAAGACACAGCAGTTGAAACCAAAAATCTCCAATTTGGACCCCAGACCAAAGGACACATTTCCACCAGTCTAATGTCCTTTGCTCGTATTTCTTGGCCCAAGCAAGTCTATTTTTCTTATTTGTGTCCTTTAGTAGTGGTTTCTTTGCAGCAATTCGACCATGAAGGCCTGATTCACTCAGACTCCTCGGAACAGTTGATGTTGAGAAGTGTCTGTTACTTGAACTCTGTGAAGCATTTATTTGGGCTGCTATTTCTGAGGCTGGTGCAACTCTCAAAACATTATCCCTGAGAATTACTGTGTATGTGCATGTAGGCATACTTCAAAGCCTAAATTCCTGTCAGAAATGCTCTAGAGAGGAGCAAAATGTTTTCTGTAGGCAAACGTGCCTACCCAGTGAACAAAATTGGTAGGCCTTTTTTAAATGTTTTATGTAAATTTATGAATACATTTTTTATTCCAAGTGCAAATTACAAATATCAAGCATAATTATACAAATTATCAGCAATCAACATCTTACATTACTACATCAAACACATCTAACGCGAAACAAAACAGACAGGTAAAAACAAGAAGAGAGTTGAAATACACACAAAAAATAAAAATAAAGTGCAATTTTAAATCTCTTAATAATGATTAAAGAGGATGTCATTATTTTTGTTATTAATCGGGGATAATGTCTTAAATTAAATCAGAAATAGTCATTTCCTGTTTCAGAATGACAATACACAAAGACAATACACAAAGAAAGGGTCCATAAAGGGTCCATACAGAAATGGTTTGTCGAAATCGCTGCGTAAGAACTTCACTGGCCTGCACAGAACCCTAACCTCAACCCCATCGAACCCCTTTGGGATTAATTGGAACGCCGACTGCGAGCCCAACATCAGTGAATGACCTCACTAATGCTCTTGTGGCAGAATGGAAGCAAGTTCCCGCAGCAATGTTCCAACATCTAGTGGGAAAGCTTCCCAGAAGAGTGGAGGCTGTTATTGCAGCAAAGGGGGGATCAAATTCATATTAATGCACATGATTTCAGAATGAGATGTTCAACAAGCAGGTGTCCACATATTTTTGGTCAGGTAGTATAGCTTCTGAAAACTCTGATTCCAGCAGAGGGAGTCCTTTACTCACCTCAAGCCAGGTTGCAGAGAATTTTTATTGAACTTTTATTTAACCAGGCAAGTCAGCTAAGAACAAATTCTTATTTTCAATGATGGCCTAGGAACAGTGGGTTAACTGCCTTGTTCAGGGGCAGAATAACAGATTTTTACCTTGTCAGCCCAGGGATTCAATATTGCAACGTTTCAGTTACTCGCCCAACGTTCTAACCACTAAGCTGCCGCCCCAGAATGATACATAAGGGAATGTAGTTTTTTTTCACCCCAAATGTCATCTAAATCCAATAACATGGTGGATTTTAGGGGGGGGGGGGGATTCACATTGAATTGACATCTCAAACAAATGTAAATCAAAACTAGATGAACTGATGTCTCAACCAAATGTAAATCAAAACTAGATGAACTGATGTCTCAACCAAATGTAAATCAAAACTAGATGAACTGATGTCTCAACCAAATGTAAATCAAAACTAGATGAACTGATGTCTCAACCAAATGTAAATCAAAACTAGATGAACTGATGTCTCAACCAAATGTAAATCAAAACTAGATGAACTGATGTCTCAAACAAATGTATATCAAAACTAGATGAACTGATGTCTCAACCAAATGTAAATCAAAGTTGAACTTATGTCTGTGCCAAGGAGGTATGCTAGCTGTGATGCTTATGCTACAGTATGTTCATTTGATTTTCACTAATATTCAGTGTTCACTCCCTGTTACTAACATGGGATATAAAGCCCCTCACCATACTGTTGTTGTTATATTGTTAGACTATTTAATTTTTCTTTTTATAAATATTCATACTATTGAGGGTCACAGCTAACATTGTTTTTGGATATGCAACGTAAGTAATCTGACTGCTCAAAAATATATCTAAACTTCTATTTGTAGCATGTTACTTTGTAGGAACAGATGAAATGATATATTCCTCTATGTGGTTCCATTCTTCTATTGTGCAGCTGCCAAGATACAGAAGCTTATGGGCTGAGTTCTAGCAGGTTCACCAACGGTGTCTTCATCAAGTTTCTGAAGGAACGTCTTCTGGAGGATGAGAAGATCACTGTGTTGCTGGACAAAGTGGCTGAGGGTATGGAGTAATGGACCAATTATGTATTGGTAAAATAATCATCATTTTGCCAATGTCACTATTTGTGGTCATGGAGTATACAAGTCAATTAATAATAAAATACACAGTGCAGTACCATGCAAAGTAAGTAAAAGCGATACAAAAAGTATATATCCTTTCCTACCCTGTATACAGTACCTCCATGAATTGATTATCATGGCAATAATACCTTGCCTGACAAATCTCTTCTGTGAGAGCCTGAGATAATGTTATTGTGGTGTTGTTTGTTTTATCCAGACATGGGCCAGTTCGACGCCACTAAGGGGAAGCAGGCTCTGGAGATCCGCAGCAGCCTATAAGAGCTCAGGGCTCTTGACTGACCTTATTGTGCCTGATGACAGCTCTGACATGGACCTGGCTCACAACCGTCAGTGGGCCAAAGCTCACAGTCAGTGGGGATTTCAGCATTTAAATCATGGAGGGGCAAACCATTTTTGGGGGGTGGGGGATGCATGCCAGCAAAGCCACTACACAAAATAGCACAACACAACACAATACTAAACAATACATTAATGGTGCACACAAACTGTTAGGGCCTACATCCCAACAGCAGTCCCAACACCTTACCACTGCTACACCTGGCTATCAGCAGAGCCTTGTCTGGCAGCAAAACAGTTAATTCAGCTTAATTTACTGGATTTTCAGAAAACATGGCTGATATGGCTGATTTGCTTAAACAAATGTGGTTTCTACTGACAATTGAGATGTACAAACTGTGGCATAAGGGGATGACAAGCGGATAAAGGGCAATCCATATTTTCGATTAAGACATTAATGAGCGAGCTAGGACGAACGTAGTTAATATAACTATTTGTTGAGCACTTTTGAAATGGACAGCGACAGAATTCATAACATGGGCCATTCTTACACTAAGTCAGAACCATAGGATAAATAAAGGTGGCATATAAGCAGACAATGAAATCTCTTACAATATTGTCACGTTCTGACCTTTATTTCCTTTGTTTTGTCATTATTTAGTATGGTCAGGGCATGAGTTGGGGTGGGCAGTCTATGTTTGTTTTTCTATGATTTGGGGATTTGTATGTTTTGGCCTAGTATGGTTCTCAAATAGAGGCAGGTGTCATTAGTTGTCTCTGATTGAGAATCATACTTAGGTAGCCTGGGTTTCACTGTGTGTTTGTGGGTGTTTCTTTCCGTGTCTGTGTTTTTCACCACGCGGTACTGTTTTGGGTTTCGTTCATTCCACGTTTATTGTTTTTGTATTCAGTTGTTCATGTGTACTATTTCTTATTAAAAGAACCATGGACACTTACCTCGCCGCATATTGGTCCTCCGATCCTTTTTGCCTCTCCTCTTTGGAAGAAGAGGAGGAAATCCCTCACAAATATTCAATGATTACATTTCTCTAAAACAGGTTATAGGCTACATGTGCACCACCAAGTCAGAACAGTAGGCAAATTAAGAGGGGAAAATAGACCAAATTATTATGGTGAAGCACATGGGCTACTAACATCTTACTACACAACATAGACTTAGTATTACGTTCTTAGCTACAATATACATATTTCCCTGGCATATTACATCATTTATGCAGCAGTATACAATACATTTTTGGACTCACCTTGTTGTACTGTGCTCACTTGAACAGGAAGGTTGTGCGGCGGTCCCCCGTGGGCAAATTTTGTCATCAAACATTCTCTGGATTTATGGTGCTTCTTTTATGGTGTTTTTTCCTGAGTTCCCAGTTGTCTTGAACTCACTGAAGTCAGATTTCCCAGTTCCGAGTTTGCCAGTAGATTGTCGACTTGATTCATGAGGATGACTGCTAGCTAAGATTTTGAAAGTATAATGTTGACATGATCAGTACAATCAAAGCCACTGTAGATATAACGTAGTTTGACGTCATTTTAGCCTTGAGCCTTCTTGGATTGGCACTTCTAATGTAACTCTATGGCGGCACCCAATGAGCATGAATGTTTTAGCTCTACCCTTAGATTTGGCGGAGACGTAGTGTCCCCATGAGTGACAGAAACCTTAGCCAATCACGGCGCAACTAGAGAACATTACCAACCCCTACGCTTTGTATTTTCCACTGGCAGCCCCACCACTACAGAAAGCACTGAGCTAGGCTGAAGCACCTGCATTTTGGAGCTGTCTTACTCAGAAAGCAAAAAAGAGACCATAACTGTGTTCGAATACCCATACTAACATACTGTATACTACATACTTAATGAGTATATACTACATACTATTAGTTCATTTTAGTATACTGTAAACTAACAGTATTGTTACAGTTTTATTGTACTAGTGCTTCGCCTATCTACCGGAAGTTGATGCTGTTGCTATGCAACCTCTTGATAGCTTGTTAGCGGTACATACTGCTGTAATGCTATGTGGTACATAAGGATAGCGTAGTTAACAAATTGTCAGCCAACATAATGTGCAACATTACTTATTTGAAAAGTTATTACTTTATTAATGAAATTGCTCTACATTTTCATAACATTTGTCATAATTAGATAAAGCAATGAGTTTGTATCCACTCTCGTTAGACTTTGGCTGTATGTTTTCCCCCATTTTCTTCAAATATGAAAACGTTCTGAACCCATGCCCATTTTCTGAACAACTGCCCTAAAAGTACGGAAATGGTGCTCACTGCTTGTATACTTCGTATTTTGGCAAATTTTATACGATACCTGGGAACTTTTGGCACACTAACCATATCCATACTATGACCAATAAGCATACTACATACCCAATTTAAATCACAAATAGTATAGTTAGTGTGGTTAGTATGAGTATTCGAACACAGCTCATATTTGAATGCAGCTTTATGAACTCAATTATTGTATTTTTTACATTGTATCCAAACTGATATGTGACACATATTAATGGCAAAATAACATGTAAAACAGCCCCCCCCCCCCACCCCCTTCAAAACAGGTTAGGCTCAATGTACTTATGGAGGATGTAACGTTGTGTTTTTACGGCCTGAGATAATGTTTCTGGAAGTTGAGTGTGGGGCTCAGCTCAAGCTGGGCTTCGCTGCAGAGTTCTCCGACGTTTTGGTCATCTACACCCACATCATGAAGAAACCAGAGGACATGTCCTTCTGCCAGGCCCACGTCACCAACTTCTCCCTGGTGAGATGCTACAGTCTTTCACCCAGTTCAATTATGCAAACGTGTTCCTTCCCCAAGCTCCTGTCACCAATTTCTCACTTTTTCTTTCCTATCCCCTACCCTTTCAAGTGTTCACAGATCTGAAAAGGTGTAACTAATCCAATAGCCTAATCCAATCCATCCATCGAAGCGTTTCAGATCCGTGAACACCAAAGGGATAGGAGGATAGGGAAAGGAATTGAAATGCAATATGCCACTGATTCCATAATGTTTCTTCCCAGCTCTGTTCAATACCAATGAGAGCATTTTCCTTTCTTGGGGTTTACTGAAACAACATTAGGAGCATAGGTGGCATTGTGCAGACTGCAGAGTCTGTCTTTAATATTCCATATTGTTGTGTTAAAGCCTGAATTCAACATGGCTTCAATATGTTGTATTTCCTCACCCATCTACACACAATACCCCATAATGACAGAGTGAAAACACATTTTTTGAAATGTTTGCCAATTTATTGAAAATGAAATACAGAAATATCTAATTTACATAAGCATTCACACCCTTGATTCAATACATGCTAGAATCACCTTTGGCAGTGATTTACAACTGTGAGGCTATCTGGGTAAGTCTCTAAGAGCTTTGCACACCTAGATTGTACAATATTTGACCATTATTATTATTTTTTAATTCTTCAGGCACTGTCAAATTTTCAGGTCTTGCCATAGATTTTCAAGTAGATTTAAGTCAAAACTGTAACTTGGATACACCCTTCATGGTCTTCTTGGTAAGCAACTCCAGTGTAGATTTGGCCTTGTTTTTTAGGTTATTGTCCTGCCGAAATGTGAATTAGTTTCCCAGTGTCTGGTGGAAAACAAACTGTACCAGGTTTCCTCTAGGATTTTGCCTGTGCTTAGCTCCATTTTGTTTCTTTTTTTATACTGAAAAACTCCACAGTCCTTAACAGTTACAAGCAAACTCATAACATGATGCAGCCACCACTATGCTTGCTGATATGAAGAGTGGTACTCAGTAATATGTTGTATTGGATTTGCCCCAAACATAACACGTTGTATTCAGGACAAAAAAGTGAATTGTTTTGCCACATTACTTTAGTGTCTTGTAGCAAGCAGAATGCACGCTATGGAATATTTATATTCTGTACAGCCTTCCTTCTTTTCACTCAGTCAACTAGGTTAGTATTGTGGACTACCTACAATGTTGTTGATCCATCCTCAGTTTTCTTCTATCACAGCCATTTAAATCTGTAACTGTTTTAAAGTCACCATCGCCTCATGGTGAAATCCCTGAGCGGTTTCCTTCATCTTTTTTGCAACTGAGTTAGGAAGAACACCTGCGTCTTTGTAGTCACTGGGTGTATTGATACACCATTCAAAGTGTAATTAATAACTTCTCCATGCTCAAGGGATATTCAATGTCTGCTTTTTTAACCATGTGCCAATGGGTGCACTTCTTTGCGAGGCATTTGAAAACCTCTCTGGTCTTTGGTTGAATCTGTGTTTGAAATCCACTGCTCGATTGTAGGACCTTACAGATGATTGGTATGTGTGGAGTATAGTAACAAGGTAGTCATTCAAAAACTATTAAAACACTATTATTGCACAGTCATTCCGTGCCACTTATTATGGAACTTGTTAAGCAAATTTGTACTTTTACTCCTGAACTTATTTAGGCTTGCCATAACAAAGGGGTTGAATACGTACACACGTCTCAGCTCTCTACAGAAGCGTACAATATAATCACCTCTCTCTACATTCTCACATTACTACTACTTTATTAAACTGTATTTGCCCCTTTTGTTTGATCTCTTGAAAAAAAAACATTTTAAAACTACATTCCTGGAGCAGCTGGTGTCATCTTAGGGCAGTATTCACCTTGGACAAGAGTTTTGACCTCCATTGTCGCTCTAGTATAAATACATAAGGTCAAAAAAATATTCTAGTAGAATCTGCTGGGGTTCACAGGGTGTCTACAGTACTCTTTCAAGGCTGTGGATGAGCTGGTGGACTGGACCACGGACGTCAACATCGGCAAGCCCCTGATCGCCATAGACCTACAGTGCACCATGAGGAACAGCTGTCTGCAGACCTGCCCCACAGCCCCTAACACAGCCCCAGAGCCAAGCACCTCCACATCCACCACCCTCACCCCCAAGACCATGGCCTTCTCTCCCCACACTGCTCCAACCTTTACCTGGATGTGTACGAGCGTCTACTGGGAGCTGTGGGAGGCTCATGCTGTGTGAGCTCCAAGCTGTATGACAACTGTAGCTCCTCTTGCTTTACTACTAGTGACTCAGTGTTACCATTAAACATTTATGGCAATTTAGCTAGCTAGCTTGCACTTGCTAGCTAATTTGTCCTATTTAGCTAACTTGCTGTTGCTAGCTAATTTGTCCTGGGATATAAACATTGAGTTGTTATTTTACCTGAAATGCACAAGGTCCTCTACTCCGACAATTAATCCACACATAAAACGGTCAACCGAATCGTTTCCAGTCATCTCTCTTCCTTCTAGGCTTTATCTTCTCTTGACTTTATTGGCAACTTTCATAAATTAGGTGCATTACCGCCACTGACCTCATTCGTCTTTCAGTCACCCATGTGGGTATAACCAATGAGGAGATGGTACGTGGGTACCTGCTTCTATAAACCAATGGGGAGATGGGAGAGGCAGGACTTGCAGCAACGCAGACATTCGTTGGAGCGCGCGAGCAGTGTGGGTGCAATAATTGAATAATATAGATTTCTAAATTTATTTTGCAACGCTCGTGCACTCGACGCATGCTATGTAGTCAGCCTGTGAACCAGCCTCTTTCATATTCTATAAAGAGATATATATCCGGAAACTTTAAGAGCAGTTTCATGTAAAATGTAAAGATTTTATCCACATGGAGGCATTGTCTCTCATTATATAAACCACAGCTCTGAACATGGAATGTTTTTCATGGGGTTCTTATGAAACATCTCTATATTTATTACAAACGTGCTCAAGTACAAAATCCAATTGTATACGGTCCGTTTTACAAAGGCTTTACCAAAGATTCAGAGGAACGTATTTTTTAACATGAAACAATTCAGAGCATTTATAACCGTGATGAAATGACATCCTCTTAATTGTACCTTCTTGCAAAGAAGACATGAGGTT
Source organism: Oncorhynchus keta (assembly GCF_023373465.1). Lineage (NCBI taxonomy): Eukaryota > Metazoa > Chordata > Actinopteri > Salmoniformes > Salmonidae > Oncorhynchus > Oncorhynchus keta. Next base: position 10,624,669 of record NC_068445.1, on the reverse strand, counting down.
TACTGTATATAAAATAAAGTAAAACCGTATTAACCTCAACAACAAAAATACTTTTACTGCCATCCCTGTGATGTTTTTCCTGACCTCCTCCCCGCAGCTTTCTGAGAAAGACAGATTAAGAGTCATCTCTCCAGGAGAGAGGGCCCTCTATTGACAGATTAACCAATTTAAGACTGATTAAATTTAGATTTTGTAGTAGGACTACTGTATGTGTTTCGGATAAATCCAAGCCCACAGTCTAGATTAGAATACTTGAAAGCTAGAATATTTCAGGGAAGTCCAACCTTGGAAGTCCTATCCTTGGTCAAACTTGGTTCTTAGGAACTAATCTCAGATCAACTGAACCAGTGTTTCCTCTCATCACATCACATTACAGAGCACTTCTCCTCTGCTTTAGATTTCATCTCAACCATGGTGGCTGAGGCTTTCTCCTTGATCTGGTCCATGTCCATGTTCTGGAGGTTCTGTATCTGGCCCAGGATAGAGTCCTTCTCCTCCTCCTCTGTGGCGTCCTCGTCCACCATTTTGAGTAGTTCTTCAGGCACGTCAATGTCGTCCCCTGCCAACTCCATCAGGTTTGCGTCCTGTTCACTCTAAACACAGCAAGCAATGCACTGGTCAGACTGGCTGAAGAGAAATCACTGTTCAGACTCGCTGAGGAGGACATTATTATGCCCAGGCACAGTATAAATATTATCATGTTTAAATTCTATATTTTTTCTTCCTGGACCATTTTAAAAAACATATTATAGGTATTTCCTGACCAGGTAAGATTTTGGGTTGGAAGGCACCTGATCCAGGCACGTGGTCCTAAAACATTGCTGTCTCTAGGTCCAACAGCTAAAGAAAACAGCTTAGCATCACATGTAACCCTCTATGACCCTGACAGGGCCTCTGAGATAGATGGCATACACACACACAGGGCATTTCAGGCCTGGGGCTCAAACGCAGGATAGCTGCGGTCACTGGGCTTTTTTTATGCCTTAATCTCTTGGCTCTACTCAGGCCTATCTGACTAGCAGGCCATGTGCTCCTGTAAATGTACTCAGTCACGCACTCTGACACTGACTGACACAGCCTGTGTCTCATCATGTTACTCATTTGTGACAATGTGTTCTCGTTTACTGAGAAATTGCATAAGATTATCACCATACGTCATTCACAGGAAATTACAAATGTGGGTCATTTTGCTATTGAGGGCATTTTTATCGAAGTATTTATGAGCATTTCTCCTCTTGTTTCATATGACATGAGAATGGAGGAGAATGACAGGAGACGGTCTTACCTTTGGTAGTCTGTATTTGTCTCTTAAGCACGTTCTCAGTGTGGCCCTCTCAGCTTTCTTTACCAAGAACTCAGAATCTCTCTCCATCCTGTTTTCAGACAAGAAAAGAAACCATGTTACCAAACCTATAAAAGCAAATTAATATATTGTCCGGCAGTCGATCATATAACTCTTACAAAATTCTTAAAAGGTAAACAGCTTGTATTTTCACTGCGTGATGCTAGTTGTGTAAAAATGTGCATTATTTGTTTTCAGATATATAAATATGTTTCTATGCTTCTGTGCAATGATAATTATTCATGGCCATTGCAGTTTCCATATCAATCAATGACATGTTATAGGCGTCAGCTCTAAATAAGATAATGTAGGAAAACAAAACAATAGAAATGACTCAGTTTCTGGGGCAGCAGTGTAATATATATATATATATATTTTATTAATCTCCAGATTATGGCAGCATTGTCAATCCCACCACTCTCAGCAATTGGAGACAGACAGTAATTCTGTCAGTAATATAGGACTGCATGGAGGTTAGTCTGCCTACCAGTTTGACTCCCCTATTATTTGGTAAAGCATTCTTCATAAAAATGGTAAAATATGTTTCATTGTATTTTCATCAATGTAATTCTCTTGACTAGAGGTACATTTACAGGTGTAAATTGCCGTTGTATCTCCCTTACATCTGTTTGGCTTTTTTACTTCGCATAGCTAGGATAATAAAAAAATGCTAACATTTTTCAAAAAAGGGAAAGTTTCAAACTAAATGCTCTGCTCTTGCTTGCTATTGAATACATATAATCCAAAATGTCAATTTTAATCATTCAAATGAGTTTGGCCTCAGATTCAGGAGCATCATTTATTTTACATTTAATTTCAATTGAATAAGAATTGAATCTCTACTTCTTGTATTTGGCTGAATTGAAATGGGATTGACCCCAACCTTGAAGCATTCCTTTGCAGTTGTTTGATTATCACTTTGTATGACTTTTAAAGTACTGTAAAATAAGGGCTAGTAGTAGTGACTTACTTTTCCTCCACCAACTGTTTCTGGTACTCCTCTGCCTCCTCTCTAGACATCCCTTCGGTGGACATGGTGACGTCTCCTTTTCCCCTGGTAGAACACTGCAGTAGAGAGCTGGACTGGACAGTGCTCTACTACTGTAGCTCTTCACCAAACTGCTTGACTACTCACTATCAGCCTCAGCAGGGTGAATATCCTACCAGGGGATTTGCAGACAGCACTTTTGTTTTTTCTGTCAAGTTTTGGTCACTGAGTCCCTGGATTCGATTGGTCTCCAAGCGGGCTAAGCCAAGAGAGGCCTCCGACTGGGGGATGGCGCTGTGAAGGGCATGGCTGATCCCTGATGGCCCGGGTGACTAAAATCTGAGGAATTTCTGCCAACGCCATGATCTGGATTAATCCTTTTGGGGAAAGATAGTATAAATGTAAACATTTAATATAAGTAATGAAAGTGAAAGTTCACAGGGACTGCTTTTGAGATGGGTACTATTGTGGTTTAGACTGGGACAGTGTTATATTCTACAGACAGGGCGTGGTGCTATACTCACTACTCGTCTCATGCTACGTGTGCGAATTTGACTTTAATCCCCTTACATCACCAACCATAGCCTGAGTGCCCTGTTGCCAACAGAGTGGAATCTGTATACCCCTGAGTAAATCACCAGATCTACACTCAATACATTAAATTATACTGTCTTGTCCGAGGTAAACAACTTTAAAGATATACATTTCATTAGAATATAACAACTGTGAATACAGAAATAGCAATGAATACAGAAGTAAACTCAACCGTTGCTAATATTAGCATAGGTGATGTTTATGGTATAAATCTGATATTGCACATATAATTTGAGGGGAATAATGGACAAGGACTTTGGACAGTGATCTCCAAGATGACAGGCATTCTGTACCATGTGACTTACAGCCATCCCACATCACATCTTACATGACCTGTATATCTCTTTACTTTTTTTGCACCTTCCATGACAAGATGGCTGTTGCACTATGGGACAGGACTGTCTGTACCCTCGGTCTGTGTCTGTATGAATAATAGAGGAAGACCAGCAGGCTGATATCTTTGCTGCGTCACCGATGCTGAGGGGAAGAACAAAGAGGGGAGGGAAGGGGATGAGAGAGAGGAGCAGCAGGCAGCTGATGAGAGAGAGATCTTATAGAAAAACTCTATGCAGCAGATAACGCAGGACAAGCTGACTGACTGAAACAACCATGTTTTCGCCCTGGATCCTTTCCCTTCAGCTCATCCTGTTTCCTCTCTTCTGGAGAGGCATCTATACAAGTAAATACAGATTCTGGATTTTATATGTATCAGCTTTGTAGACAGCTCTTTCTGCTTGGCTGGTTGTGATGTGACCTTGTAGCCAGTGGAACAAGTGTGGCTGAGAGTCTTAGCTGCAGCAGTACATCTGCAAATGTGCATTAGATTTCAGTAACTGCATTGGTATTGGTGTATTCAATATGCTTCTAATCCTTCAGTATTATGTATCAGGAGGACATTGGACCAATAATAGGGTCTGTGGTATGGATCACCAGAGATGCCATTTTTTTCCGTTACTGAGATAATTTTTCATTACTGGTGGTGTGCTGCTGGCAATGACTTTGAAGTGTGTATTGTAAGCACCCTGTGCTTTACATGACGACCCTTTGTGGCAGTTAACTGCTTAAATGTCAGTTGTATGTCATATACAGTGGGCTCCAAAATGACTAGCACAAACAATACTTTAAAAAATATAAACAATATAATTATAGAGATAAACTCAAAATACCAACATGTGAGAAATACTGTACTTTATTAATGTTTCAATGGAACAAACCAAAATCATTCAATTATTTAATACAAAATACATTTCACCAAAATCAAGGTTTCATAATTATTGGCACTCCTCGTTTAGTACTTATTGCAACCACCACTGGCAAGGATAACAGCAAGAGGTCTTTTCCTGTAATGTTTGACAAGGTTAAGGAACACATTTGGAGGGATTTTGGACCATTCCTCTATGCAGATCCTTTCTAGAGCATTCACATTCTTGGGTTTGCGCTTATGAACTGCCCTCTTCCACTCAGCCCACAGGTTTTTGATTGGATTGAGGTCCGGCTGAGATGGCCATGGCAGGACATTGATTTTGTTGTCACAGAACCATTTCTGTGTGGATCTTGAGGTATGTTTCGGGTCATTGTCTTGTTGGAAAGTCCACCTACGGTCAAGTCCCAGCCTTCTGACAGAGGCAACCAGATTGTCAGCCAAAATGTCCTGATACTTGGTAGAATTCATTATGCCATCAATCTTAACCAGTGCCCCTGGACCTCTGGAATTAAAACAGCCCCAAAACATCACTGACCCCCCTCCATATTTCACCGTGGGTATGAGGTGCCTCTCCTTGTATACATCTCTGTTTCGACGCCAAGATGCTGTATCTGAAACATTCAATTTTGGTCTCATCTGACCTGAGCACCTTCTTCCAGTCATAATTTAAATGACATTTGGCTCCAAGCACTTGTTTCTGCGTCTTGGGGTCAGAAATTGCTTTCTTCTGGCAACCCTTCCAAAGGGCCTGTGGAAGTGGAGGTGGCGTCTGATGGTGCGTTTTGAAACCTGGTGACCCCAAGACGCCACCAAAGCCTGCAATTCTTTCACAGTGATTCTTGGGGATTTTGTTGCTTATCTCACCATCCTCCTCCTGATCCTGGGGGGCAAAATGCATTTGCATCCTCTACCCGTGAGGTTTTCAACTGTTCCATATCTTTTGAATTTTCTAATAATTGCCCTGACAGTGCTCAGTGGTATATTCAATCGTGGATCTTCTTGTAGCCATTACCAGGTTAATGAAGGTCTACGACCATCTGTCTCTTTTTGAACTGCTAGTTCTTTTGTTTTCTTCATGGTGTTGGATGACAGCAGGATACTGCATGTGTGTTACCTCATTTTTATACCCTAGTGAAACTGGAAGTGATGTAATGGCTCAATATGACTTAGATAAACTTAAATAAGTGGAATTTAATTTGTGGTTTAATTTTGGTAGATGTTATTTACAATAATCTTTAAGGGTGCCATTAATTGTGAAACCTGGGTTTGGAGGACATTGATTTTTAATTAAATCAATCAATTATTTTGGTTGGTTCCATTGAAACATTAATAAAGTACAGTATTTCTCACATGTTGGTATTTTGAGTTTCTCTCTATAATTATATTGTTTATATTTGTTTGTGCATTGCCAGTCAGGGGTGCCAGCAATTCTGGAGACACTGTACATTACTGGGTCATTCCACCAAATTGAGTACCTTTTGGGTAGTGTAACTTAGTAAAAAGAAATACCACATGTTCAACTTAATAAAAAACATAATTCATCATCTCAAGAGGTTAAATAACAAATGACTATAGTATGTGCCTATAAAATGCCAAATAAAGGGTGACCGTAACAGGGTTGACGATTGAATCTTAAATTAGCCATCAATCACCTTGTGATAGGGGTAATGGAAGCTTGTTGTGTGCAACAGTGAGTGACAATGGAATATAAGCTTCACAAAAAACATTTTAAATTGCTAAAACATTTCTAGCCTGTTTTTCTATATGTAATAGGGTTGACGTGTTATGCTCAACCCGCTTAGTTTTCCACCACAAAATGGCCAAAAAGTGATTTCTTTAAAAACTATTTCACTATTTGAATGTTTCTTTAGAATTGTCTTTAATTAATGGAATAGTTTCAAAATATTATGAAGGACAGGCGTACACTCACCGGTCAGTTTATTAGGTACACCCATCTGGTTCCGGGTCAGACCACGCTTTGCCACCAGAACAGCCTGAATTCTTATGGGGGATGGATTCTACAAGTCGGAGACGCTCAACAGGCATGTTGGTCAATGCCGACGTGATGGCATCACAAAGTTTCTCCAGATTGTACATCAGTAAACCAACGCTACCAGGATGTACCGTTGACACCAGGTAGGATGGGGTCATGGGCACATGCTGCTCATGCCAAATCCTGACTCTGCCATCAGCCTGACACAACAGGAGCCGGGATTCATCGGACCAGGCAATGTTTTTCCACTCCCCAGTTGTCCTGTGTTGGTAATCGTGTGCCCACTGAAGCCGCTTCTTCTTGTTTTTAGCTGATAGGAGTGGAACCCTGTGTGGTCGTCTGCTGCAATAGCCCATCTATGACAAGGATTAAGGAGTTGTGCGTTCCGAGATGCCGTTCTGCACACCATTGTTGTACTGCGCCGCTATTTGTTTGTTTGTGGCCCACCTATTAGCTTGCAAGATTCTTGCCCTTCTCCTTCGACCGCTTTCATCAACAAGCTGTTTTTGCCCACAGGACTGCCGCTGACTGCCGCTGACTGCCGCTGACTGCATGTTATTCTTTTTTTGTCACATCATTTTCAGGAAACACTAAGACACAGTCGTGTGTGAAAAGCCCAGGAGGGCGGTCGTTTCTGAGGTACTGGATCAAGCATGCCTGGCACTGACGATCATAACACGCTCAAAGTCGCTTAGGTCACTAGTTTTGGCCATTCTAATGTTCAATCGGACAGTAGCTGAATGCCTCGATGCCTGTCTGCCTGCTTTATATAGCAATCCACGGCCATGTGACTCACTGCCTGTAGGAGCGATCTATTTTCGGGAATAGGGTGGTGTAACTAATAAATTGGCTGGTGAGTGTAAATGAATCACTAATAAATAAGTAATCATCTTCAGAAATGACTCTGTAAAAGCAACAAAATAACTAATGGCATAACTAGCGCTTTAAAATGATGGTGAAAACTTGGAGAAATGTTGAGGTTAAGTGGGTTAAAATCTTCTAAGAAGTCACAGAGGGACATATCAAAATGCAGAATTTCATGTTGTTCATGTTAAAAATGTGATTTATTGAATTTTATATGTGGTCTATATTAAATGGCAGAATTATAACAGGCTTTTATAATGCAATATTGGTGCAGAATTTCTACTTAAAATATCAAAGGGATGCAAAATGTGCTCTTTTCGTGGATCAACCCTATCCTTAAGTGTTTAGACTACTGAGCTTTGAAAAAATATGTACATACAGTGCCTTCAGAAAGTATTCACACACCTTAACTATTCCCACATTGTATTGTGTACAAGCCTGCCTTTAAAATGTGTGTCTCTGGCCTACACATAATACCCAATAATGTCAAAGTGGAATTGTTTTTATAAATTAATAAAACATGAAAAGCAGACATTGAATATCACTCTGAGCATGGTAAAGTTATTGCACCTTGGATGGGGTATCTGTACACCCAGTCACTACAAAGATACAGGCGTCCTTCATAATTTAGTTGCTGGAGAGGAAAGATACCACAGAGTGAAAAGAAGGAACCCTGTATAGAATAAAACATATTCCAAAACATGCATCCTGTTTGCAACAAGGCACTAAAGTAAAACCACATTTTATGTCTTGAATAGAAAGCTTTATGTTTGGGACAAATCCAACACAACACATCACTCAGTAACACTCGTCATATCAAACAACATAATGTTTATGTTCATTTCCCTTATAGCAGAAACAAATCCTCCGTTGGTTTTGACAGTTCCAGTCACAACAGTCTTTAAGAGTGCAGTCCTGAAAGGTAACTACTACTAGAGTGTTCTTGTTAAGTCACAAGTTTGTGTCGTTGCTGTACACAATCTCTTTGTGTAGTCGTATAGTGTTACATGCTTAACTCATTCATCTTGTGATACTTTAGAAAATGTTTTGTCTGAAATTCTGGTATATGTTCATCTGTATGTTTTGTGTAAAGTTTACATATCTATTTTAGCTGTATTATAGGGTTGAACAGATGTCTCATTTTAGCTTCTTTCTTTCTATCTGTTTGAAATCCCACCAAAATTCTAAACACAGGTGACAGTCTGGTTGAAAAAGTTGAAATCTTGAAACCCATCGATTTAGAGCTAGCATGTACCTGGACCGGTAATCCAAACAAATTACCAAACATTACCGGGTACTGGCGAAAAGATGGGAGTGAAATTACTAACTCTCGGCTTACTGTACAATTGGAGAATGAACAATATAATCTCAAAAGAGTGTAAGTATGTATTCATTATTCCATCAGGGATAGATAATGTAAATCTGAAATGTAACAGCCCAAATGGACCCAAATGTTAATTATAGAGGTTGGGAGAATATCTTCAGTATCTACTCTCCAAATTAGGCAGCTATGTATTAGAGGTCTTCTCAGGTCCAAAAACTTGGACTTTGACCTTAACTTACCCGAGGACAATCAGATCTGGACCCGAGAACAGTCAGACCCGAACTCTAATGGACCTGACGACAACCAGACCTAGACCCGTACCCTAACGGGTCCAGGTCTAGACCAAACCCAATTGGACCAGAGTGACAAAAAAAAACATGTTTATCAGCTAAGCTGCTCTTCGGGTTAACGAATAGGTCTTTATATGTTGGCTAGGCCTTCTATAAATAAATATGCTATAGGCTATGCAGAGCGGGTCCATTCAGGTCCACTCGAGTTTATCAGCTGTAGTTACATAGACCCAAGATTAGGTCTGGGACCCGATGACAATCAAACAGGGCACGACCTGGACCAGAGGGAAAAGTTTGGGTCCCGGGTCAGGTCTCGCCTATTCCGGTTCGGGTGGACCCGTGAAGACCTCTACTATGTATTACTTTGTGCAAATACACTTTTGGTACGTCAGGACTTGGTTATATTTCACTACTGAAGCAGTTAAAATTAAACACTTAGCCTCAGTTATATTGTATCCCAGAGTAGTTGGTTCCTTGACTCACCAGCCCATGGCCAGAGGTCAGAGGCCATGCTTTGCCAACATCTTCTAATGATGTGCCTAATTGACATTTGACAGCAAATGTTTCTTAGACTGACAAAACAATTATATTTTCCCAAGACATGTGTAAGTGAAAATGAAGCTATGACTATATATTTTACAGATTCAGAATTACTGGGGATACCCTTGGGAACTACTCATGCATCTTTAGTGATACCGACGAGGCAAAAATCGATTTCAATGTGGCAGGTACAGTATGTTATATGACATAAGTCAATGCATACACCATATTTCACATTCTCTAGTCTCATGCATGCCATGTATTGCTACAGGCATGTCAAGTTAGGCTACATGTTCTCTGTCATCCAATACTACACGTATGTTTTTATTAAATAAAAAGTATAGTGACGTGATCATTCACAACATTACAAGGATGCACAGAAATGGACTAAAACCCCATCTGTGCAAGGCCCTGGCAATTTGTATTGAATAATGAAGTGTGCCTATAGATAGCATTTTGATCTCGATACTGGTCCCTTTCTTTTCCTCCAGCCCCAGAGATGGATGATAAGAAGGACAAGCCGATTGTTGCGTATGTGGGTGACTCTGTTGCGATGGCCTGTAAAACCAAGCTTCCCCCTAACACTTGGCTTTGGTACAGAGCAAACGGAACCGAGCAGGTGAGAAGGTTGCCCAAATGTAATCAATGTGTAAAGGGAGACGCCATCAACATTAGTTATTAACTACATATTGTAACCTAAGATGTTTTTATTTCATTCAACTTACAGTTGACCATTAATAAATCATATGTTATTTCATTTGACAGTTATGACAATTATCAATAGTACCACTTTGTGTTAGAGGCTTCGTGCCATTGTTTTCTTTTGGTTTCAGGAACTCATCAATGCAACTACAGACCCCCTTCGTTACAAGATCAGTGTGGATGGAAACACAACCAAGCTCACTGTGATGAACCTGACAGAGGAGGACTCTGGTGTCTATGTCTGCAGTGCCATATATAACATCAAGGCCAGTGTGAGCCGGGTGGAAGTTCGGGTCATCACCTTCATGGAGCCTCTGAAACCCTTCATAGCCATCGTGGCTGAGGTGATCATCCTGGTCCTCCTCATTCTGCTCTATGAGAGGTGGAGCTCACAGAGGAGCAGTCACTCGCCCACAGGTAATAACATACACACTGCTTTGCATACAGCTCTGTGTAGCACATCGGGATGTGGGGAACTTACTACTCGGCCTGAAGCGTGCCAGCGAACAGCTAGCTTTTCGTGTTTTGCGCGACTGGTAAGACACTTTGGGACGCGGTCACGTGTCACATGCAAGTCGAATCAGGAGGAAGCGATACTCGCTAAGCAAGCAGCTGTGTATACAGCTTTGCAGTAGCTTTCAGGGCCATTGTTTTATCCTTCATGTACAATGTGTTCTTTACAACATGAAGGTCATCCTTTGTATAAAACTAAACTCACATTTTCTTATTCTCAGAAAATGGGGTGCATGCTGAACCAACACATACATTGTGAGTATTTTTTAAGCTAATCATACCTTACTCAAGAGAATTGTATTGTTTGACTGATTCTTACAGTGACATTACTTTGCACAAGCGGTATCTTTTCAAGACTATGATGTTCTTTTTAACTTCTGCTATTTTAGGACAAGGGGAGGTAATAATGGAATGGATGAGAATACCACAACGAGACAACGAAAGATTTAAACCGATACAGCATCAACAGGGTAAATAAACTATAAGAAATGTTCCTAGTGCTAAGTTTTGTTTTCTGAGTGTCGCTGAAACCATTTCTTATTCATAAATCAATAGCACGTTTTTAAAATAAATTTAAAAGTAGTTTCATAACCTTACTCAACAACAAAATGTATTATGGCAAACTGTTGCAGGAACACCTTTTCCACAAAAACAAGGACATCCACTACCAAAGACAAAATGTCCCCCTTTCTGAATGTGTCAACTGAGACATATTAGAAAAATATTTGTTTTATTTTTGGGTCAATAATTATAATGCAACAATATATTTTTTCTGCATTTTGACATAATTGATCTTTATATTTGTCCATGTTTCAGTCAACATCATACTACCAGTACCTATGAGGTTGTGTCAATAGCAGTGATATCTGAGCACAGTGTGTTGCTTGGTTCGGTTGGTGAGATCGCTTGAGAGGCCTTCACTTTTGCCTAACAGGATATGCGTGCCTATGGTTTGACATAAATGCCAATGTCTTCTTGTTTGACAAGTCTTCTTATTCTTGCACTCTTCTAGCCTAACTACACTTATCAATTACATATGGTAGTTGGTGTGCAGTGCCTTGTACTTTGACAAACAAGTCAATTCTCTGCTTTGCTGATATAATTAATCCCTTGAAGTCCCCATATGATGTTTATTTTACATTATCTGTCAGTGTTAAAGCAGTGTGCCTTTAATATACATTTTAAAATGCTATATTATTGTTGTCCTAACTCAGATGAAACTTTCCTGTTGTATGTGAATGGTAAATAAAAATCCTAATGATGAATCATCTTTGTCAGTATCTCTGATAAATGGTTGTGCCAAATACATTTATAACTAACTCATTTATCTGTGCAGTTTTTCATAGGAGAAAATTAAGCAGAGTGGGCAGAACAAGCAAGGAGGTGGGCAGAGCCAAGGACAAGCTACCGAGATCCTATTTGCGCGTTCTGGCATTTATTTGCATATTTCCGTTAGGGAACTTTGGCAAAGGGTCACATTTACAAAACTTATTGCACTCTGTAACAGATTCTAGTTTTGGGAAAAGATAACTAATTGAAATCGAGCTTTTCTTCTTCTATGAGAAAAATCAGCAGAACGCCAGCCCAGTTCCATCTCGCTCCATACTCTCCCACTGGGCTTCCTCTCCTCACCATATTTGGTGAGGGGTGGAAATTCCAACCGGATCCTTCAGATTTATACATCCGGTGAAACATCAGTCTCCTTGTTCCATCTGTGGTTGTGACGTTTGTCCACATTGACTAAGCGACACCTAGTGACAAACAGCAGAACACCGGAAGCAGGGTTTTCAACAATCACTGAAGCGGGGTACGAGCCAATCTTTCCCCATTGAAACAGCCTGGTATGGAGGTCCTGGATGGCAGGGAGCTCAACCCGTGATGTACTGGGCCGTAGGCACGCACTACCCTCCACAGTGCCTTGCGGTTAGATGCCGAGCAGTTGCCATACCAAAACGTGATGCAGCCAGTCAAGATGCTCACAATGGTGCCACTGTATAACTTTTTGAATAACTGAGGGGCCCATGCCAAATCTTTTCAGCCTCCTGAGGGGGAAGAGGCATTGTTGTGGCCACTTCACAACTATGTTGGTGTGTTTGAACCATGATAGGTCCTTAGTGTTGTGGACACCAATCAACCCTGTATGCAACTGTTTTTACTTTCCACATGAATACATTCTGCCAGATCATACCAGAGATACACACACCGTACATACATATACACTGCACATGGTCAGTGTACATGAATTGACATTTGCCACTGTTGAATCCAAATGGAAACAATTCAACAAAAACACTTATTTCACCCTGCATACACCATCTCTCCATGTCCACCTGACCTGCCCAGTAGGAACCAGACCAGGAGCTTGAGGACCCTGTAATCCAGCCCAACCACAACACCATGCTTCATTTCATACAGATGAATACTGTCTGTCCCCCAGCACAAGTTCTTCCTCGGGTTCACAGCATCCGTCTCATGGACAGGGCCAGGGAGTTGAGCTGGTAACAGAAGAAAGAGAAGTACTGGCCAATAGTGGGACACAAAGGACCTGGCCACATCCTCATGGTTCCAGAAACCTGATGATGTTTTGTTCAAGTTTACAAAATGTCCATTAACAACAATTGATGTTATTCACAACTAAAATGTATCATTAATAAATGTATTCAAGAGCAGGCAGAAAACAGCTGAATGGTCAAATGAATTAAAAGTTACTGACGCTTAGGGTGGTAAGGTGAATAACACCTGATATTCAAGTAATGACTACACACCATGATACAAGGCTTGTGAATAGACTGGCAATGCCATGAGCTCTCAGGTAGAACTCAATCTGGTCAGTCAGATTCAGTTAAGCCATTTTGTCCCTGCGATACCTATCAGGGACCAGGTGGAACTGGGTGTGGCCATAACAGCCTGGGTCAGGAAACTTGGCTCCTGGGAAAGCAGAGAGAAAAATAACCACGTTGAAATAGACACCGACACAAAATACTTTGAAACTACTACCACCAACACTAGTGGAAACAATGAAGCACCCCCTATGAGAATAACAAAGTAAATGACTAAAGCGGAAACAGACCGGTTGCAGGCTGGCGCAAACATATTGATCAATATAACTAGATTAACAACCAAAACTTTGTAACACTCACTTAACATCCAGCTCCATTATTACCTGTTAAGATGTTGTTCTCATACTGTCTCCTGAATAGGGAAGCAGGTCTGGGGTAAACTTTAATTAGGAAACTATTCGCACTCAAATGTAGGTCTAATTCCATGCCCCAAAAACAGTTAGCCAAAACCCAGCTTGACGTCAATGTTTGACATATGATAATAGCTAGCTCTCGAAACCCCTGGGCGGCATTCTGCCTTCTCCCTACAGTCCCAGCCATTACCTTCGCCCACAAGCTATCGCTTGCGACGCGGCTTTCGAAACCTTATGGACCTCACCTTTCGTCAGCGAGAAATAATCCTTCAAATAACATTATACACTTATTGAAGTAGTTTAGCACAGATCCATGCAGGTTATTGAAATTCGGTCTTAGTATTAACGATATGGTCGCTTCTAAACACAAGTCATTTTTTAAAATGAATTAATGACTGTAAAGTCAACATTGCGGGCGCCGCCAAGGTTGTCGCTAAAGACAGTAGGTTCTTCTTCTGTGCGTGTCGTCCAACATCCTCAAACGCGGAATATCGCCTCTATGTGGAGGTTGAAATACTATTCGAGTGAAAATAATGTCTGGGCCACTGGAAACTGTATGCTATAAATGGAATGGTTATTCTAATCTAAAAGGTCATGTTTACAACATTTTACACCAATCATGTAACGCACGATTCTGAACTAATGTATAGCTATGCATTTTCGCAGGCACAATGTTTCAGGACAAGTGTTTGCCATTCACGCCCTGCATACCGAACTGATGTAGCTATTCTGAGAATAAACCGAATTGTTTTAATCTTAGTCGTCAGCATTTGTTTAATGACGGAGATGATCATGGGCAAATGTGTCCTCCAGGTGGCACAGTAGTGCCTACTCACCAAGTGGTTGGCATTGTTAGAATGGTTCATTGACGTTTTCCAGTTGACAGTGCTGCACTGCCACAGCAGTGTTTGCGCTGTTCGGCAGACATTTTTATCAAGGCCAGTTCGGGAGCCGAAGTCTACACCCCTTCGTCCGTGATTGGTCAAGTGTAGGGAGTCTTTGTCGTCATTCAACGAAATACGATTCGTTTTCATGCACATGTTTCCCATAGAGAAATAATGCACATCTTAGTTATATGTACAATTGCGCGCCTAAGATCTCCTCGGCAGTTATTTTAGATGAATTCGGACTATTTTGAGGATTTCCGTTATTTTACAAGGTAAATTGACTGAGAACACGTTCTCATTTGCAGCAACGACCTGGGGAATAGTTACAGGGGAGAGGAGGGGGATTAATGTGCAAATTGTAAACTGGGGATTATTTGGTGACCTTGAGGGCCAGATTGGGAATTTAGCCAGGACACGGGGGTTAACACCCCTACTCTTACGATAAGTGCCATGGGATCTTTAATGACCTCAGAGAGTCAGGACACCCATTTAACATCCCCCTGGGGAATTTGGATACTTTTTTAGACCAGAGGAAAGAGTGCCTCCTACTGGCCCTCCAACTCCCCTTCCTGTAGTATTTGGTCTCCCATCCAGGAACTAACCAGGACCAACCCTGCTTAGCTTCAGAAGCAAGCCAGCAGTGGTATGCAGGGCGGTATGCTGATTACTGGCAACAGCGTCTCAACATGGACAAACAGTAGGGTAGTTGGGGTAACTATCCCCACTCGGAACAATGTCTAATTGCTGAGACAAAACAAGCAACGTTTGGCAAAAAAAATAGTATATGGGTGAAGGTCATGCATAGGTAAATAAATTATAAAGGAAATAAATGTCACCATTAATATCTGCACTATGAGGAGATTCCATGTAAAGTCCCTCTTTTTAACTCACCTGCACATTAATTTTCATTGTTGTTCCTTTTCCAAACAATACATTATGTACAATTACACAAAATATTATTTGTATAATGCAAGATTTTACATCCCAGCATATAAGGTGACATTCAGGAGCAAAAGGTTTTCAATAGTTGTTTTTTATTCCCATAAAACATTTTTTTTTGTCTAGAATATTGGAATAGAATATAACTAATAACATTAAATAACATCAGAAATAACATCTATTAAGAATAAGTTAACTAATTAACTTAGTGTGACATTGATTTGGCAACTCTTATGCTCTGCTATTGTGGCCGATGTGAAAAGGCTAGCTAGTTAGAGGTGGTGCGCGCTAATAGTGTTTCAGTCGGTGACGTCACTCGCTCTGAGACCTAGAAGTAGTTGTTCCCCTTGCTCTGCAAGGGCTGTGGCTTTTGTGGAGCGATGGGTAATGATGCTTCGTGAGTGACTGTGGTTGATGTGTGCAGAGGGTCCCAGGTTCGAGCCCGGGTCAGGGCGAGGGGATGGATGAAAGTTATACTGTTACATTGATGCTGTTGACCCGGATCACTGATTGCTGCGGAAAAGGAGGAGGTCAAAAGGGGGGTGAGTGTAACCGATGTGAAATGGCTAGCTAGTTAGAGGTGGTGCACGCTAATAGTGTTTCAGTTGGTGACGTCACTCGCTCTAAGACGTAGAGGGACGAGGAGAGGGGCGGAAGCTACACTATTACACAATTCTAATTTCTACATAGGACACAAATAAAACTATCCCCAGGACAATTGGAGCACAACTAATGAGCCCACCTCCTGCACTGCTCACACCCAATCCAGTCCCCACCTGTGACTGAAAATGGGGAGAGATGCCAATTGAAAAGCTGTCTTTTAAAAATGTAGCTAGCTATCTATCATTTGGAAAGTATTCAGACCCATTTACTTTTTCCACATTACAGCCTTACTCTAAAATGGATTACATTCTTTTTTTCATCAATCTAAAGACAATACCACATAATTACAAAGCAAAAACAGGTTTTTAGAAATGTTTGCAAATGTATTTACATAAGTATTCAGACCCTTTGCTATGAGACTCTAAATTGAGCTCAGGTGTATCCTGTTTCCGTTGGTCATCCTTGAGATGTTTCTACAACTTTATTGGAGTCCATCTGTGGTAAATTCAATTGATTGAACATTATTTGGAAAGGCACACACCTATCTGTATAAGGTCCTACAGCTGACAGTGCATTTCAGAGCAAAAACCAAGCTATGAGGTTGAAGGAATTGTCCGTAGAGCTCTGAGACAGAATTGTGTCGAGCTACAGATCTGGGAAAGGGTACCAAAAAATGTCTGCAGCACACAGTGGCCTCCATCATTCTTAAATGGAAGAAATGTGGAACCACCAAGACTCTTTTCATAGCTGGCCGCCAGAACAAACTGAGAAATCACAGGAGAAGAACCAGATGGTCACTCCGACAGAGCTCCAGAGTTCCTCTGTGGAGATGGGAGAACCTTCCAGAAGGACAACCATCTCTTCAGATCCCACCAAGCATGGCCTTATGGTAGAGCGGCCAGACGGAAGCCACTCCTCAGTAAAAGGTACGACTGCCCTCTTGAAGTTTGCCAAAAGGCATCTAAAGACTCTCAGACCATGAGACACAAGATTCTCTGGGCTGATGAAACCTGAATGCCAAATGTTACGTCTGGAGGAAACTTGGAACCATCCCTACGGTGAAGCATGGTGGTGGCAGCATCATGCTGTGGGGATGTTTTTCAGCGGCAGGGACTGGGAGACTAGTTAGGATTGGGGGAAACAGGAAAGTAGCAAAGTACAGAGTGATCCTTGATGAAACCTGCTCCAGAGCGCTCAGGACTTCAGACTGGGGTGACGGTTCACCTTCCAACAGGATAACAACCCTAAACACACAGCCAAGACAACACTGGAGTGGCTTCAGGACAAGTCTCTGAATGTCCTTGAGAGGCCCATCCAGATCCCGGACTTGAACCCGATCTAACATCTCTGGAGAGACCTGATAATAGCTGTGCATCGACTCTCCCCATCCCACCTGACAAAGATTGAGAGGATCTGCAGAGAAGAATGTGATAAACTCCCAAAAAACAAGTGTGCCGAGTTTGTAGTGCCATACCCAAGAAGACTCGAGGCTGTAATCGCTGCCAAAGGTGCTTCAACAAAGTACTGAGTAAAGAGTCTGAATAATGATGTACAGTGGGAAGAAAAGTATGTGAACCCTTTAGAATTACCTGGATTTCTGCATAAATTGGTCATAAAAATGTTATCTGTTCTTCATCTAAGTCACAACAATAGACAAACACAGTCTGCTTAAACTAATAACACACAAACAATTATAATTTTTCATGTCTTTATTGAACACACCGTGGAAACATTCACAGTGCCGGTTGGAAAATGTATGTGAACCCTTGGATTGGGCATCCAGCCAGGGCGGATTGTGGCAGCTCAGCGCGCTTGGTCTCCGGTGCTCCGTTTCGGACAAGGTATTCTGTGCCGGCTCTGCTCACTGTGTCTCTGGTGCGCTGGGACTGGTTAGTTTGTCCTATGCCTGCGCTCCGCCCGTGCCAGTTTAAAGTGGGCATTGAGCCAAATGGAGAGGTGCGAGTGGTAAGCACCAGATCTCCAGTGCTCCCCCACAGCCTGGTTCATCCGGTGCCTCCTCTACGCACAGGCCTCCTGTAGGTCTCCCCAGCCTGGTGGGGGCCCTGTGGCTGCCCCACCCACCAGGCTGTCTCTGCGTCTCATCCCTCCAGAGGCGCCCTTCAGTCCGGAGCTTCCAGCGATGCTCTTCAGTCCGGAGCCTCCAGAGGCACCCTTCAATCCGGAGCTTCCAGCGACGCTCCTCAGTCTGGAGCTTCCAGCAACGCTCTTCAGTCCGGAGCCTCCAGAGGCGCCCTTCAGTCCGGAGCTTCCAGTGACGCTCTCCAGTCCGGAACCTCCAGTGTCGCCCTCCAGTCCGGAGCCTCTCCAGTCCAGAGCCTCCAGAGGCGCCCTCCAGTCCGGAGCCTCCAGAGGCGCCCTTCAGTCCGGAGCTTCCAGCGATGCTCTTCAGTCCGGAGCCTCCAGAGGTCCGGAGCTTCCAGTGACGCTCTCCAGTCCGGAGCCTCCAGTGTCGCCCTCCAGTCCGGAGCCTCCAGAGGCGCCCTTCAGTCTGGAGCTTCCAGCGACGCTCTTCAGTCCGGGGCCTCCAGAGGCGCCCTTCAGTCCGGAGCTTCCAGCGACGCTCTCCAGTCCGGAGCCTCCAGTGTCGCCCTCCAGTCCAGAGCCTCCAGAGGCGCCCTCCAGTCCGGAGCCTCCAGCGACGCTCTCCAGTCCGGAGCTCCCAACAAGGTTTCCCAGTCCGGGGCCCACAACGAGGGTGCCCAGTCCGGGGCCCACAATAAGGGTGCCCAGTCCGGGGCCCACAACGAGGGTGCCCAGTCCGGGGCCCACAATAAGGGCGCCCAGTCCGGGGCCCGCTACGAGGGTCCCCAGTCCAGGGTCGGCGGCGAGGGTCCCCGCTCTAGAGGGTCTTACGTTCCTCAGCAGAGCCGCCACCGCGGAGAAATGCCCACCCAGACCCTCCCCTATAGGTTCAGGTTTTGCTGCCGGAGTCCGCACCTTTGGGGGTGGGGTACTGTCACACCCTGACCTTAGAGAGTTTTTTATGTCTCTATTATGGTTTGGTCAGGGTGTGATTTGGGTGGGCATTCTATGTTCTTTTTTCTATGTTTTTGTATTTCTTTGTTTTGGCCGGGTATGGTTCTCAATCAGAACAGGTGTCTATCGTTGTCTCTGATTGGGAGCAATACTTAGGTAGCTTTTTCCCACATGGTTTTTGTGGGTAGTTATTTTCTGTTTAGTGTTTTCTGCACCTGACAGGACTGTTTTGGTTTCGTTTATTTTTCTTTGTTATTTTGTTATAGTGTTCAGTTACAATAAAAAGGCATGAAAACTTACCACACTGCGCTTTGGTCCGATTCCTCTTCTTCAGACGACGACTCCCATTACACTTCAACAGTGTTTACCAATTCTGGCCCTGGGACATCAATGGTTACTCATTGTAACTATTCAATAGACTAGAAACATGATTTAACTAGTTAAAGGCTGATTTGGAACTCATATATACAGAAACAGAATTTAAATACAGTACACCACACTTCCTATGCATCTTGTAAATACTGTAAAACTGGTTTATCTCAATATCTAATTTCCTTCATTTGCATTGATCTGATAAACACAGGATAGGTGTAGTATTTCATCAAATGAGAGACTTAATTTCAATCAGTAGAGAATGTGAAACACTTTCTTGAAAGAATGTAATTATTCAAGTGTTATAAATACATAATACATGCATTATAAATATTATAATTGTAATATTATAAATACAAGTTCAATCTGTACTTCAATGCACATCTGGTCTGCATTATAAAACAGAGGAAGAAAGAGGATGTGGCGATAGATCTGTAAAATACAGAAAGAGAAAGAGGTATGAACAGAGGAGCACGGAAGGCAGCATATGATTAATGAATCACAAGGCAAACCTAATATTCTCTCAGTTCATCACAATTACATAATAGTGTCTCTAGTGGTGTCTCCTAACCAGCCTTTTGCTCCCAGTCAGTCCAAAGGTTATCTTAAGAGCGGGTAAGGTGGCGATGACAAGACTGGGGGTTGGCTCAGTCAAAACATACCTGCTGACGAGAGACAGATAGAGAGAGATAGCACGTTAAAGCCTTGTTTTTTAAATGTATTCTGACACTGTCAGTCATCATAATTATCAGGAGGTGAAATGCAAAACTGAACTTGGATCATTAACTCCAGGACTACTACATCTCTATCTGTATTTCAATGTAAAGCATCTCTTTAATAATACTTCCTGTTGACCTGACCAAGTGACCTCTCACCTCTGATCATGCTGTGCCCTCTATGTAGCCAGTTCAGATGCGGGAGGGGTTCACCTAGAGGATTTAGGGAGAAGAGGAGAGAGGGATGAAGTGAATGAGAGACTTATTGAGAAAAAAAGGTAGTTAAAGAGACATTGTTCAACAGGAATCTATGTGTGTGGCCTCACCTGGTGTCTACACTAAGTGGCTGCAGAGTACTTTATGCGGGAAAACATGCAGACAGATAAAGACAAACAATATAGCATAGTTATAGAAATAATGAAGGGTCTTATATGCTCCATGGTTGGCCCTCTTGCCTATTCTTTGAAGGTGGAAGGAGCCACATTTATACGCCTGAGCCTGCTTACTGCACAACACAATCCATCAATCAGATTGATACATGACTGTGTAGGTGTGGGTTATAAGTTGTCTAAGTGTTCTACATTTTTTCAATATGGGTGATGAAAGGGGTTCACCTAGGGGTCATGATAGGGGCTGTACCAAATGTTTGATTTATTATAATAATTAATTATGCTTATGTGGAAATTAATAGAATCCTCGGATGGGGCCACAGTGTCTCCTAACCCCTCCTGTCTCAGCCTCCAGTATTTATGCTGCAGTAGTTTGTGTCGGGGGGCTAGGGTCAGTTTGTTATATCTGGAGTACTTCCCCTGTCCTATTCGGTGTCCTGTGTGAATCTAAGTGTGCGTTCTCTAATTCTCTCCTTCTTTCTTTCTCTCTCTCAGAGGACTTGAGCCCTAGGACCATGCCCCAGGACTACCTGACATGATGACTCCTTGCTGTCCCCAGTCCACCTGGCCATACTGCTGCTCCAGTTTCAACTATTCTGCCTTATTATTATTCGACCATGCTGGTCATTTATGAACATTTGAACATCTTGGCCATGTTCTGTTATAATCTCCACCCGGCACAGCCAGAAGAGGACTGGCCACCCCACATATGCTCTCTCTAACTCTCTTTCTTTCTCTCTCTCTCTCGGAGGACCTGAGCCCTAGGACCGTCTGACATGATGACTCCTTCCTGTCCCCAGTCCACCTGACTGTGCTGCTGCTCCAGTTTCAACTGTTCTGCCTTATTATTATTCGACCATGCTGGTCATTTATGAACATTTGAACATCTTGGCCATGTTCTGTTATAATCTCCACCCGGCACAGCCAGAAGAGGACTGGCCACCCCACATAGCCTGGTTCCTCTCTAGGTTTCTTCCTAGGTTTTGGCCTTTCTAGGGAGTTTTTCCTAGCCACCGTGCTTCTACACCTGCATTGCTTGCTGTTTGGGGTTTTAGGCTGGGTTTCTGTACAGCACTTTGAGATATCAGCTGATGTACGAAGGGCTATATAAATAAAATTTGATTTGAATAGACGGGGATGGGTTATAAGAAAAGCTGATACAAATCGCGCTGAAGGTGATACTGGCGCATTTCTGGTATCTCTTAATCCCATTGTTTATTCAATTTGTGTGGTTCTTTTCAGGACTCAAGAGGAATGGGAGTATAACCAGACTCACCCACCCTCACTAGCATTCCAGGAACCTTAGGAGTTGTTTCTCCCCTTTAGAAGGCCATCCCTGGGATCAAATGGATCCAGGGGATTTGCCTAATCTATTTAATTTCAGAGGAGAATATTATGATTAAAGCTGTGAGACTAATTAGTCTCAAAGGGGGAAATGAAAGAGGTTCACCTAGGGGTCATGATAGGGGCTGTACCAAATGTTTGATGTATTATAATAATTTATTATGCTTAAGTTGTATTAATAGAAGGGGAGGGGTCATAAGACCTCCTTACATTTGTAGGGTCCTAGACTACAAATTAACAATATATATATATTCATTATAGAGGTTTAGTATTAGTCCACAGTTGTTTTCTAGACTCTGCCTCGTATAGAGACCCCTCTGAGAAATGTGTGACTGAGACAGAACTCTGCAGGGGAGTGTAGGAGATAAGAGACTAGTCAGACATTCCACAATAAATCAACTTTGGGGAGTTGACATTTATTGCCTAGGCCTTAGAAACACTGGAACTATTGTATCTCTCTTGCAAGTTTATGTAGCTGTGAATGCATGGGCTTGGTCTGAAGCGTAGAAGGTAATGACGTGTACAGTGACATCACAAGGGCTGGACTTCGGGTTTAATAAAATAACTTGGGACCTTTTAAATGTTGCAGAACTTACTCGGAAACATGCGTTATGTTCCTGTTGTCAACTTCTGTCTGCAATTGCATTAATAAAGGTTTTTGAATGATTTAATTAAAGATATTGTCAAAATGCTAATTTCACCAATGAGCCAATGAATGACAAGGAATAAGGAAACAAACCCCAACAGTGACTTAAAATAGCCTGTTTTGTTTCTGTACAGACATCACACCATTACCTAAACAGTACCCTCACCCGAGAAGCAGAAATCAAAGGGAAAGAAACTGGGAATTGAATAACTGCAGTTGACATAGCTAAGTAAATGGAAGAGCCGTTGGTTGTGCATAGTGTAGTCTATGGTGTTGCCAGGGAACAGCACCCTCTTCAAAGAAGTAGGAGGTGAAGATCTCCCGCACACAGATTGCCTCTCTTCCTGCGTTGTTCGACCCCATCCTTGAAACATCCTGCAGAGCAGCAGACTTCTCCTCTGGCACACGGCGACGAGCTGCAGATCCCCTCCTGGTCCTCGTGTCCATTCGTATGAAGTTATGCAGGACACAGATCGCCTTCACACGCCTGAATTCCCCAGGAGGCAGTCCGAGATGGCCCTGGTCACCCAATCTGGCAGTGCTCTACACGGTAACTGTTGGCAATCTTTTTGAAGGGATCTCCAGTTAAAAGGTATCTGTAGGAATATGGAAGATAATGTCATTATTTGACTTTTACATCACTAGGTCATTGTGGATTACTAAAGTATAATATCCCTTATAACAAATCATGATATCATTGGATAGATAGATGCATGTGCACACACGTGTGTGTAGAGTCCCACCTGTTCTGAGCGCCACACTTTTAGGTTAAAAAAAAATACAATATATATATTTCTTTATTGAGTTAATAAAGCCGCATAAAAACATGGTCTATTTTTGCTTTCTTGAGTAAGGCAGCTCCAAAATGCAGATATTTCAGCCTAGCTTAGTGCTTTCTGTGGTGGTGGGGCTAGCCAGCAGAAAATACAGAGCGTTGTGCCTGATTGGCTCAGTTTTCTGTCACTCATGGGACAGTACATCATCCCCAATTCTAAGGTTAGAGCTCCAAAAAAAATTCCCTTGGGTTCTGCCATGGAGTTATATTAGAAGTGCCCATCCAAGAAGGCTCAAGGTCATTGGCCACAGAATGACATCAAATCACGTTATATCTACAGTAGCTTTGATAGGACTGATCATGTCAACATCTTACTTTCAAAATCTTAGCTAGCAGTCATTATCAGTTGTCATCTAGTCGACAATCTACTTGCAAATCCACACTCGCCCCCTTTTGCCCTCCTCCTTTACTGCAGCAACCAGTGATCCGGGTCAACAGCATCAATACAACAGTATAGCTTCCGTCCCTCTCCTCACCCCTACCTGGGCTGGAACCAGGGACCCTCTGCACACATCAACAACAGCCACCCTCGAAGCATCGTTACCCATTGCACCACAAAAGCCACGGCCCTTGAAGAGCAAGGGGAACAACTGCTTCAAGGTCTCAGATGGAGTGATGTCACCGATTGAAACGCTATTAGCGCGCACCACCACTAACTAGCTAGCCATTTCACATCGGTTACATATGCTGCTACATAAATGATGTACTATGCAAGGGAGAAATGTATACTGTAGCTAAGAAAGTAATACAAAGTGCATGTTGTGTAGTAAGCTGTTGGTAGCCCATGTGCCTCACCCTAATAATTTGATCTATTTTCCCCTCTTAATTTTGTCTACTGTTCTAACATGGTGGTGCTCAAATAGCCCATAACCTGTTTTACAGAAACGTAATCATCGAATATTGTAAGAGCTTTCATTGTCTGTTTATATGCCCCATTTATTTTGACTTGTTGTACAGGGAGAACACTGTAATAACGGCCAATGCTCTGAATTCTGTCGCTGTGTAACGTCTGCTTCCAACTCCCACTCTCAAACAGTAGATTCCCTGATAGCAGCTCACTTTCCAGCCCACTTTCCAGCTCACACTCTCAAAGACATAGATCCCCTGAACACAGCTCACTCTCCAGATCCCAATTACCTGAATTCCGATCACCTGTTCATGATGAATAGTTATGATCACACACTATTTAGTTTAGTTCTTTGCACCTCATCATTGTGAGCTATTGTTTGTTTCTATTCGGAGCGCTGTTTTTCCTGTAATGTAATCCTCCCGTGCAATATCATTTTTGCCTGTCTCACTAACGATGCCTTTTGCCTATTCCCTGCCTGTACCTTAGCCTTTCGTATTTCCTGTTATCAAGCTATTGCCTGATCTCCCGGACGACGTTACTAGCC